>NW_027361795.1:21020000-21662500 GCF_039654945.1 Dendrobates tinctorius | reverse complement strand
ACTTTGACCAATTTAAGACCTTGCGCCTTTTTCTCAAAGAAGTTCTCCCCTGCGGAGAGAAACTATGATGTGGGGAATCGGGAACTTCTGGCCGTAAAGTTGGCCTTTGAAGAATGGAGGCATTTTTTGGAGGGGGCTGTTCATCCTATAACGGTAATCATGGACCACAAAAACCTAGTTTACATTGAGTCAGCTAAAAGGTTGACTCCCAGACAGGCTAGATGGTCACTTTTTTTCCCGATTCAACTTCTCGATCACTTTTCGACCAGGATCCAAGAATATCAGAGCGGATGCGTTGTCACGCAGTCTAGATCCGGTGTCCCCCCCCGGAACCTCCATCCTCCATTCTTCAGCCTGGGGTGGTGGTGGCAGAGGTTTCTAATGTGTTGGAACGGGAGATTCGAGAAGCCCAGGCTCTTGTACCTCCAGCTAAGCCGGTGGATAAACTTTTTGTGCCAGCTCAGTTTCGTCTCAAGGTCCTCCAGGAGTTCCATGACTCAGTTCTGGGTGGACATCCAGGGATCTCAGCGACCCGGAAGGCCATTGCTAGAATATTCTGGTGGTCTTCTTTAGCCTCTGATGTTGGGGAGTATGTGTCTGCGTGTGAGGTTTGTGCCCGTGCGAAAACTCCCCATAACCGGCCGGCCGGGGAATTGGTACCACTGCCAATTCCTGAGAGACCGTGGACTCATCTGTCCATGGATTTCATCACTAACCTTCCCCCTTCCAAGGGTAATACCGTGGTCTGGGTCGTAGTGGACAGGTTTAGTAAGCAGGCACATTTTGTACCTTTGGCAGCTCTACCTAATGCGGAAACATTGTCCAGATTGTTTGTGGAGCATGTGGTGCGGTTGCATGGGGTACCCCTGAATGTGGTGTCTGATAGGGGAGTGCAATTTGTGTCCAGATTTTGGAGAGCTTTTTGTAGGAGGTTGGGTATTGGTCTGTCCTTTTCATCCGCCTACCATCCAGAGACTAATGGGCAGACTGAGCGGACCAATCAGTCTCTGGAGCACATTCTGCGTTGTTTGACCTCAGCCCGACAGGATGATTGGTGTTCTGTGTTACCATTGGCTGAGTTTGCATTTAACAACCGCACTAACCAGTCTACGGGTACATCTCCATTTTTTTGCAATTATGGGTTTCATCCTCATTTTGGAGAATTTTCCCGCTTGAATTCTGGGTGTCCTGGGGCGGATGAGACGATCCAGCGGTTGGGGGAGGTATGGCGGGAGGTCCAGAATAACATTACGAAGGCCCAGGACAAATTTAAATTGTTTGCGGACAAAAAACGATCCGTGGGTCCAGTGTTTCAGGTTGGGGATAAGGTATGGTTATCCACCAAAAATATAAGGCTCAAGGTCCCCTCTGCGAAGCTTGGACCCAAGTTTATAGGTCCCTATGTAATTACCGAAGCAGTTAACCCGGTGGCTTTTCGGTTGAGTCTTCCGCCATCTCTAAGGATCCCTAATGTTTTCCATAAGGCCCTTTTGAAACCTGTGAGGTCCGGTGGGGAGGGATCATCTTCCCCGACACCGGTTTTGGTAGATGGGCAGGCTGAGTACGAGGTGGAACGAATTGTCGACTCCAGGTTGGTCCGTCGCGCCCTTCAGTATCTGATACATTGGAAGGGCTACGGTCCTGAGGAACGCTCGTGGGTTCCTGCTCGATCAGTTCATGCGGATCGGTTGATCTGAGCCTTTCACGCCAAGTACCCTGAGAGACTTGGGGGTCCGGTGGCCCCCCATTGAGAGGAGGGTACTGTCATGATCCAGGACGGGATTTCGCTTTGACCCGTCCTGGTTAGACTATGGGTTAATTGTGCTGCCTCTCTCTGGCAGAAGGAGGCTATTTAGTGCTCACTGGACCTGGGTCCGGTGTCAGTTATACTCCTGCCCTCGGCTGAGTTAAGTGACCTCTTGTATACGTGTGCCTTGTGCCTGATATCTTGCTTGCTTGTTCGGTTGTGATCTGGTTCTGTCCCTGTTACGAGTTCTGCCTTACCCTCTTGTACTGCGCTACCTCTCGTGTATGACTCTCTGCTTGTGACCCGACTTCTCTCTGCTTGTCCCCTTGGTACCACGTCGCCCTCTTGTGTATGACCTTTGGCTTTGTCTGACTACCCGTCTGTTTGTCCCTCCTGTACCTCGTTTGCCCGTACTGCTGTGACCTCTGTTTTGCCTGACTCTGAGTTGTTGTGTGGTGTCCTGTCCTATCTGAAAACAGGACGCTAAGCCCCGCCCCCTTGCAGTCACATGACCATAGGTCCCGTGCAGATTATTCAGTTTCAGTGTCCGCAGGTCCTGTGCTTCTTTACCTTCCAGCGCTGACTGGACCCTGACACTATTAACCTGAAGCACGCATAGTCACCTCTGTTGCCCTGCTCCACAGGTATCTTTTAGCACTGCTTCTGTTCTCAGGACACACGCACTGGCTCTATGAGCAAGTGCAGTGCGGTGTCTCTGACACATAACTATCATACTGTCTGTTCAGAGTGGATGGCCTGAGGACAGGGAAGAGGTGTTAGGCATCGGGTTCCTGTTGCTGCACAGCAGGAATCCCGAGCATTGCATTCGGCAGTCTCCCATTCCTCTCCGGCTGCAGAGGAGGCTGCTCAGCAGACTCGCCAATCCAAGCACTCTGCTCAGACCAGCTCTGTAGGTTTGGTTGCTGCTGCCACCTCTGGTCCAGCTATAGCAACGCATGCTCGTCAGCAGCGAGCTACTCCAGGGACTACTGAGCATGCCCGTGGGACAATCTCTCATTGGAGATCGGAGGTCACATGCTCAGGTCCTTCTCCAGCTCGGATTGGACCATGAGGAAGGTCAGGAAGGTCCCGGAGGGACGCGGCTATAAAAGGGTCGCATGGCCACTCGGCCATGCGCTAATATAGAGAAAGATTTAGACTAGAGATGAGCGACTTTGCCTTTTTTCGGGTCGAGTCGGGTTTCATGAAACCCGACTTTCTTAAAAGTCGGGTTGAACGAAATCGGCCGACTATAGGGAAAAGTCGGCGTCCGACTGAAACACGAAACCCAATGCAAGTCAATGGGGAAACAAAGTCGGCAGGGAGTGGAAGACAGTAAACACACCTACAGTGCCCATTTCAATGGCAACGACATCAATTCTTATTACTTAAGCTTGTCAACCTTAATTTACTTTATAATAATAGTTACGCATTGAAACTGGGGGTTATTTGGCAAAAGTTGTGGGGGGTAGGGCTGGGGCCAGGATTTCGTGTTCCCTGGGCCAAAGAGTGTCAGTGCACCCTTTTAACACATACCACAATTCATAATGGTCCGATACGGCACAGAAATATAGGTATAGTACAATGAAAAATACTTCACTGTTTTCATGACATGACTGATATTATCTATTTTAAATTTTACAATAGCTCAAAAACCGGACAGTATATTACTCCATACAGTATTATGGCCACCACCTAGTGCGCCATACAGAATAATGAGCCCCATATATTTCTCCATACAGAATAATTGGTCCCATATAATGTTCCATACAGTATCTGATGAGCTCCACATAATGCTCCAGATATAATGGCCCCATTTGTAATGCTCCAGTGTATAATGGGCCCCATAAATGCTGCTCCAGTGTCTGATGTCCCCCATTTGGAATGCTCCAGTATATGTTGGTCCCCATGGACGATGCTCCAGTGTGTTATGGGCCCAAATAATGCTCCATATGTAATGGGCCCCATTTTTAATGCTCCAGTGTATAATGGGCCCCGTAAATGCTGCTCCAGTGTCTGATGTCCCCCATTTGGAATGCTCCAGTATATGTTGGTCCCCATGGACGATGCTCCAGTGTGTTATGGGCCCAAATAATGCTCCATATATAATGGGCCCCATTTCTAATGCTCCAGTGTATAATGGGCCCCGTAAATGCTGTTCCAGTGTCTGAGGTCCCCCATTTGGAATGCTCCAGTATATGATGGGCCAAATGGATGATGCTCCAGTGTATGATGGGCCCCATATCTCATTCTCCAGTGTATATTGCTCCCCAAAAAATGCTCCCAACATTTAAAAAAATTAAATACCTCTCCTCGCTGGGCACTGCTGTACTCTGGACTCCTCAGCATTGCCATCTTTAAGCTCTCTGCACTTGTACTGTTTCGGTAGAGGGCATACAGACGTGATGGCAACGCGCTCTCTAAGCTGAATGTCACTGTCAGAAAATGTGGAAGACGTCATGGCGGTGGAGCAGGGAGAGGTAAGTATTGCAAGTGCTGTGGCCCTGAGCAAGCATGGGGGGGCCCACTCATGGGCGATGGCACTAGCACAGGGCCCCTCATATGACGACGGTATGTCTGACGACGAGTGGGCCCTCCCACCGGCAGAGACACTTTGGCGTGCTATGAGGGGCCCTGTGCCACTGCCATCGCCCACGAGTAGGACCCCCCACCTGCTCAGAGAACCGGCACTTTTATCTGCACCTTCCTCTGTGTCACCGTGTAAGGTGGTATAGTATGCGGGAAGGGGCACCTGAGTTTCATCAGTGTCACATTCTGGCTCTATAGAGTGCGAGAGGAATGTAGTGCTGTGGGTGAATGTACCAGCGGAATCATCTAGCAGTAGCTTTTTATCAGTGCACTCCATCTCCGATTCATGTTTTACTGGGTAATTCAGGATTTCACTTGATAAAACAGGCATGGCATGTGAAAAGAGCTCCATGGAGTAATCTGAATTGTGGGCTGCCGCATCCAGCACTTTGGGTGGGGGGTGAAGGAGCCAAGGAAAGTGGTGGTTCCTGACCAGAAGCCTGCACTGATGACTCAATGCTTGCATTTTTGTAAACTACAGAAGAGGAGGTGATAGAGCTGGAGGCTGTTTCGGCAATGTAAGGCAAAACCAGTTCCTGATGCTCCGGCTTTAAAAGCAGTTTAGCTACTCCCATAAAAGGGAGCCTTAAAGGCCTTCTTGTGACAAACGATGATGCAGGCTCAACACCTCCTGCCTTAGCTGCTATTGTGCTTTTGGCACTACCAGCAGATGCACCACCACCATCAGTACCAGCTGGCCACCCACACCCACGTCCACGGCCTCTTCCACCATACTTAATAATTTTTGTGAAAATGGACTCAAAATACAAGCAGATATATGGTACTGTATCAGAAGCGGACAGCTCTATACAGTCTAGGGATAATTGTAAATCTTCATGAGTCAGACACAGACGGTCACAGGTTCAGTATGGATTAGACAATAATATAAAAATTTGCAAAAGGGGACAGTATCACTAGATACAAGGTATATATAGTATAGTTTAAGCATACTGAATATCCGTATACATTTCAGGAGGCAAACACAGACGCTCTCAGGCCCAGTATGGATCCCACAACAATATAGAAAGTTGAGAAAGGGTACTATGGCGCCCCTGAGGGTACGGTCGGCACAGAGGTACTGCACCTCATCCAAAGGTGTGGTATCCCACCCTCAGGTAAGGAGGGATCACCACTCAGGACTCCTAACCCTGCACTCAACACACACACTAGTTAGTCAGGGCATCTGGGTGTACCCGGTGGGAGGATGGCCTCATCCCAGACTGACAAGGAAAGGGTGTTGGGAGTTAGTGTGGAAGGTAGGTACAGTGGGAGGAGCTTAGGTAGTGGAGTGATTGTGGCCATCCAATGAGAGAGAGCAAGGTGACAGTTGGTGGGTGTAGCTAGTCTGAGGTAAATGGATCTTTCTAGAGAGTTGTCAGTCGGTGACAGGACAGAGTAAGAGCAGGATTGCTGTGAGAGGGCTGAGGGTCAGAGAAGAGAGAAACATCTTGTCCAAGCTCCTAGACTGGAAGGAAGGGGTCCTTGGGGAACGGGAAGTGCAATAAGCCACCTGTGAAGCCCGTTTCTGGAGAAGGAAGGACCAGGCCTCGTTGGGGAAGGTGGCTCCTGAAGGTAGTGGAGAAATACAGGACTCAGCTAGAAAGACAGAGGCTGAGGTAACTAAGTGCCTCAGTTGCAGCCACATTCAATACTCAAAAAGGCAGCAGTTGGAATAAAGGACCCCGGAGCCTGACCCACGTCGCCCGGTGTGATCCTTGGCTGCCAGCTTGGGACATTGTTTGCGAAGGCGCACAGCAAGAAGGAAGGGAGAGATCAGCGCAGAGACACGGCCTAGAAAGGATACACAAGGAGGAGTCTTGAACAGGTGTTCCTGATCTACCTCGGAGTTTGCCAGACCCCTCCCTTGGAGGACACAGTACCAAGCGGGTCATCTTGTGCACAAAACTTTTGAGGAAAAACTCAAAAACTGCACCCAACTGTGTCCGTGTCTTTTACAACTCGCCTGCTACACACGCTACACTCACCATCACCATCAATGGCTCACAAGCACCATCTCAACTGCCCTGGGATACAGCTGTGCCTGTGGAGAGCTTCATCATCTTGGATGCTTTAACACCATTCCAGAGGATATGCATTGCAGCGTTGGCTACCCTAGCCGAGTACCACGGGTGGCGCCACGATCCCCCTTTTCTAAATTAATTATCATACCATCTTCCCCCTCATCTGAACTGTCATCTTCTTTATTGGACACCCAGGGCCACGTACTGGGTCCCAATCACCACCGTGACATACTTCACCCTTAAAAGAGCCTGAAAGGCCCGGTACTGTGTAACCCCTGGCCCTGCGTGACATTTCATTATAACACCAGATACCAGGGATATATAGTATAGTTTCAACATTCTAAATCTACGTTTATATTTTTGGAGGCAGACACAGACGCTGTCATGGCCAGTATGGATTAGACAACAATCAAAAAAAGGGAAAAAGGGTACAGTATCACCAGATACAAAGTACATATAGTATAGTTTCAACATTTTAAATCTACGTTTATATTTTTGGAGGCAGACACAGACGCTGTCATGGCCAGTATGGATTAGACAACAATCAAAAAAAGGGAAAAAGGGTACAGTATCACCAGATACAAGGTACATATAGTATAGCTTAAACATTCGAAATCTCCGTAGACATTTCAGGAGGCAGACACAGACGCTCTCAGTACCAGTATGCATTAGCCAAGAATATAAAAAGTAGAAAAAGGGTACTGTTTCACCAGATACAAGGTAGATATAGTATTGTTTAAACATTGCAAATATCCCTATTTATTTCAGGAGGCAGGCACAGACGCTCTCAGGGTCAGTATGGATTACACAATATAAAAAGCAGTAAAAGGGTAATGGATCAGAAGCGTACAGCTGTATACGGTGTAGGGGGCATTGTAAATCTCAGTATATATTTCCAGAGTCAGAAACAGACTGTCACTGGCTCAGTATGGATTAGACCACAATATAAAAAGCATTAAATGGGTATGGTAGCACAAGCGTACAGCTGTATACAGTGTTGGGGTAATCTTAAATGTACAAATATATTTCTGGAGTTACAGACAGACGTTCACAGGCTCAGTATGGATTACACCAGAATATAAAAATGAGAAAAAGGGAAATGTATTCGAAACGTACACCATTATACAGTGTTGGGGTTTTGAAATCTTCGTATATATTTCAGTCTCAGTAAGGCAGTCCAGACTCTCAGCTACAGGAAGCTAGATGAATAAAAGTACAGATGGAAAGTTGAGTGATTTCAGAAAAGTTTGAATTACTAATCACTGTAAAACCTCCCGGGAGAATTAGCAGAGGTGATACTGACCCTCAATTACTTTTACTGTGGATACAGCTAAAACGGAAATTAGTGAAGAAAGGGTTGCTGTATCACAGTAGCATCGATCCCATCACCGTTACTCATCTCCATCAAATTGTGATCGCAGGGAGAGCTGTAGACATGGTCCTCACTGCCTATCATGATCTGTCTGGTCACTTTGGAGTGCAAAACACAGAAGCCACAGGCCGTAGGGGATTCTATTGGATTGCCATGAGAGGAGACATTGAATAATGGTGGCAGGAAGGTCACACATCTGTGACTATGAAAACTGTGAAAGCTGATCATACAGCACCACTGCATCTGATTGTGAGTTGACGTCCATTACAAATGGTAGCCATTGATCATCTGAAGGTAGAGGCCAGCAGGACAGGACATAGCTACATCTTAACCATCATCGATCAGTACACCAAATTTGTAGTGGCCGTCCCTGTGAAGGATTTAACTGGCCAGAATACACAGCGGTGGAGCAGGGAGAGGTAAGTATTGCAAGTGCTGTGTCCCTGAGCAAGCAGGGTTGTCCCACTCGTGGGCGCCGGTACTGGCACAGGGCCCTTCATAGTACGGCAGTGTGTCTGATGGCGAGTGGGCCCCCCACCGTCAGAGACACTTTATTGTACTATGAGAGGCCCTGTGCCAGTGCCGTCGCCCAAGTGTGGGAGAGAGGGTCCCCGTCGAGTGTCCGGGTCGGCGGTTGGTGCACTAGGGATGGAGATTGTCAGGGACAGAAGGGTAATAGCTGGGAAAGATAGACAAGAGTATGCAGTACCTAGAAATAACCACAAGATGGCAGGGGGGAGTAGTTCAGGACTCAACAGCAACTTAGAGATAGGAACCCAGAAGGGGAATTCCCAGGACAATGAGTCAGCAGACAGACACGGAGGCAGCTGAAGACGGTAGGAGCGACTGTCAGCAAGTGTAGATTACCAGGACGAGACGAGACGCTTACTGAGGACTTCAGGGGGACGGCACCAAGACAAGCAGCTGAGACCTGCCTCCACGCTCCAGCCCGTGGCCGCTGCCGCCTCCACACTTCAGCCAGCGGCTGCAGCCTATGCGCGGTCACCCGCAGCCGCTGCCTCCACGCTCCAGCCCGTGGCCGCTGCCTCCTCCCCACTTCAGCCAGCGGCTGCAGCCTACCCGCGGTCACCCGCGGCCGCTACCTCCACGCTCCAGCCCGCCGCAGCCGCCCCGCTCCCACCAGTGGCCGCAGCTGGTACAGTGCTGTTGGCGGCCACTGCCCCGCCCCGGTCCACACCAGGGGTCGGTCCTCTGCTGGTCGCGAACTCCCTGTCGCAGCCGTTAGCTGCGCAGGTGGCCTACCATTTGCCACCCCTCACCGCCGCCGCTTGCCCCAGTCTGGGGACTGCGGCCTGTCCAGCCAAGGATTCCGCCAAGGCCCGCGGGGCCCCCGTGTCATCAACGCGCCGGAACACGCAAAGCTTTCGTCAACGCCTCAACAACTGGGCCCAGCAACTCTTCCGTCGAACGGTCAGCAGAACGGCGAGAGATGTCGGGTCAGCTAAGTAGACTTTAGACTTAAGGACCCGTAGTCGGCCACACCGCGGCACTATAGTGACCGGCCGTTGCCGGGAGTAGTCGTGTTCTACATTACTGTGTTTGCTTGTTTAGAGCCCCTGCGTGGGCAACCTGTGTTATCCCTGTTTTGGTGATCAGGCCGTGACTAAGGGAAGTCCCCTCAAGTCCCATAAACGAATCTTATAAAAGCACAGTAGTTGTCTTGTGACTCGACGCTGCATCCTCCGTACCTGCTAATACCACATTTGGCATAGTCGGCAGGATGCAGTCTCCGAGCGCAGACGGCGGTGCACCTGATCAGAGTGGGGTTGCGGCCGCTGCCGATGGCGGAGGACCCCGCTCCAGTATCTCTTTGGGGGCCATGCTAAGTAACCTGCCCCGGTTTTCTGGCACCGATGCGCTGTTGTGGAGCTGGACAGAACGTATGCTGGGCATTTCCGCATGCACCCCATGACCCCCGATTTAGAGGCTGAGGTAGCCCTTATGGCGCTGGATAGAGAAGCCTGGTTTTTTCGGTAATGTTGAGACCCCCGGGGCGTCGTAATACCTTTGCCAGGGTCTTGCAGATTCTGGAAGAGACCCACGGGGACCCAACAGACGTGGGGGAGTTGAGGACCCGGTTGTTTAGTCAGATGCAGGGGGAGGGAGAGACCATCACCCAGTATATGAACGCCCTCCAGGAGTTATACACTGCCATAGAAAGGAAGGACGGAATGGGGGTGGGGCCCATTGACATTACCCTGCGTGACCTGCTAGTGACTGGACTCCGGGACCCGCTAATCAAGCAGGCATTGCGGGAGCAGATCCGAGTGAACCCACGTTTAGCCTTCTCAGAGGTGGGGAGTCAGGCCCGGGTGCGAGAGCAAGAGCAGGGGATGACGGCTCCTGTGGGAAAGGTCCGGAGCATGGAGTCTTCCGTAAGTGTTGTCGAAGAACCCCAATGGATTGCGGAAATGAGACAAGAGCTGAAAAGCATCCGGGGCGAGCTGGCCGAAGTAAAGAAGAGAACGGAGCCTGCACCCGGTCGGCCCAGCTACAATCCCAGGCCCGGGGGGCCTCGTAATACCCGGGGTGGCCGAGCCTCCCCGCCCCGGTGCTATGAGTGCGGGGAATTGGGTCACTTTGCCCGGGAGTGTCCACAGCGAGGGAAATAGCCACCTCGGCGGGCATTAAACTAGAGGGCCCCGGGCATGGGGGACACCGTTCGGAGCCAGAAGCCGCAACGAGGGGTGGTGGAAGTCACAAAGAACTGGTCGCTACGTGCCCAATAGTATGGGCCGAAGTTGAGGGTCGTGCGGTGCGATGCCAGGTGGACACGGGGTCGCAGGTGACGACCATGCCGGCAGCATACTTCCAGCAGCATTTCCCGGAAGCGGCCAGGCCCCAGTGGGGGCCCATGATACGATTAGTGGCCGCAAACCAACTGCCGGTACCTGTCGCTGGAGTGGTGTGGCTGCAAATGACCTTATGCGGTAAACCCCTCGGCCGCCGGGGAGTGGTCCTGACCCAAGGAGAGACTAATGACCGTCATCCGGTCATCTTGGGCATGAACGTACTGCGGGAGTTCGGCAATCTGCTCCTCAACGATTCCACGCAGGAGACCCTAAGTCAGTGGGGTTCTCGCACGGCCCAGAGGCAGGTCTTCCAGCGGTTGGTGCGGGAGGCGCGAGTGCTCCAGGAGTGTCAGGAGGGTGAGGCGCTGGGCAAGGTCATCGCACCGGTGGCCCCTACGCTTCTTCTCCCTCCGGGGCAGACAGTGGTGGCTCTGCTGATCCGTGCCCCGATACCACTGGAATGCGTGGAGGTGCAGGTGGAGCCATGTTACTCGGAGCGCCTACACCCTGGCATCCTGGTGGCTCACTCCCTGGCCACTGTGCGGGAAGGGACTGTCTTGGTACATTGTGTCAACCTGGAAGATCAAGATGTCACCCTGAAGCCCCGGGCCGAAATGGCCAAGCTGGTGAGGCCATTGGAGGAGATGCTGCCGGACCCCGCTGTACAGCTGAGGGCGCAACCCGAAGACCCCTGGACAGTAGCGGTGCGGATCCAACAAGCTGCCACACCCTCGGCCCAAGAAAAATGTCGGGACATCCTGGAAAGAATGCGGGCCGAACTCTCCGGCCTAGCGCCGGCCCAGCTTCTCCAAGTAGAGACACTTATTGGGCAATTTCACAGCATCTTCGCCAGCCACGAGGACGACTTTGGATGTACCACAGCCATCACGCACGGGATCCCCACGGCAGGAGCAGCCCCCATCCGGGAGCGGTATCGGCAAATACCACCGCAGCTATATCAGGAAGTAAAGACTCTATTAGCCCAAATGCTCCGGAAGGGGGTCATACGGGAGAGCCAAAGCCCCTGGGCGGCCCCTATAGACCTGGTTCGGAAGAAAGATGGCACGCTGCGTTTTTGCGTGGACTATCAGAAGTTAAACGCCTGCACCATCAAGGATTCGTATCCACTGCCCCGCATCGAAGCGTTTCTGTCCGCTCTGGGGAACGCAACGTACTTTTCAACCCTTGACCTGGCCAGTGGGTACTGGCAGGTGCCGATGTCGGAAGAAGATAGGACCAAGACGGCATTCATCCTTCCCATGGGACTGTTCGAGTTCAATCGAATGCCGTTTGGGCTGGCCAACGCCCCCGGAACTTTCCAGCGGCTGATGAAGCGGTGTCTAGCAGACCTCAACTTTGAAGCCACGTTGATCTATCTAGACGATATTATCATCTATTCCACCACGTTTGAGGACCACCTGAAGCAGTTGGGACAGGTGCTCGGCCGGCTGCAAAAGTACGGGTTAAAGGTGAAGCCCCAGAAGTGCCACCTGTTCCGCACCCAGATCGAGTACCTGGGGCACACCGTCTCGGCGGAGGGCGTCCGACCCTCTCTGGGAAAGGTTGCTGCCATCCAGGGGTGGCCCACCCCCGAGACGGTGAAGGACGTGCGGGCCTTCTTGGGGTTGGCCGGCTACTACCGTCGGTTCGTGAAGAACTTTACACGCCAAGCTCGAGCCCTGCAAGACCTGTTGAAGGGGGGCTCCCGCTGGGGCGAATGGACAGAAAATCCAGTGGCAGCAACCGCAAGAGGAAGCATTTCAAGATCTCAAGGCTGCTCTCTCGGACGCCCCAGTATTGGCATATGCGGATTTTTCGCTGCCGTTCATCCTACATACCGACGGGAGCCTCCAGGGACTAGGAGCTGTGTTGTCACAGGTGCAGAACGGCCGCGAGAAAGTGATCGCCTATGGTAGCCGGTCACTGCACGAATGCATCCTGGACAATTACAGCTCCTTTAAGCTCGAGCTCCTCGCGGTGGTGTGGGTAATGACGGAGCGGTTCGCAGAGTACCTGGCAGGCTCCGAGGTGGTAGTGCGGACCGATAACAACCCGCTAGCTCATCTGGAAAATGCCAAACTGGGGGCCCTCGAGCAACGGTGGGTAGCTCGGATGGCCAAATTCAATTATAAGATCATTTACAAACGGGGAGCTGAAAACGTACACGCCGACACGCTCTCCAGAATCCGACACACTATCCCAGGGAGAAGTCGAGATGACGAGTTGGAAGCAGATGAGATGCCGTTCGCCCTCCCCACTACCGCACAGGCAGTCCGCACGCAAGAAGCGCCTCATCCAGGACCCCTAAGAGGGATGCTGGAACAGCCCTGTGACAACTGGATCCAGCAGCAACAGGAGGATACGGAAATTGGACTCCTGCGCCGATGGGTGGCCACCGGCAAATTGCCCACGGGCTCACAAAGGCAGACTTTAACCCAAGATATGTTGCTAATGTTACGCCAGTGGGAAAAGCTAACCATCAAAAAGGGACTCTTATATCGAAAAGCCTTGCCGCAAACCACGCCAGCTACAATATGGCAGGTGATCGTCCCCGGGGCCCATCTCGACCAACTGGCCCGGGAAGCCCATGAGAAGGGGGCTCATTTTGGTGCACAAAAGACTTTACAATGGCTGCAGCAGATGGTGTAACACCCACGCTTACACGCTGAGGTAGAGGAAGTTTGTCAAACCTGCCGCCCGTGCGAGCTCTCTAAATCCCCCGCACAGCGGGCCCCGGTGCAAACTATTGTAACATCAGCCCCTCTGGAGCTTCTTACGGTGGACTATCTGACCATAGGTCCTGCCTCTCAGGGGTATGAACATTGCCTTGATATGGTGGACCACTTCACCAAGTTTGCCGTAGTGACCCCCACTCAAGACCAAACAGCAGAGTCAGCCGCCTATGCGATTTGCAAGAACTTTATTCAAGTGTACGGTTGTCCACAACGAATACATTCGGACGAAGGGGCGTGCTTCCTAGGAAGAGTCATGGAAGAACTACATCATCTTTACGGTATTGATAAATCACGGACTACGCCATACCACCCGCAGGGAAACGGAGCCTGCGAATGATTCAATCGAACGCTAATCCAAATGCTACGCACCCTGGAGAGCGACCGCAAGGCCCGCTGGCCTGAATATGTCCCTGAGCTCGTGTGGGTATATAATAACCGGGTGCCCCGAGTGACTGGTTACACCCCCTACTCATTGCTGTTTGGACGGGAAGGCAAAGGAATCACAGAAGTGGAGTTAAACCCGGAAGAACCTCTACCCTGGACCGGAGTATCCTCGTGGGTCCGAAACCACCGGCACCGGCTGCAGATCCTACACCGAATCGTTCATACAAAGCTCCAGGATCTAGAACACCTGGGGGCAGCACTGCCCCCACCGATTGACTTCCGAGCTGAAGATCGGGTACTCGTACTAGATCAGCGCCCCCAAAACAAATTAGAATCACGGTGGGAGAAGACCCCGTACAAGGTGTTGCGCCGGATAAGCCCCGACGGGCCTGTGTACGAAATACAATCGGAAAGAGACGCTATACCTCTCACTCGTACTGTGCACCGAAATATGTTGCGGCCCTGTGCATCCACTGATCCCATGCGACCCGAGCCGATCACTCAGGCCCCCGAACCCCCACCAACCTGGATGACGAAGAAGACTTCCCAGCCACATCCGCAGGCCCTCCAAGTAGTGACATTATAGCAGACCCAGTCAGCCTGCCAGAATCGACCCATCCACCACCCTCCACCATCCCAGAAAGCTCCACCCCGGCCGAACTTAGACGCTCCGAGCGGTCAACAGCTGGCAAACCCCCTGAACGTTACCAACAGGACCAGTTTGTATGGCGACAAGAACTGTCATCTCCAAAAACTAACTCGGGTCTACAAAAGCCCTCGCCCGAGGACTGGCGAGCATACAGAGTGGGGGAGTGTGGGAGAGAGGGTCCCCGTCGAGTGTCCGGGTCGGCGGTTGGTGCACTAGGGATGGAGATTGTCAGGGACAGAAGGGTAATAGCTGGGAAAGATAGACAAGAGGATGCAGTACCTAGAAATAACCACAAGATGGCAGGGGGGAGTAGTTCAGGACTCAACAGCAACTTAGAGATAGGAACCCAGAAGGGGAATTCCCGGGACAATGAGTCAGCAGACAGACACAGAGGCAGCTGGAGACAGTGGGAGCGACTGTCACAAGTGTAGATTACCAGGGCGAGACGAGACGCTTACTGAGGACTTCAGGGGGACGGCACCAAGACAAGCAGCTGAGACCTGCCTCCACGCTCCAGCCCGTGGCCGCTGCCGCCTCCACACTTCAGCCAGCGGCTGCAGCCTATCCGCGGTCACCCGCGGCCGCTGCCTCCATGCTCCAGCCCGCCGCAGCCGCCCCGCTCCCACCAGTGGCCGCAGCTGGTACAGTGCTGTTGGCGGCCACTGCCCCGCCCCGGTCCACACCAGGGCTCAGTCCTCTGCTGGTCGCGAACTCCCCGTCGCAGCCGTTAGCTGCGCAGGTGGCCTGCCATTTGCCACCCCTCACCGCCGCCACTTGCCCTAGTCAAGGGACTGCGGCCTATCCAGCCAAGGACTCTGCCAAGGCCCGCGGGGCCCCTGTGTCATCAACACACCGGAACGCACGAAGCTTTCGTCAACGCCTCAACAACTGGGCCTAGCAACTCTTCTGTCGAAAGGTCAGCAGAACCGAGGGACGTCGGGACAGCTAAGTAGACTTTATACTTAAGGATCCGTAGTCGGCCACACCGCAGCCTGTTGTGAGTTCATTTTCCCCTTTCACTACTGAGGCCCGAGGAACTCCCTCTTCTGGTAAAGAAAGGTAGTGAGCCTGATTATCAAACACCTGAGTCTGATGATGATGACTGGCTGAGTGGTGTTACTGACTGGATATAAGGCTGCCGACGCCCTTCTGCCCTGCGGTTGATTTCTCTGTGGGATCCTTGGAGACCAGTCTGAATTCCTGCTCTTCTAAAGCTAAGTTTTCTGCTCGGCCTTTTGCATTTGTGCTTTGTCGTTGTTTTGCTTTGTTTTTCTGGATTTCTGCCATTCCCTGCTGGGGTGTGCTGAATTCCTTTAGCTCTGTCTTCTGAAAATACCTGAGTGCTGATTTAGTTTTTGAAGCCTAGCTGCTTCAGGGTCTTTTTCATATCAGCTTGTTGGCTTATGTCTTTGATAGGGTTTTTGCAGATTGCAGACAGCAACCTTCCTTTCCTGTTCTGTTTAGTTAGCTTGGGCCCCGTCTTTGCTCAGTCTATCTTTCTATCTGTGTGAGTGTTTTTTCATCTTGCTTCACCGTCATTATATGCTGGGGGCTGCCTTTTACTTTGGGGTCTGCTCTGGGGCAGTTTAGATTTCCTTTTCTGTCTTTAGGCTATTTAGCGCTCTGGCTGTGATCGAGGGGTCTAGGGCATCGTAGGAACCCCCCACGGCTACTGCTAGTTGTGTTGATAGGTTCAGGGGTCTGCAATCTGATAGTTGCCAACTTCTCTGGTTTTCTGGACGTAGCTTCTATTTTTGTGTCTGCCTCCTACGGTGACGCAATCATAACAGAATCACCCGCCATACCGCAGATCCTAGGGTACTCAATAGCAGGAAAGAATTAAAAAAAAAAAAAAAAGTGTGTATATTTTTTCCTCTATATCTCTGAGGCCGTAGGGGGAATTTTTTTTTCTCTCAATGGAGATAAAGCAATTGTCTGATCGTGTGGAGCAGCTCGCTGTGGAAGTGCGGGGAATTTCCGCCTACCTTGCTCATTCACATGCTGCTGAACCAAAGATTCCTACACCTGATGTATTTTTTGGGGATCGGTCTAAATTTTTGAATTTCAAAAATAATTGTAAATTATTTTTTGCCTTGAAGCCTAACTCGTCAGGGAGCTCCGCGCAGCAGGTTAAAATTGTCATCTCTTTGCTGCGTGGCGATCCCCAGGATTGGGCGTTTTCTTTGAAACCAGATGATCCTATTCTGACTAATGTGAACGCATTTTTTCAGGCCTTGGGGTTGTTGTATGATGAACCTAATGCCATTGATCAGGCTGAAAAGACCCTGCTGGCATTGAACCAGGGTCATGATTCTGCAGAATTGTACTGTCAAAAATTCTGAAAGTGGGCAGTACTTACTACATGGAATGATAATGCCTTGGCTGCTCTCTTTCGGAAGGGGTTGTCAGAAGCCGTAAAAGATACTATGGTGGGATTTCCTGTTCCCTCTGGTTTTGACGATTCTATGTCATTAGCCATTCAGGTTGATCGGCGTTTGCGCGAACGCAAAGCTGCACGAGATGTGTTGCCTCCTGTTGAACAAATGTCTGAACCTATGCAATGTGATAGAGTTTTTTCCAGAGAGCAGCGTCAGGAGTTCAGAAGGCGTAATAAGTTGTGTTTTTTTTGTGGAGATGCCTCGCATATTATTTCTGTCTGTCCTAAACGAGAGAAACGCTTTGCACACACGTTTTCTGTTGGTGGTGTTCAACCTAAGTTTCTTCTGCCTATTACTCTGATCTGCTCCCTGTCCACATTTTCCGCCAAGGCTTTTGTGGATTCGGGAGCAGCCCTAAACCTAATGGACTTGGATTTTGCTAAACATTGTGGATTTCCGATGACTCCTCTGCAGACGCCGATCCCTTTCAGGGGGATTGATGCTACTCCTTTGGCTAAAAATAAACCTCAGTTTTGGACCCAGGTGGTAATGCGGGTCGCCCCAGACCATCAAGAAAATTGCAGATTTTTGGTGTTGCATAATCTGCATGATACTATTGTTCTGGGGTTTCCCTGGTTACAAATTCATAATCCAGTTTTGGATTGGAAATCTGTGTCTGTGGTGAGTTGGGGTTGTCGGTGTGCCTTTAGTGAGGCTCCGGTGTTTTCCACCTCTCCTCAGTCGCATGATGTTCCTGATTATTTGGCGGACTTTTATGATGTATTTAGTGAGAATGAGTCTGCGTCTCTGCCTCCTCATAGGAGTTATGACTGTGCAATTGAACTGAGCCCGGGGTGTAAATTTCCCAAGGGTCGGCTCTTCAATTTATCTGTACCCGAGCACGAGGCTATGCGATCCTATATTAAGGAGGTGTTAGAGAAGGGTCATATTAGACCATCCTCGTCACCCTTAGGTGCCGGGTTTTTTTTTGTAGCCAAAAAGGATGGATCATTAAGACCTTGTATTGATTATCGTGCCCTCAACAAAATTACAGTTAAATATCAGTATCCGTTACCCCTGATTTCTGATCTATTCTCCAGAGTTAAAGGTGCTTGCTGGTTTACCAAGCTTGACCTCAGGGGGGCGTATAATCTTATTCGCATTAAGCATGGGGATGAATGGAAGACGGCGTTTAATACTCCGGAGGGACATTTTGAGTACCTGGTGATGCCTTTTGGGCTCACTAATGCCCCTTCTGTCTTCCAGTGCTTCATGAACGATATTTTCCGAGATTTTGTAGATACATTTTTGATTATCTATCTGGATGATATTTTGATCTTCTCCAAGGATTGGGATTCTCATGTGGAACATATTCGGACTGTGTTCCGGATCTTGAGGGAGAATTCCCTGTATGTCAAAGGACCTAAATGCCTTTTTGGAGTACAGAGGATTTCTTTTTTGGGATTTATTTTGTCACCGTCATCTATTGAAATGGACCCGGCCAAGGTACAGGCCATTTATGATTGGGTTCAGCCCACTTCTTTGAAGGCCCTCCAGAAGTTTTTGGGTTTTGCTCATTTTTATCGGAAATTTATAGCAAAATTTTCTAGTATTGCCAAGCCATTGACTGATTTGACAAAGAAGGGTGCTGATGTGTTAAATTGGTCTCCGGAGGCTGTTTCTTCCTTTCAGGAGCTGAAGCGAAGATTCACCTCCGCCCCGGTTTTGCGGCAACCTGATGTCTCACTTCCGTTCCAGGTAGAGGTGGATGCTTCTGAGATTGGTGCAGGAGCTGTTTTGTCCCAAAAGGATCCTGTAACATCTAAAATGAATCCCTGTGCTTTCTTTTCCCGAAAGTTCTCTCCATCTGAACGTAACTATGATGTGGGGAATCGGGAACTGTTGGCCATGAAATGGGCATTTGAGGAGTGGAGACATTGGTTGGAGGGAGCTAAGCATCAAGTCGTGGTCCTCACTGACCACAAGAATTTGATTTACCTAGAGTCGGCTAAGCGCTTGAACCCTAGACAGGCTAGGTGGGCCTTGTTTTTTACACGTTTTGATTTTGTGGTTTCTTTTCTTCCTGGAACTAAGAATGTCAAGGCAGACGCCCTCTCTAGGAGCTTCTTTGCTGATTCTCCTGTGGTGACCAAGCCTGCTACCATCTTAGGCGAAGGGGTAGTTCTTTCTGCCATCTCGCCCGATTTGAGACGTGCTCTGGAAGAGTTTCAGGAGGACAAACCTGAGCGTTGTCCCAGTGGAAAGTTGTATGTTCCTGACCAGTGGAAGAAGAGAGTGATGTCTGAAGTTCATTGCTCTGCTTTGGCTGGTCATCCAGGTATTTTTGGTACTAGAGATCTGGTGAGTCGGTCTTTTTGGTGGCCCTCCTTGTCTCGTGATGTCAGGAATTTTGTGCAGCCCTGTGGGACGTGCTCCCGGTCTAAATCGTGTTCTCGCTCTAGTGGGTTGTTGATGCCTTTGCCTGTCCCCAAGAGGCCATGGACCCATATTTCAATGGATTTCATCTCTGATATGCCTGTCTCTCAAAGGATGACTGTTATTTGGGTGATTTGTGATAGGTTCTCTAAGATGGTTCATCTTGTACCACTCCCTAAGTTGCCGTCTTCCTCTGAGTTGGTGCCCCTGTTTTTACAACAGGTGGTTCGCTTGCACGGGATTCCTGAGAACATTGTATCTGACAGAGGAGTCCAGTTTGTGTCTAGATTTTGGAGAACTTTCTGTTCCAAGCTGGGAATTCAGTTGTCCTTCTCCTCTGCTTTTCACCCTCAGACCAATGGGCAGACAGAGAGAACAAACCAGACCTTGGAGTCATATTTGAGATGTTTTATTTCTGCTGATCAGGATGATTGGGTTTCATTTTTGCCCTTGGCCGAATTTGCTTTAAATAATAGAGCTAGTTCTGCCACTTTGATGTCACCTTTTTTTTGTAACTTTGGGTTTCATCCTCGATTTTCTTCAGGGCAGGTGGAGCCCTCTGCCTGCCCAGGTGTTGACACTGTGGTGGAGAGAATGCACCAGATCTGGGACCAAGTGGTGGATAAGTTATCTCTCTCCCAGGAAAAGGCCCAGCGGTTTTCCAACCGACATAGGACCATTGGTCCCCAGTTTAAGGTTGGTGATATGGTGTGGTTATCATCAAAAAATATTGCTATGAAGGTGGCTTCTCCTAAGTTTAAGCCTAGATTTATTGGACCTTACAAGATTTTGGAGATTATTAATCCGGTCTCTTTTCGTTTGGCTCTTCCTGTCACATTTAAAATCCATAATGTGTTCCATAAATCTTTGTTGAAGAGGTTTGTTGAACCTGTTGCTCCGGGGGTGGCACCTCCAGACCCTGTATTGGTTGAAGGTAACATGGAATATGAGGTAGAGAAGGTACTGGATTCCCATCTGGCTAGACGGAGACTCCAGTATTTGGTTAAGTGGAAGGGTTATGGTCAGGAGGATAATTCCTGGATCTCTGCCTCTGATATTCATGCCAAAAGATTGATGCGTGCCTTTCATCGAGCTCACCCTGATCGCCCTGGTGGCGTGGTTGAGGGTTCGGTGACCCCTCCTCAAGGGGGAGGAACTGTTGTGAGTTCATTTTCCCCTTCACTACTGAGGCCCGAGGAACTCCCTCTTCTGGTAAAGAAAGGTAGTGAGCCTGATTATCAAACACCTGAGTCTGATGATGTTGACTGGCTGAGTGGTGTTACTGACTGGATATAAGGCTGCCGACGCCCTTCTGCCCTGCGGGTGATTTCGCTGTGGGATCCTTGGAGACCAGTCTGAATTCCTGCTCTTCTAAAGCTAAGTTTTCTGCTCGGCCTTTTGCATTTGTGCTTTGTCGTTGTTTTGCTTTGTTTTTCTGGATTTCTGCCATTCCCTGCTGGGGTGTGCTGAATTCCTTTAGCTCTGTCTTCTGAAAATACCTGAGTGCTGATTTAGTTTTTGAAGCCTAGCTGCTTCAGGGTCTTTTTCATATCAGCTTGTTGGCTTATGTCTTTGATAGGGTTTTTGCAGATTGCAGACAGCAACCTTCCTTTCCTGTTCTGTTTAGTTAGCTTGGGCCCCGTCTTTGCTCAGTCTATCTTTCTATCTGTGTGAGTGTTTTTTCATCTTGCTTCACCGTCATTATATGTTGGGGGCTGCCTTTTACTTTGGGGTCTGCTCTGGGGCAGTTTAGATTTCCTTTTCTGTCTTTAGGCTATTTAGCGCTCCGGCTGTGATCGAGGGGTCTAGGGCATCGTAGGAACCCCCCACGGCTACTGCTAGTTGTGTTGATAGGTTCAGGGGTCTGCAATCTGATAGTTGCCAACTTCTCTGGTTTTCTGGACGTAGCTTCTATTTTTGTGTCTGCCTCCTACGGTGACTCAATCA
Source organism: Dendrobates tinctorius (assembly GCF_039654945.1). Taxonomy (NCBI): domain Eukaryota; kingdom Metazoa; phylum Chordata; class Amphibia; order Anura; family Dendrobatidae; genus Dendrobates; species Dendrobates tinctorius. Next base: position 21,641,429 of record NW_027361795.1, on the reverse strand, counting down.
TAACAGCAGCCCTAGAGTGACCGGCCATTGTCGGGAGTAGTCGTGTTCTACATTACCGTGTTTGTTTGTTTAGAGCCCCTGCGTGGGCAACCTGTGTTACCCCTGCTTTGGTGATCAGGCTGTGACTGAGGGAAGTCCCCTCAAGTCCCATAAACGAATCTTATAAAAGCACCATAGTTGTCTCGTGACTCGATGCTGCATCCTCCGTACCTGCTAATACCACACAAGTGTGGGCACACACACCTGTTCAGGGCAACAGCACTTGTCCGTGTATTCCAGGTGGTGACCACGGTCCTGGGGGGGGCAGCACAGTTAGGGAGGTTTAAAAAATTCCATATGTTGATGTGTAGGCTGGACTTTCAGCAGCTGCAAATGGAGGAATTGGAGAAGTCCGAGGAAGAGGAGGGCAAAAGCGAGCCTTTTTTCTGCCATCCTATGTGCTATCAGGGGAAGGTGGGACAAAATCCTTGGAAACCCATGCATGGTTCCTTTTAATGAAGGTTAGATCATCCATATTTTGGGTCGACAGATGGGTCCTTTTTTCGGTCAGGATTGATCCAGCAGCACTGAAGACTCTTTCAGATAGCACACTAGCAGCAGGGCAAGCGAGCTCCTGTAAGGCATATTGTGCCAATTCAGGCCATGTGTCCAGTTTTGAGGCCCAATAATCAAAGGGGAATGACCTGTGAGGGAGAACCTCAAAATGGGAGGAGAAGTAGTTTGTAACCATAGTTGAGAACTGCTGTCTCCTGTCACTTGCAATCGATTCTATAATAGCTGTCGTGTGCGCGGTACTTGAGAAATCAGACCACAACCTTGTCAGGAAACCCCTGTCTCCAACGCAAGTTCGGCTGTGTGCACCACGAACATCTCTTCCATTTTGCCCATTACGGCTCGTGGGAGAACCAGCTCTGCTGCTGTGTCCTGGGAATGCCTCAAACAAACGGTTTACCAGAGTAGCTTGTTTGTTAGCCAATATTAGCTCTAGGTTCTCCTGTGGCATGATGTTGTGTAGTTTGCTTTTATAGCATGGATCGAGGATGCTGGACAACCAGTAGTTGTCATCCCTCATCATTTTTGCAATGCTGGGTCCCTTTTTAGGTTCCGCAAGGCATAATCACACATGTGGGCCAATCTTCCAGGTGTCAATGCTGCACTGCCAGTGGTGGGTGGAGTAGCACTTTCTGGCAAATTCACGTCCCTCCAGTCATGCACAAAATCTGTACCTGACCTTGGCATGCCCACATTTTCTCTTGCCCCCTGAGAAGCATCTTCATCCCCAAAATAATCATCCCCCTCATCCTCCTCCTCCTCATCCTCCTCTTCTTCCTCCACCTCGTCCACGACAGTTCCCTGACCAGACAATGGCTGACTGTCATCAAGTCTTCCCTCCTCATCCTCCTCCTCCTGTTGCTCCTCCGTTGCAGACGCCTGATCCTTAATGTGTGTCAAAGTTTGCATGAGCAGATGCATAAGTGGGATGCTCATGCTTATGATGGCATCGTCTGCGCTTACCAGCCGTGTGCATTCCTCAAAACACTGAAGGACTTTACAGAGGTCTTTCAGCTTTGACCACTGCACACCCGACAATTCCATGTCTGCCCTCAAACTGCCTGCCTGTGTATCCTCCCACAAATGCATAACAGCCTGCCTCTGTTTGCACAGCCTCTCAACCATGTGCATGGTGGAGTTCCATCTTGTAGCAACGTCTATGATTAGGCAGTGCTTAGGGAGGTGGAGTGATCGCTGCAGCTTCTGCATACGACTGGAGTGTATGGGCGAGCGACTGATGTGCGAGCACAGTCTTCGCACCTTATGGAGCAGGGCTGTTAACGCAGAATAATTATTTAGGAACCACTGCACCACCAGGTTCAAGGTGTGAGCCAGGCAAGGTATGTGTGTGAGTTTTGCAAGGGCTATGGCTGCCACAAAATTCTGCCCATTAGCACTGACTACCTTGCCTGGCTCAAGATGTAGACTGCCCAGCCATGACTCAGTTTGTCGATGCAAGTAGTCGGCCAGTACCTCCGCGGTGTCTGCTGTCGCCCAAAGACATCATTTTTAAAACAGCCTGCTACCGCTTACCACTAGCTGTTCGATAGTGGGACACCTCATGTGCAGCAATGACAGATGTGGATGGAGTGCTCATGCGACTGTGCTGTCGACGAGCTTTCGCTTCTGGAGGAGGAGGAGGGTCAAACGCCTACAGTTAACTGTTTCCTATACCGTGGGCTAGGCAGCACAGTTCCACCGCCGCTGTGGAGCTTGGGATTTTGTTCAAAAAAGTGCCACACTGCACTCTTCCTACTATGTTACAAATTTTCATTACTTGCACGCTGTGCTAATTTGACCATCTGGCCAAGCTGTTCTGCAACTCTTTTAATTTTCTAGCCAAGCTTTTTGACAGCTACGGGCCTGCCAGATAACCGCTGCTGCGATGACGATGCCTGCTGCGGATCCTTCTCCTGTTCTGACCTATTTTCACCGGCACCCTCTTCAACCAATGGATGCCAATCCGGGTTACCAACTGGGTCATCCATGACCTCATCTTCAATGTCATCTGCACCTTCCTCTGTACCTTCCTCTGTGTCACCGTATAAGGTGGTATAGCATGCGGGAGGGGGCATCTGAGTTTCATCAGGGTCTGATTTGAGCTCAGTAGACTGTGAGGGCAATGTAGTGCTGTGGGTGAATGTACCAGCATAATCATCTTACAGTTGCTGTGCATCAGTGCACTCCATGTCAGATTCATCTTGGACTGGGGAATTCACGGTTTGACTTGATAACCCAGGCATGGTATGTGAAAAGAGCTCCATGGAGTAATCTGAAGTGTGTGCTGCTGCATCCTTCACTTTTGGTGTGGGTGAAGGACACAAGGAAAGGTGTTGTTCCTGATCAGAAGCCTGCACTGACGACTCTGTGCTTGCAGTTGTTGTTGTATCTTCAGAAGAGGATGCAATAGAGCTGGAGGCTGTTTCGGCAACGTAAGCCAAAACCTGTTCCTGAAGCTCTGGCTTTAAAAGCGATTTACCTACTCCCAGAAAAGGGAAACTTAAAGGCCTTCTTGTGCCAGACGATGATGCAGGTTCAACACCTCCTGCCTTAGCTGCTATTGTACTTTTGCCAGAACCAGCCAATGCACCACCACCACCATCAGTACCAGCTGCGCCCCCCCACCCACTTCCATGGCCTCTTCCACCATACTTCCTCATGTTTGGGAAAATGTACCAAAAAGACCAGCAGAGAAATGGTAATGTATGAGGAGCTTACAACTGTGTAAGGTGTATGTAAAAAGTGAAATCTCCATATATATTTTGTGAGTCACAGATGCTCACCCAGTATGTATTTGACCGTAATCCAACAAGCAGATATACGGTACTGTATCAGAAATGTACAACTGTATACGTTGTTGGTGAAAATGTCAATCCCTGTATATGTCTTTACGGAGTGTCACACACACGCTGACTCTGTGTAGATGTGCACTGACCGTAATAAGAACACCAGATATCCGATACTGTTTGATAAACGGACAGTAGTCAATATGGTGTATGGAGAAATGGGAATGTCTGTATATGTATTTATGGAGTGTCACACACACATGCTGACTCTGTGGAGATGTGACCGTAATAACTAAGAACACCAGATATCCGATACTGTTTGAGAATCGGACAGCAGTCAATACAGTGTATGGAGAAATGGAAATGTCCGTATATGTATTTACGGAGTGTCACACACACACATGCTGACTCTGTGTAGATGTGCATTGACCATAATAAGAACACCAGATATCCGATACTGTTTGATAATCGGACAGCAGTCAATATTGTGCATGGAGAAATGGAAATGTCCGTATATGTATTTACTGACTGTCACACACACTGACTGTGTAGATGTGCACTGACCGTAATAAGAACACCAGATATCCGATCCTGTTTGAGAATCGGACAGCAGTCAATACAGTGTATGGAGAAATGGAAATGTCCGTATATGTATTTATGGAGTGTCACACACACACGCTGACTCTGTGGAGATGTGACCGTAATAACTAAGAACACCAGATATCCGATACTGTTTGAGAATCAGACACCTCTATACGGTGTATGTATGGAAAAATGTTAATCTCCGTGTATTTTTTTACTGAGTCACACACATATAGCATGTATTTGTTCGTGATACCAGCCGGTACACGGTAGTGTGTGAGGAGCGTACACCTCTATACGGTGTGTGAAAAAATTTACGCTCAGTATCTACTGTGCAGAAAAAAAGGAATAAAAGGATTTTTGCTTTTAAAAAAGCAGTCTGCACAGCAGTGTGCAAACAGCAATGCAGCTATCAGGTACCCTTATAAGGCAGCCTAATCACCAACAGAGCTGCTACACAAAAAAGTGTGAAAAAATGAATGCTTGCTAACTGCAGAGAAAAGGAAAAAAATATTTTTGCTTTTAAAAAACACTCTGCACAGCAGTGTGCAAACAGCAATGCAGCTATCAGGGAGCCTTATAAGGCAGCCTAATAACCAACAGAGCTGCTGCACACAAATATATCCTCCCCTGTCACTGCACACTATACAGTTGTGTTTTACAGTGACATTCGCTATCAGCACAAGCAATTTTTTTTACTTTTTTCCTGCCTAAACACTCTCCCTATTGAGAACCATCAGCAGCAACCTCTCCCAATGCTAAGATTGGCAGAAGTAAGATGGTGGTCGGTAGTCACGGCCTTTTATAGGCACTGTGACGCCACACAAAGCCAGCCAATCACTTGAATGCCCTTCTCTATCATGGTGGGGGCCGCTGCCTACATAATCGCGTTGCCCGCAGTGTGCATCCTTCATGATTGGCTGACAATAGGCGCTGGAAAGATTGTGGGAAACGCGACTTTGTCGCTCAAGTCGGCGACCTCATGGCCGACCTCATGCTATGGTCGGGTTTCGATCGGCGAAACCCAACTTAAGCAAAAGTCGGCGGAATCTGAATTTGGCCGACCCGTTTCGCTCAACTCTAATTTAGACCATGTGGAGTGAGAGTTGTATGCATATATGAATGTCTCTGATGAATGACTCATTGGAAACCCCTACCCTTGGTACGCATGTGTTGTGTAGCCTAGCCTGTTAGTGCCCAGGCTGAGGAGCATGTAGGAGGCAGAGTCAGAGACTGGCATCACTGCCAAGTGGTGGCTTGGTCTGTACGCCACGGTTCATTTGGCCGACACTCCACGGTCACCAGCGTCACTTAGTGGCATCCGCAGTTGCGACGCCGCACGCTTAGAAGGTCTAAAGGGACTCTGACCCTGTGTCCTTGGGGCTGAGTTCTGTGACCTGATACTGAGCGTTTACCTTGCCGAGCTCTGTGAGCTTTAACAGGCTCTGGCATTTATGTCCAGCTGTAGTGCAGCTCTGTGAAGCAACAGAGTCCGCCCCTGTACACACCGGGTGACGCTAACCCGCATGTGTTCCTCTATTATACCACCACATAGCGTCCGCCATTACTGAGCAGCAGTTTACCACCCCTGCACGGTGGACCCCGGGCTGCGAACGCACCTTATTACCATCTTTATTATTTGGTGCGTTCCGCCAGCCCTAACTAGAGGAGGAGGACACTATGGTCAGTCATCCTGTTGGTGAGGACACGGAAGGCTTGCCTGTTACCAGTCTTGCATGCATTGCTGACTTTCTGTTGCACTGCCTTTCCCGTGACCCTCACATTATGAAAATTTACGGTGACACTTATTACTGGTTAGTGACACTTCTAGACCCATGCTACAAGGAGGACTTTCAATCTCTTCTTCCAGAGGCAGACAGGTCTATTAAAATGGTGCAGTACTAGAGGGCCCTAGTTGCGGAATTATTAAATAAATTCCCATCTGGAAATTCTGGCGACAGACATCACAGTTCGTTGGACAACCAAGGAGTAGAGAGAGCCACAACCCCAATTCAGTAGAGGCAGGGGAACACTGGTCAAGTTCTGGGAGAGTTTTCTCAGACCCTCCCATCGCTCTGGCCCAGAGGCGCAGGGTAATGTCACAAGGAATGAAATGGTTAGTAAGATGGCGAGGGAGTACCTTGCTGACCGTACCAGCATCATCCGTGTTTCCTCTGTGCCTTTCAATTATTGGGCATCTAAGCTGGACACGTGGCATGAACTGGCTCTCTACACCTTGGAGGTCCTGCCCTGCCCTGCCTCTAGCATTTTGTCAGAGGGGTTTTTACTGCCGCTGGTGGAATTATAACTACCGTATATACTCGAATATAAGCCGAGATTTTCAGCCCGTTTTTTTGGGCTGAAAGTCCCCCTCTCGGCTTATATTCGAGTCATATACACCGGGGGGTCAGAGGGGAAGGGGGACGGGGGTGTCAGGTCATACTTACCCGTCCTGACACTGTCTCTTGAGCCCCCAAGCTTCTCCCCGTGCTCTCTCTTCCTGCCTTCAGCGGTCACGTGGTGCCGCTCATTAAAACTCATGAATATGCGCATATTCATGAGTTTTAATGAGCGGCACCACGTGACTGATGAAGGCAGGAAGAGAGAGCGCGGAGAAGCTGGGGGCTCAAGACAGCGTCAGGACGGGTAAGTACAGCGATACTCACCTGTCCTGCGTCCATGGCTGCTTGCTGCTGTCTGTCATCGGTCAGTGACTTCAGACAGCAGAGGGCGCGGTGACGTGGTTAATGCGCGCCGCGCCCCCTGCAGTCTGAACGTCACTGACCGATGACGTGGCAGATAGCGGGGAGCAGCCATGGACGCAGGACAGGTGAGAATCTGACACCCAGTGACGGAGAGGTGAGTATGTCATTTTTTTATTTTTACATGCAGCAGCAGCGGCAGCACATAGGGGAATAATCTTAAGGAGCTTCTAATGGGGGCAGCACATGGGGGAACAAAATGGAGCTTCTAATGGGGGCAGCATATGGGGGAACAATATGGAGCTTCTAATGGGGGCAGCATATGGGGGAACAATATGGAGCTTCTTATGGGGGCAGCATATGGGGGAACAATATGGAGCTTCTAATGGGGGCAGCATATGGGGGGACAATATGGAGCTTCTAATGGGGGCAGCATATGGGGGAACAATATGGAGCTTCTAATGGGGGCAGCATATGGGGGAACAATATGGAGCTTCTTATGGGGGCAGTATATGGGGGAACAATATGGAGCTTCTAATGGGGGCAGCATATGGGGGAACAATATGGAGCTTCTTATGGGGGCAGTATATGGGGGAACAATATGGAGCTTCTAATGGGGGCAGTATATGGGGGAACAATATGGAGCTTCTAATGGGGGCAGCATATGGGGGAACAATATGGAGCTTCTAATGGGGGCAGCATATGGGGGAATAATCTATGGAGCTTCTTATGGGGGCAGCATATGGGGAATAATCTATGGAGCATTTCCCACCCTAGGCTTATACTCGAGTCAATAAGTTTTCCCAGTTTTTTGTGGCAAAATTAGGGTGGTCGGCTTATACTCGGGTCGGCTTATACTCGAGTATATACGGTAATAAGCGCATTCGCCTGTCAACTGAAAATGCTGACAGGCAGGGCTGGATTGGGCCAGACTTCTCTACACCACCGAATGATAACAGCAAAGCATAACCTCCAATACAGTGTCTTTTTTTGGGAGCTGTATTCCCATGCACCTCTTCACAGCCTCACATGGGTATATGCTTCCTGATTTGAGCTATTTGATGTCATCCTCCTGCTTCTCCTCATCCTCATCATCCACCAGACCACCCCCACTAGAACACGAGGATGACCGTGTTCAGTGCTGCTCCAGCCAGTCTAATTTGTTGAAATGGTCTTTAAGATGCCCGTTCCAAAATTTTTAAAAATATGTACCCCACAGGGGGAAATGCTTGTCAGCCCATACACTTAGTGTATGGGCCTTCCAAGTAAAGGAGACTCGCTTCTTTATAATAGGAAAACTTTTTTATGAGGCCTTCCTCCACGTCTCTTTCAAGGGGCATTGGAGTGCCTCAACTTTTTGGCAGGCCTTGCATTCAATGCATAGGCAAACACTATGGGAGACCCACTTCCTAATAATGGGAACATTGTTTTCAGGAGGCCCACCTCTATGTCTGTTCCAAGGGTTATTGTGATGCATGTAACTTTTGTGCAGGTCAGGCCTTAGATTCAAAACATAGGCAAACACTATAGGAGACACTTTCTTCTAAGGCTGTGTGCACACGCTGAGGAATCTGCTGCGGATTCATCCGTGCGGATTTTGCAAAATCCACAGATAAATCCGCAGGTTAAAAGACCTGCGGTTTATCTGCGGATTAGCCTGCGGTTTTGCCCTGCGGTTTATCATCTCCACACTGGAGGAGATGGTCAACCGCTGTGGAATCCGCAGAAAAAATGGACATGCAGTTCATTCTGCCGATTTGAAACCGCAGCAAAATCCACACGGAAAATTCCGCAGCGTCTGCACAGCGGTTTTTAATTCCCATAGGGAATAATGGTACTGTACACCGCAGCTAATTCTGCTGCGGATCGGCAGGGCCAAATCTGCTGCAGATTTGAATCCGCAGCATATGCACACACCCTAAAGGGAACATTTGTGTCATGAGGCCCTCAAGTACGTCTGTTGAAAGGCTTATTGTGGTGCGTGTTACTTTGGGGCGGGCCAGACCTTGCATTCAATGCATAAGCAAACACTATGGGAGTACAAAATGAATAATGAGAACTGACAAAGGATGCTGGATGCACTACAATATGATCACTAAAATTTACAAGGTGCCACAAAATGAATTGAAACAAACAAGGGGAAACATATGCAAAAAAGACCATGACATATAATCAGTGCACACTTGAATATCCATAAGCGTATAATTTTATTAACATCACAAAAAACACTCAAGGGTTAAAAACAATTAAAACCAATAATCCATGCCCATGTCCACTAGGGGACAGCCGTGAACTATACTCCATGTGCAAACTATACATGTATACACATGCATAATCTGATGAACACCTCTCAATTAAAGAATGCCATACACTTAACTTCTATGTGCAAACTATACATGTGTACACATACATAATCTAATACCTCTCAATTGCAAAAATACCATAGTGCTATACATGAATACAGCCAGATGATTGTCGAGAGTGTCCAGCCTGGGAGCCCTCAGCCCCATTTCAACAAACATGGGAAAGGGGTCTAATGCAATGCTCTGCAATTATTATTACCATATTATTAGAGCACGATAAACAACTAATGGCCTCCACCAAGAATAATAGCAGAGAATTGGAGACTAAGCTGGCGGGCTATAAGGATACCCAGTTTCTTGAGACGTTCAAAACCACACTCAAGGAAACACTAGACCGCTATGAGAAGGAGGTCATTAATAGGAAACAAAAGAAGATCCAGAGAGATCGGTTGGATTTTGACAACCAGAGAGCTTTCAGGTGGAGGCACTCTGGTAATGCTCGCCAAGCCAAAACTGCCACTAACTTTCGGAACCAAGGTCCCCCAGAGACTGCCACAGGAGCTACTAACTCTAGTGATTTTTTGTCATCAGGAGGCAGCGATCTAGACACCGGACCAGACGGGGTCGAAAGCACAAGAAATCTCAGAAGATGTCAGAATTTCCCGAGGGGCCCTACGTCTCCGTTCCGTCGCAATTACAGAGCCAAGCGTTGATAGGATCTTCACTTCATATTCCCTCCATTGACACCTCCCTCCAGGTACAGTCCCCTGATTTGCAGGTCATTAATTTATCATACCACGTCCTTTCAGCAGCTGAGACTCGTGTCCTTGAAAAAGATTTGACTTTTTCTCCGACACAGAAGATGGATAAATTTGATTTAATCAAAGACCTGTATCTGTTTTGCAGGAAGCTTTACAGGTTATTCACAGACAACCAGATATTATTCATACCAGCACAATGCAAGAACAACAAGTATTCCAGGATCTTCTGGAACTGCTGGAAGAAAATACCACCCCATCAGGTAGGAGGAAATTTCCATACAAAATAAAGTCCACCACTTCTCCCTGGTCCCCGCAGTCAGGTTCTTCTTTGAGGCGGCCAAACGTGATTTCATGCGATTGCCTCCTATTGTGAGAAGCACCAATGTCACTATAGAGGAAGGGAGGGCTGTCAAGGCGCTGAAGAACAATGACTCCTTTATCATTAGGGAGGCTGACAAGGGAGGGAACGTGGTGTTATGGCCTACCTGTGTGTATGTGGAGGAAGTGAATAGGCAATTAGGGAACACGCAGATTTTATGTCAAATTACCTTCAGACCCGACATCGGTCTTTTTGGACAGGCTACACAGACTGATTAACCAAGCAGCATCAATGGGCATTATCACGACTAATAAAAAGAAGTACATGTGGATTGATAACCCAGTGACGCCAACCTTCTATCTTTTACCGAAGGTTCACAAAGATGCCTCAAAGCCACCTGGACATCCTATCGTCTCAAGCATTGGGAGCATGTGTGAACGGGTAGGCAGTTATGTTGATTTTTTTTTTCTGCAGCCTTTTGCATCAGCATTACATTCCTTTATTAAGGATACAGGTGATTTCATCAGGGCATGCCGTAACATCTGTATACCGAACCAGGCATTATTGGTAACATGTGACATTGAGTCATTATACTCTAACATAAATCACTCTCACGGTATGCGTGTATTGGCATTTTTCTTAGACAAGCAGGACAGCTCAAACAGCTTACATGACTCTCTTATCCTTGACCTTCTCAGTTTCATCTTGCAACACAACTACTTTATTTTTGACAGGACGTACTACAAACAGGTACCGGGCGTGGCAATGGGTGCACTCTGCGCACTGGCGTACGCCAACATCTTCCTCGGTTGGTGGGAGGAGACCGTGGTTTACCGTTCCCATGGATACACCGAACATGTCAGGAATTGGCACCAATTTCTAGATGACATCTTGATCTGGATAGGTACCGTAGATGGATACACACAATTCCTAAGCGAAGTGAACAATTCCCTCAATATATTTCTGACCCATTACATATCATCAGAGTCCGTGACTTTTCTGGATTTGAAAGTCACTATTGAGGGTGATTGTCTCACGACTGATCTCCATCATAAGCCTACTGCCACCAATTCCCTGCTTCAAAACAAGAGCTTCCACCCGTTACACACACGTATGGGTATACCAGTAGGACAGTTCCTGCGTGTCCGTCGTAATTGTATCTCTGATTCAGATTTGAGGAAGTAAGCCAGATCGCTGACCTCTCGATTCCGCCAGAGCGATTATCCCAGAAAGATGATCTCAAGAGCATACCAATGTGCCAGGGCCGTGAACCAAGATGCTCTCCTCCTGACAAGACCGCGCCAGCAGGACTGTACCCTCAGATTCATTACGCAGTATAACACGGGCTGGAGTCAGGTAAGGAGAATTCTTGAGAACCACTGGGATATCTTGACATCAGACACGCAGACCTCAGCCTGCGTTAGTCCCAGGCCACTCATGACTGCAAGAAGGGCACCCAATTTACGGGATATTCTCACCACAAGTCATTTTTCCCGCCCGGTTGATAGACTTCAGCGGGGCATTCGCCTCAGGGGCTCCTTCCCATGCGGTAACTGCAATATCTGTCCATTCATGTACCCGACCAGGAATCTTTTTAATAATCCACTTGATGGACGCAGTTATCGGCGTAACCATTATGTCAATTGTAAAACCATGTGTTATTTATGCCCTTGTTTGTCCCTGTCCCAAGGTGTACGTCGGACAGATGTTGCAAGAGCTAAGAAAACTGGCACAGAAGCACATCTCAACTATTAATTTGGCGCATTCTGACTTTCAGAAGGGTAAGGCCTTAACACCTATCGCATCCCATTTCCTTGACGTACACAGAGGAAGACCAGATAATCTAAGATTTTTTGGTTTACAGAAAATAATGGGTAATGAAAGGGCTGGCGATCGCTGCAAGATTCTGCTACAGAAAGAATCAAGATGGATCTTTCAACTAAATTCTGTCACACCATCCGGGCTTAATGAAGAGCTCCTGTTCACTGGCTTCCTTGGCTAATATTAAGACTTATCAAGCTGCAACTATCTGATGGATGGACCCGTAGTCACTATGGGACCCTGGTACAGCAGAAATTAGGCTGGCATCACTTAATTGGGGCCCTCAGGTCTTCAGAGTGGACATGGATACTGTTTATATGTGTTAAAGGGGTCCAACTAGCGATTTGTTTGGGATCAGTGTTATGGAGGGTTGTGCAACATATTCCACTTAAGCTTTTGTACTCGGAGACATTTCTTGATAAGACTTTGCACAATTATTCTTGGTTATGAAATTAACTCTTTGAAGCAGCAGGATATTGGGATTTTCTCATTTAATATATTTTTCTCTTTTTTTATACCTTTGTTATTTAATTGGTTTTTGATAATTACCATTCATCATTATTCATTTTAATTTTTATCTTTATATATATTTTTTATTTTTCATTTTTTTATATTTTTCTTAAATCTTTCATTTTTATTTTTATTCATTTTTCATTTTCATTTTTCTATCCCCCCTTTATTTTTATTTTTTCTACAGCTATTTCTATTTTTAGTTTGATATGTATATATCACATAAATATATTTTTTTTCTTATTTTTTTCCATTCCCTTTATTTGATTGCACACTTTTTTATTTCTTATTATTTTTTGTAGCTTATTTTATTTTTTATTATAATTTTTTCATTCTTCTTCTTTTTGTTTTTTTTGTATGCTTTTCCTTATGGATTTGCTTTCTTTACTCATTTTTTTAATTTATTTATTTTTTTTATGTATATATTTTTCATTTTTCTTCCTATATATTTTCTTCATTTGTTTATTATTTCCTAAATGATCAATTCCAAAAATATTTCCCTCTCTTCTGTGGTTTATTAGCTTCTTTACTCATATCTGTACATATTTCCCCATATTGTCTTAATTATGCATAGGTCACACGTGCATATAACCTGCTTTGTGTGAACTAGTTTGATTGGTCACACCTGTCTTATCATATATGTTTGGGGGCCAGTGTTTTCATGCTCTCCCCCTTCTCCTTATACTTTCATTTATACAGATTTGTACCCTTTATTATAATTTGAACTATCATAGTAGAAAAAGACAGCAGGATGGCACTCACCGTTCTCTTGAAATGATTCACTTTATTTCATGTTAATAAAGCTTAGGCAATGGCACGGGAGAAATGCAAAAAGACAGTGAGTGCCTTCCTGCTGTCTTTTTCTACTATGATAGTTCATGTTTTTTCTTCACATGGATAGAGCACCCGTTCAGCATGGGTTACAGGTGTCACACTGATAGCGGTTATAAGTGGCTTTGCGGGTATTTCTTCCTCAGGGACAGTGCCGGATGCTTCTTTTTTCTCTGACTGATTTATTATAATTTGTCCCGGGTCATGCCAGCTGGTTTGCCCCCTTCCCCTGAGTACACCAGCATCTATGTGTTCTCTAAATCTACTGCTACTCTTATAAATGGGCTATCTCTTTCCCTTCCCTGTGCAGCCGCACATCACCTTTAGGCCGGGGTCACACTAACTGACGCAAAATACGGTCCGTAGTTTACATGCGTAATACGGATGAATGACCCCTAAACAGTGCTCCGTATGTCATCCGTAATCAAGGTGCGGTCGCGTATTTTGCGCATGTCAGCATCCGTATGGAATCCGTATGTAATCCGTATGGCATCCGTATGGCGAGATTTTCTCGCAGGCTTCCAAAATGGACATATAATGGAGCCCTATGACAGGGTTTCTAACAGAAACCAAAGAATAGATATAGACACATAGAATGCATATATATATATATATATATATATATATATATTTATATATATGTGTATTCTATGTGTATATATCTATTCTTTGGTTTCTTTATTAAACCTGTCGGTGTGAGTTTACTGTATCGCGCACTGAATTGCCGGCTTTGCTAAAAGACACCTGGTGCGTATTTCTCGCAAGTCACATGTGTGCTCCGTGTGTAAGGCTGGTTTCACATTTGCGTTTTTTAGCGCTGGAAAAAAACGCATACGTGCGCATGCGATTTTTCCCCTATATTTAACATGGGTGCGCATACCTGCGCGCTTGTAAGCGCATGTATGCGATTTTCATGTGCTGCGTTTTTTTGGGGTGTGCGTTGGTATTTTCCAGACGCAGCATGTTGCATTTTTTGGTCCTGGAAAAAATCGCATGCGCACGTATGCGCACGTTTTGCGCTAAAAATGGCCATTATAGCCTATGGATGCGCATACGTGCGCACTGGCATGCGCAGGTATGCGATTTTTTAGCGCTGCGTTTTTTGGGTGGTGTCCACTTTTTATCCTAGTTAGAATCTTCTAAAGTCAAAAAAAAAAGTCTATATAAAGGAGGTGCCTGCCAAAACTCTGCCACTACTACACTGACAGATTGAAGAGCAGACAGACAACCAAGAACCCATTATATCAGCGAAGAATGTGAGTATATTACATTATATGCCTGTCCTTTTAAATTATGTATGTACTAATGATTTTTATTATTTTTACATGCAGTATGTCTTCAGAATCCGAGTATTCCCCATCGCGGCAGGAATTGGCGCAAGCAGACCGTGAGGTGATTATTTTCGTGCATCTGGTAAGTATATCTGCTGCTTCTCCAAATCTCTTACGTTTTTTTCAACTTTCTTAAGACATCGTCATCATCATCTGCGGACGGGACTAGTGAGGGCGAAGAGCAGGAGCAGCGAAGCCAAGTCCCGGTGGTGATACGGAATGTAAGTATCAAATGATTTGTAATGTTCTTTATTTTTTATCTTCTATTTTTACTCTTTTTTTTGTTTCTTTTTTTGTAACTTTTTATTCAATCTAAATTTGATTATTCTAATGAATGTGTTTTGTCTAGGTTCCACAACGTGATGAAGACGTCTACCTGGATAATGAGCAGCTCATCAGCCTGGTCCAGGAGCGTTCGCCGTTGTGGGACAGCCGTGACCGGCTGTACAAGGACAATGTGGTGACCCGGCGGCTATGGAATGAGGTGGCCGCAGCGTTGATGGATGGCTGGGACAGCGCCACAGCATCCTCCAAAAAGGCGTTTAGTGAGTATTTCCCTGCTCTGTATTGTGCCGCAGTGACTGTTGTCCTTGACGGCACTGTTGGGTTTCGTGCTAGGTGTATTCTAGCAGGAAACCCAACAGTGTCATCGGGGTCTACAGTGACTGCTTTGAGTATTGTATTGCTACATTGTGCCGCAGTGACTGTTGTCCTTGACGGCACTGTTGGGTTTCGTGTTAGGTGTATTCTAGCAGGAAACCCAACAGTGTCATCGGGGTCTACAGTGACTGCTTTGAGTATTGTATTGCTACATTGTGCCGCAGTGACTGTTGTCCTTGACGGCACTGTTGGGTTTCGTGCTAGGTGTATTCTAGCAGGAAACCCAACAGTGTCATCGGGGTCTACAGTGACTGCTTTGAGTATTGTATTGCTACATTGTGCCGCAGTGACTGTTGTCCTTGACGGCACTGTTGGGTTTCGTGTTAGGTGTATTCTAGCAGGAAACCCAACAGTGTCATCGGGGTCTACAGTGACTGCTTTGAGTATTGTATTGCTACATTGTGCCGCAGTGACTGTTGTCCTTGACGGCACTGTTGGGTTTCGTGTTAGGTGTATTCTAGCAGGAAACCCAACAGTGTCATCGGGGTCTACAGTGACTGCTTTGAGTATTGTATTGCTACATTGTGCCGCAGTGACTGTTGTCCTTGACGGCACTGTTGGGTTTCGTGTTAGGTGTATTCTAGCAGGAAACCCAACAGTGTCATCGGGGTCTACAGTGACTGCTTTGAGTATTGTATTGCTACATTGTGCCGCAGTGACTGTTGTCCTTGACGGCACTGTTGGGTTTCGTGTTAGGTGTATTCTAGCAGGAAACCCAACAGTGTCATCGGGGTCTACAGTGACTGCTTTGAGTATTGTATTGCTACATTGTGCCGCAGTGACTGTTGTCCTTGATGGCACTGTTGGGTTTCGTGTTAGGTGTATTCTAGCAGGAAACCCAACAGTGTCATCGGGGTCTACAGTGACTGCTTTGAGTATTGTATTGCTACATTGTGCCGCAGTGACTGTTGTCCTTGACGGCACTGTTGGGTTTCGTGCTAGGTGTATTCTAGCAGGAAACCCAACAGTGTCATCGGGGTCTACAGTGACTGCTTTGAGTATTGTATTGCTACATTGTGCCGCAGTGACTGTTGTCCTTGACGGCACTGTTTTTTTTTATCAACAGTGGACAAAGTCCGAACACGTTGGCGTTCGATCAAGGACCGCTTCAACAGTGATGTTCGTGCTGAGGGCCAGGTTCGCAGTGGATCTGCGTCAAGGACCAGAACTAGATACCGTCACTATCACGCATTGCAGTTCCTAAGACCGGTCCTTGCCACAAGATCGTAAGTATTATACATTTTGGGTTTTTATTTTTATTAATCTGTGTTTTTCTAATCCACAGCTGATGCTTCTTGTAAAGGCATGGTAGTAATGATTTTCCTTTCTTCCACAGCACCTGGAGCAGCACCCTGCAACCTGGCCCTGGAGCGGTCCTTCCTCGGACGTCCTCTGACCCGTCCCAGCCATCCGACAGCCAGGAAGCACCTTGCAGGTCAACCACACACACAGCTGGTGAACAGGAAGCTGGGCCATCAGGTGTTCCCCTGTCCCAGGTCTCTGCCACTGGTTATGCGGGCACTACCCGCCAGCGGCAGAGGGCCTTGGACAGGAATGTCTTGCCCGAGTTTATGCATTTGAGCGAGACATTTAATTCCAGCCTCAAGTCACTGTCCGACAGAGTTGAAAGCGGTTTTGCACTCATGGAACGTGGTTTTAACCACTTTGAACACCGCTTCAATTCTGTAGAACAGCGCCTTGACCGTCTGGAGGCCGACCTCAACAGACCAGCACACCATTTTTTTAGTAAGATTGAAAAGGGCATGGCGGAACACCTTAGTCCTGATCAACAGCTGAATGTGCTGCAGGCCTGCAACAATGCTTTCTTGCAGGCTATGCAGCATAATCGGTACGGTCAGCAGTCAGTGGTGTCCTTTCCACCTGTGCCACCATTGACTCGCTTCACCTCACTACCTACTTGTGCTGCATACCACTGCACGGACACCTCTATTCAAAGCCAGGACACCCACCGTTACACCACCACAAGTCTGAGTGCAGCTGGTCACTTCACCGACACCACCATGGCAAGCGCTGCTCCTGTCTGGAGCACCACCGCCAATCCCATGCATGCGTGGAGCTCAGCCACCACTAGGCAAACATGGAACAGCCCTGCCGCTACAACAACATGTAGTAGCCCTGCCACCACCACTCTGCAAACCTGGACCATCACTGCCGCCACCAGTCCTCCTGCAAGGACGAGCACTGACAACGAAGAGCAGCAGCAGCCACCTCAGCAGCAGCAGCCACCTCAGCAGCAGCCACCTCAGCAGCAGCCGCCACCTCAGCAGCAGCAGCAACCACCTCAGCAGCCGCCACCTCAGCAGCAGCCGCCACCTCAGCAGCAGCAGCCACCTCAGCAGCAGCCGCCACCTCAGCAGCAGCCGCCACCTCTGCAGCAGCAGCCGCCACCTCAGCAGCAGCAGCCATACCAGCAGACGGGGGACCTACATTCCATATTTGCCCCTAGTTCAAGGCGAAATCAATCAAGGCGGGCATTGGGCCAAAGTCGGTCCAGGCACACAAGCCTACGGCGACATGCCATTACAACAAATGTACCTGAACAGATTTCCTCTCCTACAAGTGTTCCTAGTTTAATTCCCTTAACTGGACTACCTTCCCCCACAAGTTTTGTTGCCCCTTCCCCTCAAACACCGTCTTCAACTGCAAGTGTTGCATATTCCCTGCACACCCCCAAATTGAAACCATCTGCCCCCAAACGCCGTAAAAAATAATTTTTAGGTTTATTTTTGTGATAAAAAATAAATTTACATTTGTGGTTCACCATTACTAAGTTTCATTAATGTTGTTTGCGCCGCTCACACACACTGATGGGTAAATACATGTTAAAAACCAACCCAAGGCCTAGTATAGTCATATGTGAAATAACATGGACTAGTATAGTCATTCCAAGGCCTAGTGGAATAACTCTAGTTTTACCAACTAGAATCTGGTTTCATGAAAAACAAACTGTTGAAACTTGTCTAAAAAATAAGTTTCTTTCTAGTTTCACCAGTTTGTTTTTTGTGAAACAAGATGCTAGTTGTTAAAAATCGAGTTATTACAGTAGGCCTTGGTCTGACTATACTAGGCCGTGGTATTTCACATATTACTATACTACTAGCCCCAAGGCCTACTATACTCATATTTGAAATACCACGGCCTAGTATAGTCATTCCAAGGCCTAGTGTAATAACTCTAGTTTTACCAACTAGAATCTGGTTTCATGAAAAACAAACTGTTGAAACTTGTCTTAAAAATAATTATCTTTCTAGTTTCACCAGTTTGTTTTTTGTGAAACAAGATTGTTAAAAATCGAGTTATTACAGTAGGCCTTGGCATGACTATACTAGGCCGTGGTATTTCACATATTACTATACTACTAGCCCCAAGGCCTACTATACTCATATTTGAAATACCACGGCCTAGTATAGTCATTCCAAGGCCTAGTGTAATAACTCTAGTTTTACCAACTAGAATCTGGTTTCATGAAAAACAAACTGTTGAAACTTGTCTTAAAAATAATTATCTTTCTAGTTTCACCAGTTTGTTTTTTGTGAAACAAGATTGTTAAAAATCGAGTTATTACAGTAGGCCTTGGTATGACTATACTAGGCCGTGGCATTTCACATATTACTATACTACTAGCCCCAAGGCCTACTATACTCATATTTGAAATACCACGGCCTAGTGTAGTCATTACAAGGCCTAGTGTAATAACTCTAGTTTTACCAACTAAAATCTGGTTTCATGAAAAACAAACTGTTGAAACTTGTCAAGTTTCACCCGTTTGTTTTTCGTGAAACAAGATCCTAGTTGGCCAAAATCGAGTAGGCCTTGTTATGACTATACTAGGCCGTGGTATTTCACATATGACTATACTAGTAGGCCCAAGGCCTACTATACTCATATTTGAAATACCACGGACTAGTATAGTCATTCCAAGGCCTAGTGTAATAACTTGTAAGTTGGAATGGAGCAGATTACATTCATCCACTCAAAGCTGACTTGTATTCCCCATGGACTTTCATTGGGGTTGGGTTTTGAGGGTTGTGTTTTGAGAAAATCACATACTTTGTTTTCAACTAGTTGCACAATTTTCTCTTGAAAAAAAATGGTTTCCTGATTCATGGCCTGCAGCTTTGCTCGTTCCAATATATTTCACGCAGACTATCAATGCTGCATTTTAACTCATGTGTATTTACCTGCCCAGGTGTGTGAACATCAAAAAATTCAGTTATACATGGGAAGTTTTTTATTTATTTGGAGTTTTAAAAATATAGTGCACTCAGTAATGGTATCAAATAAGGTTTTTTATTACCATAAACAAACAAAAACATTACACCATTTCATCTTGCCAGTGCACCCGTCCTACATCGGAAATAAAGTAGGCCGCAAATTGGTCCCTCATTTGGCCAACTTCAACGGATGACCTGAGAGTGTGCTGAGTGAATTCAGGCAATGGGTTAGGAGCATCATCGTCCAGTTCAAAGGTCGGGTGCTCTTTAGCCATCACAAAGTTATGTAGAACCACACAGGCCTTCACCACCTCATCGACTGTTTCAAGTTTAAGATTAATGGCCGTGCCCAGAATTCGCCATCTGGAAACAAGAATCCCAAAAGCACACTCGACAGTTCTTCTGGCCCTGGTCAGCCTGTAATTAAATATTTTTTTGGTGTGGTCCAAGTCCCGGCTGGAGTAGGGTTTCAGTAAGTTTCCGCACATTTGAAAAGCCTCATCGCCAACCATTACAAAGGGCAGTGGCGGAGCTTCGGTGTGAGGAAGAGGCCGTGGCATAGGGAAATTAAATTGGTTGCCATACAACCTCCGGCCCATGTCTGAGTTTTTAAAAGCCTGTGAGTCATTACCACGGCCAAATGCTCCAATGTCCACTGCTACAAACATACATCCGGCATCCGCAATGGCCATGAGTACTATTGAAAAGTACTTTTTGTAATTATAGTACTCAGATCCCGTTCTTTGGGGTTTGATGATCCGTATGTGTTTACCATCAACAGCTCCCAAACAGTTGGGAAAATTGCATACTGTCCAGAATTTGTCAGCAATTTCCATCCACTTTTCAGCGGTGGGCAGGGGCATAAATTCTGGGCAAAGAACATTCCAGAGAGCCCGGCAGGTGTCAGCAACAATTCCAGACAAGGTAGAGATTCCAATATGGTACTGGAAGTGTAGTGAAGATAGGGTTTCTCCAGTCGCCAGGAATCTGTGAACAGACAAAGAAGTAAAATTAATATTTATGTATATTATTTTAAAAAACTATAAAACAAAATATTAGTACATTCACGAAAACTAATTACCCAAGGTTTTGAATACTAAATTTAAAAAAAAACCATCAGACCGCACCCCTTGGTTTTTAAAACATACCGTAATGTCACCAGTAGCCGTTCCTCAGGAGGAATCGCACGACGGAGCTGTGTGTCCTGTCTCCGGATGGATTGTTGGACACGAGCAAGCAAATCCAAGAAACTTTCGTGGGACATCCGGATATAATCTGTAAATTTCTCCGGGTTTGACTGTAGCTCGCTGTAGAGGGTGTGGTATGCCCCACGGCTCTCCCGGAGTTCAACAATCGGATGTATCCACATACGCCGCCGTCTTCGCTGCCTCTCTCTCTTCCTTTGTTCATGGCAAGCAACTGCATACGCCTGAGCCATCGCGATGTCCAAATCCAAGTTGAAGTGAAAACTCTTCCAGCGCAGATCCATGGTCACGAGAAGAATCAAGCAAATGTGAAGAATACTGTAGACAGGGTCTATATATATTAACATACCACACCCACAATGAAGTCCCATTGGTCTTGTGTGTTGTTGAATGGTTGTTTTTTCTTTTTTGTGGGGTTTTTCAAAAATCTGTAAAAAAACGCAAACGCACAAAAAACGCATACAAACGCGCAAAAACGCTGCGTTTTTTTCCTGCATGCGCATTAAAATGCTGGAAAAAAACGCAGCGTTTGTATGCATTTGTATGCATTTTTTTAATGCGTTTTTTTGCGGGAAAAACGCGCTGCAAAAAAAAGCAAGTGTGAAACTAGCCTAATGCGTATTTTTTGCGCACCCAGCGCATTAGCGTACTACGGGCGTAATACACCGACAATCGCAGCATGCTGCGATTGGCACAGAGCGTAGAATACGGATGAGAAATATACGCCTCGTGCGAGGGACCCCAGAGAGAATCATTGGTCTGTGTCTAATGCGTGCTTTTAGCGCCTCTCACTCGGCCGTATTCCTCGCCAGTGTGACCCCGGCCTTACTCGTGTGTCCATCTGGACACAACCTATCTTGTTAGCACGTTAATAATAATATAAAAAATATAAAAAACAACAAATACAAAACTAAGTATGCATTCTGCATAGATGGCTGAATCTGCCCTCTATGTGTTTTTTTACCATCCTTTTTGGCCTTGGCTGCACGGGGTTAATCATATCCTTGTGTTGCTACCTTCTTGTCCCACTTGGGACATTTTCTGAGGGGATTCTCCTGCATATAGCTACATTCTATACCTTCTTTATATTTTCCGGATATTTTAGCCATTTTCTGTCTGCTAGTGAGAATTAGGGTAGGGGACCATTTAGGGCTCTTATAGACATTACTCCCTCTTTAATTGATGTGTTGCTGTCTCTGGGGATGCCTTCGACAGTCATCTGTCTGTATTCATGTATAGCAATATGGTATTTTTTCAATTGAGAGGTATTAGATTATGTATGTGTACACATGTATAGTTTGCACATAGAAGTTAAGTGTATGGTATACTTTAATTGAGAGGTGTTCATCAGATTATGCATGTGTATACATGTATAGTTTGCACATAGAGTATAGTTCACGGCTGTCCCCTGGTGGACATGGGCACGGATTGTTGGTTTTAATTGTTTGTAACCCTTGAGTGTTTTTGTGATGTTAATAAAATTATACGCTTATGGATATTCAAGTGTGCACTGATTATATGTCATGGTCTTTTTTGCATATGTGTGACGTCCGTCTGCGAGTCTGGGCTGCAGTAAGACAGCACCCCGAGCAACCCCGATACCCTTTACCCCTATACAGGGATCTGGATTTACAGCAGAGCCCAGGAGGTGCTGTCTGAATAAGAGCAGCTGACCAGAGCAGGACGGTCGCCAGAAAGGGGTTAAAAAATGGGACCAACGGTGTAGTCAGGAATCCAAGTCTAAACCAGGCAGGCAGCAGAGGTACAAAAACGGCAGACAGTAGCAGAGTCAAATCCAGGCTAAGGTCAGAGTCATAAACCGGGAGGGAGGCAGAGGTACAAAATTGTCAGGCAAGAGCAGAGTCAGAAACCAGGCCAAGGTCAGAGTTGTAAACCAGGAGGGCGGCAGAGGTACAAAATCGTCAGGCAAGAGCAGAGTCAGAAATCCAGGTTAAGGTCAGAGTCAAAGATAGCAAATAACACACTAGCACACTGGGGAAACCAAGACTATATCTGGCGGCCTGCAAGACTGGCCCCAAGGTATTTGAAGGATCAGGCTATCCCTCACAGGTTCACAGTCTGATGACGTCATTTAGACCGCCCCCAGGACCAGGTCAGATGGTGACGCACCAACCCTTTCATGACTGACAGAGGAGCGGAGCCTGCACCCACCAGATGCCTGCGCAGGAGCCCCTTCTCTGAAACCATCACCCACGGGCAAACCACGGCGCCTCCTAGTGGCCGAGGCAGGAACAGCCGTCCGCGTGTCTGACGGCGACGTGACAGTCCGGGGCCTCCCAGTGGCCGAGACCGGAACAGCAGTCCTCGAGTCTGACGGCGACGTGACAGTCCGGCTCCCCCCAGTGGCAGAGGCATGAACAGCAGTCCCTGTGTCTAACGGCGACTTGACAATATGTTTCTACAAAATGAATAATGTGAACTTGTTTTCCCTGTGGCCATCCAGTGCGTAGTTTCAAAGGATATTTTGGGGTGCGTGTGACTTTTGGACAGGCCAGACCTTGCATTCAATGCATGAGAAAACACTTCTTTGAGATGATGCAGCTGTTATCTTTAAAAGTAACTACATTCCCCTTTTGCATGAGCTTCTTTACTGGCAGAAGAATGCTTTCAAGGCTGGGAACATAGAGAACATGCTTTATTGGGATTTTTCAAATTTGGCTGAGGAAACTGGACAGTGGAGGTAGCCGTCTCCTACTCCTTCTGAAGTTTCATAGTGACCATTAGCTAAGATGACCTTTTCTGACGTGCTTTCATTAAGGTCAGTGAAGAAATCCTTGTTATTTGTCAGAAAGCTGCTTGCACCAGAATCTATACACCATATATGCTTTGCAGATGGGCCTGTACTAGCATTAAATGCAGCTTCAACACATGCAGAATCTTCCTTTACAGCTGTTTTAACCTTTTGTTGACTGTTCTGCTTTTTAAGCTGACTCATTCTTGCTTCCAAATTCTGCAGTCTGCTTTAGGCTAAGTGCACACGTACTTTTTTGCCCTGCGGATTTTTCCGCGCAGAATTGAAGAAATTCTTCCTGGTTTTTTTTGTGGTTTTCTTGCGGTTTTTGTGCGGTTTTCTCCTGCGGATTTCCCCCTGCGGATTTGGAGAATGGAGCAGGTGGAAAACCACACAAAAGAAGTGACATGCTGCATATTTTGAACCACAAGAAAACCACGCGGAAAAATCCGCAACGTCTGCACAGCATTTTTTTTTTCTATTTATTAACATGTTACTGTACATCACAATGCGGATATGCAGCGTTTCTGCGCAGTAAAATCCGCTGCAGATCCGCTGGAAATCTGCATTGTGTGCACATGGCCTTAAGGTGCCCAGGCTTTTCACAGACAAAACATTCACGAGTTTCTCTTAGATTGCTCTTATATTTAGGAAAATCCTGTGTCTTTAATGCTGTTTCTGCTCTGGATTCATTACTGCTGCTTACATGCTGCGTTTTTCTCTTGAATTCATCCACAAGTTTGTCTTTAACATACTCTAGTGTCAGCTCATCATCTGGCCGCGCATCTATTGCAGTCACGAGTGTGTCATAACTCTCCAGAAGACCATTTAATAGAAGTGCAGCAACATGAAAATCTTTAATTTCTTCTCCAATACCCCTGATACCCTCCACAATCTCTAGGGTGTTTCTTATATAGTCCTGCACATTCTGTCCATTACTTAGCTTAGACTGACACAGCTTTCTCATGAGATAAAGTTTATTTCTGAGATTTGATCTTTCATTCACTTTCTGCAACTCATCCCACATCTCCTTTGCAGTTGCACACTTGCATATATGCACAATCTGATTATCATCTACACTGAGAGAGATCGTGCTTTGTGCTTTCTGTTCCTTCTTTAGCCAATCATGTGGTAGTGGATGAGGCACTTGTTTCTGTGTAAATTTCCACGTACCTTTTCTTATGAGCAGCATCTTAACCTTGAATTTCCAGGACTGGTAGTTCTGGTTAGTGAGGCTTGGCACTGAGAACTTGACAGGATTGCTGCTAGTGGATATCTTCTCTCTTGGTCTGTGCTGCTTTTGCTATCGGCTTCTGTTGCTGTGTTACTCTGGGGTTCTGTGTCACTCTGGGCCCATAACCTGTTGGCAGTGGATTATTCAGGATACTCTCCAAGAGTGTGGCAACAGAGCTTCTTTGATCAGGAACAATATATAAGCTTAATAGATCAGGAATAAAGTGTGTCTCTATCTATGCAGCATCTACAGCAGGCTGTTTCTCTCATACACAAACACAGGAAATACAGTCACATGCTGTCCCTGTGTGAGCCTCTGGGAGGTTTTTTTTTATTTGATCTAACTTTATGAACAGCATACAAATCTAGCAACTAAACACTCATAGACAGGAATGGAGTTGCTGCACCAAACATATTCCAACAGCATAACATCGCCAGCATATTTTGCCAGCAGGGACACCCCAATCAAACAGGTTTCAACTGAGGTGCTAGTCTAAGCGTAATGCCCAGTGATGGCAGCAGGATGTTGCATGATGAGGCTGAATATATTGACAACATACAATGCTGATTAAGATTGGCTACTTCATGGGAGCCACATTACTGCATGGAAGAAAGGCCTGGCAATTTATTTCTGTATGATGCCAAGAAAACTTGATGACGAGTACAGGAATTATATGTTGTGCTGGAAGATGCGCCGCCCCAGGTTGGAATCTACTCACCAAGCTAATGGGGAAGAGCCATGGTTGACTTCATTATGATGAATGCTCAAGATGTGCCAGGATCAAAGCCACAAAGTCATCTTGGTGGTAAAAAAGCTGTAGAGATATCATCAGATTCGAAACTTGGAATATACGAACTATGAACTAAGACAACTTGACATTGTCAAAGTGGAAATGGACTGAACAGGACTCTACTTAATGAAAATCGGGTCTACTATTCTGACAATGACAACCAAAAATGAGTACAAGTCTGCTCATCAACAACAGATGCCGACAAGGAGGACATTGACCTATTCTACTATCAACTTCAATAAGAAATCAATAAGACACCAAAACAAGACTTACTCCTTATCATAGGAGACTTGAATGCCAAGTTAGACCGTAGCAACCATGGAACCATTGTTGGAAACTTTGGACTTGGTGAACAAGATGAGGTTGGAGAAAGATTCATTGACTTTTGAATGAAAAAAATCAACATCATGATCATCTTCTTCCAAAATCAAAAATGGAGACTCTATACATGGGCATAACTGAATGGGGCACATAAAAATCAGATTGACTAGATATGTGTTCGCCATAGATAAAGGTCATCAATAATTACCTCTAAAACAAGGCCAGGAGCTGACTGTGGCACTGATCAAGAACTTTTGACATCAAAATTTAAAGTCAAACTTCGCAACCTAACTAGCCAACAGTTTCTATCTTTGATTTGACCAACATACCTGAAGTTTTTTGGAACAGTCTGCAAAATCAATCTACATCAGTAAACATGGATGAAAGGAAGCCTGAGGATTTTTGGACACTTATAAAGACTATTATTACTGAGGAAGCCAGTAAGACAATAAAGAAAAGGCAGAAGACACTCTAAATATCAATAAAGAAAGATGGATAGCAAAGAAACAAGCAGGCTGCAGACAACATCAATAAAACACTAAAGAGAGCCATCTGAGCAGACAAAAAACTTTATTACCAAAATATATTTACAGAGATAGAAAGCGATCATCTGAAGGGCAAGACCAGGAAAGCATACAAAAGATCAAAGAGAAATGATGAAAATTTCAAGCAAGAGTGGGCATGAAGAAAGAAGCCAAAGGGAATAAACTAACTGCGCCAGAGGAGACAAAGGAAAAATGGAAAGAATACACAGAGCACCTCTACACAAAGGTGCAAGACATACTCTTGCACTCAAACATAACACTGAGAACACCCAGAAAAACACACATACTCAATTGCATGAAACAGAAGTAAACTCAGCAGAATAGTAAGCCAACTCTTGAAATGTTAAAAACTTAAACAATTTTATTGTGATATATAGACCGTTAATATATTTGTAATATTATATAGAACTATACATGCTAATAGAATATATTAGATATACAGTGTCTTGCAAAAGTATTCAGCCCCCTGGAACATTTCAACCTTTTCCCACATATCATGCTTCTAACATAAAGATACCAAATGTAAATTTTTGGTGAAGAATCAACAAGTGGGACACAATTGTGAAGAGGAACGAAATTTATTGGTTATTTTAAATTTTTGTGGAAATGCAAAAACTGAATAGTGTGGCGTGCAATAATATTCGGCCCCATTAACTTAATACTTTGTTGCGCCACCTTTTGCTGCGATTACAGCTGCAAGTCGCTTGGGGTATATCTCTATCAGTTTTGTACATCGAGAGACTGAAATTCTTGCCCATTCTTCCTTGACAAACAGTTCGAGCTCAGTGTGGTTTGATGGAGATCATTTGTGAACAGCAGTTTTCAGCTCTTTCCACAGATTCTCGATTGGATTCAGGTCTGGACTTTGACTTGGCCGTTCCACAAAGTCAACTATCACTGCAGTCATCCACCAGTCGGGCCCTTATGGCACAGTGGCCCGACAGAAGCCTCTCCTCAGTGCAAGACTTATGAAAGCCGGCATAGAGTTTTAACACTTTATATATATATACATGCATGGTATATCTATATGTACTGTAAATCGGCTCTCTTCTGTACATACAGAAAACCTAAAAAAGAGGAAAAAATCCTCCCAAAAATTCAGATACAAACCAGACAGGCCTAAATGCATCTGCACTAATACAGGGTGCAACGGACCCAAGTAAAATGGCAGCTGCACATACAGGTAGACACAGCAACACTGTCTCTTTATATCTTCCATTGGTTTAATAAGAGTACTGCAAAAAATAGTGCAACGCTAGTGTAATACACGTCTCTGGATGCAAAGAGCAGAGATCACGAGGTGGAAACAGCCAGGTGTTGATTTAATGCTATTTATATAGAACAGTAACTTATAAGCAGTTAGAGTTAGTAGCTATGCAATTTAACAATAGAAGGAATAACAACAGGTTTAGAGTAAACAAGAAAGTGTTTCGCTACTTAACATTAGTGTCCTTTTCACAAAGGTGGTATGCCGAGTTTTGGGAGTCACCATGTGAGTGCTCACTCAAAGCGCCAACCCTAGCAGGGGTCACTGGGATTTCCCACTAGATTGCAAGTCTCTTCATGACATAGTTTATCAAAGCCTCCCACGCACCAACAGTCACTCTACCGACATGTACTCCTAATCCCAGCCGAACCTGGCACCGTAGGTGATAGCTCAAACTTCCCGCTGAGGCTTGCCATGTTGGTCTCATCGGTGTCTCTGGAGCACTCTCTTTCCTTGTAGTTGGGCATGCAGAGCTTTTATATCAGGGAAGTCCTTCCTGTGAGTCACCTGATCCATTCCAGCACACAAAGTTGTTCTCCCTGAAAATCTTCCAGCACACTTTGGTTTCGCTTGATTTTAGTTGGCCAACAGATGGTAGTCTCTCCTCATTACTTGCACATCATGCACAAGTTCTCCAGAGGTCTCAAGGCTTCTGGTTACACTCCTCCCCCATTTTTGCTAGCCAGTTCTTTTGAGTTTAACATTTTCCCACAGGAAGGCCGAGTTCAGCCAACAGTTGAGCACAATCCTGGGTCTTCTGTTGTATCTAGGACCACCCAAATTCATCCAGAGCATACTGGTTAGGGGGAATTCTGACACTGACCTGCTCAGTCCTGCAGAGCTCTTCTTACAGAGGTGCGTCTGGACAGTACTTGGAGACTCAGTCGCTAGAGATGGTAAGTTGACTCCAAATTTGTTTTCTGCTACACTCAAGAGCTGCAACAGCATCTCCGGTGAAATCATCGACAAGCCATTCTTCCTCTTCCTCTAACACTCCCCTTTGTGGCACCTCAGCCATTTCTGTTGGAGACCCTGCATTGGTATGATCTTCTTCATCAGAAGAGCAGGGTCACAGCATATTCCTGTGCAACATCCTAGATACCACGGCGTTATCTTCCCTAGGTCTAACCTCGTAGACTGAGGGATTCGACTGAATCTTCCTCACCATTCGGTAGGGTACCACCTCAAAATGATGATCCAGCTTGGTACTGTGTCATTTGGCCTGCACTATTACATGGTCCCCTGGTTGAAGTTGTCCACCTGACAACGGGGATTGACTTCAATGTTCCACTTTTGCTCAACCAGCTTCCTAACCATCTAAAGTCGGTGTCTGTGTTCCAAATCCAGGCACTTGGACTACTGCCCAGAAAGGAGTCTTTCAAATGCAGCTTCAGTTCAGTGATCTCTCTGCCGCTTCACCCCAAACAGGAGCATATAAGGGGTGTAACCGGTAGTCGCATGAACTCGATCATTGTAAACCCACTCCAACTAAGACAAGGTTCACATTTGCGGATGGAGGAGCTGTGGAGGGATGCAGACTTCCTCAGTGAAGCTCCGCCCACTGCTGCACCTCCTCCAGTCAGCTCCGCCTACGTCCGCAAGCGGCCTGCGTACTTTATCTTTAGCATTGTGTACGCAGGCCGTGCGGATGTATGCGGATGCCTCTGCATGCGTCATTCTGACGATGCAGCGACCCACGTTGAATGCAACAAGTTGAAATTTTGATGCCGTCGCCGCATCGTCAGAACAACGCATGCGGAGGCATCCGCATACATCCACACAGCCTGCGTACCCAATGTTAAAGATAGGGTATGCAGGCTGCATGCGGATGTAGTGGAGCTGACCGGAGAAGGTGCGGCAGTGGGCAGAGCTTCACGGAGGAAGTCCGCATCCCTCCGCAGCTCCTCCATCCGCAAATGTGAATCTAGCCTAAGACACAAATTTGGCCCACTTCATCTTCTTGTCCTTTTCCAGGGTCTACAACATTTACAAAAGGATTCAGTTGAAGTGTTCACAGGACCCATTCCTTCATGGATGATATGGCGTGGTTCAGGATTTGTCGATTCCATAAATACGATACGATACAGATCATCCATCACTCGCCTCTAGAAGTAGGCCCCTTTATCTGAGTGAATTCACTTCCTGCATCCATATATGCGAATCAGGTCCTGACAGATGGCTTTGGCTGCGGCTTTGGCTGTCTGATCCCAGATGGTAGTCACCACAGTGTACTACAGCTGTGGATAATTACCTAAAATCAAGGATCTCATCACCCTCAAGCTTTTCATCTATGTGGGTCCTTAGTCTGTCTTGGGTGGACTCGGGACAAGACATCTGCATGTTTATTCTGTGACTTAGACTAACAGGAAATCCTGCATTGGTATTTAGAAATCCTTGTGACCCACCACTCTTCTAGCGATCCCAGCTTTGCATTTTCTAGGTGGGACAGGGGGTTGTTGTCTGTCCGCATGTGTATTTCTGGCCCCGGCAAATACTGTGAATTTCTCAGTCATGGCCCATTCCAGAGCCAGCATCACCAGTTTAAGCAAACTGTAATAGTACAGATTCTTCTCTATGTCTCTTAGTGACCTACTGGCATACATGGTCACATGCTGTCTTCCTTCTTGTACCAATACTGCCCCCAGTCTGTATAGGCTTCCATTGGTGTACAGCACGAATGGCTGCGAGAAGTCAGCATAGGCCAAAATTGGGGCATCCGTCAGTGCCATTTTAAATGCCTGAAATACTTCCTCATCCTGTGGGACACATCGAATGGGTTTACATTTGGCTCCCACAGCTGTGCCCCACAACAACTCATTGAGTGGTACTGCAATCTTGGCAAAGTCCCTTATGAACCTGCGATAGTATCCAGGTAGCCCTGGGAATGCTCTCAGTTCTCTCAGGTCAGTCGACGTGGGCCACTTCTGTACTGTTCTGTACTGCAGTCACCATCTCTGCGGTGGGGTAAATTCCCTCACTAGACAGTGTGTACCAAATATTCAATTTTGCGCTTGAATAGGTGACGTTTCTGGGGCTTAATTTTTAATCCGTGTCTTTGAAGCCGCTCCATCACTTACTCCAGCTGGTGAAGATGCTCTTCAAATGTGGCAGAATAAATGATCGTCATCCACATAGATTAAAGTGGCTTTGACGTTCATGTCCGCCACGCATCTTTCCATCAACTGCTGAAAGCTTCCTAGTGCATTAGTCAGTCCCAAAGGCATCTGGTAGAAATCGGCGGTCCTTCTCAGCCACCTGGACTTGCCAGTAGCCACTGGCTAAATCAAGTGAGGAAAAATATTTTGCTTTTCTTATCGCAGACAGAGACTCCTCAATTTTGGGAAAGGGATAGGAGTAGAGTTGAGTGAAACAGGTCGGTCAGATTCAAAAATCGCCGACTTTCGCCAAAGTCGGGTTTCGCCGATGGAAACCCGACCCTAGCGTGAGGTCGGCCATGAGGTCGCCGATCAGCACGTCAAAGTCGTGTTTCAAATGATGCTTTCAGCGCCTTTTCTCACCCAATGATGGAGGACGCACACTGTGAGCAGCGCAATGACATGCGCATCGGCCAGCACCATCTTAGAGATGGGCATTGAAGTGATTGGCTGGCTTTGTGTGGCATCACAGTGGGTATAAAAGGCTGTGAACGCCGACCGCCATCTTACTTCTGCCGACCTTACAATAGAGAGAGGTGCTGCTGCTGATTCTGAACAGGGAGAGCATTCGGCAGGGAAGAAGAAAAAAAAACTGCTTCTGCTGATAGCGCTTTTCACTGTACAGTTAGTGTGCATTGAAAGGGGAGGATTTTTGTTGTGTGCAGCAGCGCTGGTGGTGATTAGGCTGCCTTTTAAGGCTACCTGCTAGCTGCATTGCTGTGTTCACACTGCTGTTCAAACTGCTTTTTTCAAAGCACTCCAAATTTTATTATTTTGTCCTGGTGAGTTACTGAGCGTTCATTTTTTCACACACCGTCTAGCGGTGTATGCTCCTCACACACTACCGTGCACCGGCTGGTATCACAGACAAATAGAAGCTATCTGGGTGTGACTCTGGAAGAAAAAGCTGAGGAGTTTGTCCATTTTTCCAGACCTACACCTTAGAGTTGTGTCCGTTTTTCAAACAGTTTCGTATATCTGCTGTTTGATTACAGTCAAAACTAGACAGAGACAGCGTGTGTCAGTCTGTATACAAATACATGGAGCTTGACAATTTTCCATACAGACACCGTCTAGCAGTGTACGCTCCTCACACACTACCGTGTACCAGCTGGTATCACGGAAAAATGGAAGCTATCTGGGTGTGACTCTGGAAGAAAAAGCCGATTAGTTTGTCCGTTTTTCCAGACCAACACCTTACAGTTGTGTCCGTTTTCCAAACAGTTTCGTATATCTGCTGTTTGATTACAGTCAAAACTAGACAGATACAGCGTGTGTCAGTCCGTATCCAAATACACGGAGCTTGACAATTGTACATACACACATCGTATAGAGCTGTCCGATTGTATATCTGCCGTTTGCATTACAGTCACTTTTATACCTAGTCAGCGTGTGTGTGTGACACTCCGTCAATACATATACGGAGATTGTTAGTTGCACAAAAATCATATCAAGCTGTACACTTCTGATACAGTTACGTATATCTGCTTGTTGGATTACGGTCCAATACATACTGTGACAGCGTCTGTGACTAACATAATATATACGTTGATTTATTTTGTTTAATACACCTTACACAGCTGGATGCTCCTCATACAGTACCATCTCTCTGCAGGTATTTTTGGTACATTTTCCCAAACATGAGGAAGTATGGTGTAAGAGGCCGCGGACGTGGGCAGGGGGGCGCAGCTGGTTCTGATGGTGGTGTTGCATCGGCTGGTTCTGGCAAAAGTACAATAGCAGCTAAGGCAGGAGGTGTTGAGCCTGCGTCATCCTCTGGCCCAAGAAGGCCTGTAAGGTTGCCTTTTCTTGGAGTAGGAAAACCGCTTTTAAAGCCGGAGCATCAGGAACAGGTTTTGGCGTACATTGCCGAAACAGCCACCAGCTCTATTGCCTCCTCTTGTGATCGGTCGAAACCTGCAAGCACAGAGTCATGCAGGGTTCTGGTCATAAAAAACCCCTTTCCTTGTGTCCTTCACCCCCACCAAAAGTTAAGGATGCTGCAGCCCACACTTCAGATTACTCTATGGAGCTTTTTTCACATACCATGCCTGGGTTATCCAGTCAAATCCTGAATTCCCCAGTCCAAGATGAATCTTATATGGAGTGCACTGATGCACAGCCACTGCTAGATGATTCTGCTGGTACATTGACCCACAGCACTACATTGCCCTCGCAGTCTATTGAGCCAGAATCTGACCCTGATGAAACCCAGGTGCCCCTTCCCGCATGCTATACCACCTTACACGGTGACACAGAGGTAGGTAAAGAGGAAGGTGCAGATGACTTTGAAGAGGAGGAGATGGATGACCCAGTTCTGGACCCGGATTGGCATCCGCTAGGGGAGGAGGGTGGTGCTGGCAATAGTTCAAATAAGGAGAATGATCTGCAGCAGGCATTGACATCGCAGCAGCGGTTATCTAGCAGGCCCATAGCTGTCCTAAAACGTGGAACAAAAACTAAAAGAGTTGCAGGACAGCTTGACCAGACGGTCAACTTAGCACAGCGTGCAAGGCCAGAAAATGTTTACCATAGTAGGAAGAGTGCAATGTGGCACTTCTTTGTCCAAAATCCTACTGATGAGGCAAAGGTTACCTGTAAGAAGTGCGGAAGGACCTTTAGCCAAGGTAAACAACTCAGAAATTTGAATACCAGTTGCATGCTTAGACATTTAATCAACATGCACTTGCAAGCGTGGACGGACTACAAAACCTCAGGTAGCACATGTGCACTTGCTCCGACTGAAGGTAGCCAACAACGCTCCATCACTACCCCCACTGTAAGACCACCACCACCATTAAGCACACCACCAGTACTTAATGTGGAGGTGTCGTCGCAAGGCCAAATCACTCAGGGAATCACAATGGTTTTGCAACACAACACTGAATCTAGGCCATCACCACAAATACCATCACCAACCCCCTCTCACTCCATCCGGTCCACCGCTACTTCCCCCAAATGCAGCTCTCCAGTCCAGCTCACCCTACCAGACACTCTGAGTAGGACAAGAAAGTACTCATCCTCTCATCCTCGTACACTGTGTTTGAACGCCTACATTGCCAAACTAATCTCATTAGAGATGATGCCCTACTGCGAACTCATGGCCTACACTGTCCCACGCTATGACCTACCCAGTCGGCACTTCTTTTCTCGAAAAGCCATCCCTGCCCTCCACCGGCATGTGAAAGACCGCATTGTCCATGCAATAAAACAGTCAGTGAGTGGAAAGGTGCACCTCGCAACGGATGCATGGACTAGTAGGCATGGCCAGGGCCGTTACGTGTCCATCACTGCGCACTGGGTTAATGTGGTGGATGCAGCCTCCACTGGGGACAGCGGCGGTGGAACAGTGCTGCCTAGCCCATGGTATAGGAAACAGTTGGCTTTAGGCTTTCGCTCCTCCTCCTCCTCATCTATCAGTAAAAGCTCGTCCACAGAGCGCAGTTGCACGAGCACTACATCCGCAGCTGGCAGTGTTGCACACAAGGTGTCCCACTATCGAACAGCTAGTGGTAAGCATCAGCAGACTGTGTTAAAGATGATGTCTTTGGGCGACAACAGACACACTGCGGAGGTACTGGCCGACTACTTGCAGCGACAAACAGAGTCATGGCTGGGCAGTCTACATCTTGAGGCAGGCAAGGTAGTCAGTGATAATGGCCGTAATTTTGTGGCAGCCATAGCCCGTGCAAAACTCACACACATACCTTGCCTGGCTCACACTTTCAACCTGGTGGTGCAGTGCTTCCTTAATAATTATCCAGAGTTAACATCCCTG
This sequence comes from Dendrobates tinctorius, assembly GCF_039654945.1. Lineage (NCBI taxonomy): Eukaryota > Metazoa > Chordata > Amphibia > Anura > Dendrobatidae > Dendrobates > Dendrobates tinctorius. The sequence continues at coordinate 21,606,989 of NW_027361795.1, read as the reverse complement.
CTCCATAAGGTGCGAAGACTGTGCTTGCACATCCGTCGCTCGGCCGTACGCTACAGTCGTATGCAGAAGCTGCAGCGATTGCTCCACCTCCCCAAGCACTGCCTAATCATAGACGTTGCAACAAGATGGAACGCCACCCTGCACATGGTTGAGAGGCTGTGCGAACAGACGTAGGCTGTAATGCATTTGTGGGAGGATACACGGGGAGGCAGTTTGAGGGAAGACATGGAATTGTCGGGTGTGCAGTGGTCAAAGCTGAAAGACCTCTGTAAAGTCCTTCAGTGTGTGAGGAATGCACACGGCTGGTAAGCGCAGATGACGCCATCATAAGCATGAGTATCCCACTTATGCATCTGCTCATGCAAAGTTTGACGCACATTAAGGATCAGGTGTCTGCAGCGGAGGAGGAGGAAGAGGGAAGCCTTGTTGAGTCAGCCATTGTCTGGTCAGGGAACTGTTCTGGATGAGGTGGAGGAAGAAGAGGAAGAGGTGGAGGATGAGGATGAGGGGGATGATTATTTTGAGCAGGAGGATGTTTCTCAGGGGGCAAAAGAAAATGTTGGCATTCCAAGGTCAGGGACAGTGTTTGTGCGTGACTGTAGGGATGTGGATTTGCCAGAATCTGCTCCTCCACCCACCACGGGCAGTGCATCATTGACACCCAGAACATTGGCCCACATGTGCGATTATGCCTTGCGAATCCTAAAAAGGGACCCCCGCATTGCCAAAATGTTGAGGTATGATGACTACTGCCTGGCCAGCATCCTCCATCCACGCTACAAAGGCAAATTACACAACATCATGCCACAGGAGAACCTAGAGATAATATTGGCAAACAAACAAGCAACTCTGGTAAACCATTTGTTTGAGGCTTTCCCAGCACACAGCAGCAGTGCTGGTTCTCCCACGAGCTGTAGTGGGCACAATGGAAGAGGTGTTCGTGGTGCACACAGCAGAAGTGGCGTTGGAGACAGGGGTTTAATGACCATGTTTTGGAATGATTTCTCTAGTACCGCTCACACGACTGCTAATACTGCATCGATTAAAAGTGACAGGAGGCAGTAGTTGTCAACTATGGTTACAAACTACTTTTCCTCCCATATCAATGTTCTCCCTCACAGGTCATTCCCCTTTGACTATTGGGCCTCTAACCTGGACGCCTGGCCTGAATTGGCACAAAATGCCTTACAGGAGCTCACTTGCCCTGCTGCTAGTGTGTTATCTGAAAGAGTCTTCAGTGCTGCTGGATCAATCCTGACAGATAAAAGGACCCGTCTTTCGACCCAAAATGTTGATGATCTAACCTTCATTAAAATGAACCATGCATGGGTTTCAAAGGATTTTGTTCCACCTTTCCCTGATGACACATAGGTTACCAGAAAAGTGCCTCTGTTTTTTCCTCCTCTTCCTCGGACTTGCCCAATTACTCCCTTTGCAGCAGCTGAATGTCCAGCCAACACATCTACATATGTCAATTTTTAAGCCTCCCTAACTGGGCTGCCCACCCCTCCCCCAACGGCTGGGGTCAAGACCTGGCGCACCCGGGCAAGTGCCATTTCTCTGAACAGGTGGATGGGCCCACTGATGGCCGACGGCAATGGCACAGGGCCCCTCATAGTACAATACAGTATCTCAGACGGTGGGAGGGCCCACTCGCCATCAGACACACCAGCGTACTATGAGGGGCCCTGTGACAGTACCATCGACCACGATTGTGCCCCCCTGCTTGGTCATGGCCACAACACTTGCAAGTTGCAATACTTACCTCTCCCTGCTCCTCCGCTGTGTAGTCTGTGCAGTTAAATCCTAAACAGGGACGGCCACTAGAAATTTGGTGTATTGATCAATGATGTTTAAGATGTAGCTATGGCCTGTCCTGCTGACCTCTACCTTCAGATGTTCAATGGCTACCATTTGAAATGGATGTCAACTTACAAGCGGATGCAGTGGCGGTTTATGATCACCTTTCACAGTTGTGATAGTCACAGACGTGTGACATTCCTGCCACCATTTTTCAATGTCTCCTCTCATGCCAATCCAATAGAATCGCCTACGGCGTGTGGCTTCTGTCTTTTCCACTCCAAAATGACCAGACACATCATGATAAGCAATGAGGACCATGGGTACATCTCTCCCTGTGATCACAATTTGATGGAGATGAGTAACGGTGATGTGATCCATGCTACTGCGATAAAGCAATCCTTTCTTCACAAAGAACCTTTTTCGCTTTCTCCACAGACACAGTAATTGAAGGTCTGCATCGCCTCTGCAACATCTACCGGGAAGTTTTCCCGCGATGAGTAATTCCCAAATTTCTGCTAACACTCGACTTTGCATCTATATCTATACTTGTATCCATGTAGTTTCCAGTAGCGGAGATTCTTGACTGGCTTACTGAGATTGAAATATATACGAAGATTTAAAAGTACCACCACCCTGTATATTGGTGTATGCTATGAATACCTTTCCCTTTTTCTACTTTTGTAATTCTGGTGTAATACATAGTGAGCCTATGAGTGTCTGTGTCTGACTCCGGAAGTATAGACGGAAATTTAACCCTAGACTGGACACACCTGGTATGTGCTGATACAGTACCTTGTTTCAAAAATTTGCATTAAGGTATCATCTGTAGGATAACCAAATGTGGGGGGGGACCCTCTTCTTGCCGCAAACACAAGACTGAGACAGAGTTTGTATTTAACAGGTCCGTTTTTAGTGACCATCCTTCTGTCGACAACAGCAATTCACCACAGTCGTTTCACATTTCTCTGTACACAGGCCCCGGTACATTCACTTCCTTTGTAACTATAATCATGGCGTCCCTAGGCCCAACCACCACAGCGCTGCACCACTCTGAGCACACCGTCCGTATGATAGCCCCAGGCCATCTTAGTCTGCGGCTACCGTCCTCTGGGCCACCCCCCCGTGACTGACTCAACTGTCAGTCCTCTGTGGAGCCTTCCCGCTGTCTCTATTTCCTCAGCAGAACTTCCTCTTTACTGTGCTCCCTTCGCTGACTGACTCTTCCAGAACCTTCCCTCAGCCTTTTATACTTCCAGTTCTGGTAACTCCACCCACCATCACCTAACAGTTTCTCTGACCAATGGCAGTTATTCAGTCCCACTGCTACACTCTCCACTGCCCTCCAATGGGCAAGCTAAAACACTACACTCTTTCTCTTTGCAGTTTCACACCTACACTGCGCTACACCTCTGCTTCTCACTACAGGCTGGTTTGTCTGTCAGTCCACCTTCCCTACATCATCCATAGTGAGTGAGCGTGTGTGGGTTACGCATTCTAACTACACAGTGAATCGGAGAAACAAATTTTTACACTATACTCGATACAGCTTGTATCTTGTTATACAGTACCTTTGTGTTAGGTGTCGGATTTCTGCAGCTGCACAGCAGGAATCCAGAGCCATACATCCAGTGGTCTCCCATTCCTTTCCGACCGCTCAGGGACCTGCACAGCAATCTCGGCGATCCAGGGGCCCTGCTCAGACCAGCTCTCTGGGTCTGGATGTTGCTGCCAACTCTGGACCAGCAAAGGTAGCGCAACCTGCTTTGCAGGAAACCGCTCCAGAGGCTAAGTCCTCTCGCCACGCTACTGGGCATGCCCACGAGACGATCTCCCAGTGGAAATCAGGGGTCACGTGCTCAGGTCCTTGTCCTGATCTGATTGGCCCATCTCAGAGGTCTGGAAGGTCCTGGAAGCACATGGCTATAATAGGCCCGCATGGCCGCTTGGCCATGCACTAGTATAGACTATCCTGCTATGTGTGAATGGTGATGGATGTATAATTCTGGTGACTGACTTATTATGAAACCCCTTCCCTCTGATATTACGCATGTGGTTAGGGAATTAGTTCAGTAGTCTGCGCCATTCTGTGGCAAGCCTTAGGCCACTGTGCACACCGCACCTCTGCGCTAGCGTCCCACATAGCGCCTGTTTTGTAGCTGTGCCGTCCAGCGGCAATGTCCTGCGTTGCGCTGCAATTGCAGCCCTTCTTGGCGTTCGCAGTAGCGACGCCGCACACACGGTATGTCTAGACGGACGCAGCCCCTCTGTCTTAGACCCTGCTCCTGTGACCTTATACCGTGTGTGCATTTACCTGAGGCCTGTGACTCTAACAGGCTCAGCCTTTTGTATGTTTTTGTTGCGGCGCCTCTGTGAACAGAGCCCGCTCTGCGAACTTCGGGTGAAGTTGAACCCGTGCGCATTATACCGCCATATTGCTCGTCTGCCATTACTCAGCAGCGGTTGAAACACCTACTGCATGGTGGACCCCGAGCGGCGAACGCACTTTATTATTATTTTTATTTAGTGCGTTCCGCCGTTCCAAACACTTTGTTCGACATTTAGCATTACGGTCAAATCCATACTATGTAAGCGTCTGAGAGTGACTACGGGACTATTTATACGGAGATTTCAATTGTACCCTAAAAAATATATACTTGCTATCTTGTTATCCATGACCTTTTTCACAACATTTTTTATTGTGGTCAAAACCAAGCTGAGTGAGCATCTGAGGGTGACTACGGAAATATATACCGATATTTTCAGTTTGGCCAACACTGTATACAGCAGAACGCTTCTGATACAGTAACCTTTTAAGCTATTTAGATTCTGGTGTAATCCATAATGAGCCTGTAAACGTCTGTCTGTTACTCCGGCAATATATTTGGAACTTTAAGATTACCCCAACACTGTACGGTATACAGCTGTACGCTTGTGTTACATAACCCATTTACAGCTTTTCATATTCTTGTGTAATCCATACTGGGCCTGAGAGCGCTTGTGTCTGCCTCCTGAAATGTATACAGAGAATCAGAATGTTTACACTATACTATATATACCCTGTATCTGGTGATACTGTACCCTTTTTCAACTTGTTATTTTATTGGGTAATCCATACTGAGCGCCGGTGTATGCCTCATGAAATATATGCGGAGATTTACTGTTATCCATAGACTGTATAGAGCTGTACGCTTCTGATACAGTACCATATATCTGCTGGTATTTTGGGTCCATTTTCAAAAACATGAGGAAGTATGGTGGAAGAGGACACAGATGTGGGCGTGGAGGGCCACCTGGTACTGATGGTGGTGGTGGTGCATCTGCTGGTAGTGCCAAAAACACAATAGCAGCTAAGGCAGGAGGTGTTGAGCCAGCGTCATGGTGAAGCTCTGGAAGGCCTGTAAGGCTCCCTTTTCTGGGAGTAGGTAGACTGCTTTTAAAGCCAGAGTATCAGGAACTGTTTGCTGAAACAGCCTCCAGCTCTATCGCCTCCTCTTCTGAAGTTGTAAAAATTGCAAGCACTGAGTCATAACTGCAGGCTTCTGGTTAAGAGCAACCCCTTTCCTTGTGTCCTTCACCCACATCAAAAGTGAATGATGTGGAAGCACACACCTCAGATTAACCCAGGCATGGTATGTGAAAGAGCTCCATGGAGTAATTAAAAATAGGGCCCATCATGTACTGGAGCAATGTAAATGGGGCAGATCAGACACTGGAGAAGAGTTATGATTGAGTCACCGTAGGAGGCAGACACAAAAATAGAAGCTACGTCCAGAAAACCAGAGAAGTTGGCAACTATCAGATTGCAGACCTCTGAACCTATCAACACAACTAGCAGTAGCCGTGGGGGGTTCCTACGATGCCCTAGACCCCTCGATCACAGCCGGAGCGCTAAATAGCCTAAAGACAGAAAAGGAAATCTAAACTGCCCCAGAGCAGACCCCAAAGTAAAAGGCAGCCCCCAACATATAATGACGGTGAAGCAAGATGAAAAAACACTCACACAGATAGAAAGATAGGCTGAGCAAACGATGGGGCCCAAGCTAGCTAAACAGAACAGGAAAGGAAGGTTGCTGTCTGCAATCTGCCAAAACCCTATCAAAGACATAAGCCAACAAGCTGATATGAAAAAGACCCTGAAGCAGCTAGGCTTCAAAAACTAAATCAGCACTCAGGTATTTTCAGAAGACAGGGCTAAAGAAATTCAGCACACCCCAGCAGGGAATGGCAGAAATCCAGAAAAACAAAGCAAAGGATCCCACAGAGAAATCACCCGCATGGCAGGAGGGCGTCGGCAGCCTTATATCCAGTCAGTAACTCCACTCAGCCAGTCGTCATCATCAGACTCAGGTGTTTGATAATCAGGCTCACTACCTTTCTTTACCAGAAGAGGGAGTTCCTCGGGCCTCAGTAGTGAAGGGGAAAATGAACTCACAACAGTACCTCCCCCTTGAGGAGGGGTCACCGAACCCTCAACCACGCCACCAGGGCGATCAGGGTGAGCCCGATGAAAGGCATGCACCAATCTTTTGGCATGAATATCAGAGGCAGAGACCCAGGAATTATCCTCCTGACCATAACCCTTCCACTTAACCAAATACTGGAGTCTCTGTCTAGCCAGACGGGAATCCAGTACTTTCTCTACCTCATATTCCATGTTACCTTCAACCAATACAGGGTCTGGAGGTGCCACCCCTGGAACAACAGGTTCAACAAACCTCTTCAACAAAGATTTATGGAACACATTATGGATTTTAAATGTGACAGGAAGAGCCAAACGAAAAGAGACCGGATTAATAATCTCCAAAATCTTGTAAGGTCCAATAAATCTAGGCTTAAACTTAGGAGAAGCCACCTTCATAGCAATATTTTTTGATGATAACCACACCATATCACCAACCTTAAACTGGGGACCAATGGTCCTATGTCGGTTGGAAAACCGCTGGGCCTTTTCCTGGGAGAGAGATAACTTATCCACCACTTGGTCCCAGATCTGGTGCATTCTCTCCACCACAGTGTCAACACCTGGGCAGGCAGAGGGCTCCACCTGCCCTGAAGAAAATCGAGGATGAAACCCAAAGTTACAAAAAAAAGGTGACATCAAAGTGGCAGAACTAGCTCTATTATTTAAAGCAAATTCGGCCAAGGGCAAAAATGAAACCCAATCATCCTGATCAGCAGAAATAAAACATCTCAAATATGACTCCAAGGTCTGGTTTGTTCTCTCTGTCTGCCCATTGGTCTGAGGGTGAAAAGCAGAGGAGAAGGACAACTGAATTCCCAGCTTGGAACAGAAAGTTCTCCAAAATCTAGACACAAACTTTACTCCTCTGTCAGATACAATGTTCTCAGGAATCCCATGCAAGCGAACCACCTGTTGTAAAAACAGGGGCACCAACTCAGAGGAAGACGGCAACTTAGGGAGTGGTACAAGATGAACCATCTTAGAGAACCTATCACAAATCACCCAAATAATAGTCATCCTTTGAGAGACAGGCATATCAGAGATGAAATCCATTGAAATATGGGTCCATGGCCTCTTGGGGACAGGCAAAGGCATCAACAACCCACTAGAGCGAGAACACGATTTAGACCGGGAGCACGTCCTACAGGACTGCACAAAATTCCTGATATCACGAGACAAGGAGGGCCACCAAAAAGACCGACTCACCAGATCTCTAGTACTAAAAATACCTGGATGACCAGCCAAAGCAGAGCAATGAACTTCAGATATCACTCTCTTCTTCCACTGGTCAGGAACATACAACTTTCCACTGGGACAACGCTCAGGTTTGTCCTCCTGGAACTCTTCCAGAGCACGTCTCAAATCGGGCGAGATGGCAGAAAGAACTACCCCTTCGCCTAAGATGGTAGCAGGCTTGGTCACCACAGGAGAATCAGCAAAGAAGCTCCTAGAGAGGGCGTCTGCCTTGACATTCTTAGTTCCAGGAAGAAAAGAAACCACAAAATCAAAACGTGTAAAAAACAAGGCCCACCTAGCCTGTCTAGGGTTCAAGCGCTTAGCCGACTCTAGGTAAATCAAATTCTTGTGGTCAGTGAGGACCACGACTTGATGCTTAGCTCCCTCCAACCAATGTCTCCACTCCTCAAATGCCCATTTCATGGCCAACAGTTCCCGATTCCCCACATCATAGTTACGTTCAGATGGAGAGAACTTTCGGGAAAAGAAAGCACAGGGATTCATTTTAGATGTTACAGGATCCTTTTGGGACAAAACAGCTCCTGCACCAATCTCAGAAGCATCCACCTTTACCTGGAACGGAAGTGAGACATCAGGTTGCCGCAAAACCGGGGCGGAGGTGAATCTTCGCTTCAGCTCCTGAAAGGAAGAAACAGCCTCCGGAGACCAATTTAACACATCAGCACCCTTCTTAGTCAAATCAGTCAATGGCTTAGCAATACTAGAAAATTTTGCTATAAATTTCCGATAAAAATTAGCAAAACCCAAAAACTTCTGGAGGGCCTTCAAAGAAGTGGGCTGAACCCAATCGTAAATGGCCTGTACCTTGGCCGGGTCCATTTCAATAGTTGACGGGGACAAAATAAATCCCAAAAAAGAAATCCTCTGTACTCCAAAAAGGCATTTAGATCCTTTAACATACAGGGAATTCTCCCTCAAGATCCGGAACACAGTCCGAATATGTTCAACATGAGAATCCCAATCCCTGGAGAAGATCAAAATATCATCCAGATAGATCATCAAAAATTTATCGACAAAATCTCGGAAAATATCGTTCATGAAGCACTGGAAGACAGAAGGGGCATTAGTGAGCCCAAAAGGCATCACCAGGTACTCAAAATGTCCCTCCGGAGTATTAAACGCCGTCTTCCATTCATCCCCATGCTTAATACGAATAAGATTATACGCCCCCCTGAGGTCAAGCTTGGTAAACCAGCAAGCACCTTTAACTCTGGAGAATAGATCAGAAATCAGGGGTAACGGATACTGATATTTAACAGTAATTTTGTTGAGGGCACGATAATCAATACAAGGTCTTAATGATCCATCCTTTTTGGCTACAAAAAAAAAACGGCACCTAAGGGTGACAAGGATGGTCTAATATGACCCTTCTCCAACGCCTCCTTAATATAGGATTGCATAGCCTCGTGCTCGGGTACAGATAAATTGAAGAGCCGACCCTTGGGAAATTTACACCCCGGGCTCAGTTCAATTGCACAGTCATAACTCCTATGAGGAGGCAGAGACGCAGACTCATTCTCACTAAATACATCATAAAAGTCCGCCAAATAATCAGGAACATCATGCGACTGAGGAGAGGTGGAAAACACCGGAGCCTCACTAAAGGCACACCGACAACCCCAACTCACCACAGACACAGATTTCCAATCCAAAACTGGATTATGAATTTGTAACCAGGGAAACCCCAGAACAATAGTATCATGCAGATTATGCAACACCAAAAATCTGCAATTTTCTTGATGGTCTGGGGCGACCCACATTACCACCTGGGTCCAAAACTGAGGTTTATTTTTAGCCAAAGGAGTAGCATCAATCCCCCTCAAAGGGATAGGCGTCTGCAAAGGTGACATCGGAAATCCACAACGTTTAGCAAAATCCAAGTCCATTAGGTTTAGGGCTGCTCCCGAATCCACAAAAGCCTTGGCGGAAAATGTGGACAGGGAGCAGATCAGAGTAATAGCCAGAAGAAACTTAGGTTGAACACCACCAACAGAAAACGTGTGTGCAAAGCGTTTCTCTCGTTTAGGACAGACAGAAATAATATGCGAGGCATCTCCACAGAAAAAACACAACTTATTACGCCTTCTGAACTCCTGACACTGCTCTCTGGAAAAAACTCTATCACATTGCATAGGTTCAGACATTTGTTCAACAGGTGGCAACACCTCTCGTGCAGCTTTGCGTTCGCGCAAACGCTGATCAACCTGAATGGCTAATGACATAGAATCGTCAAGACCAGAGGGAACAGGAAATCCCACCATAGTATCTTTTATGGCTTCTAACAACCCCTTCCGAAAGAGAGCAGCCAAGGCATTATCATTCCAGGTAGTAAGTACTGCCCACTTTCGGAATTTTTGACAGTACAATTCTGCAGAATCACGACCCTGGTTCAATGCCAGCAGGGTCTTTTCAGCCTGATCAATGGCATTAGGTTCATCGTACAACAACCCCAAGGCCTGAAAAAATGCGTTCACATTAGTCAGAATAGGATCATCTGGTTTCAAAGAAAACGCCCAATCCTGGGGATCGCCACGCAGCAAAGAGATGACAATTTTAACCTGCTGCGCGGAGCTCCCTGACGAGTTAGGCTTCAAGGCAAAAAATAATTTACAATTATTTTTGAAATTCAAAAATTTAGACCGATCCCCAAAAATTACATCAGGTGTAGGAATCTTTGGTTCAGCAGCATGTGAATGAGCAAGGTAGGCGGAAATTCCCCGCACTTCTGCAGCGAGCTGCTCCACACGATCAGACAATTGCATTATCTCCATTGAGAGAAAAAAAAAAATTCCCCCTACGACCTCAGAGATATAGAGGAAAAAGTATACACATTTCTTTTTTTTTTTTTTTATACAATTCTTTCCTGCTATTGAGTACCCTAGGATCGGCGGTACGGCGGGTGATTCTGCTATGATTGAGTCACCGTAGGAGGCAGACACAAAAATAGAAGCTACGTCCAGAAAACCAGAGAAGTTGGCAACTATCAGATTGCAGACCCCTGAACCTATCAACACAACTAGCAGTAGCCGTGGGGGGTTCCTACGATGCCCTAGACCCCTCGATCACAGCCGGAGCCCTAAATAGCCTAAAGACAGAAAAGGAAATCTAAACTGCCCCAGAGCAGACCCCAAAGTAAAAGGCAGCCCCCAACATATAATGACGGTGAAGCAAGATGAAAAAACACTCACACAGATAGAAAGATAGGCTGAGCAAACGATGGGGCCCAAGCTAGCTAAACAGAACAGGAAAGGAAGGTTGCTGTCTGCAATCTGCCAAAACCCTATCAAAGACATAAGCCAACAAGCTGATATGAAAAAGACCCTGAAGCAGCTAGGCTTCAAAAACTAAATCAGCACTCAGGTATTTTCAGAAGACAGAGCTAAAGGAATTCAGCACACCCCAGCAGGGAATGGCAGAAATCCAGAAAAACAAAGCAAAACAAAGTCTAAGCACAAATGCAAAAAGCCGAGCAGAAAACTTAGCTTTAGAGGAGCAGGAATTCAGACTGGTCTCCAAGGATCCCACAGAGAAATCACCCGCAGGGCAGGAGGGCGTCGGCAGCCTTATATCCAGTCAGTAACTCCACTCAGCCAGTCGTCATCATCAGACTCAGGTGTTTGATAATCAGGCTCACTACCTTTCTTTACCAGAAGAGGGAGTTCCTCGGGCCTCAGTAGTGAAGGGGAAAATGAACTCACAACAGAGAAGCATCTAAGGGGCCCATTATACAATGGAGCATTACAAATGGGGCCCATTATATATGGAGCATTATTGGAGCCCATCATACACTGGAGCATCATCCATGAGGCCCATCATGTGCTGGAGCAATGTGTCATGATCCATGCTGCATCATGACAGATAAAATGCACTAGTAACCTTTTTTTTCTTGGTGGTTTCAGTTCTAGTTTTGCCCCCGGTGGCAGTTAGGGTCATTGCACTTGATGTTTTCTTTGCTTTGCCTTTTGCGCCCGGTGGTCACTGGGATCATAGCAGCCTTTAGCCCCTGATCGTTTGACCATTCCCTTTTCCTATATAGGGTCACATGGTCTATGAGCAGGTGTTGGAGATAGCGTCTTTTTGGGTTTCCAACCACGGTGAAGGGAGCAGCTGGCTGAGGTGTGAAGCCACTGCAGAAACCTGGTGAAGTTAGCAGCTGGCTTGAAGGTTGGAGCCACTGCTGAAACTGGTGTTGAACTCTGGCTGCCCAGTGTCTGCAGCAGAGTGAGATGGTGAAGGTGGCAGCTGGCTCTGAGGTGTCGAGCCACTGCGAAAAGTTAATCCGGTGATAAACTCTGCTGCCTGGTGCTGCAGCAGAGCAAGATACATATTTTTGTGTTTCCCCTGTTTGTATTTTTCCCTGGTGTGTATTAGTACAGCGGTGGGGCCAGTGCCTGCACCATCCAGCTCCCTAGCAAAGGACAGGTGTAGGGTGTGCTAGGGTGACAGGTATCCTGATCGGCGCCAAGTGCGGAACTGGCCTAGGGATTGTTAGGAGTGGAGGGACACTGACTCAGGGGAGTGCAGAAGGTCTCCACGTCCCCGTTCCCTATCGCAGGGCCCACCGTTGTAACTGTTGCCCCTTTCCCCGTGTAGTCCTGTTTCAGTTACCGGCCTGCGGGTCGCATCACACAGGACAGTTACACGTGCCTTGTCTTGTTGTTTTAGTACCGGCCTGCGGGTCGTGTCACAAGGGACGGGTCCACGTGACACAATGTAAATGGGGCAGATCAGACACTGGAGCAGCATCTAAGGGGCACATTATACACTGGAGCATTACAAATGGGGCCCATTACATATGGAGCACTATTAGGGCCCATGATACACTGGAGCATCATCCATGAGGCCCATCATGTACTGGAGCATTGTAAATGGGGCAGATCAGACACTGGAGAAGCATCTAAGGGGCACATTATACACTGGAGCATTACAAATGCCCATTATATATGGAGCATTATTGGAGCCCATCATACACTGGAGCATCATCCATGAATCCATGAGGCCCATCATGTACTGGAGCAATGTAAATGGGGCAGATCACACACTGGAGCAGCATCTAAGGGGCACATTATACACTGGACCATTACAAATGGGGCCTATTATATATGGAGCATTATGTGGAGCTCATCAGATACTGTATGGAACATTATATGTGACTAATTATTTGGTATGGAGAAATATATGGGGCTCATTATTCTGTATGGTGCACAATGTGGTGGCTATAACACTGTATGAAGTAATATACTGTCCTGTTTTTGAGCTATTGTACAATTTAAAATAGATCAGTCATGTCATGTAAGCAGTGAAGTATGTGTCATTGTACTATACCTATATTTCTGTGGCGTATCGGAGCATCATGAGTTGTGGTATGTGTTAAAGGGGCGCACTGACACTCTTTGGCCCAGGGCACACGAAAACCTGGAGCCAGCCCAACCCACCCACAACTTAAGCCAAATAACACCCAGTTTTCAATGCGTAACTATTATTAGGTAGTAAATTAAGGTTGACAAGCTTCAGTTATAAGAATTTATGTTTTTGGCATTGAAATGGGCACTGTATGTGTGTTTACTGTCTTCCACTCCCTGCCGACTTTGCTTCCCCATTGACTTGCATTGGGTTTTGTGTTTCAGTCGGCCTCCGACTTTTCCCTATAGTCGGTCGATTTCGTTCGACCCGACTTTTGCGAAAGTCGGGTTTCATGAAACCCAACTCGGCCCGAAAAAAGGCAAAGTCGCTCATCTCTAGATAGGAGTCCACACATGTTCAGCCTCCGGTAGTCCACGCAGAACCTCAGAGTACCGTCCTTTTTCCGAATTAACACGATGGGGGCACGATGGCTCTCACAGATCACGTTATTGAGCAGCATGTGGGCCAAAAGTTCTTTCACCTCCTGGTACATCTGAAGCGGGACCTGCTGATACCTCTCTCGAATGAGAGCAGTGGTTCCTGTAGGGATCACATGCTGTATAACCTGGGTGCACTCAAAGTCGTCTTCATGCTGAGCAAATACCTCTCGACATCGCTGTAATAAATGTTCAACCTGCTCAACTTGCCTCAAGGAACACTCGGTGTGGTTGGCCTCCATCTGTTCCAAGAGGTAGGTTGCTTCAGTTTTCCTGTCTATCGAGAGACACCGCTATGGTACATGGGTCTCCTCCCACAAGTGTCAATCCTATAGCATCAGCTCTGGGGAGATCTTCCATCATTATGCAAACTCTGGCCACTTCTTGTCAGAGCATCAACTGTAGACAGGCTCCACTTAAGTTTATACAGTGCACAGGTACTCATCCCTGTCGCACAGTGGCCAGGATGTGGGCAACCAATAATCCGGAGATGACTTCTCCCTCTATAGGTTCAATCTGGACATCCACACCCTCTAAGTCTACATGTGGTCAGTACCAGTATAGTGAGTACAGCCTGTCCCACCAGCATTGCCACTGTGGCTTTGGGCGGTATCAATACTTTGCTACTCGGAGTCAGTGGGTAACTGCTGAATTTGCCTGACTCACACTAGTTGCTGGAACACAGTCTTACTGGCCAGGTCATGAGGGGCATGGGTCAAATTGTTTTCATCAGACCCCCAGCTAAAAATTGTACCACTTTTTTAGCACATTCATGCCCAAGGTTACAATGGGTCCTCCGCCTTCAGACCCCTTTGTCAACACTATTCCTTTTCAGCCCAGATCTTTCCCACACACTCGGACAGATATCCACACTACTCCTGCTACAGAGATAGGCAGTTGATTATCCACCACTAGTTGGGTGGTGTATTCTTTTCTGGAACGAGCAACTTCGGAAATATGGCTCAGGCATTGTGGTTACCTGAGTATCCATGTCCTTCATGGAGCGAATGTGTTGAGAATTGAATTCAGCCCAGGTAATATGTCTCTTGGAGACAATAATCTAAGAATTCTCTCTTCTGCCCTCTGAGGCTTGAAACCACATGTTATGCGCCCCACATCATGGAGCATTAGTTAAACAAGCTCCCCGTCTCCTCCTTTCTCATTTCGGACAGACCCTGAAATATGCCTTCTTCTACTGCATGTCCAGCACTCTCTCTCTCACGTTCCACGGATGGGCTATGAACGCGGCATGATGGGGTCTGGAAGGAGCGACTTTCCACTCGGACCTCCTCTCATGTGAGGCTGGACAATCAGCTGAAGGGTTGGTGGCAGTGGTCCCCTTGATGCTGCACAGCTCACCTCAAATGTCCCGAATGTCTTGACGTATCTCCCGCACCAAGTTGGGCTCAGTACACGTTAACTCAGGGGTGACCAGTTCATGACTTTGGACGGTGATTGTGAGAACAGGGGTCTCTCTCTCCGAGATTCTAGCTTCGGCCCTGACCTCAAGAAAGACCACACCAGGATTCAGGCATAGACAGTCCTTTAACATCTTCAGAGTGGGATCCTTCAGTCCAGCAACTAGTTGGCCCCGCAGCACTTCATCCAAGGAACCCAGTCCTTGGTGTCCTTCTTGGATCTTCTTGGTGATATGGGACATCACTTCCTGCAATGCATTAACATACTGATATATGGTCTCAGTTTGCCCTTGGACCCGCAGAAACAAAGCATGTTGGAGGTGCCCTAGGTCCGCAGTATCACCATGCACATCATCCAAGAATTTTATCACCTTTTCCACAGTGTTGTGATCCCTAGGTGGGCAGTACATAACCGTCTGCTGAGCCTCACCCTCTGCATCGTTTTATCCTGAGAGCTATAATTTTTTATTTTTCCACTGGCAGCTTGTTTTTTGCGGGACAAGATGATGTTTTCAGAGATACTATTTTTAGTTACATTAGTCATTTTTATCGCATTTAATTGCATTTTTTGTTAGACACTATAAGGATAAAGCATTGTGCTTTTGTCTAATTTTTTATTTATTTTTTTAACGGTGTTCACTGAAGGGGTGAACAAGTGGGACAATTTTATAGGTCAGGTCGTTCCGGATGCGGCGATGCCAAATATGTGAAATTTTTTGTTTATTTTTGGTTTTACATACATAAATGTGTTTATTGGAATAATATTTTTTCATTTTTGTTTGCTCATTTTTTTAGTGATTTTTAAAAAAATATTTTTACAATTTTTAATATTTTTTTTAACATTGTCTCAAGATGGGACATCAATTTTACACTTCTTCTGAATTGCAGAGTATTAGATCAGAGTATTCCACACAGGGAGGAGGCGTGTCAGAACCTGCTCTGAGCAGAAGCTTTCTAGCCACCGTTCCTGTGTAACCCCACTGCCATCTTTCAGCTCTGTGTTACCAATGAAACCATTTGCACAACGCAATCACAATCGTGTTGTGCCGATGAGAGAAAACAGGGATTTCCCTCCCTCTACGATGCCTCTTGATGTCACTGTCACTATTGATAGCGGCATCAGAGGGGTAAACGCCTGCGATTTGTGCTAGCACCAATCGTAGGCGCTTCTGCAAAGTTTCAGCTCTCATATAGAGCTGACTCTTGCATTTGATAGCGGCGGCGCTCAGCATGAGCCCACGCAATCATCACACTGTATATAGGCGGTCTGTGGAAACGCAGCTCCTGCAGCGCCATGCATATACGGCTCATGTCAAAAAAGGGTTAAAGTAAACTTTATAGTTTACTTTACTTTATATTTTGTACTAGCTGAAGAGCCTGGCGCTGCCCGGGCATAGTAACTAACTACGGTTATGGTTAGTTATTGTGCAAAGCTGAGTGTATAGCCCTGCCCACGCCGCATAGGCACATTCGTTATTATATCCCACATCATCCCGTCAGCCAGAGCTACCGGACTACTACCCCTAATATCCCATACTGTCCCGTCAGCCAGAGCCATAGTAACTAACTACGGTTACGGTTAGTTGGTGTGCCAAGCTGAGTGTATAGCCCCTCCCACGCCGCAAAGGCACATTCACTATTATATCCCACATCATCCCGTCAGCCAGAGCTACCGGACTACTACCACTAATATCCCATACCATCCCGTCAGTCAGAGCCACCGGACTACTAATATCCCACATCGTCCCGTCAGCCAGAGCCACCGGACAACTACCCCTAATATCCCACATCATCCCGTCACAGCCGCTGGACTACTACCCCTAATATCCCACATCATCCCATCAGCCATAGCCACTGGACAACTACCCCTAATGTCTTCCCCTGACGAAGCTGCAGGTTAGCAGCGACACGCGTTGGGTTCTGTGGGCAGTGTGAGCATGCTTAAGTAATTTTCATGTGATCCAGCAATTGCCTTCCCTCATCTATGGACTTGCATGGTAATCATTTGGATTGTTTGCATACCTGCAAGTGACTATTAGACTGATCGGACTTTATTGCTGCAAATTGTCCATATGTTTATACTAAACAATTTATGCATATTATATGGTGATAGAGGGCATTGTTGTGAATGTATTTTTTTGAAACACTTATTTACAGTATATAAACATTTCTTCTTTTGTATACTGCATGTGTTCTCCACCTGCCCACTTTTGTTTCATTTGTGGTTTTTAATTGTTTTTATTGTACACTTGGATCTCTCTGGCTATTGTATGTCAATAAAAGCCTTTTTTCACATGGACATTCTGCTGTTGCGTGCATGTTATCCTGTGTCTCTTTTCTCCCTTTTTTTCATTTGATCTACTTGGCACAATGTTGCACCCAGTTATAAAATTCATGTCATATTTTCCTTGGTGCCCACCTATATACATATATATTACCCCTAATATCCCACATCATCCCGTCACGGCCACTGGACTACTACCCCTAATATCCCACATCATCCCATCAGCCATAGCCACCGGACAACTACCCCTAATATCCCACATCATCCCGTCACAGACGCCGGACTGCTACCCCTAATTTCCCACATCATCCCGTCAGCCAGAGCCACCGGACTACTACCCCTAATATCCCACATCATCCTGTCAGCCAGAGCCACCGGACTACTACCCCTAATATCCCACATCATTATATATATAAAGCTGAGTGTAGAGCCCCGCCCACTCCGCATAGCCACATTCACTATAATATCCCACATTATCCCATCAGCCAGAGCTATCGGACTACTATCCCTAATATCCCACATCATCCCATCAAAGCCAGTAAAAGTAGAATTGTGAAATTGCACAGAAACATGGTTCACTAAGATCTCAGGTTAACTTGTAATTTGTCCGGCTGAGTTGCTCATTGATGTACAGCATCTGTATACAGTATAGTATCATATTTAATGGGTTGTTATGGGAAAAGCATTGTGTGATATATGGGTATATTCATGTGAATTATGGGGAAAGTAGCACTTTAAAAAAACTCTCAGCATCAGAGCACAGTGACACATCAATAATGCATAAAAGGGCCTGTGAGAAAATATTAAATCCACATGACATTTAATATGTGCACTTTCCTACATTCATGTGTGTCACTTAATGATACCACACGGAAGGAGGGGATTCATTTCTGTCATGTACTCACTGCTCCTTTCTGGGGGACAGACGATGGCTGGAACTTATGTTCCTGGGGATGCTAGATTTCTCTCACCATGTCAGTGTCTGCTGAGGTGTTGTCAAGTGGGAGAAGTTGCGCATAGCAACCAATCACAGCTCAGCTACTCTTAACCAGCTCTGGTGAAATGAGAGATGCTAAGTGATTGGTTGTTATGACCAACAATTTTCCTTGCAACCAATCACAGCTTAGCTTCTTTTGAACAGCTCTGGTGAAATGAAAGATGCGTCGTAATTGGCTGGTGATACACACACACATTGATTTTTATATATAGAGATTGGTGTACAATTTTTGGAAGTAGTACAGTACGCGTTTGATATAAATTTATTTTATAACTATATACATTATAAAATATTTATAAAACATATAAGTACATATTTTGGTATAGATCAGACTCTTTGAATATACAGTGGGTCCAGAAAGTATTCAGACCCATTTCAATTTTTCACTCATTGTTTCATTGCAGCCATTTGGTAAAGTCAAAAAAGTTTTTTTTTTTTTCCTTATTAATGTACACTCTGCACCCAGTATTGACTGAAAAAAAACAGAAATGTAGAAATGTTTACAAATTTATTAAAAAAGAAAAACTGAAATATCACATGGCCATAAGTATTCAGACCCTTTGCTCATTATTAAGTAGAAACACACTTTTGAGCTAGTACAGCCATGAGTCTTCTTGGGAATGATTCACCAAGCTTTTCACACCTGGATTTGGGGATCCTCTGCCATTCTTCCTTGCAGATCCTCTCCAGTTCCATCAGGTTGGATGGTGAATGTTGGTGGACAGCCATTTTCAGGTCTGTCCAGAGATGCTCTATTGGGTTTAGGTCAGGGCTCTGGCTGGGCCAGTTAAGAATGGTCACAGAGTTGTTCTGAAGCCACTCCTTTGTTATTTTAGCTGTATGTTTAGGGTCATTGTCTTGTTGGAAGGGGAACATTCGGCCAAGTCTGAGGTCCAGAGCACTCTGGAAAAGGTTTTCATCCAGGATATCTCTGTACTTGGCCGCATTCATGTTTCCTTCAATTGCAACCAGTCGTCCTGTCCCTGCATCTGAAAAACACCCCCATAGCATGATACTGCCACCACCATGTTTCACTATAGGAATTGTATTGGGCAGGTGATGAGCAGTGCCTGGTTTTGTCCACACATACTGCTTAGAATTATCACCAAAAAGTTCTATCTTCGTCTCATCAGACCAGAGAATCTTATTTCTCATAGTCTGGGAGTCCTTCATGTGTTTTTTTTAGCAAAATCTATGCGGGTTTTTAAACAGTGATAGTTGACTTTGTGGAACTTTCTCTCATCTCCCTACTGCATCTGTGGAGCTCAACTACAGTGATCTTGGGGTTCTTCTTTACCTCTCTCACCATGGCTCTTCTCCCATGATTGCTCAGTTTGGCTGGATGGCCAGGTCGGGAAGACTTCTGGTGGTCCCAAACTTCTTCCATTTAAGGATTATGGAGGCGACTGTGCTCTAAGGAACCTTAAATACTTCAGAAATTCTTTTGTAACCTTGGCCAGATGTATGCCTTGCCACAATTCTCTCTGAGCTCCATGGCCAGTTCCTTTGACCTCATCATTCTCATTTGGTCTGACATACACTGTCAGCTGTGAGGTCTTACATAGACAGGTGTGTGCCTTTACAAATCAAGTTCTATCAGTTTAATTAAACACAGCTGGACTCCAATGAAGGAGTAGAACCATCTCAAGGAAGATCACAAGGAAATGGACAGCATTTGACAAATATGAGTGTCTGAGCAAAGGGTCTGAATTAGTGAAGAACGAATATGCTCGCCACTACTCGGTACTCGCCCGAATATTGCTATACTCTTATCCAATTTTTTTACTCCATTTTTCTGCCCCAAAATTTTTTGTAGCTGCCAAAAAAACATTTATCTGCCAAAAAAATGTAGCTGGCAAAAAAATATTTATCTGCCAAAAAAACAGGCTACATATTGAAGAGTCTGGTATCTCAGTCAAACGCCAGATCTATCTCTGGCCTACATATTGTGCCATTTCAGGGCTACAATCCACTGTATTTGCTTCCTATCATAAGAAAGAAAAACATGATAAGAAGGCACATGTCATTACCTATGTATGGTTATGGATATAGTTTAGCTTGGAATATAAATGGAAATCAATATTATTATTATTATTATTATTATTACTAGAAATAGGTCCAATGCTATTGCATCGGGAGTGCGGTGAAATGAACATCCGCCGGCGTGCGGCTCAGTCAATTAGCGGTGCCGCGCTGCTTTGGTGGGGGATTTGAATCCCCTGCCCCACCGGCTGAGCCAATTAGCAGTGCTGCGCAGGATTCAAATCCCCGCCCTGCCAATGAGCGGTGCCACGCGGGATTTGAATGCATGCATGGCCCTCTGACCCCCCCAATCCTGATACGCATGGTCCCCTCACCCCCCTATCCTGGTATGCATGGTCCTCTCACCCCCAATCCTGATATGTAGGGTCCTCTCACCCCTATTAAACTGCACACATACAAAAAAAAACATTTATACTCACCTTTCTTCCCTGTGCTCCAGCGCTGTCCCGTTCTGCTGGAGGCTGGAGGGAGGAGCGTCGGAGTAAGTGCATGCCCATAACGCGCTGTCCGGCGCCATATTGCTGAAGGCACACTGCAAATGTGTTTTAAGTAAAATGGGGCTGCATAGCGCTATGAGCATGGGCGATTCCAACACCGCACTCCTGCCCCCCAGTCTCCCGTGAGAAAAGAAGCGCCGCGGCAACACTCCTCCCGGTCAGGTAAGTATGTAATGAAGTAATCCCCTGCCCCGCCGGCTGAGCCAATGAGCGGTGCCGCACGGGATTTGAATCCCCCGCCAAGCCTCAGCCGGGCTTGGCGGGGGATTCAAATCCCGTCCGAAAATGCTCATTTGCTCAGCCGGTGGGGGATATGAATCCCGGCTGCCATATTGGAATACCCATAACTTAGGTGCAGTGGCGTAACTACAAAGTTATGGGCCCCGGTGTGAACTTTCAAATGGGGGCCCCCCATGACAAAATGCACGCACATCTCCGCTCCGTCCACCTCGTATGTGTGCGGCTCCGCAGTGTCCACCTCGTACGTGTACGGCTCCGCTCTGTCCACCTCGTATACACCCGACTCCGCTCCGTACACCTCGCATACACATGGCTCCGCTCCGTACACCTCGTACACACATGGCTCCGCTCCGTACACATCGTATACACACGGCTCAGCTCTGTACACGTCGTATACACACAACTCTGCTCCGTACACCTCACACACACGCGGCTCCGCTTCGTACACCTCACACACATGTGGCTCCGCTCCGTACACCACGCACACACACGGCTCTTCTCCGTACACCTCGCATACACACGACTCCGCTCCGTACACCTCACACACATGTGGCTCCGCTCCGTACATCTCATACACACGCGGCTCCGCTCCATACACCTCGTACACACGCGGCTCCGCTACATACACCTCGTACACACGCGGCTATGCTCTGCACACCCTGTACACACACGGCTCCGCTCCGTAAACCTCGTACACACACAGCTCTGCTCCGTACACCTCACACACAGGTGGCCCCGCTCCGTACACCTCGTACACACATGGCTCTGCTACATCCACCCTGAGTGTAAACCCCTCCTGACTCCACACATAAACTTTCCCTCATCCAGCGCCATGACAACCAGCACAACAAAGTTCTGCTCATACTGAAGCCCCGATCATGTGACCCCTGACTCCTCCCCTCCTGTGACCTTATCACAGGTCCTGTGCACACAGAGCAGCCATCGCCTCAGGCCAATTTCAGCCTGGCAGCCACAGAGCTGCACAGCCAACGACTGGGCCCCTAAGCACTCCGGGAGGGCCCCTATGACCATGGTAGATAGCCCCTGCTTGGCGGTCGGCTCTGTCACAGCTTCCGGTCGCGGTGCATTGTGGATGCGACACAAGCGTCGGAAGCTGTGACAGAGTTTATTGGTAATCATATATTAGACTAGATGGTGGCCCGATTCTATCGCATCGGGTATTCTAGAGTCTCTGTTAAAATAAAAAATAGTTATATGCTCACCTTCCGATGGCCCCTGATCTCCACGCGCCCGGCATCTTCCGGTCCCAGTAATGCTTTGCGCGAAACACCGCTGATGACGTCGCGCTCTCGCGAGAGTGACATCATCCCCGGCCCTTCGTGCAAAGCATTACTGGGACCGGAAGATGACAGGCGCACAGAGCGTGGAGTGGAGATCGGGGGCCGTCAGAAGGTGAGCATATAACTATTTATTATTTTAATTCTATTTTTTACATATTCTCACCTTCCAACAGCCCCCAGTCTCCACTCCACGCGCCCGGCATCTTCCGGTCCCAGTAATGCTTTGCGCGAAACACCGCTGATGATGTCGCACTCACGCGACGTCATCAGCGTTGTTTCGCGCAAAGCATTACTAGGACCGGAAGATGTCGGGCGCATGGTGAGAGGAGGGAAAGAGTCCGGGGGCCGTCAGAAGGTGAGTATATCACTATTTTTTATTTTAATTCTATTTCTTACAGGTTTATGCTACCCAGGGCCTGGAGGAGAGTTTCCTCTCCTCCGGACCCTGGGTGTCATCCGCACATTGAGCGCTGCGCCCGACTGCGCCTGTCGCGACAGGCGCAGCTTACCGTTACAAACAGCTGTGCCTGTCACTGATTTCGGTTACAGACAGACAGAATAAGACAATTATATAGTAGATTATTATTAAAACAACTATCATGATATACTGAGATTCAAGGTTAGTAAATGAATTTATGCTAAAGCGATACATATGAATCAATCACTTTATCAAAAGTTTTGAGAATTAAAGACCAATAGGATTAATGTCATATTTCTAAAGCCCTTTCTGTACTTTTTCTAACAAGGGTCAACGTTGAAATAATGGACAGGACTTTAGAACTGCACAAAGTAAAAACTACTAACTACCATATATACTCGCGTATAAGCCGAGATTTTCAACCAATTTTTTTGGGCTGAAAGTCCCCCTCTCGAATTATGCGCGAGTCATATACCGGGGGTCTGCGGGGGAGGGGGAGCGGGGGTGTCAGATCATACTGACTCCCTCTGGTGCGGTTTCTGCAGCCCCCCTGCTTGTCCCAAGGTCTCCGGCGCCTGCTTTCAGCGGTCACGTGGTACCGCTCATTAAAGACATGAATATGTGCATATTTATGTCTTTGATGAGCGGTATCACGTGACCGCTGAAAGCAGGCGCCGGAGACTGTAAGAGAACGGGGCTGCAGAGACCGCGCCAGGAGGGAGTAAGTATAGCGATATTCACCTGTCCTCGTTCCCACGCTGCTAACCGCTGTCTGTCGCGTCCTCTGTCTGTGATGTTCAGGTCAGAGGGCGCGGTGACATTGTTAGTGCGCGCCGCACTCTCCGCTGCTTGAACGTCACTGAGAGATGACGTGGCAGACAGCGGCAAGTAGCATGGGAAGGTGGACAGGTGAATATCTCTGGTCCGAGGTCCTGAGACAGCAGCGACAGAGAGGTGAGTATGTCATTTTTTTATTTTTTATTTGCAGCAGCATATGGGGATTATTCTATGGAGCATCTTATGGAGCATCTTATGGGGGCATATTCTGTGGAGCATCTTATGGGGGCCTATTCTGTGGAGCGTCTTATGGGGGCCTATTCTGTGGAGCATCTTATGTGGGCATATTCTGTGGAGCATCTTATGGGGGCATATTCTGTGGAGCATTTTATGGGGGCCTATGCTGTGGAGCATCTTATGGGGGCCTATTCTATGGAGCATCTTATGGGGGCCTATTCTATGGAGCATCTTATGGGGGCCTATTCTATGGAGCATCTTATGGGGGCATAATGTATGGAGCATCTTATGGGGGCATAATCTATGGAGCATCTTATAGGGCCATTATTAACCTTTATGGAGCATTATATAGGGTGTATTTTGTATGGAGCACTATATGGGGCACCTGATTCGATATGGATATTCAAAAACATTTAACCTACTGATGTCTCAATTAATTTTACTTTTATTGGTATCTATTTTTATTTTTGAAATTTACCAGTAGCTGCTGCATTTTCCACCCTAGGCTTATACGCGAGTGAATAAGTTTTCCCAATTTTTTGTGGCAAAATTAGGGGGGTCGGCTTATACACAAGCATATATGGTATTTCAGGCAGGTTTATTTAGGTCCAGACTGACATTGTTAAAGAATGTGGTGTGAACCCTCTCACCCGAGCAGTGCTCAGGATATAGTCGAAAACTCACACCTTTTTGACTCCCACCTCGTCACTCCTACTGATGCTCCATGATATCTTGACTCCGCTCATAGGAATGAAGGGTGAGGGAGGGGACCACGGACGAGGTTTGGAAAACGTATCCATAGATCGGATAATGGTAGATGGGGCACTGCTCTCGCTGTCTGAACTAAAAAAATTCACAAACCTCTCAAGCCTCAACTTTCTACAGTATAATTCTTTAAAGGAATTATTGAAGCGAATCCACTACTGCCCAAACACAACGCGCAAACTTACACCTTATGAAGTGCTATGCTCCAGGCTATCCAAACCCTCTAAAGTTCTATCCACAATCTACCAGACGCTGTTGTCAAAGGATCTCTGCCTGAGGAGAACTTATATTGCCCACTGGGAAATAGACTTAGGCTATAAACTTACGCAATCACAAATAGATCACGTCTATGCACACTCGCATGGTCCAACGAGCTGCGTGAAAACCCAAGAAAACTCTTAAAATTGTAGCTAGATGGTACACTACACCGTTGCAGACTCGGGCCTGGCGAGAGGGTACACAGACTAAGTGCTGAAAATGCGATTCAGAAAAAGGGGATTATTTTCATATTTGGCAGACATGCCCAGTCTTCCGTCGTTTTTGGGTAACAACAGAAAAACTTGCTAGAGACATTACAGGGACAAAAGTGATATTAACACCAGAAATTGCATTGTTAAATTTCCCCATATCCACTAAGCAAAAAAGAACCTCTATCCTCGTTCACAATATAATCACCATGGCTAAACTTCTTATCCCCAGTTTTTGGAGATCAACCCAAATCCCCACGCTTCAGAAGTTGCTGCAAAAATAGACCAGTTATATCATATGGCTGAAGTAGTGGCCTCTAAATCATACACAGGTGTCCTTTAAAGAGAACTGGCACCCATGGATTCTTTTTAGATCTAGCTCATTTCTCCTTCAAGCATAAAATTTTAGTCAACAAAAATTTTCATTTTGAAGTGATGACGGGCCCTCTCCCCCCACCCCTCCTACACTCTTTTTTACCTTCTTCCTTCATCCTCATCTCTTCTTTCCTCTCTCTCCCTCCCTTGTTTCTATCCCCATTTCCATGACCGCGTATGGCCAATGTGGGGGTTTTTCCTAGGAAAAACACCCACCCTATTAGAATAAAGACACTACACATTATCTTCTTTGGATAATTTTGACCACAGCAGCCAGTTTATTAACAAATAACAAACATTTACAATAAGTATTAATCACCATAATCTTATAAGACATGAGGGGAGGGTTCTTGGAGCCCCCAAAATTCTGGCTAAATATTTAGCAAAAACACAAGAACTTAAAAAATCCACGTTACCCTCAGCCGTAAACCACCAGCTCGAGGGCACCAAACATCCCATTCCGGGAAGTCCAACCACCCAAAGCTCCCGGGTAAAACCCCGTCCAGAGCCGTAACCAAAAGCCAGATCCACCGAAACAATTTTTAACTGTCCAGCATTTTAACTTCCAATTCCTTTTTGCTGGTTCAGCGTCAACTCCAAGAATCCCGCCAACCACGAACAGCCCTGACCACCTCAGGCTTGTGAGTGCCCCAACACCACCAGTGCTCTTTCGATTCCACCTTGTATCGCCAATGCCCATAAATCAATTCCGATCTCGTTCAAATGAACCCCGTCGTCCCTCCAAAAATTACCAACCCCCAGTTCCAATTCAAAATGCCGTACGCAGATACCCCCATTTCTGGAAACAAAACTGGATACGGCCCGATTCAACTTCACCCTGGCCCTGTTAATCCCTTTCAATGATCGGGCCACCCTCCATTTCTTTCTGGGAACAATATCAGAGCAAACCATCAGCACCCCAGGAAACGATGCCCACAACCTCAAAAAATCAAAGTGAATGTCCCTAATCAACTCCCTGACAGGTTTGATGCCCAAATCATTTCCTCCCAGATGTACAACAAAAATGTCGGGAGCCTTATCCAAACGAGCAAATCTAGAAAATTCCGATATAGCCTTGCTCCAGACCATCCCCCGAAATCCCAACCATCTAATGACAACTCGATTCCTCCGAAAACCCAAATGCCTACCATCCGGCCTCACGTCCGCCCGAAGCGCCCCCCAATACACAAAGGAGTGTCCGAAAATCCTGGCCAAGTACGGCTCCCGACCTGAAATACATAACCAAACAGCAATTGTTAATCACCCCCAAACTATTCACCCCCAGCCCCATCAATGCCGCACACATGTCAAGTATCGATCGGAATTCCAGCGGCCGATACACTTGATCTCTTCCACTAGCAAACCACGACTATCTGCTTCAGAGGCCGCACCAATCCTAAAAGAATGCGACCAGTAGGAAACCAGGAGGGAGACCCAACTCCCTCAAACTTTTCTTAAGAACCGCAATAAACTGAAAACGAGACAAAAACGCACCGCCCTCGTGACACAGTAAGGGGCCCACTCGACCCGACCACAAGCTCCAATATGACTCCAAACACTTTCTGGGCACATCACAGCTCCATCCACTCTCCCCAACACAACTCGCTTACCCATTCCCAACTGATCAGTTTTTGAACGCCGAATCCAAAAAACAATCCCCCATTCCAAAATTCACAATCCTCCGCCAGCAAACCTCCAGCCCTGTGCCTACTACGCAACACTAATTCGCCTATCCGCATAACCCCAAAAAACGCTAAAGAAAACGCCAATTTGAACAATGCCTCCTCAAAAGGCGAACTACAAATCCTTTCCAGAACTCTCCCCAACCCTTCCAACGTGCTAAACGAAATAGGTCGACGCTTGTCACAACTCTGGGTCCCTTTTCAGAAACCTTTTAACGCTTCTCTAACCAGGAAATTCTTCGTGACATCAACTGAACCTTCCAACTTAAAACCAAAAGCCATTCCATCAATGAATTTATTAACTCTCGTAACTGACCTGCCCGCTTCCGCCGCCCTGCCAACCAGAAACAACACCGCCGATGTCCTGTCTTCTTTGGACTCAAATGCTCCCCAACGGGACACCCAAGCCAGCCATATGTTCCATGCTGCTTTGTATCTTCGTATGACTCCCAAGTTTGAATCGTAACCGACTCCCGGATCAACGTTCTGGCCCGTCAGTAATAATTTTCCACAGATGCAAAGGGCATTCCGCTCCTAAGGCCTCCGCGTCTGGTGCCATTTCCCGGAAGCGCTCCCACTGCAAACGAGACAAAGCATCCGCTATAGAGTTTTGCACGCCTGGCACATGCACCGCAGTAATCCAAGCGTTCAATTCCAGGCACCGTACTACCAATTCCCTCACCAGCTTAATCACCAGGGGAGAAGAAGCGAACAAAGTGTTGATCACCGACACCACGCTCATGTTATCACAATGAAACCTAACTCTCCTATTCTCAAACATCTCGGCCCAAATCCATATTGCCACTACAATGGGGAACAATTCCAGCAAAACCAGATTTTTTGTCAAGCCTCTCTGATGCCACTGCTCGGGCCACTTGCCAACGCTCCACCTACCCCTACAATAGGCCCATAACCGACCCCGCCTGCTGCGTCCGTATAAATCTCACAATCGAAATTGTTCAAAAATTCGTGTTGAATCAAAGATCTACTGTTGTAATTTTCCAAAAATCGCTGCCACACTGCCAGATCCTCCCTGTGTTCCCTGGTCACCCGAATGAAATGATGTGCCAATTGCACCCAAGCTGTCACGCTGGATAACCTACGGCAAAATATTCGGCCCATGGGCATTATCCTGCATGTGAAATTCAATCGGCCTAGCAACGACTGCAATTCTTTCAATGTCACCTTCCTTAATCTACTAACCCTGAAAACCTCCTGCTTCAACACGGACAATTTATCCTCTGGTAGCCGACAATCCATTCTTTCTGAATCAATCAATATGCCCAGAAAACTCAAGACCGTACAGGGGCCTTTGGTCTTTTCCCTCGCCAACGGTACTCCAAAAGAGTCTGCCACCCATTCCATGGTGGCCAAGGTATTCCTACATAAAACCGACTCCGGTGGCCCTATAAACAAAAAATCATCCAAGTAATGAATGACGGATGGAACACCGGAAACATCCCTAACCACCCATTCCAAAAAGGAACTGAACGTTTCAAACAAAGAACACGAGATTGCGCAGCCCATTGGCAAACACCTATCCAAGAAATAACCCCCTTTCCAAAAACATTCCAACAGCGGAATGCTATCCGGGTGCACCGGTAACAATCTAAAGGCCAACTCGATGTCGGTTTTTGCCAACAAAGCTCCCGTGCCGTATTTGCGCACCCATTGTACAGCCGTGGCAAAAGATGTGTATACTGTTGTGAGTTCATTTTCCCCTTCACTGTCGAAGTCTGATGAACTCCCTCTTCAGGTGAAGGAAGGTAGTGAGGCTGATTACCAAACACCTGATCTGGTAGATGATGACTGGGTAACAGGAAATTCTGACTGGATATAAGGCAGCCGACGCCCTTCTTAGTCGCTGGTGATTTCTCTGCTGGATTCTTGGAGACCAGTCTGATTCCTGCTTCCCAAAGATAAGTTTTTGCTCTGCTATTGAACTTATTAGTTTTGTTTTGTTTTGTTTACCTTGTTTTTTGGAGTTCAGCCATCCCCAGTCTGGGGTGTGATGAGTTCCATTTTTGTCTCTGATCAGTTTGTCTCTTTGCTCTGTCTTCAGAATTTACCTGAGTGCTGATATAGTCATTTTGAAGTCCTAGCGATTTCAGGGCCTGTTTTTCCTATCAGACGGTTGGGACATTTTTTGGTAGGGTTTTTTATGGATTGCAGACAGCAGCTTTTCTATCCTGTCCTTTTTAGTTAGCTTGGGCCCCATCGTTTGCTCAACCTATCTTTCTATCTGTGTGAGTGTTTTCATCTTGCTTCACCGTCATTATATGTTGGGGGCTGCCTATTGCTTTGGGGTCTGCTCTGGGGCAGTTTAGATTTCCCCTTTCTTTCTTTAGGCCTATTTAGTTCTCCGGCTGTGATCGAGGGGTCTAGGGCATAGAATCATAGAATCATAGAATCATAGAATCGTAGAGTTGGAAGGGACCTCCTAGGCCATCTGGTCCAACCCCTTGCTCAAAGCAGGATTCGCTAAATCATCCCAGTCAGATGTCTGTCCAGCCTCTGTTTGAAGACTTCCATTGAAGGAGAACTCACCACTTCTCGTGGCAGCTTGTTCCACTCTTTGATCACTCTAACTGTCAAAAAGTTTTTTCTAATATCTTCTCTGTGTCTCCTCCCATTCAGTTTCATCCCATTGCTTCTAGTCTTTCCTTGTGCAAATGAGAATAAAGTTGATCCTTCTACAATGTGACAGCCCTTTAGATATTTGTAGACAGCTATTAAGTCTCCTCTCAGTCTTCTCTTTTGCAAACTAAACCTTCCCAAATCCTGCAACCTTTCCTCATAAGACAGGGTTTGCAGACCGGTCACCATTCTGGTCGTTCTTTTCTGAACTTGCTCCAGTTTGTTGATGTCTTTTTTAAAATGTGGTGCCCAAAACTGGACACAATATTCCAGATGAGGTCTGACCAAAGAGGAGTAGAGGGAAATAATGACTTCACGTGATCTAGACTGTATGCTTCTGTTAATACATCCTAGAATTCCATTTGCCTTTTTTGCTGCTGCATCACACTGTTGACTCATATTCAGTCTGTGATCTATTAGTATACCCAAGTCTTTTTCACATGGGCATCGTAGGAACCCCCCACGGCTACTGTTAGTTGTTGTGGATAGGATCAGGGGTCTGCAATCCGATAGCTACCAACCTATCCGGTTTTCTGGACTTAGCTTGTATTTTTGTTTTTTCCTCCTTTGGTGACTCATTCATAACAGTATACCACCGAACACAACTCCTGGGCAATCCCATCGTTGACCGACAACCCCTTCGGGTAAGATAGATGCTGTATTAACCTAAATTTATTAGGCTCCTTCTTTGGCACCACCCCCAACGGGGAAACGATCACCCCTTCAACAGGTAACGACGCAAACGGCCCCGCCATCCTACCCAACTTCTTTCTGCAATTTTGCACTAACCACTTCTGAGTGCAGATCAGCCGACCTCAAATTTTTAATAGAAAAAGGTACTACGTGGCTGGGAGGGGGTATCCTAAAACCCTCTGCGAAACCCGTCCGGATCACCCTGGCCTTATCTTGATCCGGGTATCTACTTAGAAAGGGGGCCATCCTTTGAAGCTTCACCGGCGTCTTCCCCTTGACCGGCACCCACTGCTTGCTTTCCTAAAACATTGTGAGGCCCCATGTGAGCCACCGTTGCAATGGGAGCACACGTGTTTGAATTTACAGGTGTTCCCATATTTGCATTGCCCCTCATTGAATTGCCAGCACGCTCCTGACTTTTCTTTTCCTCCTTGCGCACCCTGACCACTGCTTCCGCGCCCCCCCTGCTGATTGCCACTACCTCCGCTCCCGTGAAAGGACTGCCCGTACCTGACTGGCACCATCACTTTTAACCAGTGTCCTTTTGATACCACCTAATCTCCGAGCTCACCGTCTTCCTCTGCCTAAACTGTTCGTCATAGCGCAACCACGCCTGCTCCCCATAAGTACGGTGCGCCTCGCCAATCGCATCGAGGTAACGAAACAGACCCGAACAGTTTTCGGGGGCGCTACCATGGGCCCCATCCATAGCCTGCACCGCCGCTGCCCCCGATCTCTGATGGGAGGCTGCCTGCCTCCCTGCTCCACCGTGGGCCCCAGGTGCCGCACTCCTCATCGATGCAGGCCACACTTCCGGTGTGGCCCTCATTACCTGTGCTGCCTCCGCCTCTCCCCGCTGACCTGCGCCCGCTGGCCGGCTCGTTGGATTCCTGCCGGGCGGCACGGGGCGGGATGAAGCCGCGCCGCCACCGCCAGCCACCGCAGCGTCCCCGAAGGGGCTTCTAGGCCTGCGCCAGCTGGGTGTCACAACCTCGGGCGAGAGCCTCTCCGGTGGCTTGGTCCTCCTCCTGCCCGCGCTCTCCCTGGTCCCGGCATCGCCCAGCAGAGATGAGAGCTGCTCCTCCAGCCATCCACCCCTCCTGGAATGGGCAACGTCCCGCAGCCTCTCCAGCAGCAAGCCCACGGACGCCATGGTAAGGACTGCTGCTGGCTCTGTCTGTCCTCTTCTGCTCCTGCTGTCCTTCCGGCCGAGTGAGGGTTCCCGCACAATTACCTGACCCTATATAGCGCCCCACCCCCAGCTCTCCTCCCCTATCCCTGAACCACCAATCCGATCCTTCCCCCTCTATTTTCATAAAATCATTTTTTTACTGAAGTTCATAAAACTTTTTGCACCTTTTGGCCAGGATTTTTCTACTCTTGCAAATTCCAATTTTGATGTGGTCTGTGGTCATAAATCAGCGCAGAGAGAAAGATAAAAGAGTTCCAAGCTCAAGTCAGGCATAGTGCTAAATTTTTAATGCAGCGCAATTGCAAAAAGGATTTTTAGCTCCAAACACATACATTGAAATTAAAAAAAGGCCCCCAAACGTGTACATTGGGCTTTTCTGATATTAAAATGTGCCCACATATATACATACAGTATATCCAATTTTGGGAATAATGCTTCAATAATATTACGTAAAATTATACTGTTATAATTATAAGTGTCCATCCTTGGAGAATCCCTTTACTTTTGATAGCCTTACGTGCAAATGGGAGCGGCTGCTCTGTAAATTGCCTGAAGGAGACATCTGGGTAAACTGGTCACATAATGTGTGTTCTTAAACACAACCTCACATTTCCAAACTCTCCATTCAGCGAGATGCTTCTCCTGCTTCTTTATTGCCTCTTCAGGATTGAAGGTACAGAGTGATCCTAATAATGTAGACGTCTAGTAAACTGCTGTAAAATTTTTCATTCACGAAATACAAGAAGATGAACTTTTTATTATATTTGAGCATCTCTGAACTATATGTATCTTCGTAATACTTTGAGTATATGAGTTGCTTACTATTTATATGTATTATGTAGTATGTTTTCTATTAATATATACTATGCTTTTATTGATTAAAAATTAAAGTGTAATATTAATATGACTACACAACATGGGATTTGGGAGCTGTAATTATACGTTTAGTAAAACATCAAAGCACAACAAATATTAGGTTTGGAACCATTCACATTGCCATGTTTTAGTCTGTGTTAATTAGTCAAAAATACAAATTATTAAAAACATTATTAGGCCCATTTTAGACTAGATTAGCACACAAAGGCTCCAATTCTTCATTGTCTTTGCTCTTGTGTTGTTGGCTAATTATGTGCGTTTTGCACTTTTTTTTTATAGTACTTGCACCATTTTATGTCCATTCTATATGTTTACTTTCTGTTCTGTGCGTCGACTCTAGTAATTCCTAATGAACTTCTACAGTCTTGATGAATCGGGGTCTGTATATTTGTGAACCTAGCCTTATACCTATATGGGTCAAATTTATCACGGGAGGGAATTTTTGAAGATAGTTTTATTTGAGTCTGCATTACATTTTTTGGGGCCAAATTTATCAATGTCTTGTGCATTGTCTGATACATTTTCCATATTTTTAACCCCTTCCCGACATGCGTTGTACACATACTGCTCTGCGGGAGGTGTGTTCCCACAAAGAGCAGTATACCTACAGTGTCACTATCGCCTTACGCTGAGTGCAGTGGCGATCACGTGCGGCTGTCAGCTCTATGTGACAGCTGACACCCTGCAGCAATGCCCACGATCAGTGCTAGCACCGATCATGGGCATTTAACCCCTCTGATGCCGCTGTCCATAGGGGGCTCCCTGCACGCCTCCACCGGGACATTGCGATGCGATTGCAATGAGTCGATGGTCTCAGCAGCTCATTCACCAGGGGTCCTTTTTAGTTTTTTGCTTTTCTGTTAAAAAAAACATGCCCACAATGGCAAGCAGAGAAAAAAAAAACTTGTGGAAAATAGACATGAAAATGAAAGCAACTTAAAAGAGGAATTTGGCACAAAACAAAAACAGCCTTAAACAAGAAAAACTGGTCAAAATTGGCAGAAAGTCAGAAAGAGTATTGGGCCCTTCCTATTTCCTCAGTAACCTAGCTCTGTAAAAATGTTATAAATACAATCGTGCAGAATACATACTTTTTTTACTGCATTTCCACAGCATGAAAATACAAGTGTGCTTATCATTTGTGGAATTTCTAAACTTTACTTAAGTCTATTGGGAAAATGTGCAAATATAACTCATATTTACTGCATGAGAAATTGACATGTATTTTATAATTGCACAGAAGGACAAACTTCATATATATAAATCAGATATACAGCAGAGAAATGCAGCAAATATTTACCATGGGAGCTTAGCCTTGGTGCTATCAGCAGAAAAAGGTGCCATAAGTAGAGTTGAGCGACTTTTGGTTTTTTAGGGTCGCGTTTCGTTTCGTAAAACCCGACTTTTCCAAAAGTCGGGTCGAGCAAGATCGTCCGATTATAGGGAAAAGTCGGGGTCGTCCCGAAACACGAAACCTCAATGTAAGTCAATGGGGAATAAAAGTCGGCAGTGAGAGGAGGACAGGAAACACACCTACAGTGCCCATTTGAATGCCAAAAGCATCAATTCTTCTTACTTAAGCTTGTCAACCTTAATTAACTTCATAATACAAGTTACGCACTGAAAAATGGGGGTTATTTGGCTAAAGTTGTGGGGGGGGAGGGCTGGCTGCAGGTTTTCATGTGCCCTGGGCGAAAGAGCGCCCCTTTAACACATACCACAACTCATCATGCTCCGATACGGCAGAGAAATAGCGGTATAGTACAATGAAAAATACCTCACTTTTTACATCTCATGACGAGGCCCATCTATTTCTCCATACAGAATCATTGGTCCCATATAATGTTTGAAACAGTATATGATGAGCTCCACATAATGCTACAGTATATGTTGGTCCCCATGGATGAAGCTCCACTGTCTTATGGGCCCAAATAATGCTCCAAACATAATGGGCCCCATTTCTAATGCTCTAGTGTATAATGGGCCCTGTAAATGCTGCTCCAGTGTCTGATGTCCACCTTTGGAATGTTCCAGTGTATGGTGGGCCCCATCTATCATTCTCCAGAGTATAGTGCTCCCCAAAAATTGCTGTCCCAACATTGAAAACAATCAAATAAGTCTCCTCGCTAGGGAATCCCTGGACTAGTCTGGACTCCTAGTCGTCCCCATCTTCCATCTCACTGCACAGTATTTCAACCTTGCAAGTGCTGTGATCCTGAGCAAGCAGGGGGGGCCCACTCGTTGGCGACAGCACTGGCATAGGGCCCCTGATAGTACGGTGGTGTGTCTGATGGCGGGTGGGCCGAACCTGCACTTTCATCTGCAGCTTCCTCTTTGTCACCGTGTAAGATGGAACTGTATATGGGAAGGGTAACCTGAGTTTCATCAGGGTCAGATTCAGGCCGTGTAGCGTGAGAGGGGAATGTAGTGGTCTGGGTCAATGTACCAGCAGATTCATCGAGCAGTCGCTGGGCATCAGTGCACTTGTGTCGCCCCCAGGAGTACGGTCGCCACAGTGGCATTACCTTCCTCCTAGGGAGTGTGATGTCATGCTTGGGAGCAACGAAGGATCTCTCTAGCAGGTTAACTGATTGGGCGGCGTTATTCCCACGAGTCATGACCCTCCAAACAGCGTTCATGAAGGCAAAGTGTTTGTTTTACGTGGGCAGTATGGTTGCAAAGCTGAACCTTAAAGGAATGTCCAGAAGGGCACCACCAGGAGTGGAGCCTATGGTTAAATTCGACTCCACCTGGGAAACCTCAACCATGCCAGCTACAGAACAGATGCACACATTGCAAGCTTAATTCCGTTAACAAACGAGACTCCGTCATGCCCCGCGGTCCGAGTCCGGCTTACTAGAGGGACACGTGAGGCTCTGGAACATGAGATTGGCCAATAACTGGTGTCCGTGGCTGCATGTGCGCTACACTGAAAAGGCCAGCGTTTGTCGCTAGATAACCCGCTGAACAACGTTAGTGATGGGGATCACTGAGTGATTACAATTATTACCCGCAAACAATGATTTCCCAGTAAGTGCAGGTCAACTGCAGTTCCGGAATTAGGCCTAACCGTCATTCCTGAAAAAATGAAAAACTTACATGTGCAAACCACAGGTGCTGTAGCTTGCCAGCCGTTCTCACACCCAGTATGGATTACACGTGATTGCACAAAGGTTAGAAAGGGTACCGTATCCCCAGATAACATGTATGGATAGCGTACACATTCAAAATATATGTTTCAGGAGGCAGGCTCAGACGGTGTTAGGCCCAGTATGGATTGCACGTGATTGCACAAAGGTTAGAAAGGGTACCGTATCCCCGGATAACATGTATGGATAGCGTACACATTCAAAATATATGTCTCAGGAGGCAGGCTCAGACGGTGTCAGGCCCAGTATGGATTGCACGTGATTGCACAAAGGTTAGAAAGGGTACCGTATCCCCAGATAACATGTATGGATAGCGTACACATTCAAAATATATGTCTCAGGAGGCAGGCTCAGACGGTGTCAGGCCCAGTATGGATTGCACGTGATTGCACAAAGGTTAGAAAGGGTACCGTATCCCCGGATAACATGTATGGATAGCGTACACATTCAAAATATATGTCTCAGGAGGCAGGCTCAGACGGTGTCAGGCCCAGTATGGATTGCACGTGATTGCACAAAGGTTAGAAAGGGTACCGTATCCCCGGATAACATGTATGGATAGCGTACACATTCAAAATATATGTCTCAGGAGGCAGGCTCAGACGGTGTCAGGCACAGTATGGATTGCACGTGATTGCACAAAGGTTAGAAAGGGTACCGTATCCCGGATAACATGTATGGATAGCATACACATTCAAAATATATGTCTCAGGAGGCAGGCTCAGACGGTGTCAGGCACAGTATGGATTTGACGGCCCAGATTACACAGCGGAGGAGCAGGGAGAAGTAAAGATTGCAAATGCTGGGGCCCTGCCCAAGCAAGGGGGGCCCACTCGTGGGCGTCGGTACTGGCACTGGGCCCCTCATAGTACAGCGGTGTGTCTGACGGCGGGTGTGCACCACCACCGTCAGAGACACTTGATTGCACTATGAGGGACCCTGTGCCAGTGCCTGCGCCCAAGAGTCGGCCTACCCACCTGTCCAGGGCAACGCACTCGCACGGTGTTGTGCGCTAGGTGGTGACCCCGGCCATGGGGGGGGAGGCAGCACAGTTAGGGAGTTTTAGAAAGTGGCATATGTTGATGTTGGACATTCAGCTGATGCAAAAGGCGAAATAGGTGAAGTCCCAGGAAGAGGTGGACCAAAGCAAGCCATTTTTCTGTCACCCTATGTGTCATCAGGGGAATGTGGGACAAAATCCTTGGAAACCCATGCATGGTTCATTTTAATGAAGGTTAGATCATCCACATTTTGGGTTGACAGACGGGTCCTTTTTTCTGTCAGGATTGATCCAGCTGCACTGAAGACTCTTTCCAATAGCACACTTGCAGCTGGGCAAGCGAGCTCCTGTAAGGCATATTGTGCCAATTCAGGCCAGGTGTCCAGTTTAGCGGCCCAATAGTCAAACGGGAATGACCTGTGTGGGAGAACATCGATATGGGAGGAAAAGTAGTTTGTAACCATGGTTGACAACTGCTGTCTCCTGTCACTTTCCATCGATGCAGTATTACCAGTTGTGTGAGCGGTATTTGAAAAATCAGTCCACAACATTGTCATGAAACCCCTGTCTCCAACGCCACTTCTGCTGTGTGCACCACGAACACCTCTGCCAAGCTGCCCCGGCCCGTACGGCTCGTGTGAGAACCATCACCGCTGCTGTGTGCTGGGAATGCCTCAAGCAACTGATTTACCAGAGTTGCTTGTTTATTAGCCAATATTAGGTCAAGGTTCTCCTGTGGCATGATGTTTTGTAATTTGCCTTTATAGCGTGGATCCAGGATGCTGGCCAACCAGTAGTTGTCATCGTTCATCATTTTGGCAATGCGGGGGTCCCTTTTTAGGATCCGCAAGGCATAATCTGACATGTGGGCCAATGTTCCCGGTGTCAATGATGCACTGCGAGTGCTGGTTGGGGGAGCACTTTCTGGCAAATCCACATCCCTCCAGTCACGCACAAACCCTGTACCAGACCTTGCCACGCCAACATTTTCACTTGCCCCACGAGATGCATCCTCCTCCCCTAAGTAATCATCCCCATCATCATCCTCCTCCTCCTCTTCTTCCTCCACCTCGTCCAGGAGAGGTCCCTGAGCAGACAATGGCTGAATGTCATCAAGGATTCCCTCCTCCTCTTTCTCCTCATCAACATTGGCTGCAGACGCCTGCTCCTTAAGGTGCGTCAAAGTTTGCATGAGCAGACGCATAAGTGGGATGCTCATGCTTAGGATGGCGTCGTCTGCGCTTACCAGCCGTGTGCATTCCTCAAAACACTGAAGGACTTTACAGAGGTCTTTCAACTTCGACCACTGCACACCTGTCAACTCCATGTCTGCTCTCAAAGTGCCTGGCCGTGTATCCTCCCACAAATGCATTATGGCCTGCCTCTGCTTGCACAGCCGCTCCACCATGTGCAGGGTGGAGTTCCACCTTGTTGCAATGTCGATAATGAGGCGGTGGTTGGGAAGGTGGAGCAATCGCTGCAGCTTCTGCATACGAACGGAGTGTACAGGCGACCGGCGGATGTGCGCGCACAGTCTTCGCACCTTCTGGAGCAGGGCTGTTAACTCCGGATAATTTTTGAGGAAGCACTGCACCACCAGGTTCAAGGTGTGAGCCAAGCAAGGTATGTGGCTGAGTTTTGAAAGGGCTATGGCTGCCACAAAATTACGGCCGTTATCACTAACTACCTTGCCTGCCTCAAGATGTACACTGCCCAGCCATGACTCAGTTTGTCGCTTCAAGTACTCGGCCAGCACCTCGGCGGTATGTATGTCGCCCAAACACATCATCTGCAACACAGCCTGCTGACGCTTTCCACTAGCTGCTCGATAGGGGGACACATCGTGTGCAACAGTGGCAGCTGCAGATGGAGTGCTCGTACGACTGCGCTCTGTGGACGAGCTTTCGCTTCTGGAGGAGGAGGAGGAGGAGGGTGGAACGCCTACAGCCAACTGTTTCCTATACCGTGGGCTAGGCAGCACTGTCCCACCACCGCTGTCCCCTGTGGACCCTGCATCCACCACATTAACCCAGTGCGCAGTGATGGACACGTAATGGCCCTGGCCATGCCGACTGGACCATGCATCAGTTGTGAGGTGCACCTTTCCGCTCACTGACTGCTTGAGTGCATGGACAATGCGGTCTTTCACATGATGGTGGAGGGCTGGGATGGCTTTGCGAGAGAAGAAGTGGCGACTGGGTAGGTCATAGCGTGGTACTGCATAGGCCATGAGTTCGCGGAAAGCTGTGCTTTCCACCAACCGAAAGGGCATCATCTCAAACGAGATTAGTTTGGCAATGTGGGCGTTCAAACCCAGTGTACGCGGATGAGAGACTGAGTACTTTCTTGACCTACTCATAGTGTCTGGGAGGGTGAGCTGGACTTGAGAGCTGCATATGGTGGAAGTAGCGGTGGACAGGGCGGACTGAGAGAGGGTTGATGATGGTGATGGAGTTGGTGTTCTTTCTGATGGCCTAGAATCAGTCTTTCATTGATATAACAGTGGGATTCCCTGACTGCTGTGGCCTTGCAACGCCACCTCAACATTTGCTGCTGTGCTAACCGGTGGGCTTACAGTGGGGTAAACAATGTAGCATTGCTGACTACCTTCGTTGTGATCAGTTGCACATGTGGCACTTGAGGTTTGGTGTTGTGTCCACGCTTGCAAGTGCATGCTGGTTAAATGTCTAAGCATGCAACTGGTATTCAAATTTTTCAGATTTTTCCCTCGGCTAAAGGTCTTTGCGCACTTCTTACAGATAACCTTGGCCTGATCATGAGGATTTTGTTCAAAAAAGTGCCACACTGCACTCTTCCTACTTTGGCAGACATTTTGCGGCCTAGCACGCTGTGATCTTTTGACCCTCTGGACAAGCTGTCCAGCAACTATTTTGATGTTTGGAACCTGTCTGTGGAGTGCTCCGGGCCTGCCAGATAACAGCTGTTGCGATGTCGATGTCTGCTGTGGATGCTCCTCATCTGAGCTATTGGAAGCAGCACCCTCTTCCCCCAATGGATGCCAATCTGGGTCAACAACTGGGTCATCCATCACCTCCTCTTCTATGTCATGTGCACCTTCCTCTGTGTCACCGTGTATGGTGGTATAGTGTGCGGGAAGGGGCACCTGAGTCTCATCAGGGTCAGAATCTGGCTCTGTACACTGCGAGGACAATGTAGTGCTCTGAGTGAATGTACCAGCAGAATCATCCATCAGCGGCTGTGCATCAGTGCACTCCATGTCAGATTCATCTTGGCCTGGGTAATTCACCATTTCACTTGATAATCCAGGCATGGTATGTGAAAACAGCTCCATGGAGTAATCAGTAGTATGGCCTGCGTCATCCTTCAATCTTGGTTGGGGTGAAGGACACAAGGAAAGGTGTGGTTCATGAACATGAGCCTCCAATGACGACTCAATGCTTTTACTTTTTACAACTGAAGAAGAGGAGGCGATAGAGCTGGAGGCTGAGTCAGCAATGTAAGACAAAACTTTTTCCTGATGCTCTGGCTTTAAAAGCGGTTTGCCAACTCCTAGAAAACTAAGCGTTCGAGGCCTTATGTAGCCAGACGATGACGCAGGCTCAACACCTCCTGCATTCGGTCCTATTTTGCTCTTGCCACTACCATCAGATCCACCACCAACACCATCATTACCAGCTGCCAACCCCCGCCCAATTCCACGGCCTCTTCCACCAGCCTTCCTCATTTTTGGTAGAAATGTAGACAAAATCCAACAAACTATATAGTATGTAAAACAAGGTGTCTATAGGACAGGGGAGATTTTGAATTTCTGCACACACTTTTGGACACTGGACACTTTTGGATTGTGTGAGGCCCACTGATATCTGAGCGCTATGTGACAGGCTCGATGGCACAGCTGTGACCTAAGTGACTAGAGAATAAGTGAGATTTTGAATCTCTGCACACACTTTTGGACACTGGACACTTTTGGATTGTGTGAGGCCCACTGATATCTGAGAGCTATGTGACAGGCTCGATGGCACAGCTGTGACCTAAGTGACTAGAGAATAAGTGAGATTTTGAATCTCTGTACACACTTTTGGACACTGGACACTTTTGGATTGTGTGAGGCCCAATGAATATCTGAGCGCTATGTGACAAGCTCGATGGCACAGCTGTGACCTAAGTGACTAGAGGATAAGTGAGAGTTGGAATCTCTGCACACACTTTTGGACACTGGACACTTTTGGATTGTGTGAGGCCCAATGAATATCTGAGCGCTATGTGACAAGCTCGATGGCACAGCTGTGACCTAAGTGACTAGAGGATAAGTGAGAGTTTGAATCTCTGCACACACTTTTGGACACTGGACACTTTTGGATTGTGTGAGGCCCAATGAATATCTGAGCGCTATGTGACAAGCTCGATGGCACAGCTGTGACCTAAGTGACTAGAGGATAAGTGAGAGTTTGAATCTCTGCACACACTTTTGGACACTGGACACTTTTGGATTGTGTGAGGCCCATTGAATATCTGAGCGCTATGTGACAAGCTCGATGGCACAGCTGTGACCTAAGTGACTAGAGGATAAGTGAGAGTTTGAATCTCTGCACACACTTTTGGACACTGGACACTTTTGGATTGTGTGAGGCCCAATGAATATCTGAGCGCTATGTGACAAGCTCGATGGCACAGCTGTGACCTAAGTGACTAGAGGATAAGTGAGAGTTTGAATCTCTGCACACACTTTTGGACACTGGACACTTTTGGATTGTGTGAGGCCCAATGAATATCTGAGCGCTATGTGACAAGCTCGATGGCACAGCTGTGACCTAAGTGACTAGAGAATGAGTGAGATTTTGAATCTCTGCACACACTTTTGGACACTGGACACTTTTGGATTGTGTGAGGCCCACTGATATCTGAGCGCTATGTGACAGGCTCGATGGCACAGCTGTGACCTAAGTGACTAGAGAATAAGTGAGATTTTGAATCTCTGCACACACTTTTGGACACTGGACACTTTTGGATTGTGTGAGGCCCACTGATATCTGAGCGCTATGTGACAAGCTCGATGGCACAGCTGTGACCTAAGTGACTAGAGGATAAGTGAGAGTTTGAATCTCTGCACACACTTTTGGACACTGGACACTTTTGGATTGTGTGAGGCCCAATGCATATCTGAGCGCTATGTGACAAGCTCGATGGCACAGCTGTGACCTAAGTGACTAGAGGATAAGTGAGATTTTGAATCTCTGCACACACTTTTGGACACTGGACACTTTTGGATTGTGTGAGGCCCACTGATATCTGAGCGCTATGTGACAAGCTCGATGGCACAGCTGTGACCTAAGTGACTAGAGGATAAGTGAGAGTTTGAATCTCTGCACACACTTTTGGACACTGGACACTTTTGGATTGTGTGAGGCCCAATGAATATCTGAGCGCTATGTGACAAGCTCGATGGCACAGCTGTGACCTAAGTGACTAGAGGATAAGTGAGAGTTTGAATCTCTGCACACACTTTTGGACACTGGACACTTTTGGATTGTGTGAGGCCCAATGAATATCTGAGCGCTATGTGACAGGCTTGATGGCACAGCTGTGACCTAAGTGACTAGAGGATAAGTGAGAGTTTGAATCTCTGCACACACTTTTGGACACTGGACACTTTTGGATTGTGTGAGGCCCAATGAATATCTGAGCGCTATGTGACAGGCTCGATGGCACAGCTGTGACCTAAGTGACTAGAGGATAAGTGAGAGTTTGAATCTCTGCACACACTTTTGGACACTGGACACTTTTGGATTGTGTGAGGCCCACTGATATCTGAGCGCTATGTGACAGGCTCGATGGCACAGCTGTGACCTAAGTGACTAGAGAATAAGTGAGATTTTGAATCTCTGCACACACTTTTGGACACTGGACACTTTTGGATTGTGTGAGGCCCACTGATATCTGAGCGCTATGTGACAAGCTCGATGGCACAGCTGTGACCTAAGTGACTAGAGGATAAGTGAGAGTTTGAATCTCTGCACACACTTTTGGACACTGGACACTTTTGGATTGTGTGAGGCCCAATGAATATCTGAGCGCTATGTGACAAGCTCGATGGCACAGCTGTGACCTAAGTGACTAGAGGATAAGTGAGAGTTTGAATCTCTGCACACACTTTTGGACACTGGACACTTTTGGATTGTGTGAGGTCCAATGAATATCTGAGCGCTATGTGACAAGCTCGATGGCACAGCTGTGACCTAATTGACTAGAGAATAAGTGAGATTTTGAATCTCTGCACACACTTTTGGACACTGGACACTTTTGGATTGTGTGAGGCCCACTGATATCTGAGCGCTATGTGACAAGCTCGATGGCACAGCTGTGACCTAAGTGACTAGAGGATAAGTGAGAGTTTGAATCTCTGCACACACTTTTGGACACTGGACACTTTTGGATTGTGTGAGGCCCAATGAATATCTGAGCGCTATGTGACAAGCTCGATGGCACAGCTGTGACCTAAGTGACTAGAGGATAAGTGAGAGTTTGAATCTCTGCACACACTTTTGGACACTGGACACTTTTGGATTGTGTGAGGCCCAATGAATATCTGAGCGCTATGTGACAAGCTCGATGGCACAGCTGTGACCTAATTGACTAGAGAATAAGTGAGATTTTGAATCTCTGCACACACTTTTGGACACTGGACACTTTTGGATTGTGTGAGGCCCACTGATATCTGAGCGCTATGTGACAGGCTCGATGGCACAGCTGTGACCTAAGTGACTAGAGAATAAGTGAGATTTTGAATCTCTGCACACACTTTTGGACACTGGACACTTTTGGATTGTGTGAGGCCCACTGATATCTGAGCGCTATGTGACAAGGTCGATGGCACAGCTGTGACCTAAGTGACTAGAGGATAAGTGAGAGTTTGAATCTCTGCACACACTTTTGGACACTGGACACTTTTGGATTGTGTGAGGCCCAATGAATATCTGAGCGCTATGTGACAAGCTCGATGGCACAGCTGTGACCTAAGTGACTAGAGGATAAGTGAGAGTTTGAATCTCTGCACACACTTTTGGACACTGGACACTTTTGGATTGTGTGAGGCCCAATGAATATCTGAGCGCTATGTGACAGGCTTGATGGCACAGCTGTGACCTAAGTGACTAGAGGATAAGAGAGAGTTTGAATCTCTGCACACACTTTTGGACACTGGACACTTTTGGATTGTGTGAGGCCCAATGAATATCTGAGCGCTATGTGACAAGCTCGATGGCACAGCTGTGACCTAAGTGACTAGAGGATAAGTGAGAGTTTGAATCTCTGCACACACTTTTGGACACTGGACACTTTTGGATTGTGTGAGGCCCAATGAATATCTGAGCGCTATGTGACAAGCTCGATGGCACAGCTGTGACCTAAGTGACTAGAGGATAAGTGAGAGTTTGAATCTCTGCACACACTTTTGGACACTGGACACTTTTGGATTGTGTGAGGCCCAATGAATATCTGAGCGCTATGTGACAGGCTCGATGGCACAGCTGTGACCTAAGTGACTAGAGGATAAGTGAGAGTTTGAATCTCTGCACACACTTTTGGACACTGGACACTTTTGGATTGTGTGAGGCCCAATGAATTTCTGAGCGCTATGTGACAAGCTCGATGGCACAGCTGTGACCTAAGTGACTAGAGGATAAGTGAGAGTTTGAATCTCTGCACACACTTTTGGACACTGGACACTTTTGGATTGTGTGAGGCCCAATGAATATCTGAGCGCTATGTGACAAGCTCGATGGCACAGCTGTGACCTAAGTGACTAGAGGATAAGTGAGATTG
Organism: Dendrobates tinctorius; assembly: GCF_039654945.1. Taxonomy (NCBI): domain Eukaryota; kingdom Metazoa; phylum Chordata; class Amphibia; order Anura; family Dendrobatidae; genus Dendrobates; species Dendrobates tinctorius. Next base: position 21,562,776 of record NW_027361795.1, on the reverse strand, counting down.
GATTGCTTTTAAAAAAAGCAGTTTGCGGAGCAGTGGGTAAACAGCAATGCCAGCCTGTCAGGAAGCCTTAGAAGGCAGCCCAACAACCAACACCACTGATACACCACTATATAGCCTCCCCTTGCACTGCACACACAGTGACTGGTGTGTTGTGCAGGCCAAATCGCTAGCAGCAGAAGCAGTTTTTTGGTCTTCTTCCCTGCCTAACGCTCTCCCTACAGAATCAGCAGCAACCTCTCCCTATGCTAAGATCGGCAGAAGTAAGATGGCGGTCGGCGTGCACGCCCTTTTATACCCCCTGTGACGCCCACCAAAGCAAGCCAATCACTTGCATGCCCTTCAGAAAGATGGTGGTGACCCGTGCCTATGTCATCACGTTGCCCACAGTGTCCGTGGATCCTGATTGGCTGAAAAAGAGCGCAAAACAAACTTTTGAAACGCGACTTTGGTGCGTAAGTCGCCGATCTCGTGGCCGACCTCATCCTAGGGTCGGGTTTCGTTTCATGAAACCCGACTTTGCCAAAAGTCGGCGACTTTTGAATTTTTTCGACCCGTTTCGCTCAACTCTAGCCATAAGTAATGCAATCTTTCCAAAATAGCAAGAATGAAATATAATCTTAAAAAGTCGCACATTTTTGTGCAAAAATAATATACAAAAAAAGTTGCTACATTTTGATGCAAAAAAAAAACTGGAGCAAAAAGTAGTAATACATTTTCCCACCCATCATTTTTTTTTTTTTAAATTCAACATTTTCTGCAGCATTTTTCCTACCATTTTTATTAGCACTATTCTCGTGCGAGTCTCTCGCATGAAAACCTGGCACATGTATTTCTATGCAGCCGCACACTCCGGTCCCAGTGCCGGTGGCAGTGCCAGGTTTTCATGCGAGAGACTCGCACGAGAATAGTGCGGGTCTCTCGCAAGTGAGGATGAGCCCTCTGAGTCAGTCTATTGTTGCCAATGTACTGTGTATGTGGATTTCCTGAAAGAGCAGGAAGCACTAGTGGCCAGAGCAAGATTTCTCATTTTCATTTTAATAAAAATATATGAAATAACAAAAAACAAAATGGCCAAAAACCCATGAAACACAAAGAACTGATTTAGGGTTATGTGCTCATGATGTCTTTGCTCCTCAAGGGGCTTTGCTGAAGTCGTTTCTCTGTCTTTTATACTATAGCAGAGGAATGAACGTAACTTCGTGTAACCACTTCACGGTTTCCAATCTCTGATCAGTTAATGAAATGACATAGCATGGAAGATATACACTGCAATGTCAGTTTTACATTGCTGTGCTCTGTGTTCACTTCATGCGGCAATTTTTCTGGTGGATTTCAGAGGGAATCAGTCATGTGCACATACCCTAAGGCCTTATTCAGATCTCCATTTTTGACATACATGTTCTGTCCATGGTTTTCATGTATAACACATTATAGTCTAGGGGGGTGTTCAGGTGTCAGTGATTTTTTGTGGACTGTGTGTTAGCTAAAAAAAAAGTGACTGGAGACATGTCTGTTTTCTGAGCATCATGAATGAATGAAAAGAACCAATACAAGTCTATGGGTCAGCAGACAGATGGCATGAGCTTATACTTCTTTCCATGAGTAACAATCAATAGAAGTTTTGTACTTTATTCCTTTATTATTTTTTTTTAAATCACTGATGAAACTGATGGTAAAAACTGACAGTGACCAAACACTGATGGAAATCAATAAAAATACTGATGATCAGTTGTGTAACTAGATGATCCCCAGTACAAAATATGGATCTAACCGCCCCCACATATAGGTCAGAGGAATGGGCCCTTGTAATGTTCTAAATCCTATAAGTTTATATAGACTTGGCACACACCAAAAAGATTCTGATGCAGAAAGGTGGTTTTAATGAATTGCAGTACATACATACAGACTTTTCAGTCTAGGACCTTCATCAATGTACAATAAGTTGTACTGTGAGCTCTTAGTGACTGGGCTTTAAGGGAGACACCAATACTGCAAGGAGGCACCTGCGGCCGTCCCACGTGGTTCTATATAACAAGTGGACGCAGTATCCACCGCGAATCCAAGGAATCCCTTGGATTATCAAAAACTGAAAACATATGCAAAATGTGATGCTAGTCACATCTCACGGCCAAGCCGTGGGTAAGAGTGGTCAAGGAGTCCAAGGTCAGAAGCCCGCAGGGTACATCCTAAACAGAAGGAAGTGACAAAAGCATAGTCAGGGAAATGTTTCGAGGTCAGAGTACCGGGAGGATAACTGATCAGAGCTAAAGCGGTTAAACTCTAGGCACAGGGAGCACAAACCTCACAAGCTGAATGTAATGGCTCCGTTACACGCTTCAATGTCCCAGCGATCCCACCAATGATCCCGACGTGGATGGGATCGCTGGGACAAATTTGATCGCTGGTGAGCTGTCACATAGGCAGACTCACCAGCGATCAGGACCAGCGAACACGCTGGTAGCCAGGGTAAACAATGGGGATCTGGTGACGTTGCAATGATATCGTTCACAATATTGTTGTGTCTATCGGGGCCTTAAGTCTGACAGTGGTCTGGGAGCCACAGCTCAGCTAAGAAGCATGGAAATTAACTGGAATAATGAACACATGGAGAAAGCCGATGCCTCACAGTCTCAGATTAGATAATAGAGCTATCAATCAACACACTGACAGCTCAGCACGCCCCTGTACCAGATTGATTGACAGTTTGGCCATCTAAAGTACTGAGAGCTACAGCACACCCCTACACGAGATTTGACGGCCAAGCTGTCAGTAACTGCACCCCAGACACACTGAGGGGTGGAACCATGACACAAATCTTGAAAAAAAACACATATATATAAAAACTATATAAACACGTGAATAGATAAATAAAATTACAAATGCAATGTATGACAATGCTTGAGACATCAGTCCAAATCTTCAATGTCAAAAATGGAACATGACCGCTCTGTGGGTGTTGAAACCACCAGGATAACATGTTTCAAGGAAAATATCCAAAATACGTCCCTGGTTAACAAGTGTCTCCTAAGATCTTCTCTCACTGATTTAATCACATGTTCAATACCGAAAACTCTGAATGTTGCAGTGCCTCTTTCATGGTAAGATATAAGTGGGACACAGCTCAGTTGGAACTAGAAGAGGTGATAATATCTGTTAGATGTTCAGAAATTCTAACGTTCAATTTTCTGGTAGTGTAACCAATATTAATTATCATATAAACTACATACTGTGTATTGCAGTTAAAGAGAATCTGTCACCCCATTTTTGGCCTATAAGCTGCGGCCACCAACATCAGGGGCTTATCTACAGCATTCTGTAATACTGTAATAAGCCCCTGATGAAACCTGAAAGTTAAGAAAAACATGTTAGATTATACTCACCGGGGGGTGGGGGCGGTGGATGCCGCCGTCCGGTCCGGCGCCTCCCATTTTCTTTTCCAAAGATTTTATTGTTTTAAGCTTTAAACAGGAAAGGTATAAGGGAGGGAAGTAGGAGGGGGGGTGGGCAAGGGATAACAGGAAATTAGGGAATATGTATCAGGTCGACAAGGGATGCAACCCTTGAATGGTAAGCGTAATCAACATTATAACAAATTGTAATGCAAGGGTGAAAACTAAAATATTACATTATGAACCACAGAGAAGAGAATAATAATATTACAAAGTAATGCACAACAAGAAATCTATAAAGCATTGTAGAGCCTCCCATCTTCATACAATGACGTCCTCCTCCTTGCTTCTCCCTCGGCTCCTGCGCAGGCGTACTTTATCTGCCCTATTGAGGGCAGAGCAGAGTACTGCAGTGCACAGGTGCTGGGAAAGGTCCGAGAGGTCCGGTGCCAGCGCATTGCAGTACTTTACTCTGCCCTCAACAGGGCAGATAAAGTACACCTGCCCAGGAGCCGAGGGAGAAGCAAGGAGGAGGACATTATCGTATGAAGATGGAAGGCGCCGGACGGGACGGCAACACCTATCGGACCGGACCGAACGCCGGGGTGAGTTTAATCTAACTCTTTTTTCTTATCTTTCAGGTTACATTGGGGGCTTAGTTACAGCATTACAGAATACTGTAGATAAGCCCCTGATGGCTGTGGCTGCAGCTTATAGGTCGAAAATGGGGTGACAGATTCCCTTTAATATATTGTTTTATTTTGTGTTGTCCTGTGCTATTTTGCCCAGAGAAGGTGCATGCAACAACCGAATGCCTACATGTTCTACACTTTGTACCCCCCACATTTAAAAAACCCCAGATGATTTAACCCCTTTACACCCTAGGGTGGCTTGCACGTTAATGACCGGGACAATTTTTGCAATTATGACCACTGTCCTTTTATGAGGTAATAACTCTGGAATGCTTCAACGGATCTTGGCGATTCTGAGAATGTTTTTTTGTTACGTATTGTACTTCACGTTAGTGGTAAAATTTCTTCGATAGGACTTCCGTTTATTTATGAAAAAAACGGAAATATGGTGAAAATTTTGCAATTTTCAAACTTTGAATTTTTATGCCCTTAAAACAGAGAAATATGTCCCACAAAATAGTTAATAATAATAAATAACATTTCCCATACGCCCAGTCTACTTTACATCAGCAAAATTTTGTAAACTAAACTTTTTATTTCTTAGGAAGTTATAAAGGTTAAAAGTTGACCAGCGATTTCTCATTTTTACAACAAAATTTACAAAACCATTTTTTTTAGGGACCACTTCACATTTAAGTCACTTTAAGGGGTTTATATGGCAGAAAATACCCAAAAGTGACACCATTCTAAAAACTGCACCCCTGAAGCTGATCAAAACCACAAGTGTTTCACAAGAGGAGCAGAAGCAACGTGGAAGGAAAAAATGAACATTTAACTTTTTAGTCACAAAAATGATGTTTTAGCAACTTTTTTTTTACAAGGGTAAACGGAGAAAGTAGACAGATAAAGTTATGCAATGTCTCCTGAGTTTGCTGATACCCCATGAGTGGGGGAAAAGCACTGTTTGGGTGCACGGCAGGGCTTGGAAGGGAAGGAGCGCTGTTTGACTTTTTCAAACCAAAATTGGCTGGAATTGAGATCGGACGCCATGTTGCGTTTGCAGAGCCCCTGATGTGCCTAAACAGTGGAAATCCCCCACAAGTGACCCCATTTTGGAAACTAGACCCCTTAAGAAACTTATCTAGATGTGTGGTGAGCACTTTGAACCCCCCAAGTGTTTAACTAAAGTTTATAATGCTTGGGGCGTGAAAAAAAACATTTTTTTCCACAAAAATGAATTTTAGCCCCCAATTTTTTTATTTTCCCAAGGGTAACAAGAGAAATTGGACCCTAATAGTTGTTATCCAATTTGTCCTGAGTACGCTGGTACCCCATATGTTGGAGAGAACTACTGTTTGGGCACATGTAGAGGCTCGGAAGGGAAGTAGTGACAATTTGGAATGCAGACTTTGATGGAATGGTCTGCGGGCGTCATGATCCACTTGCAGAGCCCCTGATGTGCCTAAACAGTAGAACCCCCCCACAAGTGACCCCATTTTGGAAACTAGACCCCCAAGGAACTTATCTAGATGTGTCTAAACAGTGGCAATGCCCAACAAGTGCCCTTTTTTGGAAACTAGACCTCCAATTAACTTATCTAGCTGTGCCCCCTTTATGAAACTAACCTACTTGTTGTGAGTTCATTTTTCCCTTCACCATTGAGGTCTGATGAACTCCCTCCTCTAGTGAAGGAAGGTTGTGAGACTGATTACCAAACACCTGGGCAGCTAGATAATGACTGGGTGGCTGGAATTGAGGACTGGATATAAGGCTGCTGATGCCCTTCTTCCTGGCTGGTGATTTTCCTGCTGGATTCTTGGAGACCAGTCTGATTCCTGCATCTCAAAGCTAAGTTTTTCTTCTCTGCTTTGTACTCTTCAGTTTTGTTTTTGTTTTGCCTTGTTTTTTGGGAGTTCTGCCATCCCCGGCTGGGGGTGAGCTGAATTCCATTTTTGTCTCTGATCTGTTGATATTTTGCTCTGTGTTCAGAATATACCTGAGTGCTGATATAGTCTTTTGAAGCCTAGCGACTTCAGGGCCTGTTTTTCCTATCAGTCGGTTGGCTCATTTTGATAGGGTTTTTGCGGATGGCAGACAGCAGCTTTCCTATCCTGTCCTATGAAGTTAGCTTGGGCCCATCATTTGCTCAACCTATCTTTCTATCTGTGTTAGTGTTTTCATCTTGCTTCACCGTCATTATATGTTGGGGGCTGCCTATTGCTTTGGGGTCTGCTCTGGGGCAGTTTAGTTTTTCCCCTTTCTGTCTTTAGGCTATATAGTTCTCCGGCTGTGATCGAGGGGTCTAGGGCACCGTAGGAACCCCCCATGGCTACTGCTAGTTGTTGTGGATAGGTTCAGGGGTCTGCAATCCGATAGCTGCCAACCTCTCTGGTTTGTCTGGACTTAGCTGGTATTTTGTTTTTTCCTCCTTCGGTGACTCATCATAACAGAATCACCAGCCATACCGCAGATCCTAGGGTACTCAATAGCAGGAGAGAATTGTAAAAAAAAAAAAAAAAAAAGTGTCAGAATTTTTTTTTTTTTGTGTGCATATTTTTTCCTCTATATCTCTGAGGGCATAGGGGGAATTTCTCTCTCAATGGAGATGAAGCAATTGTCTGATTGTGTGGAGCAGCTCGCTGCTGAAGTGCGGGGAATTTCCGCCTATCTTGCTCATTCACATGCTGCTGAACCAAAGATTCCTTCTCCTGATGTATTTTTGGGGGATCGGTCTAAATTCTTGAATTTCAAGAATAATTGTAAATTATTTTTTGCCTTGAAGAATAACTCGTCGGGGAACTCCGCGCAGCAGGTTAAAATTGTCATCTCTTTGCTGCGCGGCGATCCCCAGGATTGGGCGTTTTCTTTGAAACCTGATGATCCTATTCTGAATAATGTGAACGCATTTTTTCAAGCCTTGGGGTTGTTGTATGATGAACCTAATGCTATTGATCAGGCTGAAAAGACCCTGTTGGCATAAAGCCGAAGTCGGGATTCGGCAGAGTTGTACTGTCAAAAATTCCGAAAGTGGGCGGTCCTTACTACCTGGAATGATGGTGCCTTGGCAGCCCTCTTTCAGAAGGGTTTGTCAGAAACTGTAAAAGATACTATGGTGGGATTTCCTGTTCCCTCTGGTCTTGACGATTCTATGTCATTAGCCATTCAGGTGGATCGGCATTTACGTGAACGCAAAACTACACGAGAGATGTTACCACCTGTTGAACAAATGTCTGAACCTATGCAATGTAATAGAGTTTTGTCCAGGGCGCAAAGTCAGGAGTTCAGAAGGCGTAATAAGCTGTGTTTTTTTTGTGGAGATGCCTCGCATATTATTTCTGTCTGCCCTAAATGAGAGAAACGTTGTGCACACACGTTTTCTGTGGGTGGTGTTCAACCTAAGTTTCTTCTGGCAATTACTCTGATCTGCTCCCTGTCCACATTTTCCGCCAAGGCTTTTGTGGATTCAGGAGCAGCTCTGAACCTGATGGACTTGGATTTTGCTAAACGTTGTGGATTTCCGATGACACCTCTGCGGACGCCTATCCCTTTGAGGGGTATTGATGCTACTCCTTTGGCGAAGAATAAACCTCAGTTTTGGACCCAGGTGGTAATGCGGGTCGCCCCAGACCATCAAGAAAATTGCAGATTTTTGGTGTTGCATAATTTGCATGATACCATTGTTCTGGGGTTTCCCTGGTTGCAAATTCATAATCCAGTTCTGGATTGGAAATCTTTGTCTGTGGTGAGTTGGGGTTGTTGGTGTGCCCTTAGTGATGCTCCTGTTTTCTCCACCTCTCCCCAGTCACATGATGTTCCTGACTATTTGGCTGACTTTTATGATGTATTTAGTGAGAATGAGTCTGCGTCTTTGCCTCCTCATAGGATTTATGACTGTGATATTGAGCTGAACCCGTGGTGTAAATTCCCCAAGGGTTGGCTTTTCAATTTATCTGTACCCGAGCACGAGGCTATGCGATCCTATATTAAGGAGGCATTGGAGAAGGGTCATATTAGACCATCCTCTTCACCCTTAGGTGCTGGGTTTTTTTCGTGGCTAAAAAGGATGGTTCATTAAGGCCTTGTATTAACTATCGTGCCCTCAACAAAATTACTGTTAAATATCAGTATCCGTTACCCCTGATTTCTGATCTATTCTCCAGAGTTAAAGGTGCTTGCTGGTTTACCAAGCTTGACCTCAGGGGGGCGTATAATCTTATTCGCATTAAGCATGGGGATGAATGGAAGACAGCGTTTAATACTCCGGAGGGACATTTTGAGTACCTGGTGATGCCTTTTGGGCTCACTAATGCCCCTTCTGTCTTCCAGTGCTTCATGAACGATATATTCCGAGACTTTGTGGATAAATTTTTGATTATCTATCTGGATGATATTTTGATCTTCTCCAAGAATTGGGACTCTCATGTGGAACATGTTCGGACTGTGTTCCGGATTTTGAGGGAGAATTCCCTGCATGTCAAGGGATCGAAATGCCTTTTTGGGGTACAGAGGATTTCATTTTTGGGATTTATTTTGTCTCCGTCAACTATTGAAATGGACCCGGCCAAGGTACAGGCCATTTATGATTGGGTTCAGCCCACTTCTTTGAAGGCCCTCCAGAAGTTTTTGGGTTTTGCTAATTTTTATCAGAAATTTATAGCTAATTTTTCTGGTATTGCCAAGCCATTGACGGATTTGACTAGGAAGGGTGCTGATGTGCTGAATTGGTCTCCGGAGGCTGTTTCTTCCTTTCAGGAGCTGAAGCGAAGATTCTCTTCTGCTCCGGTTTTGCGGCAACCTGATGTCTCACTCCCGTTTCTGGTGGAGGTGGACGCTTCTGAGATTGGTGCAGGAGCGGTGTTGTCCCAAAAAGATCCTGTGACATCTAAAATGAATCCTTGTGCTTTCTTTTCCCGAAAGTTCTCCCCATCCGAACGTAACTATGATGTGGGGAATCGGGAACTGTTGGCCATGAAATGGGCATTTGAGGAGTGGAGACATTGGTTGGTGCGCATTTGTACCATGTGCACGTCCAGCTTTTTGTACCACACCTCGGCCTTTCTCAAAGCACTGTACGGTTGGAGGAGCTGATCAGATAGATCAACGCCCCCCCCATGTTTTTGTTGTACCGCAGTGCACAGTCCGGTTTGCAGACTTATGTAGAGGGGCCTTGTGCTGTTTCAGTTTATTCTGATAGACTTTCAGCCATACATGGACATTTATGTAATGGTATATACTTAGTTTATCATCTATTGTATTTGTTATACTTTGCTGCCATCTACTGGCCATTGCTGTATTACACTGTAATATTTTGTTATGGTACTTTCCCATAATACCTCTCTGTCTATAGCTCCTCCTATCTTTTTCGTTCTGTTTCCTGTTTTTTTACTCCGGGCCATCTTGTAACACACATGCGCTGCAGAGCTGGAGAAAGGATTCTCTTGTTACCTACAACCTGGAGCTCCTATCATCTCTAATCTGGTGCTTCTATAATAGCTCTAACCTACAGTCCTCACTCCTACCTCATCTCCATTCCTTCATCTTCCTTGCCATCTCATCACGGTACTGTAAATAAAGCCTGTTGAATTCATCACTGCATCATTCTTCCGGACCACCACGCTCCGCTGATAGGGATTGGGAGCACAGGCTGGCGAGTAATGCTATCCGCCATTGTTTATATAAAGATTCATGATCACATCCCTCAGACACATCTCATCCACGTATATCGGTGGCAGAATGGTAACAAGAGACCTAAGTCTATGGTTGTCTGTGTGTATATGCATTGTCTGCTAGCAAGTCTTTACCGTCCACCATCTTAGCTAAAACATGTCCACAAAAGGCACCGTGGACCCATCAGCAAGTGAAGCACATCAGGTTCCTGACACCATAGATGCTGCAGGAGCAGAGTCCGCACTTACTGCAGAGCAAGATGTACGACCTAAACGTGTAACCAGGCCGACACAAAAGGCCAGAGAGAACTTTGAGATTACTAGAGACGAGTTCCATGATAACCTAGAACATTTATGGGGCAGAGTTGATCACTATTCAGCAGCTCTTCCACGCTCTCACAGTGACGCCGCAGATTTAACCGCCGAATTGAAGAGTTTATCTGCCGCCTATGATCGCTACCAGAGACTGTCTGCAAGGTACATCACATTCCTGAGTAACTGTGACATGGAAGACACCCCAGCAGAACTAGCTGAAAGGGAAACTCATCTCCAAGAAAAGACCTCATTAGTATGAGATGCCCAGGATAAAGCAGAACTCCGCATCGCTCACCTCCAAGAAGCCAGGTCACATCGCACAACATTGACCAAAATCACATCTTCATCTTCCAGATCATCTCACTCCAGGAAGTCAACATTGTCCGGCAAGATACTGGAGATCCGTGCGGCTGCAGAGGAAGCTAGAGTAAAAAGCTCCTTTGCTAAGAGGGAGGCTGAAGTGGAAATAGAAGCCCAAATGGAAGCTCAAAGAAATGAGATGGAGGCTCAAAGACACAAAATGGAAGCTCAAAGGAAATTAAAAATACTCCAAGCAGAAAGGGAAGAAGCAACAGCCCTTGCTAAACTGAAGGTTCTTGAACAAGCATTGGGACAAGAAGATAATTCGGATTGTCTTATTCCAGGAGAAATGGAGGACTCAGCTGATCACACTTCTGACTATGTGCTAAGACATTTAACATCTGCACCAGCACCACCTCCAGTGTCTAACACGGATGCGCCCACAAGTCAAGAAATGTCGCCACCTACTGCCGACAAGGTAACTTCCAGCACTCACTCACAATTTAGGCCACAGCCAGCAGAACCTATAGAGACTAAACGGCAGTTTAACCCTTATGCCGCATCATTTCATCCTGATTTGTCGCAGTCATATAAGCCAGAGAACTTACATCCCCTAAGGATACCACAAGTTCATCCTGCAACAATGACCGGGAGATCGGACATGTCTGACTTCGCCAGATACATGATTCGCCGGGAGTTAATAACCATTAGTCTCTCGAAGTTTGATGATCGTGCCGAGAATTATAGAGCCTGGAAATTGACCTTTCAAGCAGTGATCCAAGACCTTAATCTCACTGGCAAAGAACAACTGGATTTGCTTGTTAACTGGATAGGCCCTGAATCAGCAGAGCACATAAAGACAGTAAGGGCAGTTCATGTGGACTATTCAGATGCAGGTCTTATTGCAGCCTGGGAGAGACTGGAACAAACCTACGGCAGCTCAGAAGCCATAGAATGTGCCTTCTTTAAAAGACTGCAAACTTTCCCAAAGATATCTAACAAGGACAATAGAAAACTTCAAGATCTGAGCGACCTGCTAAAGGAAATAGAATTGACAAAATTAGACCCACGTCTCTCAGGACTGAGCTACCTAGATACTGCTCATGGCATTAATCCAATAGTGTCCAAGTTGCCACACAGCATGCAGGAAAAATGGGCAGACCACGGCTCACGATATAAAAGGCAGCATGATGTGTCCTTTCCCCCCTTTTCACATTTTTCCAGGTTTATCAGTGACCAAGCTCAGAAGAAAAATGATCCCAGCTTCGACTTCACTGAGCCTACTCCACCAGCATCATCATCTACAAGGTATGATAATATTGCCAAACGTAGAGAGTCAAGGAACACAGTATCCGTGAGAAACACTGACGTTCCACTTACTACACCTGCCTTTACTAAAACAAATAATGTTGCTCCTAAAGTCATGGACAGTAACCGTATGTGCCCTATCCACAAAAGGCCTCACCCACTTAAAGAATGCCGTGGATTCAGAGCAAGGACTTTGCAGGAGCGTAAAGATACCCTCAAGGAGCTTGGGATATGTTATAAGTGTTGCACCTCCTCAGACCACCTCGCTAAGGACTGTAAGGCCACCATTAAGTGCACTGAATGCAGCAGTGATAAACACGTCACAGCCTTGCATCCCACGCCAGCTCCATACAACTCGCAACCTTCTGCGACATCCAATCCTGCTCAAAAGCATGGCGGGGAGCCACAAGTTCCAGATCCAACTGCAACTACTGTTTCCTCCTCATGTATTGAGGTATGTGGAGAAGGGACTGTTCCTAAATGCTGTGCCAAGGTATGTCTGGTTAAGGTCTATCCAGAAGGACAACCTGACAAGGCCTCCAAAATATATGCCATAATAGATGAGTAAAGTAACCGATCTCTAGCAAGGCCCAAATTCTTTGAGATCTTTAACATAAAGGGACAAATGACTCCATACACCCTCAACACCTGCTCTGGTCGTATTGAGACTTCTGGCAGGAGAGCCTCTGGGTACATAGTCTCTTCAATCAAGGGAAACGAGCATATATCCTTGCCAACCCTAATTGAATGTGACCAGATACCTGATAACAGGGAGGAGATTCTCACTCCGGAAGCCGCGCTTCATCATCACCACTTGAGGCACCTGACTAAAGAAATCGCTCCTCTGGACATGAATGCTGATATTCTGGTCCTACTTGAGAGGGATATTCTGAAGGTCCACAAGGTGCGCCAACAATGTAACGGCCCAGATGATGCTCCATACGCCCAAAGACTTGACCTAGGCTGGGTAATCATGGGCGATGTATGTTTGGATAGGAGTCACAAGGCATCCGAAGTCAACGCCTGTAAAACGTATGTGCTCCAAAATGGTCGTGCAACTCACTTTAAGCCATGCCCTCATCATTACGAAGTGAAAGAAAGGTTCTCTGATTGCATCCAAGAGCCTGACATCATTCCTACTCCCTACGGTGATGACTTAGGGAGAACAGTGTTTCACACAACAAAAGATGACAACAAAGTCGCCTTATCCATAGAAGACAAGGAGTTTTTTAAAATGATGGACAGTGGATTCTTTAAAAACGAATCTGACCACTGGGTTGCTCCCTTACCCTTCAAGGCTTCAAGGACCAGGCTTCCTAACAATAGAGAACAGGCCTTATCTAGATTCATCTCGTAGCAGAGAACATTGAGGAACAAGCCTGAAATGAAGGAACATTTCATAGCCTTTATGGACAAGATATGTCGCAATGACCACGCAGAGCCAGCTCCACCATTGCAAGCGGATGAAGAATGCTGGTATCTACCTTCATTTGGAATATATCATCCAAGAAACAAATCAAAGTGGTGTTCGATTCAAGAGCCAAACATGACCGCGTATCTCTGAATGTCGTTCTCCTCACTGGTCCGAATCTGACTAATAACCTGGTGGGACTGCTCATGAGATTCAGAAAGGAACCGGTCGCCATTACCGCTGACATCGAACAAATGTTCCATTGTTTCGTCGTGCAACAAGATCACAGAAATTATCTCCGTTTTCTATGGCATCGAGACAATGACACCAACAAGGAAATAGTCGAATAGCACATGAAGGTGCACGTGTTCAGAAACAGTCCTTCTCCTGCAGTCGCTACTTATGGCCTGCGTAGAACCGCCTCCGATGGCGTAGCAGAGTTCGGGAAGGATGCCCAACAGTTCGTTGAATAGGACTTCTACATGGACGACGGTCTTAAATCCCTGCCCACAGCGGAAGAAGCCATAGATCTGCTCAAACGGACACAAGGTATGCTTTCTAAAGCTCATTTAAGATTGCATAAATTTGCCTCCAATAGTGCTGTTGTCATGAAGGCCTTTCACCCTAATGATCATGCCGCAGAATTTAGGGACTTGAATCTAGGCCCAGACAATCCACCAGTACAGAGAAGCCTAGGCCTGAGGTGGAACTTGCTAAAGGACTCCATCAGCTTTCAGGCTGGTGGTGCGGAAAAACCATTTACTAAGCACGGGGTTCTGTCAGTGGTGAACAGTCTATATGATCCACTTGGATTTGTTGCACCCCTGACTATACAAGGCAAGCTCCCGCTGAGACAACTCGCAGAGTGCATTAAGGACTGGGATGTACCACTCCCTGCGGACCAACAACTAAGGTGGAAGTCGTGGAGAGAATCTCTTTGCGCCTTGGATAAGATCCACATACCACGTTGTTACACTCCGGCATCCCTAGCTACAAGTCAAAGGAAAGAGATTCATGTATTCGCTGATGCTTCCATTGAAGCTATTGCCGCTGTTGCTTACTTGAAGGTTGTAGACTCTAACAATGCAGCCCATGTTGGATTTCTGTTTGGAAAGGCTAAACTGGCTCCTAAACCCGAGCACACCATACCCAGACTCGATCTCTATGGGGCTGTACTAGCCATAGAGATTGCAGACTTCATACAGAGCGAACTAGCTATTCACGAGGATGACACAAAATTCTACACAGACAGTAAGGTAGTTCTGGGCTACATATATAACCAGACAAAATGCTTCTATGTCTATGTCAGTAACCGCGTGGAAAGGATCAGGAAATCCTCTAAGCCCCAGCAATGGCAGCATGTCCCATCCCATCTTAACCCTGAGGACCTTGCTACAAGACCAGTGTCTATTGATGCCTTCACAATCTCTTCTTGGTTAACAGGACCAGGGTTCCTTCACGACCAATGCGAAGAGACTGGCGTTGAAGACAGCTTCAACCTTCACGATCCAGATGTCGACCCAAAGATCCATCCAGATGTCAGCACCTTCATTACCAAATTCAAGGAGAAGGTTGGCTTGGACTGTCGGCGTTTTGATCGCTTCTCAAGAAGGACGAGGTTGGATCGTGCCATTGCAAGGTTAGTACACATTGTACAATGCTATCACAATAAGGACAGTAACACTGATTGTCATGGTTGGCATATCTGCCATAAGCCTCTCTCTGTAGAAAACATTGCTCTGAGTGAACTCTTTGTGATACGCAATGTGCAGCAGAATGTTTTTCACAAGGAACTGGAATGTATACGTAAGAAACAAGACGTTCCTAAAAACAGCCCCATTGTCAACTTAAACCCAGTAATAGACGAGTGGTGTTTATTGAGAGTTGGTGGTCGTTTAAACAAGGCTAAATTGGATGAGGCAGAAAAGAATCCTCTAATTATTCCTGGTCATCACCATATCACCACTTTACTAATACGACATTACCATGAAAAAATCAAACATCAAGGCAGACTCTTCACTGAAGGAGCCTTAAGAGCTGCAGACCTCTGGATTGTGGGAGCAAAAAGACCGATTTCCCATGTAATTTATCATTGTGTTCAGTGTCGTAAGATAAGAGGAAAACTGCAACAACAACAGATGTCTGATTTGCCTGCCGATAGGACAAGCACAGAGCCTCCATTTACCTATGTTGGCTTGGACGTTTTTGGCCCATGGGCAGTCGCTGCACGTCGTACCAGAGGCGGACATGCACAAAGTAAATGTTGGGTGGTGTTGTTCAAGTGCATGAGTGTACGAGCAATATACATAGAAGTGATAGAGTCTATGGATTCCTCCAGTTTCATCAATGCCCTAAGACGATTCTTCTCCATCAGAGGACCAGTAAAACAATTAAGATCTGATTGTGGAACAAACTTTGTAGGGGCCTGTCGAGAACTACAACTGAATTCAACACCAGTCCAGAACTTCTTGACAACCAATGGCTGTACCTGGGTCTTCAATCCTCCTCATGTTTCCCATATGGGCGGATCATGGGAAAGAATGATAGGCATTACTCGTCGCATACTGGAATCTATGCTGATGGACTCAAATCTTTCAAGACTCACTCACGAGACCTTGACCACTTTCTTAGCAGAAGTCTCTGCTATAGTAAACTCAAAACTTCTTGTACCCATATCTATGGATCCAGAATCTCCTACTATTCTCACTACGGCAACTCTCCTCACCCAGAAACTTGGAACTGTTCCTAACCCGCCTGAAGATTCTGTGTCCGGTGACAAATATCAGAAACGATGGAAGCATGTGCAACATGAAGGAATTGAGGGTAAACGGATTAAATTTGCTGATGACACAAAGCTAGGAGGGATAGCTAATACTAGAGAAGAGAGAGAGAGGATTCAAAAAGATATAAATAAACTGGAGAAGTGGGCAGCAACTAACAGAATGGTTTTTAACAGGGAAAAATGCAAAGTACTACATCTGGGCAATAAAAATGAAAAAAGCATATACAGAATGGGAGGAATAGGCCTAAGCAACAGCACATGTGAAAAAGACTTGGGTATACTAATAGATCACAGACTGAATATGAGTCAACAGTGTGATGCAGCAGCAAAAAAGGCAAATGCAATTCTAGGATGTATTAACAGAAGCATACAGTCTAGATCACGTGAAGTCATTATTTCCCTCTACTCCTCTCTGGTCAGACCTCATCTGGAATATTGTGTCCAGTTTTGGGCACCACATTTTAAAAAAGACATCAACAAACTGGAGCAAGTTCAGAAAAGAGCAACCAGAATGGTGACCGGTCTGCAAACCCTGTCTTATGAGGAAAGGTTGCAGGATTTGGGATTGTTTAGTTTGCAAAAGAGAAGACTGAGAGGAGACTTAATAGCTGTCTACAAATATCTAAAGGGCTGTCACATTGTAGAAAGATCAACTTTATTCTCATTTGCACAAGGAAAGACTAGAAGCAATGGGATGAAACTGAATGGGAGGAGACACAGATTAGATATTAGAAAAAACTTTTTGACAGTTAGAGTGATCAATGAGTGGAACAAGCTGCCACGAGAAGTGGTGAGTTCTCCTTCAATGGAAGTCTTCAAACAGAGGCTGGACAGACATCTGACTGGGATGATTTAGCGAATCCTGCTTTGAGCAGGGGGTTGGACCAGATGGCCCAGGAGGTCCCTTCCAACTCTACGATTCTATGATTCTATGAACATCTGGCTAATTGTTTCTGGAACAGATGGAAGAAGGAGTATCTGACACTTCTCCAAAAGCGAAGAAAATGGCAACAAGTAAAGCCAAATTTACAAGTAGCAGATATTGTCATCATGAAAGACCAGAAGGAGGAAAGAAACACATGGCCTATGGGACTTATATCTAAAACCTTTCCAAGTGACGATGGCAAGGTACGCAAGGTAGAAGTGACAGTTGCTAAGCAAGGTGACCCCAAATCCTTCATTAGGCCTATATCAGACATTATCTTACTCATACCGGTTGAGGATTGATTATCCGTCCAATCAGTAGGAACTCATTCAAGGAACTTAGACCTTTGGATTACAAATGGGTTGGAGACAGTTTGGCCTAGCGCGGCTACTCCATCCGAAAATGGGTTATCCTTTGGATTACTTCAGGAACTCGTTATAGACATTCTTCTATCTTGTTAAACAATACGTTATTGTCGCATTGCATGCATTGTTTTTATCTTACAGGTTGAGGTATCCCTCCATGTACTTCAGGTAAACACTCCCAATTCGAGACTGTTGATATGTGAAATCCAAGGATTTCAGATGGGTAGTGTGCTGTTTCAGTTTATTCTGATAGACTTTCAGCCATACATGGACATTTATGTAATGGTATATACTTAGTTTATCATCTATTGTATTTGTTATACTTTGCTGCCATCTACTGGCCATTGCTGTATTACACTGTAATATTTTGGTATGGTACTTTCCCATAATACCTCTCTGTCTATAGCTCCTCCTATCTTTTTCATTCTGTTTCCTGTTTTTGTACTCTGGGCCATCTTGTAACACACATGCACTGCAGAGCTGGAGAAAGGATTCTTTTGTTACCTACAACCTGGAGCTCCTATCATCTCTAATCTGGTGCTTCTATAACAGCTCTAACCTACAGTCCTCACTCCTACCTCATCTCCATTCCTTCATCTTCCTTGATATCTCATCTCATCAAGGTACTGTAAATAAAACCTGTTGAATCCATCACTGCATCATCCTTCCGGACCACCACGCACCGCTGATAGGGATTGGGAGCACAGGCTGGCGAGTAACGCTATCCGCCATTGTTTATATAGAGATTCGTGATCACATCCCTCAGACACATCTCATCCACATATATTGGTTGCAGAATAGGCCTCATACAGTACTGCCATCACCATGTATGGTGGTCAAGAGAAGGACATCTCTCTTGTCTTTGTACATTGGGCTCTGCTGTCACCCCTTCTGAGCATTTGCCCAAGTAGTGTTTCCGGGAGGCCTCTCTTATTTTTACAGACCGTACTGCAGGCTGCAGTACCTCATGCAGAGAGAGATTTGTAGAGTGGGAAGTTGTTATAAAAGTTATCAGTGTAGAAGTGATAACTTTTATCCAGCAGTGAGTGCACCAAATCCCACACAATTTTCCCACTCACTTCCAGGACATGAGGACATTCAGGTGGTTCGATCCTGGTGACCTTTCCTTCTTAAACTCTAAACCTGTGGGTGTACCCTGAGGTACTCTCACACAGCTTGTAGACTTTAATTCCTTACCTGGCCGTCTTGCTTGGCAGGTGCTATCAGAATCCGAGCCTTCCCTTAAAATGAACTAAGGACTCATCCACGCAGATGTCCCTTTGGGGCACTTACACTTCAGCAAACTTTTTGTTGAAGTGTTCAATGACTGGCCGAACTTTGAACATACGGTCAAAGTTGGGGTCATCTCGTGGGGGACACTGTGCATTATCGGTATAATGCAGGAATTTGTGGATGGCCTCAAAACGTGTCCGGGCCATGATCATTCGGAACACTGGAGTGTTGTATGAAATATCAATACTCCCATATTGCCTAGTTTCTGGTCTCTTCAGGGTCCCCATGTGAAGGACCAGGCCCCAAAACTGCATCATTTCAACTGTGTCTACAGGAGGCCAGTTAGAAAATGATGAACAGTGGTTTTGTTCCAAACATTGACGAGCATATAAATTAGTTTGGTCCACCATGAGGTTAACAAAATCATCAGAGAAAAAGACTTTGAAAAAGTCTATTTCTGTGAGGCCAGTGGTGTCAAACTTGATTCCTGATTCTGCCACAAAATCAGGAATCAGTGGCTCGTAATTTTCAGGGGTCCGCAATGGGGTGCGCTGGCTCATCTTCATCTTTTGGAATAGTGGGCGCTTCCTCATCTTCTGTCCTGGGATGTCTGCGTGGCGGTTCCACAGGACCCGAGGAGGAAGTTGAGGAGGAAGAGGATGAAGATGAAGAATCCGAGAAATAAAGAAATGTGGGGGCCTCTCCCTCGCTATCAGTGTCAGAGGCAAGGAAAGCATATACCTCCTCCAGTCAATAGCGCTGTTGGGACGAATGTGACAGGCGGGACTTTTTTTTATGAAATATGGTGCTTGTGTCAAGTACTTTATTTTTAACTGTTTGTGTATGTGTGGGGGGATAGTGCTTGGTGCAAACTTGTCTGAAAAGAAAATGATAAAAGAAAAAAAGAACCAAGGAGAAAAAAATGTCTCTGAAAAGAAAAGTGTAAAACAGCAGGCACGAGCTCTGATAAGTGAACTGTTTCAGTTATCAAAGTTCGGCGGCTGCTGGATGTGTGCACGGAGGTGGCAAAAATAAGTGTCTAAACCAGCAGGCACAAGCTCTGATAAGTGAACTGCGTTACTTATCAAAGTTCGGGGCTGCTGGATGTGCGCACGGGATGGCGCAAGGGGCAGTGAAAAAGAAAAATGGAAAACAGCAGGCACGAGCTCTGATAAGTGAACTGCATCACTTATCAAATTTTGGCGGCTGCTGGATGTGCACACGGAGTTGGCGCAAAGGGGGTGAGAAAGAAAAGCGAGCACGAGTGTTGATCAGTGAACTGTGTCACCAATCAACGCTTGGCAGCTGCTAAATGTGCGCACGGAGGCAGCACAAATTGGGGGTGGAGGGGGGTAATAATAGGGGGGAGGGAAGGGGGATGGGGGGATTAGGGTGGATGAAGAGAGATCCAGGAAGGGATCAGAACACTTACAGTTGTAGTCGCTCATCTTTCTACTGTCTTCTTTCTTCTGTCTTCAGCAGGGATTGTGGTGTCACAGGCTTCTGTGGCACTACAAGTCCCAGCACAGCAGGAGATCTAGCTGTGTGACCGCTCTGCAGGAGTTTTCAGCTAGTGTCACAGAGCAGTCATATCGCTGATGTGACCTGTCATTGGTGAAATCGATGATCACATTGATCCCACCAATCAGAGCTGGCCCTGGTGACACCGGTGTTGCTAAGCACCGGCCTAGGATCGGAGCTCACAGCTCTAATCCTAGGCAGGTCACCGGCAGGTCAATCGCAGACTCTCTCATTGTTTTAGCCAATCAGATTGGCTGAAACAGTGATGTCCCTGCCTAGGATCGAGTACCGGTGACATCAATAAGACACCACCATTACTTACCACATAGTCACATTGTACGAAAACACACACAAGAATAAAGTTTTTCTCACTGTGCTAGCGGGGATCTCATCAAGGTCACCACAGTTCAGCCCGGCTGGGAACGGAGCCTCAGTGACCAGACATAACCTTGCTGACGTCAACACCTGTCACTGAGGCCATTCTTGCAGACATTCAGTCATCAGTGGTGCTCTTGGCACCGTCCAAGTTGAAAACTTTTTATCCCCCAGGCATGGATTACGGCGTGGGACAGAATGACGGACAGGTATGGTATATCGTGGTTTGTTTATTTTAGTTTTATCACAGGCAATCGAGGGCTTCGGTGGAATTAGGCGAGGTTGTAAGTATGGTTTCATTACGATTATTAAATAAGTCTGAGTCATTCTTTCAATTAAAGGACTTTATTCTTGGTGTGTGTGTTTTCTTACAGTGTGACTATGGAGATAGTAATGGGGGTGTCTTATTGATGCCTCTCCATTACTAACCTAGGGGCTTGTTGTCACTTGACAATACAAAGGTGACATCAACTCCCCCAACTATCACCCCACTTGCCACCGCTACAGAGCAAGTGAGAAGATCTGGGCAAAGCACCAGAATTGGTGCATCTAATAGATGTGACTTTTCTGGGCTGCTATTTTTAGGCTGGGGCAGGCAATATCCATGGTCCCTTACCAGCCTGAGAATACCAACCCCCAGCAGTCTGCTTTAGCAAGGTTGGTTGTCAAAAATGGGGGGACCCCATGCCGTTTTTTAAAATTATTTATTTAAACAATTTTTTAATAAAAGCATGCGGACCCCTCTATTCTTGATAACTAGCCTTGCTGAAGCTAACAGCTGAGGGTTGCAGCCCTGAGCTGTGATTTTTGCCTGGCTGGTTAGCAAAAATACAGGCCATTTTTGTATTATTTATTTTCAGCACTGAAGCGGCTGATAAATACTCCCATCCGCCGCTCCTACTCTCACTGTAATTAGTGGCAGCAGGCATCGAATGATGGGATCAGTAGTCCCATCAGCTGAGACCGGTGACTGGAGGTAAACTTTATACCTTCGATCTGTTTTGACAGCATAATAACCACGGCTCTCTGACCGACGGGGATGATTTCACTGCCGATCAGAAGCGTTGTTTGCCGCGCTGTCATGCACATGTTTACAACCGGGCATTAACTCAATTGCACAGTCATAACTTCTATGAGGAGGCAAAGACGCAGACTTACTCTCACTGAATACATCAGAAAAATCAGCCAAATAGTCAGGAATATCATGAGACTGGGGAGAGGTGGAGAAAACAGGAGTGTCACTAAGAACACACTGACAACCCCAACTCACCACAGACACAGATTTCCAATCTAAAACTGGATTATGAGTTTGCAACCAAGGGAAACCCAGAACAATAGTATCATGAAAATTATGCACCACCAAAAATTTTCAATTTTTTGGTGGTCCGGGGCGACCCGCATTATCACCTAGGTCCAAAACTGGGGTTTATTCTCCGCCAAAGGAGTTGCATCAATACCCCTCAAAGGGATAGGAGTCCGCAGGGGTATCATGGGAAAATCCCAACGTTTAGCAAAGTCCAAATCCATCAGATTCAAAGCTGCTCCTGAATCAACAAAAGCCTTAGTGGAAAATGTCGACAAGGAGCAGATCAGGGTGATCGCCAAAAGGAACTTAGGCTGTACACCGCCCACCGCAAATGTGTGAGCAAAATGCTTTTCTCATTTAGGGCAGACAGCAATAGTATGAGAGGCATCCACAGAGAAAAAACACAACTTATTACACCTTCTAAACTCCTGACGTTGCGCCCTAGACAAAACCCTATCGCATTGCATGGGTTCAGAAATTCGTTCAAAAGGCGGCAACGCCTCTCGTGTAGTTGACCAGAGGGAACAGGAAATCCCACCATTACATCTTTTGCGGTTTCTGCCAAACCCTTCTGAAAGAGAGCTGCAAGGGCATCGTCATTCTATTTAGTAAGGACCGCCCACTTTTGGAATTTTTGACAATATAACTCTGCAGAATCCTGACCCTGGTTCGATGCCAATAGGGTTTTCTCAGCTTGATCAATAGCATTAGGTTCATCATACAACAACCCCAAGGCTTGAAAAAATGCATCCACATTAGCCAGAATAGGTTCTCCGGGTGTCAAAGAGAAGGCCCAAACCTGGGGATCACCGCGCAGCAAGGAGATGACAATTTAAACCTGATGCACAGAGTTCCCCGATGATTTAGATTTCAAAGCAAAAAATAGTTTACAATTATTCTTAAAATTCAAAAATTTAGACCGATCCCCAAAAAACACATCAGAAGTAGGGATTTTTGGTTCAACAGCAGATGATTGAGCGAGAAAGGCGGAAATTCCCCGCACTTCAGCAACGAGCTGCACAACAGACAATTGCTTAGTCTCCATTTAGACAAAAAATATCCTTCTACAGCCCCAGAGAAAAAAAAAGAGGAAAAAAAATATATATAAAAAAATCTGACACTTTTTTTTAAAATTCTTTCCTTCTTCAGAGTACCCTAGAGTCTACAGTTAGGCTGGTGATTCTGTTATGAATGGGTCACCGAGGAGGATAGCAGGCCCAGGCTAAGCCACAGAAAACCAGAGAGGTTGGTAACTAAGCGGATTGCAGACCCCTGATCCTGTCCACACAACTAGCAGTAGCTGTGGAGCGTACCTGCGATGATCCTAGACGCCTCGGCACAGCCAGAGAGCTAACTAAGACTAAAGCAAGAAATGGGAAATCTAAACTGCCCTGGAGCAGACCCCAAAGGAATAGATAGCCCCCAAACATATATTGTCGGTGAGACAAGATGAAAACAAAAACGCAGGCAGAAAAATAGACTGGTACATTCTGAAAGCAAAGCAAAAGGAGACCAATATAACAGGGGACAAATCAAACTGGCACAAGCAGTAACATATGGGCGGTGATTCAGCACAGCCCCAGCCGGAGCTGGCTGACTCGCACAAAGCAGAGATAGACAAAACCAGATCAAATGCAAACAGAGTAGCAAATGAACCACTTAGCTGAACATGCAGGGAAAGAGCAGGAGACATAAGACCTCAGGAGGCACAGGAAGAAAATCACCAGAAGGGATAGAGGGAGTCGGCTGTCTTAAATCCCAATCTGAAACCCCAGATCTCCAATCATCTTCCTCATTATCAGGTGGCAAGCCTCCAAGCCTGTTAATCAGATCAGCTCCACTACCTCCAGTAACCACCAGAGGGAGCCCAGAAAGAGAACTTGCAACCCCTCTGTCAATCTGACCAGCTCCACTACCTTCAGTAATCACCAGAGGGAAGCCAGAGAGAGAATTCACAACATGCAGGTCAGTTAGGGATCAGTGACCTATCAGTAGTCTGCATTATCAATATCTAATCAGAGCACCACATGAAGACCTCCCACAGCTCTGCCCTGGAGCATGAGCATATCACTAACTCAAAACTGAAAATAAAGATTAAACTACCACAAGATGGTTGTAAACTTCCCAAGGGTCGGCTTTTCAACTTATCGGTACCCGAACATGATGCTATGCGATCTTATATCAAGGAGTCGTTGGAGAAGAGTCATATTAGACCATCCTCTTCACCTTTAGGTACTGGGGGTTTTTTTGTGGCCAAGAAAGATGGTTCATTAAGGTCATGTATTGACTATTGTTCTCTTAACAAAATCACTGTTAAATATCAGTACCCGTTGCCCCTGATTTCTGATTTATTATCCAGAATTAAAAGTGCCTGTTGGTCTACCAAGCTTGACCTCAGGGGGGCGTATAATCTTATTCGCATCAAGCACAGGGATGAATGGAAGACGGCGTTTAATACTGCAGATGGACATTTTGAGTACCTGGTGATGCCTTTTGCTCCTTCTGTCTTCCAGTCTTTTATGAACGATATTTTCCGGGACTTTGTGGATAAGTTTTTGATTATTTATCTGGATGATATTTTGATCTTTTCCGTTACCGTTTGCCCCTATTGTACCATCTATTGCCCGTTCTGGTTTTCTGCGGCCACCAGTACGTCCTTGCCAGAAGCTCAACTGTCCGCATAGTACCAAAGTGTCCACCCACCCTGGACACGTGAGCCCAAGAGAGGACCTCTGGACACAAATGGGCAGGAACAAAAGTCTTGCCCAGGGGTACAGACTCAAGGGCGACCGGAGCCACTGTCCTCAGACTCTCAGATGGTACGATTAACCAAGGCTCCTTCTCCTCCGCTGATACCACGGAGCGAGAGAGCGCATCAGCTTGGACATTCTTCTCACCGGAAAGGAAATGTAGGGTGAAGTGGAAGAAGAAGAGGGACCATCAAGCTTGGTGAGAATTTAACCGCTGGGCGATTTGGAGATAGACCAAATTTTTGTGGTCAGTGTAAACTTGGAAGGGATAGCGAGCCTCCTCCAGGCCGTGTCTCCATTCAGAAAAGGCCAACTTCATGGCTAGCAACTCCCTGTCCCCAATGAAATAGTTCCTCTCCCCCGGCGAGAAGGTCTTGGAAAAGAAGAAGCAAGGATGCTTCCGACCTTGAGCATCCTTCTGGAACAGGACTGCTCCAGCACCGACGGACGAGGCATCCACCTCTAGAATAAACGGCTTATCCACATTGGGGCGATGTAAAATGGGAGCACTAGCGAAGTGAGACTTGATGGAGAGGAAGGCCTTAGATACCTCCTCTGACCACACTTTAGGATTCGCTCCCTTCTTGGTGAGGGCAACCAAGGGAGCTACCAAAGTCGAGAAGTGCGGGATGAATTGACAGTAATCTAATATATAAAGCTCAAAGTGTGTATGTATGTATGTATGTATGTATGTATGTATGTATGTATGTGTGTATGTGTTTGTGTGTGTATGTCCGGGATAGGCATCCGCACTGTCGCAGCTACAGCCACAAAATTTGGCACAGTCACACGTCTGGACACTGAGCGCGTCCTAAGCTATGTTGTGAGGCGAAATTTTAACCCCGCGCGTTCCAATTCACCAAACAATTTTGCCCCTATCTACATACTGGGGAAAAAGTGTGTGCGCGTCAAGCCCCGCCCCTCATTATGATGTCATAATGCCCCTATCTACATAATGGGGAAACAGTGTGTGCGTATCAAGCCCCGCCCCTCATTATGATGTCACAATGGTTGCCATGGCGACGCTGATGTCATCATAGGTTGCAAGCCCCGCCGCTCATTATTGATGTCATAATGGTTGACTATGGGATGGAGGATGTGTGATGGGTATATGTGCACTGGACTATGGGATGGAGGATATGTATGACGGGTCTATGGGCACGGGACTATGGGATGGAGGATATGTATGATGGGTATATGGGCACAGGACTATGGGATGGAGGATATGTATGATGGGTATATGGGCATTGGACTATGAGATGAAGGATGCGTGATGGGTATATGGGCGCTCGACTATGGGATGGCGAATATGTATGATGGGTATATGGGCATGGGACTATGGGATGGCGAATATGTATGATGGGTATATGGGCATGGGACTTTGGGATGGAGGATGTGTGATGGGTATATAGGCACTGGACTATGGGATGGAGGATATGTATGATGGGTATATGGGCACGGGCCTATGGGATCGTGGATATGTATGATGGGTATATGGGCACGGGACTATGGGATGGAGGATAATTATAATTTGTTATAACTAACCACAGTTAGTTACTATGCCCGGGCAGCGCCGGGCTCTTCAGCTAGTCTAATATATAAAGCTCAAAGTGTGTATGTATGTATGTGTGTATGTGTGTGTGTGTGTGTGTGTGTATGTCCGGGATAGGCATCCGCACCGTCGCAGCTACAGCCACAAAATTTGGCACAGTCACACGTCTGGACCCCGAGAGCGTCCTAAGCTATGTTGTGAAGCGAAATTTTAACTACGCGCGTTCCAATTCACCAAAAAATTTTGCCCCTGTCTACATAATGGGGAAAAAGTGTGTGCGCGTCAAGCCCTGCCCCTCATTATGATTTCATAATGCCCCTATCTACATAATGGGGAAACAGTGTGTGCGTATCAAGCCCTGCCCCTCATTATGATGTCATAATGGTTTCCATGGCGACGCTGATGTCATCATAGGTTGCAAGCCCCGCCGCTCATTATGATGTCATAATGGTTGACTATGGGATGGAGGATGTGTGATGGGTATATGTGCACTGGACTATGGGATGGAGGATATGTATGACGGGTCTATGGGCACGGGACTATGGGATGTAGGATGTGTGATGGGTATATGGGCACTGGACTATGGGATGGAGGATATGTATGACGGGTATATGGGCACGGGACTATGGGATGGAGGATGTGTGAAGGGTATATGGGCACTGGACTATGGGATGGAGGATATGTATGACGGGTATATGGGCACGGGACTATGGGGTGGCGGATATGTATGATGGGTATATGGGCACAGGACTATGGGATGGAGGATATGTATGATGGGTATATGGGCATGGGACTATTAGATGAAGGATGTGTGATGGGTATATGGGCAGTCGACTATGGAATGGCGAATATGTATGATGTCAAGGCTAAAGGAACAAAAAGCGCAATAGGGTCTTATCCGGGTTAATGCTGGAAAAGTAGATTAGATTATACTCACCCTTTTCAGGAGAGGTTCAGGCATGTAGGATCAGTAATCTGCTTGCTGCACGTCCAAAGGTCAGCTCTGCGGCCGCTTGCACATCAGATTTTGGAATAAATCTGGTAGCGCACAAAAGTCCAAGAATTTATTCCAAAATCTGATGAATATGTATGATGGGTATATGGGCATGGGACTATGGGATGGAGGATCTGTGATGGGTATATGGGCACTCGACTATGGGATGGAGGATATGTATGATGGGTATATGGGCACGGGCCTATGGGATGGAGGATGTGTGATGGGTATATGGGCACGGGCCTATGGGATGGAGGATATGTATGATGGGTATATGGGCACGGGACTATGGGATGGAGAATAATTATAATTTGTTATAACTAACCACAGTTAGTTACTATGCCCGGGTGACTATGGGATGGAGGATATGTATGATGGGTATATGGGCATTGGACTATGAGATGAAGGATGTGTGATGGCTATATGGGCACTCGACTATGGGATGGCGAATATGTATGATGGGTATATGGGCATGGGACTATGGGATGGAGAATATGTATGATGGGTATATGGGCATGGGACTATGGGATGGAGGATGTGTGATGGGTATATGGGCACTCAACTATGGGATGGAGGATATGTATGATGGGTATATGGGCACGGGACTATGGGATGGAGGATAATTATAATTTACTATAACTAACCACAGTTAGTTACTATGCCCGGGCAGCGCCGGGCTCTTCAGCTAGTAATTAATAAATCCTATAAAGCTCTGCACCGCTTTGAGGGAGTGAGGCTCCTGCCAATCCATTACCCTCTGCAGTTTGGCAGGATCCATGTCCAACCCCCGGGCCAAGATGATATAGCCCAGGAATGGCAAGGGCTCCTGCTCAAACACGCACTTCTCCAACTTGGCGTATAGGGCGTTTGCCCATAGAAGATCGAAGACTTTGCAAACCTCTCTCCGGTGGGATTCCAAATCTGGAGAGAAGATGAGAATATCGTCCACCACCGAAGAGGAAAGCATATCGTTTACGAAGTCTTGAAAGACGGCCGGGGCATTACATAGGCCAAAGGGCATGACCAGATACTCATAATGGCCATCCCTGGGATTAAAAGAAATCTTCCACTCATCTCCCTCACGTATATGTGTATCAGGTCGTACGCTCCCCGCAGAACGAGTTTGGTAAATACTCTTGCTCCCCACAACCTATCAAACAGCTCCGATATCAGGGGCAGAGGGTACTTATTCTTAAGGTTGATGGCGCTAAGACCCCTGTAATCGATGCAAGGCCGCAATTCACCGCTCTTCTTCTGCACAAAGAATAATCCCGCCCCTGCTGGTGACACCGACTTCCTAATAAATCCCCTGGCCAGGTTCTCCTTGATGTATTGTGACATGGCCTCCGTCTCCGGAAGAGACAGGGGATACACCCGACCCCGGGGAGGCTCTGCACCAGGCAGGAGGTCGATATGACAGTCATAGGGGCGGGAAAGTCTGTGCCGCTCTCTTGGAGAACACATCTGTGTATTGCTGATAGTGTTTAGGGAGCGAAGACAGATCTGCGGGAGCCGCAGTGGAAGCAACCTGAATGCACTCGCTCAGACATCTACCCTCACAAGACTTACTCCAACTAAGAATTTTCCCCGAGGACCACTCAATATGGGGAGAGTGGCAGCGCAACCAGGGAACTCCCAAGAGAGCCTGATCGATACCCTCGGGCAAAATAAGGAGGGACTGTTGTGAATTCGCTTTCTGGCCTACCTCTGGATACTACTGAAGGTAGTGGAGCTGGTTCTCTTTCCGGGCTCCCTCTGGTGGTTACTGGAGGTAATGGAGCTGATCTAATTAACCGAGGCCTGCCACCTGATAATGAGGAGGATGACTGGAGATCTGGAGTTTCTGACTGGATTTTAGACAGCCGACTCCCTCTATCCCTGCTGGTGATTTTCCTGCCTCCTGAGGTCTTAGTTTCCAGCTCAGTCCCTGCATGCTCAGCTAAGTGTTCTTTTGCTATTGTTCACATTTGATCTGGTTTTGTCTATTTCAGTTTTGTGTGGTCAGTCAGCTCCGGATAGGGCTGTGCTGAATCACCATCCATATGTTACTGCTTGTGCCAGTTTGTTTTTGTCCCTTATTAGATTGGCCTCTTTTTGCTCTGCTTTTAGAATATACCAAAGGGCTGATATAGTGGGCAAAGTCTAGTGACTTCAGTATTTTTTCTATCAGACGTGTTGGGCTTTTTTTTGGCAGGGTTTTTTGAGTGATTGCAGACAGAGTCTTTCCTTTCCTGTCTAGTTAGTGTGGGCCCCATCGTTTGCTCAGTCTATTTTCCTGCCTGTGTTTGTGTTTTCATCTTGTCTCACCGACAATATATATTTGGGGTCTATCTATTCCTTTGGGGTCTGCTCCAGGGCAGTTTAGATTTCCCCTTTCTTGCTTTAGGCTTATTTAGTTCTTCGGCTGTGTCGAGGCATCTAGGATCATCGTAGGTATGCTCCACGGCTACTGCTAGTTGTGTGGATAGGATCAGGGGTCTGCAATCCGCCTAGTTACCAACCTCTCTGGTTTTCTGTGGCTTAGCTTGATCTTGCTTTCCTCCTCGGTGACCCATTCATAACAGAATCACCAGCCTAAACCACAGATTCTAGGGTACTCAAAACCAGGAGAGAATTGTAAAAAAAAAAAAAAAGTGTCAAATTTTTTTTTTCTGGGGCCATAGGAGGATTTTTTCTTTAATGGAGATTAAGCAATTGTCTGATCGTGTTGAGCAGCTCGCTGCTGAAGTGCGGGGAATTTCCGCCTATCTCGCTCAATCATCTGCTGTTGAACCAAAAATCCCTACTCCTGATATGTTTTCTGGGGATCGGTCTAAATTTTTGAATTTTAAGAATAATTGTAAACTATTTCTTGCCTTGAAGCCTAACTCATCGGGGAACTCTGTGCAGCAGGTTAAAATTGTCATCTCCCTGCTGTGCGGCGATCCCCAGGATTGGGCTTTTTCTCTGACACCTGGAGATCCTATTCTGACTAATGTGGATGCATTTTTCAAGCCTTGGGGTTGTTGTAGGATGAACCTAATGCTATTGATCAAGCTGAGAAAACCCTATTGGCATCGAACCAGGGTCAGGATTCTGCAGAGTCATACTGTCAAAAATTCCAAAAGTGGGCGGTCCTTACTACATGGAATGACGGTGCCTTGGCAGCGCTCTTTCGGAAGGGTTTGGCAGAAACCGTAAAAGATGTTGTGGTGGGATTTCCTGTTCCCTCTTGTCTTGATGATTCTATGTCATTAGCCATTCAAGTTGATCGGCGTTTACGTGAACATAAAACTACACGAGAGGCGTTACCGCCTTTTGAACGAGCGTCTGAACCCATGCAATGTGATAGGGTTTTGTCTACGGCGCAACGTCAGGAGTTTAGAAGGCTTAATAAGTTGTGTTTTTTCTGTGAAGATGCCTCTCATACTATTTCTGTCTGCTCTAAACAAGAAAAGCATTTTGCGCACACATTTGCTGTGGGCAGTGTACAACCTAAGTTCCTTTTGGCAATTACTCTGATCTGCTCCTTGTCTACATTTTCCGCTAAGGCTTTTGTAGATTCAGGAGCAGCTTTGAATCTGATGGATTTAGACTTTGCTAAATGTTGTGGTTTTCCCATGATACCCCTGCAGACTCCTATCCCTTTGAGGGGTATTGATGTGACTCCTTTGGTGGAGAATAAACCCCAGTTTTGGACCCAGGTAATAATGCGGGTCGCCCCGGACCACCAAGAAAATTGAAAATTTTTGGTGTTGCACAATTTGCATGATACTATTGTTCTGGGTTTTCCCTGGTTGCAAACTCATAATCCTGTTTTGGATTGGATATCTGTGTCTGTGGTGAGTTGGGGTTGTCAGTGTGTTCTTAGGGATGCTCCTGTTTTCTCCACCTCTCCCCAGTCTCATGATATTCCTGATTATTTGGCTGATTTTTCTGATGTATTTAGTAAAAGTAAGTCTGCGTCTTTGCCTCCTCATCGGAGTTATGACTGTGCAATTGAGTTAATGCCTGGGTGTAAATTTCCTAAGGGTCGGCTTTTCAACTTATCGGTACCCGAACATGATGCTATGCGATCTTATATCAAGGAGTCGTTGGAGAAGGGTCATATTAGACCATCCTCTTCACCTTTAGGTGCTGGGGTTTTTTTTGTGGCCAAGAAAGATGGTCTATTAAGGCCTTGTATTGACTATCGTTCCCTTAACAAAATCACTGTTAAATATCAGTACTCGTTATCCCTGATTTCTGATTTATTTTCCAGAGTTAAAAGTGCCTGCTGGTTTACCAAGCTTGACCTCAGGGGGCGTATAATCTTATTCACATCAAGCACGGGGATGAATGGAAGACGGCGTTTATTACTCCGGAGGGACATTTTGACTACCTGGTGATGCCTTTTGGGCTCACTAATGCCCCTTCTGTCTTCCAATCTTTTATGAACTATATTTTCCGGGACATTGTGGATAAGTTTTTGATCATTTATCTGGATGATATTTTGATCTTTTCCAGTGATTGGGATTCTCATGTGGAACATGTTCGGACTGTGTTCCGGATTTTGAGGGAAAATTCCCTGTATGTTAAGGGATAGAAGTGCCTCTTTGGTGTACAGAGGATTTAATTTTTGGGATTCATTTTGTCCCCGTCGACTATTGAAATGGATCTGGACAAGGTACAGGCCATTTATGATTGGGTTCAGTCCACTTCTTTGAAGGCTCTCCAGAAGTTTTTGGGTTTTGCTAATTTCTATCGTAAATTTAGAAGTAATTTTTCTGGTATTGTGAAACCACTGACTGATCTGACCAAAAAGGGCGCTGATGTGGTGAATTGGTCTCCAGAGGCAGTTTCTGCATTTCAGGAGCTTAAACAGAGATTCACTTCTGCCCCGGTTCTACAGCAACCTGATGCCTCACTCCCATTTCAGGTGGAGGTAGATGCTTCTGAGATTGGTGCAGGAGCCGTTTTGTCCCAAAGAGATCCGGTGACTTCTAAAATGAATCCCTGTGCCTTCTTTTCTCGAAAATTCTCCCCATCTGAATGTAATTATGACGTGAGGAATCGGGAATTGTTGGCCATGAAATGGACATTTGAAGAGAGGAGACATTAGTTGGAGGGAGCTAGACATCAAGTTGTGGTCCTCACCGACCACAAGAATTTGATTTATCTTGAATCAGCCAAACGCTTGAATTCTAGACAGGCTAGGTGGGCCTTGTTTTTTACGCGTTTTAATTTTGTGGTCTCTTTTCTTCCGGGCACTAAGAATGTTAAGGCGGACGTCCTTTCTAGGAGTTTCTTTGCGGATTCTCTTATTGTGACCGAGCCTACTACCATTCTAAATGAAGGGGTAGTTCTTTCCGCCATCTCACCCGATTTGAGATGTGCCCTGGAGGAATTTCAGGAGGACAAACCTGAACGTTGCCCTATGGGAAAATTGTATGTTCCTGACCAGTGGAGGAAGAGAGTAGTGTCTGAAATTCATTGCTCCGCGTTGGCTGGTCATCCAGATATTTTTGGTACCAGAGATTTGGTGAGTCGGTCTTTTTGGTGGCCTGCCTTATCTCGTGATGTCAGGAATTTTGTGCAGTCCTGTGGGACTTGTTCTCGGTCTAAGCCCTGTTCTCGTGCTAGTGATTTGTTGATGCCCCTGCCGGTACCCAGGAGGCCATGGACCCATATCTCAATTGATTTTATTTCTGATCTCCCTGTCTCTCAGAGAATGACTGTTATCTGGGTGATTTGTGATAGATTTTCTAAGATGATCCATCTTGTACCACTCCCAAAGTTGCCATCTTCTTCAGAGTTGGTGCCCTTGTTTTTACAACAGGTGGTTCGGTTGCATGAGATTCCTGAGAACATTGTGTCAGACAGAGGAGTCCAGTTTGTTTCCAGATTTTGGAGAGATTTTTGTTCCAAACTGGGAATTCAGTTATCTTTCTCCTCTGCATTTCATCCTCAGACCAATGGGCAGACTAAGAGAACAAGCCAGACTTTGGAGTCCTATTTGAGATGTTTTATATCTGCTGATCAGGATGACTGGGTCTCATTTTTGCCCTTGGCCGAATTCGCGCTAAACAATAGAGTTAGTTCTGCCACTTTGATGTCGCCCTTTTTCTGTAACTTTGGGTTTCATCCTCGATTTTCTTCAGGGCAAGTGGAATCTTCGACCTGCCCAAGTGTGGACACTGTGGTAGAGAATGCAGCAGATTTGAGATCAAGTCGTGGATAAGTTGTCCATCTCTCAGGACAAAGCCCAACGGTTTTCCAACCAGCATAGAACCATTGTTCCCCGGTTCAAAGTGGGTGATATGGTTTGGTTGTCGTCAAAGAATAATCCTATGAAGGTTGCGTCTCCAAAGTTCAAGCCAAGATTCATTGGACCTTATAAGATTTTGGAGATTCTTAATCCTGTTTCTTTTCGATTGGCTTTTCCAGTTACGTTTAAGATCCATAACGTGTTTCATAAATCTCTGTTGAAGAGGTTTGTGGAGCCAGTAGTTCCTATGACGGCGCCTCCTGACCGTGTATTGGTTAAAGGCAATGTGGAATATGAGGTAGAGAAAATATTGGATTCTCATTTGGCTAGACGGAGACTCCAGTACTTGGTCAAATGGAAGGGTTATGGCCAGGAGGATAATTCTTGGGTCTCTGCTTCTGACATTCATGCCAATAGATTGGTTCGTGATTTTCACCGAGCCCATCCCGATCGGCCTGGTGGCGTGGATGAAGGTTCGGTGACCCCTCCTCAAGGGGGGGGTACCGTTGTGAATTCGCTTTCTGGCTTACCTCTGGTTACTAGTGAAGGTACTGGAGCTGGTTCTCTTTCCGGGATCCTTATGGTGGTTACTGGAGGTAATGGTGTTAGGCGTCGGATTCCTGCAGCTGCACAGCAGGAATCCAGAGCCATACATCCAAAGGTCTCCAATTCCTTTCCGACCATTCAGGGACCTGCACAGCAATCTCGGTGATCCAGGCGCCCTGCTCAGACCAGTTCTCTGGGTCTGGATGTTGCTGCCACCTCTGGGCCAGCAATGGTAGCGCAACCTGCTTTGCAGGAAACCACTCCAGAGGCTAAGTCCTCTCGCCGCGCTACTGGGCATGCCCACGAAACGATCTACCAGTGGAGATCGGGGGTCATGTGCTCAGGTCCTTGTCCTGATCTGATTGGCCCATCTCAGAGGTCTGGAAGGTCCCAGAAGCACATGGCTATAAAAGGCCCACATGGCTGCTCGCCCATGCGCTAGTATAGACTATACCTGCTATGTGTGAATGGTGACGGATGTATGATTCTGGTGACTGACTCATTTGAAACCCCTTCCCTCTGATACTACGCATGTGGATAGGGAACTAGAGATATAGTCAGCGCCAGTCAGTGGCAAGCTATAGGCCACAGTGCATACTGCACCTCTGCACTAGCATCCGATGGTCTTACGCCTGACAGCACTATCGTATAGCGGCAGTAGTTACCGCCGTGCTGCAGTTAGCAGCACTTACCGGCGTCTGCGGTAGCGACGCCGCACGCACGGTAGGTCAAGACGGACACTGACCTCTGTCTTGGGCCGTGTCCTGTGACCATATACCATGTGTGCACGCCAGCTGAGACCTGTGAAGCTAACAGGCTCGGTGTTTATGCTTTAGGGCCTCTGTGAGGTTAAGAGTCCGCTCTGCGCACCCCGGGTGTCGTTTAACCCGAGCGCAGTATACCGCCATATAGTGAGTCCGCCATTACTCAGCAGCGGTTGTTATACCTACTGCACGGTGGACCCCGGGTGGCGAACGCACTTCCTATTATTTATATTTAGTGCGTTCCGCCGTCTCTAACATTATACTAGTGCCAGGGTCTGGCTAGTAATGGCGGACCTGCAGCAGCTGCAGCAGTACATTCGGCAGCTGGAGAGCAGGTTGGCG
This sequence comes from Dendrobates tinctorius, assembly GCF_039654945.1. Lineage (NCBI taxonomy): Eukaryota > Metazoa > Chordata > Amphibia > Anura > Dendrobatidae > Dendrobates > Dendrobates tinctorius. The sequence continues at coordinate 21,528,074 of NW_027361795.1, read as the reverse complement.
GCTATCGAGAGCTCCACCTCAGCTACGAATGTTCCGATAGCCGCTACTCAGGCAGTCGCAGAGGCTGTCTCACGAGTGCCCACACTCATGACTATGCCGACAATATCTCGCCTCCCGCTCCCCGACAAGTTTTCGGGTGACAGCGCCACCTGTAGGGGATTCGTGAGCCAGTGCTCTATCCAGCTTGAGTTACTGGCTGAACGGTTCCCTACAGAGCGGGCTAAGGTGGGGTTCATTGTTTATCTTTTATCTGGCAGGGCATTAGAGTGGGCTATGCCATTGTGGAAGCGTGATGATCCCGTGGTTCAGGGGGCTGCTCAGTTCTTCGCGGCTCTGAAGCAGGTATTTTTGGGACCACGGATCACGCATGACACCTCTCTCAAATTATTGGCCCTAACACAGGGGACTCTCTTGGTCAGCCATTATGCCGTTCAATTCCGGACATTGGCTTCCGAACTAGAGTGGCCCGATAAAGCACTCATCCCTGTGTTTTGGAGAGGGTTAGCTGAGCATGTCAAAGATGCTCTAGCAACCAGAGAGGTCACCACAAGTCTGGAGGAAGTGATTGCCATCTCCACCCGCATTGATCTCCGGTTTACGGAGCGCGGGCTGGAACGTGCGCAATACAGACGAAGGGTTAGCTTGGCTCCCACCTTCACCGAGCCGCTAAGATCTTCCGCTCAGGAGCTTACATCCTCCGAACCTTAGGAGGTGTCTCATGCTGGCTCCAAGCCACGTCCGGTGCGAAGCTCCACACGTTGTTACCAGTGCTGGCAGTTTGGTCACTCGGCTAGCACGTGTCCTCTGCGGTCAGAAAAACGATCACGTCCAGTGGTCGTAGGTGGTGGTCAGACAAATATGAAACCCTTTTCTCCCAAACCGGTATTCCGAGGGACATTAGATAGTGGGGCCTCCACCTGGGAGGTAGAGGTTACCGTGGATTCCGGGGCTGAGAGGAACTTTATGTCCTCGACCTTCGCCCGGAAACACGCTATTCCACTGGTGTTACTGCCTCAACCTCTGACCATCAGGGTGGTTAATGGTGCACCTTTACCATCTCAGGTGACCCACCAGACAGCCCCACTCGGGCTCTCAATCTCACCCTCTCATTGTGAGATTCTGTCCTTGTTCATTTTGCCAGATGGCATCGACCAGGTGCTTCTCGGAGTTCCCTGGCTCCGTTGTCACTCCCCTCATATTGATTGGGCTTCGGGGAATATACTGGGTGGGAGCAAGGACTGTGAGGGAAGGTGCCTGAGGGGCAGTGTTCAGGTAGCTTCTACTGAAGTGCCCATGGATCTCTCCACGCTTCCTAAACCATACCACCAGTACGCGGACGTCTTCTCTAAAAAATCTGCGGAGACGCTCCCGTCGCACCGTCCTTACGATTGCCTGATAGATTTCTGCCAGGCACGGAACCTCCTAGAGGGCTGTGTGTATCCGCTGTCACTCCCTGAGACAGAGGCTATGTCTCAATATATCCGGGAGAACCTGGCTAGAGGTTTTATCAGAAAGTCTGTGTCGCCGGCTGGTGCAGGGTTCTTCTTCGTGCAGAAGAAGAGCGGAGAGTTACATCCCTGCATTGACTACAGAGGTCTCAACGCCAGAACAGTTAAAAAACAAATACCCTCTCCCGTTGATCTCTGAGCTATTTGCGAGGGGCCCGGATCTTTACGAAATTAGATCTACGGGGGGCGTACAACCTGATCCGCATTCGCGAAGGAGACGAGTGGAAGACAGCCTTTAATACCAGGGATGGCCACTACGAATATCTGGTCATGCCCTTCGGCCTTTGTAATGCGCCTGCTGTCTTCCAGGATTTCATCAACGACGTCTTCCGCGATATGCTCTCCACCTCGGTGGTGGTCTATCTGGATGACATCCTCATCTTCTCGCCAGATTTGACCTCCCACCGGAGAGACATCTGCAGGGTCTTCGACCGTCTGCGGACGACCTCTCTTTTCACCAAGCTGGAGAAGTGCCAGTTTGAGCAGGAGTATTTGCCGTTGCTGGGCTACATCATCTCGGCCCAGGGTTTGGCTATGGATCCAGCCAAACTGCAAGCGGTAATGGACTAGCAGGAACCACACTCACTCAAAGTGGTGCAGCGCTTTCTAGGGTTTGTCAACTATTACCGCCAGTTCATACCTCACTTTTCCACACAGGTAGCTCCTTTGGTTGCTTTCACAAAAAAAGGAGCTAATCCTAACGCTTGGTCTGAACAGGTCTCCAAGGCCTTCTCGTCTCTAAAATCCCATTTTGCTGGCGCTCCCATCTTACACCATCCCGATGTGGATAAACCATTTATCCTGGAGGTGGATGCCTCTTCCGTCAGTGCAGGAGCAGTCCTTTTCCAGAAGGATGCTCAAGGTCGGAAGCATCCCTGCTTCTTCTTCTCTAATACCTTCTCACCGTCAGAGAAGAATTACTCCATCGGGGACAGGGAGCTGCTAGCAATGAAGTTGGCGTTTTCCGAGTGGAGACATCTCCTAGAGGGAGCCCGGTTTCCCTTCCAGGTGTATACGGACCAGAAAAATCTGGTCTATTTACAAACGGCCCAGTGCTTGAACTCTCGTCAAGCTAGGTGGTCACTCTTCTTCTCCCGCTTCCGCTTCACCTTGCACTACCTCTCTGGAGAGAAGAATGTCCGTGCTGATGCTCTTTCATGCTCGGAGGTCTCAGCAGAGGAAGGGGAGGCTGAGCCACGGTTAATTCTCCTTCCGGAGAGCTTTACGACCGTGGCTCCAGTTGCTCTCGAGTCAGTGCCACCGGGCAAGACCTTTGTGCCTCCTCAGCTACGGCCGTAGGTTCTAGCCTGGGTGCACGCCTCCAGGGTGGGTGGTCACTTTCGCAATAAGCGGACCACAGAACTCCTGGCAAGATGATATTGGTGGCCGCACATGACTCGAGACACTAAGAAATACATACAAGCATGCGTCTCATGTGCACGGAACAGGTCCTCTAGACAGAGGCCGGCTGGGTTATTGTACCCTTTGCCGGTGGCAGATAGACCTTGGGAGATGGTTGGCATGGATTTTGTGGTTGGCCTGCCCAAGTCTGGTGGCAGTACGGTCATCTGGGTGGTCACCGACCATTTTTCTAAAATGGTGCATCTGGTTCCACTCGTACGGTTGCCTTCCACTCGTGGTCTTGCCACACTGTTCATAAAACATGTATTCTGTCTGCATGGCATGCCAGACATTGTCAGTGATCGAGGTCCCCAGTTCGCGTCCCGGTTTTGGAGGGAGCTCTGCAGCCTACTCAGCATTGAGCTAAACCTGTCCTCCGCTTACCATCCCGAGACGAACGGCTTGGTTGAGAGAGCCAACCAAACCTTGGTCACGTACCTGCGGCATTTCGTCTCTGCCAGGCAGGATGACTGGGCATCCTTGCTACCATGGGCTGAATTTGCCCTGATTAATACAGTGGCTGATTCCACTGGTCAGACTCCGTTCCTTCTAAATTACGGCCAGCATCCGCTCATCCCTGTCCTGATGCCAGTGTCCTCCGCTGACTCCAGGGTGGCAGACTGGGCAGTGGAGGCTCGCGACATTTGGGATCGCACTCAGGATGCTATTCGTGCCTGAGGGCATCCGCCGACACACATCGGTGACCCGCTCCAACCTTTTTCCCTGGCGACTTGGTGTGGCTCTCTGCTCGAAACATCAAGCTGCGGGCTGAGTCCTCCAAGTTCGCGCCGCGATACATCGGACCTTTTAAGGTTCTCAAGCGAATCAGCTCGGTGGTCTACCGCCTGGCTCTTCCTCCACATTTAGCCATTTCTGACGTTTTCCATGTGTCCCTTCTCAAACCTGCTCACATGGCCCGGTTCTCTGAGTCATCTGTCGGGTCATCAGACTTGTCTTCGGACGAGTTTGAGATTAACGCCATTGTGGGACGCAGGATTGTGCATGGCAAAAAGTTTTATTTGGTGGACTGGAAGGGTCATGGTCCAGAGGCCCGGACCTGGGAGCCTGTGGAGAACATCCACGCTCCGCTCCTGATCGCGGCCTTTGAGCGTAGCGAGGCTCAAGAGGGGGGTGGCCCTAGGAGGGGGGGTAATGTTAGGTGTCGGATTCCTGCAGCTGCACAGCAGTAATCCAGAGCCATACATCCAGCGGTCTCCCATTCCTTTCCGACCACTCAGTGACCTGCACAGCAAACTCAGCGATCCAGGCGTCCTGCTCAGACCAGCTCTCTGGGTCTGGATGTTGCTGCCACCACTCCAGAGGCCAAGTCCTCACGCCGCGCTACTGGGCATGCCCATGAAACGATCTCCCAGTGGAGATCGGGGGTCACGTGCTCAGGTCCTTGTCCTGATCTGATTGGCCCATCTCAGAGGTCTGGAAGGTCATGGAAGTGCATGGCTATAAAAGGCCCGCATGGCCGCTCACCAATGCGCAAGTGTAGACTATACTTGCTATGTGTGAATGGTGACGGATGTATGATTCTGGTGACTGACTCATTTGAAACCCCTTCCCTCTGATAGTACGCATGTGGATAGGGAACTAGAGAGATAGTCAGCGCCAGTCAGTGGCAAGCTATAGGCCACAGTGCATACCGCACCTCAGCACTAGCGTCCGATGGTGTCACGCCTGACAGCACTATCGCATAGCGGCAGTAGTTACCGCTGCGCTGCAGTTAGCAGCACTTAACGGCATCCGCTGTAGCGACGCCGCACACACGGTAGGTCAAGACGGACACCGACCTCTGTCTTGGGCCGTGTCCTGTGACCATATACCATGTGTGCACGCCAGCTGAGACCTGTGAAGCTAACAGGCTCGGCGTTTATGCTTTAGGGCCTCTGTGAGGTTAACAGAGTCCGCTCTGTGCACCCCGGGTGACGTTTAACCCGAGCACAGTATACCGCCATATAGCGAGTCCGCCATTACTCAGCAGCGGTTGTTACACCTACTGCACGGTGGACCCCGGGACTTCCTATTATTTATATTTAGTGCGTTCCGCGTCCCTAACATTTGGAGCTGATCTAATTAACAGAGGCCTGCCACCTGATAATGAGGAGGATGACTGGAGATCTGGAGTTTCTGACTGGATTTAAGACAGCCGACTCCCTCTATCCCTGCTGGTGATGTTCCTGCCTCCTGAGGTTTTAGTTTCCAGCTCAGTCCCTGCATGTTCAGCTAAGTGTTCTTTTGCTATTGTTCACATTTGATCTGGTTTTGTCTATTTCAGTTTTGTGTGGTCAGCCAGCTCTGGCTGGGGCTGTGCTGAATCACCATCTATATGTTACTGCTTGTGCCAGTTTGTTTTTGTCCCTGATTAGATTGGCCTCTTTTTGCTCTGCTTTTAGAATATACCAGAGTTCTGATATAGTGGGCAAAGTCTAGTGACTTCAGTATTTTTTCTATCAGACGTGTTGGGGTTTTTTTCCAGGGTTTTTTGCGTTATTGCAGACAGAGTCTTTCCTTTCCTGTCTAGTTAGTGTGGGCCCTATCGTTTGTTCTGTCAATTTTCCTGCCTGCGTTTGTGTTTTCATCTTGTCTCACCGATAGTATATGTTTGGGGGCTATCTATTCCTTTGGGGTCTGCTCCGGGGCAGTTTAGATTTCCCCTTTCTTGCTTTAGGCTTATCCAGTTCTCCGGCTGTGTCGAGGCGTCTAGGATCATCATAGGTACGCTTCACGGCTACTGCTAGTTGTGTGGATAGGATCAGGGGTCTGCAATCCGCTTAGTTACCAACCTCTCTGATTTTCTGTGGCTTAGCTTGGTCTTGCTTTCCTCCTCGGTGACCCATTCATAACAAGGGACACTGTCTCGTGATGGGACTGGGACAGTGAGAGTCTTAATGGAGCAGTCTGATGGGTAATCTGCGAGGGTAATGTCGAGCCGTTCACCACTCTGATGGTGACCAGTTGAGGTAACCTGGCCAAGGGTATCGCTTGCTGAAGAGCAAAGGCTGAGGACATAAAATTACCCTCCGCTCCAGAGTCCACACAAACCTCCACCTCCAGAGTGGAGGAACCGAACTCCACTTCCCCTTTGAAGGTTAGCGTGGAGGAAAATGGTGTGGAGTCACGTGACCCTTCTGCTGTTGCCACTAGACGTGGGCGTTTTTCCTAGCACTGTGGGAACCTATTGGCAACGTGACCAGACTGTCAGCAGTAGGAATGAGCTTTGGAGGTTTGAGCAGGGCGGAACTTAGAGCCCGTGCGAGGCACCTCCATAACCACCGACGACTCGGACGCTCGATCGGGTGGCTCCAGAGGTTTAGAGAAAGTTGGAGCCAACCTAATCCTCTGTCTGGACTGGGAGCGCTCCAACCCTCGCTCTAGGAAGCGGAGATTAATGCAGATGGAGATGGTAATAAGCTCCTCCAGAGACCCAGGAACCTCCCGAGTGGCCAGAGCGTCCTTAACGTGGTCAGCCAAACCCCTCCAAAATATTGGTATTAGAGCCTTATCCGACCACTCCAACTCGGAGGCCAGTGTCCGAAACCGGATGGCATACTGGCTGGAGCGCGGTATCGTGTGACCCGTGGTCACAGAAAGACCTGCTTCAGAGAGCCTAGGAACTGAGAGGCTCTCTGAACCATGGGGTCACCACGCTCCCACAGTGGGGTGGCCCACTCCAGAGCCCTGCCAGCCAGAAGGGAAACGATGAATCCGACCTTAGCCCGCTCAGAGGGGAATCACGTGGCCATCAGCCCTAACTGAATAGCACAATGGCTGACGAATCCCCTACAGGAGGCACTATCGCCCGAGAACTTCTCAGGCAGCGGGAGGTGGGATAACATCGGTGCAGGGATGGAAGTGGGAACACAAGAAACAGCCTCCGTGGCTGCCTGGGGAGCGGCCGCAGTAACATTTGCAGTTGAGGTTGAATGCTCGAGAGCCGCCAACCTGCCCCCCAGCTGCCAAATGTGCTGCAGTAGTTGCTGTTTATCCGCCATTACTAGCCAGACCCTGGCGCTACTATAATGTTAGGGCCGGCGGAACGCAACAAATTATAAAATAGTAGGTGCGTTCACAGCCTGGGGTCCACCGTGCAGAGGTGGTACACTGCTGCTAAGCAAAGGCGGAAGTATAAAGCGGTGTGGGAAGGTCACACGTGGGTTAACGTCACCCAGTGTGAACAACAGCAAGTCTGTTAACTCACAGAGCCGCAGTACCACTGAACATAAACACCGGAGAATGTTTAACTCACAGAGCCCGGCCAAGGAGCGCACAGAAAGCGGTCACAGAACCCTGCCCCAAGGACACGGGGTCAGAGTCCCTCTAGACCTTCTGAGTGCGCGGCGTCACAACTGCGGACGCCGGTATAGATGCTGACTTCAGTGTGTAGAGCATGTGCACTGTGGTGTGCCCAGCCACTGGTGGAGACCAATGCCTGTCACTGACTCTGACCTACCTACACCTAAAGGCCCCGTCTCACTAAGCGACTTACCAGCGATCCCGACACCGATATCAAGGTGTCAGGATCGCTAGTAAGTCGCTATGTGATCGCTGGTGAGCTGTCACACAGACAGCTTCACCAGCGATCAGCACAGCGATGCCGAGCGCCCGGCATCGCTGGCCATCCTGTAAAAAATAGAATCAAAATAAAAAATATAGTTATTCTCACCTTCCGACGTCGCGTTCAGTCATCCCGCCTCTCTCCACGCTCCGGTCCCAGTGATCCTTTGCATGAATGACCGCGAGATGTCACGGTCTCGCGGGATAACAAAGTCTCGCGGTCATTCGTGCAAAGGATCACTGGGACCGGAGCGTGGAGAGAGGCGGGATGGCTGAACGGGACGTCGGAAGGTGAGAATAACTATATTTTTTATTTTTTTTATTATTTTTTACACCTGATCGCTGGTCTCCCGCTGTCACACACAGCGATGCGTGCTGGCCAGCGGAGACAAGCGACCAAAGAAATGTCCAGAGGTTTCTTGCAGCGATCAGCGATACCGGCAGGGGGGCCGCTCGCTGATCGCTGTCACACACAGCGATCTCGCTGGTGAGATCGCTGTTACGTCACAAAAGTTGTGACTCAGCAGCGATCTCGCTACCGAGATTGCTTAGTGAGACGGGGCCTTAAGCCTGGGCGCTTAACAGGTTAGACTGCACAACACATGCGTACCAAGGGTAGGGGTTCTTAATGAGTCATTCACCAGAGACATTCATACATGCATACGACACACACTCTTGATAGTCAGCTAATGCAGTCTATACTAGCGCATGGCTGTGCGGCCTTGCGAACCTTTTATAGCCGCGTGCTTCCGGGACCGTCTTGGCCTTTCGGATGGACCAATCCTAGCTGGAGAAGGACCTGAGCACGTGACCTTCGATCTCCAATGGGAGATCACACCACGGGCTTGCTCAGTGGACCGTAAGTAGGACTTAGTCCCTGGAGAGACTCGCTGCAGACCAGCCTGCGTTGCTAAAGGTGGACCAGAGGTGGCAGCAGCAAGCAAGCCCACAGTGCTGGTCTGAGCAGAGTGCTGGGAACTACGAGTCTGCTGAGCAGGCTCCTCTGCGGCGGAAGGAGAATGGGAGACCGCCAAGTGCAAGACTTGTGATTCCTGCTGTGCAGCGGCAGAAACCCGACACCTAACACTCTCCTATATGAAATACTTCCTGTTCTCTACTAAGGTAACAATCTTTATGGCTTCTTATTTTCAGCTATCCATTTACACCTGTGTACCAAATACCGCTTGGCTTACAGCCCCCTGTATTGTATAGCTTAACATATATTTATTTTCATCTGGGCAGTTTTTGAATGGCAGTTATATATATTATATTGTGAGTTATACAGGCTGCTCAGGATATAATCTCTATATTTTAGCCATAACTTTTTTACCAGTGGTTATTACAGGGTATACAGCATAATTTGTACATATGATATTTTTTCAGTATATAATTAGTGTATATATTACACCTTTTCCTTAGGACGTATTAGGCTGGTTTCACATTTGCGTTTTTTAGCGCTGGAAAAAAACGCTAACCTGCGCATGCGTTTTTTCCCCTATCTTTAACATGGGTGCGCATACTTGCGCGCTTGTAAGCGCATGTATGCGATTTTCATGCGCTGCGTTTTTTTGGGGTGTGCGATTGGATTTTCCAGACGCATCATGTTGCATTTTTTGGCCCTGCAAAAAAGCGCATGCGCACATATGCGCACGTTTTGCGCTAAAAAGGGCCATTATAGCCTATGGATGCGCATATGTGCGCACTGGCATGCTCATGTAAGCGTTTTTTTGCATATGCGTTTTTTTTTTTAAACCATGGAATTTAGGGGTTTGAGTTAGAGTTAGGGTTAGTTAAGGGGGTTTAGGGTTAGGGTTAGGGTCAGGGTCAGGGTTAGGGTTGGGTTTTGGGTCAGGGTTAGGGTTTAGTATGGTTTGGTTAAGGGTTAGGGTCAGGGTTAGGGTCAGGATTAGGGTTAAGTATGGTTTTGTTAAGGGTTAGGGTCAGGGTTAGGGTTAGGGTTAGGGTTAGGGTCAGGGTTAGGGTTAGGGTTAGGGTCAGGGTTAGGGTTAGGGTCAGGGTTAGGGTTAAGTATGGTTTTGTTAAGGATTAGGGTCAGGGTTAGGGTCAGGATTAGGGTTAAGTATGGTTTTGTTAAGGGTTAGGGTCAGGGTTAGGGTTAGGGTTAGGGTTAGGGTCAGGGTTAGGGTTAGGGTTAGGGTCAGGGTTAGGGTTAGGGTCAGGGTTAGGGTTAAGTATGGTTTTGTTAAGTATTAGGGTCAGGGTTAGGGTCAGGATTAGGGTTAAGTATGGTTTTGTTAAGGGTTAGGGTCAGGGTTAGGGTTAGGGTTAGGGTTAGGGTTAGGGTCAGGGTTAGGGTTAGGGTTAGGGTTAGGGTTAGGGTTAGGGTCAGGGTTAGGGTTAAGTATGGTTTTGTTAAGGGTTAGGGTCAGGGTTAGGGTTAGGGTTAGGGTTAGGGTTAGGGTCAGGGTTAGGGTTAGGGTTAGGGTTAGGGTTAGGGTTAGGGTCAGGGTTAGGGTCAGGGTTAGGGTTAGGGTCAGGGTTAGGGTTAGGGTTAGGGTTAGTTAGGGTTTAGGGTTTGGGTTAGGGTTAAGTATGATTTGGTTAAGGGTTAGGGTCAGGGTTAGGGTTAGGGTTAGGGTCAGGGTTAGGGTTAGGGTTAGGGTCAGGGTTAGGGTTAGTAAAGTCATGGTTTGGGTAGTGTGAGGGGCCACCTAAAAATGTTGGAAAAAAACGCAAACGCGGTAAAAACGCGCTAAAAACGCATACAAACGCATAAAAACGCTGCGTTTTTTTCATGCATGCTCATAAAAATGCTTGAAAAAAACGCAGCAGTTGTATGCTTATGTATGCGTTTTTTCAATGCGTTTTTTTGCGGGAAAAACGCGCTGCAAAAAAAAGCAAGTGTGAAACTAGCCTTAGTGATACTCCCCTACTGGGCACTCTGCTATTATTATTACTCTGAATTTTCTTTATATTTTATAACTTGTTTTATCCTGTATTTAACAAAGATTTGCAATTTTATTAATGAGTCTCTTTGTTCGGCTGTGTTTCATGTTATATGACATGTATTGCCACTGTTCCCCTCTACGAACTCCATCTCTATTTTTAATTGCCCCTCACTTGGTGGGTGGATCTTCTTGCTGCCACGTCTCCTAACTACAGTACGTATTGACATGAGGGATTGCTGCTCTTATTTCCCTATGTAGCATACAACAGAGACAACGTGGAGGACATGCTTCATTGAGGAAAATGGAAAGCGGATGGCATGTGACCGCAAGTATGCAAGTCACATATGAGAGGTTATGTGATTAGTGTAGGTAACGCACTAGAATCTTAAAAGTGTGTACATTACATACTGTTAGAATTACGTGTAGTACACTCTCCCTATTTTTCTACATGACCTAGAAAACCCGTTTAAGTCATATTTTTGTAAGCCAACCTAAGAACTCTTTATGTTCCCAGATAACTTATTTAATAATGATCATGATGCCTATGATTGGAATCATCAACATAATTAGCATTACAATGGCTCATTATTTTTTTATCATACAGTACATAAGTTCTTTATATGTTTGGGCATCTTTAGACCGTTAAGCTAATACTATAACCATTTTACAGCATCAAATTCAATTGTAATTATATCCCTTTTTTTATATTATCTTTTGCAGGCACAGTTGCTGAATGTTATGGTAAGTTCGCAAATATAGCATGAACCAGTAATGTAAAAATACATTGCTAATGAATTCGCCTCTCCCTTGCATCTTTCATTAAACCGATTTTGCCCTTCTAAACTGCCCCTTTGTAAATCCTTGACTTCCAGTCATGTGTATGTCGGTTCAGACTGGACTGTAGTCACGGCCACCACAATTTGAATGATGGGCTCAACTACTTCTATGTCATAGACCTTTTCGAGGAACTCCTATGGCTTTTTGCTGACAATCAGCTTCCCGGGCATGCGGATTGAAGCTGGGTGCACGTCCCCAGCTTTATTTTCAATCTTTGAATGCTCTGGAAGCTGCTGGAAATCAGAGTCTACTGGCATGATGTTAGCATGTGGATATTAGCTCTCATGGCATGCAGGAAGCGTCTGAGTGTCATTGGCTTCCAGAGCATACTCAAATAAAAAATGATGCTGGGAACACAAAGCTTCAATCCGCATGCCTGGGGACCTAGCTGTAAGCGCAAAGTAGATGGATTTCCTCCAAAAGGGCTGTGACACAGAAGACGTTCAGCCCATCATTCAAACAGCGGTGCCTGTGACTGCTGTGACGACTCCTGAAGTGGACCCTCTGGTCGTGGCACCAACCCACCCAGGGCAAGCTGACCTAGTGAGGACCACCCCCTATATAGGGAGTGTTAGGGGCAAGCACAAAGGGATAAGGTACCACGACTGCTGGAACCAGGTGGCCGGCTCACAGGAGACACGAATGAGTGTGTCTGCAGGATGCAACTGGGAGTGTGCAGAAAATAGGTGTGTGCAAAGCGTGGACATGCAGGGTATAGGACAGTACAGGGCGAGTGTACGGAAATACGGAGGGTTCTGGACAATACAGGGTGTATACACGGAAGTGTGCTAGATACTGGATAGTGCAAAGCAAGTACACAGGAGCACGTATGGCGCACACTAACAAGCACGCCCGGGTGCGGGCAAAGCAGGGCGCATGCAAGGGGGCACGCCAGAGCACAAGGCTAAACAGAGTGCATGCTGGGAAGCACATCAGAGTACAGGGTTAGGCAGAGTACTGCTGGGAAGCACGCCTGAGTACAGGGTTAAGCAGAACACTTGCTGGGAAGCACGCCAGGGTGCAAGGCAAGACAGAGGGTGTGCTGAGAAGCATGACAGGAACATAGGGCTAGAGAAGAGCACGAGCAGAGAAGCAAGAAAGGGCAAAATACAGGAGCCGAGGGTGTGCTAGGGAGCATGGCAGAGCAGAGTGCAGGAACAGAGCATGTGCTAGGAAGCACGGCAAGGCAGAGTGCAGGAATGGAGCATGTGCCAGGAGGCACGACAGAGCACAAGGAAGAGAACTTGAATACAGTGCACAGCCGAGCTAGGACCAAACAGACCAAGCCAGGATGCACAACAATAATCAGGCACCTCCCATAGGAAGAGGTAGTCTGATATAGGGCATGAGCGCTGGGACTTCTGGGTCAGATCCTCCAGGACCATAGAGATGACGTGGCTGCAGACAGAGCCAAGAAAAGAGCACATGCGCACTAGCAACATTGTGCAGCCATGGGGCTAGATGCGAGAGGTGCGTGTGCGCATCCGACAGGACCCTCGGAGCAGCCGCTGCATCGGAAGTGGGGGGTCCCGACCCCAGGTGAGAGCGGCGTGACAGGTGACATGACAACTACAGGCCAGAGGAGCATGACTGAACAGACCCCCCAGCACTACCCACATGACTGGAGGTTCAAAGATTTAGATAAAAGCTGAGCAAAAAAGTGTTTTCTCACTTATATTTTGTGGCATTTATTGTGATAGATATAGGGATGAACAGTACAGGAGCTGACCCGCATTAGGAGCAGTTTAGCAGGAAACAAATAAAAAAAAACTGATAGAATTGGATTTTTTTTTTTCCCCCATATGACCCAACTCATAATTTTCCCCAATTTTTCAGCACATTGCGTGATAAAATGATAGGTGTAAGGCAGGGGTCAGACTTGCGAGAAACTCGCACGAGTCTCGCATCTCAATACCCAGCACTGCCGCCGGCACTCGGGACTGGAGTGTGTGGCTGCATGTATTTCTATGCAGCTGAGCGCTCCAGTCTGAGTGCCGGTGGCAGTGCCGGGTATTGAGACGTGAGATTTGTGCGAGTTTCTCGCAAGTGTGACCCCGGCCTAATTCAAAACTATAGTTCATACTGCAAAAAAACAAGCCCTCATATGACAATGTCTACAGAATAATAATAAAATGATGGCTCTGGGATGAAGAGGAGGACAAAATGAAAGCATAAAGAAAAATAATCATCCAATTCATGAAGTGGTTATTAACATAATTTGTGATAAATTAGTGTTACATGTCATGTGGGTATTTTTTAAACATTGTGTGATATGTTGGATATCTTTCTTCAAATGCTTCATGGTAAATTTTATTTAGCATATATAATTCAGTACAATGTAGTTGCTTTTCAAAGGAAAATTAAACTGTTTTCATATGTCGTTCATCATTAATAGTGCATACTTGATACAACTTTGTAAATCTTGCCGTCCTTTCTTTACAGCTGGTACTGATCCACCTTTGTGCTCCACTTGTGAAGGAGCTTGTGAGACTAGTAAAGGATGCCTCTGCATGAATACCGTTCCCTGTGTCCCTGGGTCCTATGAGTGTAAGATGGCCAATGAGACCTGTTGTCCATCAGGATTTTACTGGAATTCATCACTGTCTTGTTGCACAGGTAAGATTACTTGTGTTTTATGTCTCATATATAAAAACTTCCAGGGGTCATATCAATCATATTTATACCTGCCCATGAAAATTGGTAATGAAGCCTAACTCTGACACTTTCAGTAAAAAAAAAATATTTTATTTACTTGTCAGAATGTAAAATCTCTTCATAACTGCTTCATTTCTTTCCTTGGTAGATTCGCCACCATGTTATCCACCATGTGCTGGTGATGAAGTCTGTGATACTACTAAAACTGATGGACCAACATGTGTGTGCAACAAGAAAATATATGAAAATAGGAGTAAGTTAATTCATTTCTTTAATCCAGTATTGTTTAATCTTTTTTATTATTATCAATTCTTAGTTGTAATGATTTATACCAAGAAGCCAAAAGCTATATGGTTAGGGATAAATAATAATGCAGACCCCGGTGTAATAATCACAAACAGACAAATTGGCTGACATAGCTATTCTAGTAAATAGATGCCAGTGGTCCATAATATGGACCTCTTATAAATTCTAATTTTATAGCAATAGTTTGCTATTCAAAGATCACCTCAATTATAAAACTACACAAAATCCTTTCTTTGGAGGCCTATCCACCAGTGATTTTGATAAATAGAAATGAAAAGTAGATTAGGAAGCGCCATCACAATCTTTTAACGCACCACGCCAGTATTTTTTTATTGCTATTGCTGGACTGAAGCTATTAACCCCTTCACCCCCAAGGGTAGTTTGCACGTTCATGACCGGGCCAATTTTTACAATTCTGACCACTGTACCTTTATGAGGTCATAACTCTGGAACGCTTCCATGGATCCCGGTGATTCTGACATCGTTTTCTCGTGACAAATTGTACTTCATGTTAGTGGTAAAATTTCATTCAAATAACTTGCGTTTATTTGTGAGAAAAACGGAAATTTGGCGAAAATTTTGAAAATTCCGCAATTTTCCAACTTTGAATTTTTATGCCCTTAAATCACAGAGATACGGCACACAAAAAACTTGATAACTAACATTTCCCACATGTTTACTTTACATCAGCACAATTTTGGAACCAAAATTTTTTTTTGTTAGGAAGTTATAAGGGTTAAAAGTTGACCAGAGATTTCTCATTTTTACAACACCATTTTATTTTTAGGACCACATCACATTTGAAGCCACTTTGAGGGGTCTATATGATAGAAAATACCCAAAAGTGACACCATTCTAAAAACTGCACCCCTTAAGGTGCTCAAAACCACATTCAAGAAGTTTATTAACCCTTTAGGTGCGTCACAGGAATTATTTTGAATATTTAAAAAAAAATGAACATCTAACTTTTTTTCATAAAAAAAATAATTCAGGTTCAATTTTTTTTATTTTACCAAGGGTAACAGGAGAAATTGGACTGCAAAAGTTATTGTGCAATTTGTCCTGAGTACGCAGATACCTGATATGTGGGGGGAAAGGACTGTTTCGGCGCATGGCAGAGCTCAGAATGGAAGGAGCGCCGTTTGACTTTTTCAATGCAAAATTGGCTGGAATTCAGATTGGACGCCATGTCACGTTTGGAGAGTCCCTGATGTACCTAAACAGTGGAAACCCCCTACAAGTGACCCCATTTTGGAAACTAGACCCCCCAAGGAACTTATCTAGATATGTGGTGAGAACTTTGAACCCACAAGGGCTTTACAAAAGTTTATAACGTACAGCGGTACAATTAAAAAATCATATTTTTTCCACAAAAATGATCTTTTCACCCCAATTTTTATTTTCCCAAGGGTAACAGGACCCTAAAAGTTATTGGGCAATTTGTCCTGAGTACGCTGATACCCCACATGTGGGGGTAAACCACTATTTGGGCGCATGGCAGAGCTCGGAAGGGAAGCAGACGTTTTTGGCTGGAATTGAGATCGGACACCATGTCGCGTTTGGAAAACCCCTGATGTACCAAAACAGTGGAAACCCCCCACAAATGACACCATTTTGGAAACTAGACCCCCTAAGGAACTTATCTAGATGTGTGGTGAGCACTTTGACCCCCCCAGTGCTTCACAGAAGTTTATAACGCCCGGGCGTGAAAATAAAAAATTCGTATTTTTTCCACAAACATGATCTTTTAGTCACCATTTTTTTTATTTTCCCAAGGGTACCAGGAGAAATTGGACCCCAAAAGTTGTTGTCCAATTTGTCCTGAGTATGCTGATACCCCATATGTGGGAGAAAACTACTGTATGGGCACACGTCGGGGCTTGGAAGGGAAGTAGGGACGTTTTGGAATGCAGACTTTGATGGAATGGTCTGCGGGTGTCATGTTGCCTTTGGAGAGCCCCTAATGTACCTAAACAGTGGAAACCCCCCACAAATGACACCATTTTGTAAACTAGACCCCCCAAGGAACTTATCTAGATGTGTGGTGAGCACTTTGAACCCCCCAGTGCTTCACAGAAGTTTATATCGCCCGGGCGTGAAAATAAAAAATTTGTATTTTTTCCACAAACATGATCTTTTAGTCACCATTTTTTTATTTTCCCAAGGGTACCAGGAGAAATTGGACCTTAAAAGTTGTTGTCCAGTTTGTCCTGAGTATGCTGATACCCCATATGTGGGAGAAAACTACTGTATGGGCACACGTCGGGGCTCGGAAGGGAAGTAGTGACGTTTTGGAATGCAGACTTTGATGGAATGGTCTGCGGGTGTCATGTGCGTTTGGAGAGCCCCTGATGAACCTAAACTATTGAAACTCCCCACAAGTGACCCCATTTTGGACACTAGACCCCCCACGGAACTTATCTAGATGTGTGGTGAGCACTTTGAACCCCCAAGTGCTTCACAGAAGTTTATAACACTCGGACGTGACAATAAAAAAATCATTTTTTTCCACAAGAATGATATTTTTGCCCCCAATTTTTTATTTTCCTAAGGGTAACAGGAGAAATTGGACCCCAAAAATTGTTTTGCAATTTGTCCTGAGTAGGCTGATACCCTACATGTGGGGGTAAAACACTGTTTGGGCGCATGGCAGAGCTTGGAAGGGAAGGAGCACCATTTGACTTTTTCAACTCAGAATTGGCTGGAATTGAGATCAGACGCCATGTTGCATTTGGAGAGCCCCTGATGTGCCCAAACAGTGGAAACCCCCAATTCTAACTCCAACCCGAACCCCAACATGCCCCTAGCCCTAACCCTAACCCTAGCCCTAACCCTAAACCTAACCCTAGCCCTAACCCTAACCCTACCCTAACCCTAACCCTAGCCCTAACCCTACCCCATCACACCCCTAGCCCTAACCCTAATGGAAAAATGGAAATAAATACATTTTTTTTATTTTATTATTTTTCCCTAACTAAGGGGGTGATAACGGGGGGTTTGATTTACTATTTATGGCGGTTTTTATTTTTGGCATCTGTCTCACGCTAAAAGACGCTTTTTATTGTAAAAATAGTTTTTGCATCACCACATATTGAGAGCTATAATTTTCCGTATTTTGACACACCGGGTCATGTGAGGTCTTATTTTTTGTGGGATGAGTTGACGTTTTTATTGGTACCATTTTCAGGCATGTGAAATTTTTTGATCGCTTTTTATTCCGATTTTTGGGACGCAGAATGAAGAAAAACCAGCGTTTCATGAATTTCTTTTGGGGGGGTGCGTTTACACCGTTCCGCGTGCGGTAAAATTGATAAAGCGGTTTTATTCTTCGGGTCAGTACGGTTACAGCGATACCTCATTTAGGTCGTTTTTTTATGTTTTTGTCGGTTTTATGCAATGAAAACTATTTTATATAAAAAATAATTATTTTTGCATCGCTTTATTCTGCGAGCTATAACTTTTTTATTTTTTCGCTGATGATGCTGTGTGGTGGCTCGTTTTTTGCGGGACAAGATGACGTTTTCAGCGGTACCATGGATATTTATATGCGTCTTTTTGATCGCGCGTTATTACACTTTTTGTTTGGCAGTATGATAATAAATCATTATTTTTTGCTTCGTTTTTTATTTTTATTTTTTAAGGGGTTCGCTAAAGGGGTTAACTAATGGGACAGTTTTATAGGGCGGGTCGTTACGGATGCGGCGATACCTAATATGTGTACTTTTATTGTTTTTTTTTTTTATTATTTCCAAAAAATGGATTTATTGGGGGAATTTTTTTTTTTTTTTCTAATTTATTTGGCGATTTTTTTTTTATTATTTTTACACTTTTTTTTATTTTTTTTTTTACTTTATTAAATAGTCCCAGGTGGGACATCACTGTCCTGTGACAGATCGCTGATCTGTCACATCACAGATCACTGTGACAGATCAGCGATCTGACACAGGCACTGCAGAAGGCTTCCTCATGCCTGCGCTTTGCAGGCACTGAGGAAGCCAGCTTCCTCAGGCCCCCGAAGGCCCCCGTCGCCATCTTGGATTCGGGGGCCTGGAGGAAAGGAGTCCCCCGCAGCAGCGCTGCACATTGCGCTGCCGTGGGGGGCTCAGGGAAGCACGGAGGGAGCCCCCTCCCTGCCGATGCTTCCCTTTAACTCCCGGTACACCGCAATCATGTTTGATCGCGGTGTGCAAGGGGTTAACGTGTCGGGGGCGGTCCGTGACCGCCCCTGACACATAGTGCCGGGTGTCAGCTGTCATAATCAGCTGACACCCGGCCGCGATCAGCGGCGCTCACCACGTGGGCGCCGCTGATCGCGCCCGATGTACTATCCCGTCCATGGGCATAGGGGCCCAGGTCCCATGGACGGGATATACCGTCGGATGTCAGGAAGGGGTTAAAGGGATTTTCCCACGAACAAAGTACATTTCAATCAATAGATCTTGGCATAATAATAATTTCCACAATTGGATGTGTTTAAATAAAATGTTTCTGTGCTGAGATAATCTTATAAATGAGCCCCTGATGTGTGCTGTGTAACGGCTGTGTCTGACCGTACAGGGACATGGTCTGATCATACCACAGCTCCTGAGCAGGGGGGAAGCCAGACATTACAGAACAGGATCACAGCTGATTCTTTCTTTCAAGTAAAACACTGTTTAACCCCTTCATGACATGTGCTGTACATGTACTGTGCATGTCGTGTCCCTCCCCTTGATGTGGGCTCTGGCACTGAGGGGGAGCAAAAAACGAAAAAGGGTTGCGGCGTGAAAGGGTTAAAAAAGGCAAAAAAAATGTTTTACCTCACAAAATTAATCAGCTGCAATCCCATGCTGTAATGTCTGTATACTCTTTTGCTACCTTCTCTGCCCAGGAGCTGTGGCATGATCAGAACATGTCCCTGTATGGTTAGACACAGCCATTACACATTACATGGCAGGCTCACATACAGTGGGTACGAAAAGTATTCATGCCCCTTTAAATTTTTCACTCTTTGTTTCATTGCATCAATTTGGTAAATTCAAAAAAGTTAATTTTTTTCTCATTAAGGTACACTCTGCACCACATCTTGACTGAAAAAACAGAAAAGTAGACATTTTTGCATATTTATTAAAAAAAGAAAAACTGAAATATCACATGGTCATAAGTATTCAGACCCTTTTCTCAGACACTCATATTTAAGTCACATGCTGTATATTACACAAGATTATCTCAGCAAACGAACATTTTATTTAAACACATCCAATTGTGGAAATTATTATTTCAAGATGTATTGACTAAAAGCAACTTTTTTTAGTGGTAAGTTGCGGTACCTCTTTCAGTACCACCCCGTGTTTTCGGAGGTCCGCTCTGCGTTGGCTGGAGTCTGAATGAATGACGCTGGCTGGAATTCCTTGGTTACATGGGCGCATATAAAAGATCACTGCTTCTCCACGTATTTCCAGTCTGACAACACTTTACTCACAGGACACAGAATACATCACACAGATACAGAGGGCAGGCAAATAGAAAAGCGGCAGGCCAGACATGCATTAGAAAAGCCGCAGGTGGCCGGAGCCTGCCAATGTTTACTGTGGGAATTACAAAGGTGGGGGGAGGGCGGACAAAAGGAGAATATCGTGTCCCCTCTGCCCAGGGGCGCAGCCTGTGGACTGATGCATTAGGGACATGCATCTCACATGGAACCTATTATACATACATATAACTGCACAACATATTCTGGGTGCTGAGTGGTTCTGTAACACGTAACACAGCTCCCCTTTTCAGCGACGCGATTGGCATACACAGTCTGATCCTCAACGGATCGGTTGGGGATGACCGAAGTTTATGGAGTTGGTACAAGTTCCGGTTGTCGACTTAGTCCATCGGCGTTACCATTTTGTTTGCCGGGTCTGTGGTGGATGGTGAAGTCCAGAGGTTGTAGGGCTAAACTCCACCGCAGCAATCTGGCGATGTCTCCGGAGACCCGATTAAGCCAGACTAGGGGATTATGGTCCGTTAGGAGGGAAAACTGTCGTCCATAAAAATATGGTTGCAACTTCTTGAGTGCCCATACTACCGCCAGGCACTCCTTCTCGATGGTTGCATAGCTTACTTCACGGGACAGTAGTTTCCGACTCAGGTAAGCTACCGGGTGTTCTTTGCTGTCCGACCCGACTTGGCTCAGTACTGCCCCAATCCAAACATAGAAGCGTCTGTGTGAACAAGGAAACGTTTAGTTGGATCGGGTGCGGCCAATACAGGGGTATTGGTGAGGGCGTCCTTTAGTTTGCGGAAGGCTTCCTCACACTCTGAGGTCCAGGTTACCTGGCGGGGTTGGTTCTTACGGGTCAAATCAGTTAAGGGCTTGGCTACGCTGCTGTAATTGGGAGCGAATTTCCAGTAATACCCCGCTGTCCCTAGAAACGCCATGACCTGGGTTTTAGTGCGTGGGATGGGCCATTTGGCTATGGCCTCAATCTTGGCTGGTTCTGGTCGCTGTTTCCCACTTCCCACCCAATGCCCTAAATACTGAACCTCTGCTTTGCCCACGTGACACTTGTTTGGGTTCAGGGTGATTCCGGCCTGGTGGATCCTGTCCAAGACTGTCTCTAGGTGATTTAGATGCTCTCCCATGTCGCACTGTAGATGGCGATGTCGTCCAGGTAGGCACAAGCATAGTCATGGAGACCATACAGAAGCCAGTGAGCCAGCCTTTGGAAGGTCGCCGGGGCATTCTTCATCCCGAATGGCATAACTCGAAACTGGAATAAGCCAAACGGGGTGACAAATGCCGACTAAGGAATAGCGTGAGGACTAAGGGGAATCTGCCAGTAGCCTTTGCATAGATCGATGGTGGTCAAATACTTTGCCCCCACCAGCCGGTCTAACAACTCATCCACACGCGGCATGGGGTATGCATCCATCACTGTTTTCTGATTGAGCTTACAATAGTCTACACAAAACCGTATAGTCCCATCCTTCTTGGGAACTAACACTACAGGGGATGCCCAGGGACTATCTGACTCTTCAATGACCCCTAAACGCAACATCTCTTGTATCTCTTGTCGCATCCCCTCTCGTACAGACTCAGGGACGCGGAAGGGGTTTTGTCGCAGGGGGTCTGATCCTGGGTCTCAACCTTGTGTTGTGCCAGGCGAGTGTACCCCGGTCTCTCTGAAAACATCCTCTGTCACAGCCTCAACAACGCCTCCGCCTGCTGTCTCTCCCGGGGGCCTAGGTCTTCACCCAAGTGTACCTGGTCCCGTGTTTTAGACTGAGTCCTTTCCCCTAAGACATCCGGCAAGGGAAGTCCGGCTAAATCCTCTGCTTCAGGTGCACAGATGACCACTACCTCTTCAGGGCGCTCCGGTAGGGCTTCAGCATATTCACGTGGAACATGTGGCTAACCCTGGGGTCGTCACAATCGGCGACATTATAGGTTGTGTCGGCTATTTTCCCCACAACCTGGTAGGATCCCTGCCATGCAGCTTGAAACTTATTCTGCTTAGTGGGCTCTAACACCAGGACCTTCTGTCCTATTTCCAAAGTGCGCTCTCTGGCCCTCCGATCGTACCATACGCGCTGGCACCGCTGTGTCGCCTGCAGGTTCTCACATACAATCTGGGTCAGCTCCTGTAGGCGGTCCCGGAATTCCAGCACATAGGGTACAATAGGTACCCCTTCTATGAGGCCCTCCCCTTCCCAGTGTTCCAGCGCTAAGTCTAAGGGTCCCCTTGCCCGTCTCCCATATACCACCTCGAACGGGCATGGGGCACCTCCCGATAGGCAAACAGGAGGTGTGGCAAGAATTTCTCCCAGTCCCTGTAGGTCCTGGTAAAAGTCCCAATGAGCTGTTTTAATGTCGCGTTAAAGCGTTCACACAACCCATCGGTTTGCGGCTTGTACAGGGTGCTTCTAATGGACTTTACGCCGCACAGCTTCCACAGTTGGTTGGTCACCTCTGCTGTAAACTGGGTACCCTGGTCCGAGATAATCTCCCGGGGAAATCCAACCCGTGAGAAAACCTGGAGCAGGGCGGCCGCCACCGTCTCTGCCAGTATGTTAGGCAACGCAACTGCCTCTGGATACCGTGTGGCAGAATCTACCACTGTCAATATATACTTTTTCCCGGACGGACTGGGTTTGGCTAACGGCCCTATCAGATCGACCGCTACTCGGCTAAATGGTTCCTCCACAATGGGGAGGGGGCATAATTTGGCCCTGCATCGATCCCCCCTCTTGCCAATGCGCTGACAACTGTCACAGGTCTGAAGTACTGACGAAAATCATAGGTTACCCCCGGCCAAAAGAAGTTTTGTGTCAGAAGATGCCTGGTGCGAATGAGGCCTAAGTGCCCGGCCAAGGGTATATCATGAGAGATGCACCGTAACTCCTGCCTATACTTCTTGGGAACTACCAGCTGCTGTTTTATAGTGGGGCTCGTCCCTGTGTGGTGCTGCTCTGTGATCCGGTAGAGGAGTCCCTGTTCCCATACAAACTGTTCCCCTTCCAGTACTCCTCTCCCCTCCTGTGCCTTCCCATGATATCCCTCTAATGAAGGATCCTCAAGTAACTCCCTCTTAAATTCCTCTGGGGTGGCCCAAGAAATGTGTCTGGCTATGGGAATACGGGCAGGGCTGGGATGTCTTACCTGGGCCTCCTCTGAGTGTGATTCCGCCTCCGCAGTTCGAGCTTGTCTCCGGGTGGTCACAGGATAGGTCTCAGCCAGAGGGGCCACCGAGAATGCAGACAACTTGTGCCTCAAGTCATTTCCCAGCAAGACGTCTGCAGGCAAATCCTCCATCAAGCCGACCTCAACAAGGCCATCCCTGACTCCCCAGTTCAGCTGAATCCTGACAGTGGGTAGTCGATGTATAGCTCCCCCTGCTACACGGACTGCCACTGTCCGGTCCGTCTTCTCTTGGTCCCGGACGAGATGAGGCTTCACAAGGGTCAAAGTTGCCCCGGAATCTCTTAGTCCCTGCATACGTTTCCCATTAACCCACATGACCTGTCGATGCTGTTGTCGATTATCTGCCCGGGCTGCCTGCACGGGGTCTACTTCATGCAGCACTTCCTCCATCTCTTCCACCCCTTGGTTAATCGTAGCCCCCAATGCCGGGTCAGCTTCGCCTTGGTAGCAGTGTACAGCAGCCCGGCTGAAGGTAGCTGTTCCCGCCTTTGGCCACTGGGTATGCTGAGTCCGGTTGGGGCATTGTCTTTGCAGGTGGCCCAGCTGACGACAGGTGTGGCATCGCGCCCCAGGGGGACTGTGGTAGGCCGGGTTTCTAGCTGGTCCCCCTACAATCTTCGGTGGTTTGGGGCCCTCCAGGTCCATGGGCGGGCCCCTAGTGACCACCTTTGATGCGGACAACTGCGGCCTCCTGGCATCATGGTGTTCATCGGCCAGACGAGCGGCTTCCTCAAGAGTTGTTGGCCGCCTGTCCCGAAGCCATTCCTGTGTCTCGGAGTTTAGTCCATTAAAGAATCGTTCTAACAGGAAGAGCTGGAGGACGTCCTCCTTAGTGGTTGCTTGGCTCCCTTGTACCCACTGTAGCAGTGACCACCGTAATTTACAGGCCCATTCAGCGTGGGTATCGGTTACGCGTTTTATAAGTTCGTGGAACTTTTGGCGGTAGGCCTCTGGTGTCAGCGCATACCGGGCCAAGATCACTTCTTTGATCCGCTCATAGTCCATATAGTCCTCATCAGGTACCGTGCGATAGGCATCCGCTGCCCGGCCTGTCAGCTTGCTGGCCAGAATCTGAATCCGTTCCTCCGGCTTCACTTGATGAAGGACACACTGCCGCTCAAAGTCCTGCAGAAAGCCATCAATGTCTTCCTCTGCCTCCCCCAACTGTCGGAAGGCATTATACTGGATCTTTTTGTGGCTTACTGTTGAAGGTACCTGGTCGAAAGACAGAGCTCCCCCTGCTCGCTGACTCTCCTCTCTCCGCTCTGCCATCTCCATCTTGGCCAGCTCCACTTTGGTCCGCTCTGCCATCTCCATCTTGGCTAGCTCTATCCTGGTCCGCTCGGCCATCTTTTCCTTCAGATCAGTACGCACATCAGCCATCACCTCTCGTATGATCTCTACTGCAGGGTTTAGGCCATAGAACGCCAGTCTGTTCTTTACCTCCCTCTGGAATTCGGTCTCCTCCACATTCACATTGGGGGGGCGCTGCACTGTCGTGTTCCATGATGGCTGCTATCAAATCCGCTTTTGTTTTGTTGCTGGCGAACAACCCTCGGGCTTCCACCAGATCTTTTAATGTAGTCCTCTTTAAATTCTGGCAGTTATTTTCCATTCATTCCTTTCCTCCTGTAGAAGGGGTATCAAATCCCGCTGTCTGGCACCAGTGTAACGGGGGCTACCCAAGCTGGGGTACCTCTTTCAGTACCACCCCGTGTTTTCGGAGGTCCGCTCTGCGTTGGCTGGAGTCTGAATGAATGACGCTGGCTGGAATTCCTTGGTTACATGGGCGCATATAAAAGATAACTGCTTCTCCACGTATTTCCAGTCTGACAACACTTTACTCACAGGACACAGAATATATCACACAGATACAGAGGGCAGGCAAATAGAAAAGCGGCAGGCCAGACATGCATTACAAAAGCCGCAGGTGGCCGGAGCCTGCCGATGTTTACTGTGGGAATTACAAAGGTGGGGGAGGGCGGACAAAAGGAGAATATCGTGTCCCCTCTGCCCAGGGGCGCAGCCTGTGGGCTGATGCATTAGGGACATGCATCTCACATGGAACCTATTATACATACATATAACTGCACAACATATTCTGGGTGCTGAGTGGTTCTGTAATACGTAACAACCCCTTTAACTCATTCACCCCTAAGCCTGTTTTCACTGTCATGATCAGGCCAAATTTTACAATTCTGACCAGTTTTACTATACGTGGTAATAACTCTGGAACGCTTCAATAGATCCCAGTGATTCTGAGAATGTTTTCTCATGACATATTGTACTTCATGATAGTGGTAAAATTTCTATGATATGACTTGCATTTATTTGTGAAAAAAAAATGGAAATTTAGCAAAAATAATGAAATTTAGCAATTTTCAAACTTTTGATATTTATGCCTTTAAATCGGAGAGTTAAACCATACAAAATACTTAACAAATAACATTTCCCACATTTCTACTTTACATCAGCACAATTTTTGAAACTTTTTTGTTAGGAAGTTATAAGGGTTAAAAGATGACCAGCGATTTCTCATTTTTCCAACAAAATTTGCAAAACCATTATTTTGGGGATCACCTCACACTTGAAGTCACTTTGAAGGGCCTATATGACAAAAAATACCCAAAAGTGACACCATTCTAAAAACTGCACCCCTCAAGGTGCTCAAAACCACATTCAAAAAGTTATTAACCATTCAGATGCTTCACAGGAATTTTTGGAATGTGGAAGAAAAAATGAACATTTAACTTTTTCCCACAAAAATTTTATTTTAGACCCCCTATTTTTTATTTTTGCAACGGTAACAGAATAAATGGACTGCAAAATGTTTTTGGTAATTTCTCTTGAGCATGCCAATATCCCATATGTGTGGAAAAACTACTGTTTGGGCACACGGCAGGGTTTGGATGTGAAGAAGCATCATTTGACGTTTTGAATGTAAAATTTGCTGGATTAGTTAGCGGACCCAAGGATGCATTTAAAGAGACCCTGATGTGCCTAAACAGTAGAAACCCCCCAAAGAGGGATTCCATTTTGGAAACAATACCCCTCTGGGAACTTATCTAGGTGTTTAGTGAGTAGAGATGGGCGAAACCTAACAGTAAAGTTCGTTGTCCTTACCGAAAACCTACTGTTCGGGCTCGGACACCGAACATGAACTTCACCAGGAAGTCCATGTAACTGTTTGGGTTCAGCCCCCCAAACATTGGTTGTTTCTCTCTGTCATGGACATGACAGTGCCACATAGACGGTTTCTGTTCGGCAGTAAAATCATTACCTCTGGTCAAACAGCAGCAGTTTCCACACCATCAAATGACATCAAATGAATCCGCAGCTAGGAACGGAGGGAAGAAATTTATCTCCGATCAATGGCGTTGGCTGATGGGACTACTACTCCCATCAACCTACACCTACTGCTGCTAATAACAGCAAGAGCAGGTGGCGGCGGATGGGAGTATTCATCAGCCACTGCCTGCGCTCTAAATAGTTTAAAAAAAAAAACCTGTGTGGGTTCCCCTGTATTTTTGATAACTAGCCAGGCAAAACTTACAGCTGAGTAATGCAACCTTCAGCTGTCAGCTACAGCAAAGCTGGTTATCAAGAATAGAGGGGTCCCTAAGCCATATTTTTTAATTATTTATTTTATTCTCAGGCTGGTAAGGGGCTATGGACATTTGCCCTCCAGCCTAGAAATAGCAGCCCACAGCCACCCAGAAAATTCTAGCGCATTGCCTGGCTCTTTCCACGTGTCCTGCGGTGGTGGCAAATGTGGTTCATATTTGTGGGGTTGATGACACCTTTATATAAACACCACAGAAAGAGGAAAAAATCCTCCAAAAAATTCAGGAAAAAACCAGACAGGCCTAAATGCATCAACCCACATGTACAGGGTGGGCCATTTGTATGGATACACCTAAATAAAATGGGAATGGTTGGTGATATCAACTTCCTGTTTGTGGCAGATTAGTATATGGGATGGGGGAAACGTTTCAAGATTGGTGGTGACAGTGGCGGTCATTTTGAAGTCTGCCATTTTGGATCCAACTTTATTTTTTTCCAATTGGAAGAGGGTCATGTGACACATCAAACTTATTGAGAATTTCACAAGAAAAACAATGGTGTGCTTAGTTTAAGCGTATCTTTATTATTTCATGAGTTATTTACAAGTTTATGACCACTTGTAAAATGTGTTCAAAGTGCTGCCTATTATGTTGGATTGTCAATGCAACCCTCTTCTTGACACACTGATAGCAACACCGCAGAAGAAATGCTAGCACAGGCTTCCAGTTTCCGTTGTTTCAGATGCTGCATGTCTCGTATCTTCACAGCCTCAATCATTCTATGGGATCCTTGACTACTTGGATGATGTACCATGGCAAATAGAGGAGTACATAACTATTTGAATCTTTGCAGTGTGCACTTTATTTTTTATTGTTTTTGCAAAAGAGATGATTGGTATTGTTGCATTACGCACTTTATTGCCATACTAGCCCTATTATGGGTGGTGCTTGATCTGCAATTCAATTTTTGCATTGTGCACTTTAGTGCCATACTAGCCCTATTATGGGTGGTTTTTGATCTACAATTCAATTGTTCTGGGGATCCCTATATTAGCTAATACTATTAGGCTATTGACATATACAGCCTGTTTACCCACATATATTTTGTTTGGCCTCTTTTTTAGTAATGGCTAGGTGCCAAAGAGTATTTTTGTAATAATGCTATTGAGTATTATATATTAAGATAGAGAGTATCTACCCATTTGGTCTACTTGATATTTGCTGAACAATCGATATTGAGTTTATATCTCTCACATTTTGTATTTTTATATTTTTTTATTTGTTTGGTTTGTAGTTTTTTGAGTATTGAGGTGTATTTGGACATTTTTTGTGGTTCTTTGTTGGAGGGATTGTGAGGGATATTAGGTTGAGCCGTCGAGGAGTGGGGGCGCCTACCGCAGAAACTTAGTGTGCCAACCTCCACTGCTAGGCAGGGCTCAGTATAGTGGCCCTAGAGGGTGTTCTAGGCACACACTATATTCCTTTTTATGTCCTTAATTTGAACATGGTCTTACCTTGGTTTCATAAAAAGTTAAATTTTAAGGATCCTTGTTCTATGTTTTTTCTGTATGTTTTGGGTCACTGTATTGCTAGAAGATCCAGCCATGACCCATTTTTAATGTCCTTGCAGAGGGAAGGAGGTTGTCACTCAGGATTTTACGGAACATGGCTCCATCCATTCTCCCATTGATGCGGTGAAGTAGTCCTGTGCTCTTAGCAAAAAAACACCAGCAAAATATAATGTTTCGAACTCCATGCTTGACAGTGGGGACAGTGTTCGTTGGGTCATAGGCAGCATTTCTCTTCCTCCAAACATGGCGAGTTGAGTTAATGCCAAAGAGCTCAATTTTTGTCTCATCAGAACACAGCACCTTCTCCCAATCATTCACAGAATCAACCAGGTGTTCATTGGCAAACTTCATACGGGCCTGCACATGTGCCTTCTTGAGCAGGGGGACCTTAGGGCACTGCAGAATTTTAAACTTTTACGGCGTAATGTGTTACCAATGGTTTTCTTGGTGACTGTGGTCCCAGCTGCCTCGAGATCATTAACAAGTTCCCCCCGTGTAGTTTTAGGCTGATCTCTCACCTTCCTCATGATCAAGGATAACCCACGAGGTGAGATTTTACATGGTGCCCCAGATCGATGTCGATTGAAAGTCATTTTGCATTTCTTCCATTTTCTTACTATTGCACCAACAGTTGTCTCCTTCTCACCCAGCGTCTTATGTATGGTTTTGTAGCCCATTCCAGCTATCTGCAGGTCTATGATCTTGTCCCTGACATCCTTATAAAGGTCTTTGGCCTTGCCCATGTTGTAGAGGTTAGAGTCCGACTGATCAATTGAGTCTGTGGACAGGAGTCTTTTATAAAGGTGACTATGTAAGACAGCTGTCTTTAATGCAGGTAATGAGTTGATTAGATGTATCTATCTGATCTGTAGGAGCTAGAACTCTTAATGGTTGGTAGGGGATCAAATACTTATTTCTCACTGCAAAATTTAAATAAATTCATATAATTTATGCAATGTGATTTTATGGATTTTATTTTTCATATTCTATCTCTCAATGTCAAAATTAACCTACCCTTAAAATTACAGTTCGGAAAAAAAGTATTTAGTCAGCCACCAATTGTGCAAGTTGTCCCACTTAAAAAGATGAGAGAGGCCTGTAATTGACATCATAGGTAGACCACAACTATGAGAGTCAAAATTGAGAAAACAAATCCAGAAAATCACCTTGTCTGATTTGGCAAGATTTTTTTGCAAATTATGGTGGAAAATAAGTATTTGGTCATTAACAAAAGTTCATCTCAATATTTTGTTATATATCCTTTGTTGGCAATGATGGAGGTCAAACTTTTTCTGTAAGTCTTCACAAGGTGGCACTCACTTTTGGTGGTATGTTGGCCATTCTTCCATGCAGATCTCCTCTAGAGCAGTGATATTTTTGGCCTGTCACTAAGCAACACACACTTTCAACGCCCTCCAAAGGTTTTCTATGGGGTTGAGATCTGGAGACTGGCTAAGCCACTCCAGGACCTTCATATGCTTCTTACAAAGCCACTCCTTTGTTGCCCTGGCCATGTGCATGGGATCATTATCATACTGAAAGACCCATCCACATTTCATCTTCAATGCCCTTGCTGATGGAAGGAGGTTTGCACTCAAAATCTAACGATACATGGCCCCATTCATTCTTTCATGTACACAGATCAGTTGTCCTGGTCCCCTTACAGAGAAATAGCCCCAAAGCACGGTGTTGCTAGCCCCATGCTTCACAGTAGGTATAGTGTTTTTTGCAAGTCAGCATTCTGACTCCTCCAAACACAACGAGTTTTGTTTCTACCAAACAGTTCTGCTTTGGTTTCATCAGACCATGTAACATTCTCCCAATACTCTTCTAGATAATCCAAATGCTCTCTAGCAAACTTCAGACGGACCCGGACATGTAGTGGCTTAAAGGGAATCTGTCACCCTTTTTTTTGGCTTGCAGCTGCCTCCGATGTAACCTGAAAGATAAGAAAAACACTTTATATTATACTCACAGGGGTGGGCGGTCCGGTCCGGTCCGACGCCTCCCTTCTTCTTGAGGGCAGAGCAGAGTCCTGCAGTGCGCAGGCGTTAGGAGAGGTCCGGCGCCTGCGCACTGCAGAATTCTGCTCTGCCCTCAACAGGGCAGAGCAGTGCGCTTGCACCGCAGCCATTACAGGACGGGAGAAGAGGATGTCATCGCATGAAGAAGGGAGGTGTCGGACCGGACCGCAACGCCCACCGGACTGGACCGCTCACCCCGATGAGTATAGTCTAACTCGTTTTTCTTATCTTTCATGTTACATGGGAGGCTTATCTACAGCATTACAGAATGCTGTAGATAAGCCCCTTATGTCTTTGCCGGCAGCTGCAAGCCAAAAAAAAGGGTGACAGATTCCCTTTAAGCAGGGGGACACGTCTGGCACTGCAGGATCTGAATCCCTGGTGGTGTAGTGTGTTATTGATGGTAGCTGTTGTTACGGTGGTCCCAGCTCTGTGCAGGTCATTCACTAGGTCCCCCCCGTGTGGTTCTGGGATTTTTGCTCACCATTCTTGTGATCATTTTGACCCCACGGGGTGAGATTTTGCGTGGAGCCCCAGATCAAGGGAGATAATCAGTGGCATTGAATGTCTTCCATTTTCTTATTATTGCTCCCACAGTAGATTTCATCACACAAAGCTGCTTGCCTATTGCAGATTCAGTTTTCCCAGCCTGGTGCAGGGCTACAATTTTGTTTCTCGTGTCCTTCGACAGCTCTTTGGTCTTCACCATAGTGGAGTTTGGACTGTGACTGTTTGGGGTTGTGGACAAGTGACTTTTATTCTGATAACAAGATCAAACAGGTGCCATTACTACAGGTAATGAGTGGAGGACAGAGGAGCCTCTTAAAGAAGTTACAGGTCTGTGAGAGCCAGAAATCTTGCATGTTTTTAGGTCACCAAATACTTATTTTCTACCATAATTTGCAAAAAAAATCTTGCCAAATCCGACAAGGTGATTTTCTGCATTTGTTTTTTTCAATTTTGACTCTCATAGTTGTGGTCAATCTATGTTGTCAATTACAGGTCTCTTTCAACTTTTTAAGTGGGGGAACTTGCACAATTGGTGACTGACTAAATACTTTTTTTTTCCCCACTGTATATACTGTTCATTTCTTTGTCAGAGGGCAAACTTACAAAATCAGCAAGGTATCAAGTAATTATTTCCTTCACTGTATATGATCCTACAAACATGTGAAACTTTCCTATTGATTGATTCCATTAAGCTGGGCTCCACCTACTGTATATGTAATGAAAGGGTTTTTGTAAGTATTATAGCACTACAACTTGACATTTTGTAACTCTGAATTAGTGTCACAATGTAAATGAAAGAAGTTGTTGTAATGATTAATACAGGTACCAGCTTTCCCAAAAACCTTTCTATATTTTTATATGTGCATCATACAATTGTAATATGAAAAACAACAATAAACTAACAGCATTCCTTTTATTCCAGCTAGTAGTGATCTGGTTCCGTCTGTGACCTGCTATGGGGATAGAATGATTGCGTCTATCAGCCAATGTCTCGTTAATGTTACTGGTTATAATTATAGCAACATTCATGCTGATGATGTATCTGAAAACTGCACCAAGATCTACACAACCATCACTAATAATATCCGTATGCTGAACATTGAGATTATACCAAAACTTGGATGGTGTACAAAGGTAGTGACGGTAAGCATTCTTATGGTTTGTACAGACAAAAATGAGCACCAATGTTATTATACACACTTGAGATAATCAAAAAGTTTTTTCAAGTACAAGATTCATAACAAAATCATTCTATTCCCAACCTACAGATTTGTCCACCCTTAAGTTTTCTTGAAATTGGTTTCTTGAGACAGCTCGAGAGAGATCGAGAGAGATCGAGACTAAATTTTGGTATTGACTTTAGGGCTTTGTTTTTACAATGTTTATTGCACAGTACTAATGTAATTGTAGCAAGATTCTTGAAGTCAAGACCAGATCTTTTTACTTAAACTGCAATTTTTTGTAAAATCCTATCTGATAGGGGTTTTTGACATAAAATCAGTAGTTTTTTAGAGTTTGTTTTTTTTATTTGACCTTATTCTACACTCTGTGTTGTAGAGAAAACTAACATTGACATTTTCTCCTTTCTTACTCCCTTATTCTTCGGTCATGACCATCATCCAACATTTGTGTCCCACTTCTATTATTGTCTTTTATATAAACATTTTTAAATTGCAGCCTGGATATCCTCATTCTCCCAGTCTGCCATTCGGCTTTTCCTGTTCCTTCATACATACAGTGGGGAAAAAGTATTTAGTCAGCCTCCAGTAGTGCAAGTTCTCCCACTTAACCCCTTACCGCTGACGCAATAGTAAGTCAGTGGTAAATATCCCCTGAACCCACCTCAAAGCCGCGACATGTCAGCTGTTATAAACCAATGGTGTCGTTCAAAACTACAATTCATCCTGCAAAGAATAAGCCCTAACATGGCCATATTGACGGAAAAAAAAAAAGTTATGGCTCTGGAAAGAAGGGGAGCAAAAAACGAAACTGAAAAATCGAAAAAAGCCCTGGGAGTTAAGGGGTTAAAAAGATGAGAGAGGCCTGTAATTGACATCATATGTAGACCACAACTATGAGAATCAAAATTAAAAAAACAAATCCAGATAATCACCTTGTCTGATTTGGCAAGATTTATTTTTCAAATTATGGTGGAAAATAAGTATTTGGTCACCTAAAAACATGCAAGATGTCTGGCTCTCAAAGACTTGTAATTTCTTCTTTAACAGGCTCCTCTGTCCTTCACTCATTACCTGTAGTAATGGCACCTGTTTGAACTTGTTATCAGTATAATAAACACCTGCCCACAACCTCAAACAGTCACACTCCAAACTCCACTATGGTGGTGAAGACACCTGAAACGAAATTATAGCCTTGCACCAGGCTGGAAAGACTGAATCTGCAATAGGCAAGCAGCTTGGTGTGATGAGATAAACTGTGGGAGCAATAATAAGAAAATGGAAGGCATACAAGACCACTGATAATCTCCCTTGATCTGGAGCCCCATGCAAGATCTCACCCCGTGGAGTCAAAATAATCACAGGAACGGTGAGCAAAAATCCCAGAACCACACGGGGGGGACCTAGTGAATGACCTGCACAGAGCTGGGATCACCATAACAAAGGCTACCATCAGTAACACTATGCCGCCAGGGATTCAGATCCTGCAGTGCCAGACGTGTCCCCCTGTTTAAGCCAGTAAACGGGCTGGAGATCATTTGGATTGTCCAGAAGAGTATTGGGAGAATGTCATATGGCCTGATGAAACCAAAGTAGAACTGATTGGTAGAAACAAAACTTGTCATGTTTGGAGGAGACAGAATGCTGAGTTGCATCCAAAGAACACTATACCTACTGTGAAGCATAGGGGTGGCAACATCATGCTTTGGGGCTGTTTCTCTGCAAAGAGACCAGAGTGACTGATTCTTGTAAATGAAAGAATGATTGGGGCTATGTATTGTGAGATTTTCACTGCAAACCTCCTTTCATCAGCAAGGGCATTGAAGATGAAACGTGGCTTCGTAAGAAGCATATGAAGGTCCTGGAGTGGCCTAGTTAGTCTCCAGATCTCAACCCCATAGAAAACCTTTGGAGGGAGTTGAAAGTCCATGTTGCCCAGTGAGAGGCCCAAAATATCACTGCCCTAGAAGAGATCTGCATGGAGAAATGGGCCAACATACCACCAACAGTGTGTGCCAACCTTGTGAAGACTTACAGAAAACATTTGACCTCTGTCATTGCCAACAAAGGATATATAACAAAATATTGAGATGAACTTTTGTTAATGACCAAATACTTATTTTCCACCATAATTTGAAAAATAAACCTTGCCAAATCAGACAAGCTGATTTTCTGGATTTGTTTTCTCAATTTTGACTCTCATAGTTGTAGTCTACCTATGATGTCAATACAGGCCTTGCTCATCTTTGTTAGTGGGAGAACTTGCACAATTGGTTGCTGACGAAATACTTTTTTCCCCACTGTACCTCTGCACTAGAACATCTTGATTTTGCTCACGTTAATTTACTAATCGGTATGGCCTTTCTTTACATGTACTGGATGGTATGAATTAATTCTGAGGATAGTGTTTCCTGCAGAAATATGCATACAGGAGTAAAATGGCATAGCACTTTTCTGATGCATACAAATGAGGGGCTTTAAGGGTCTGCTATAATACTCATATGATTATTTCTGTAAACTTTATATTTTAAAAAAGTTACATGACCTGTAACTGCTCTCAACTGAGGGTCCATTGCTAAAACTGACGCACACTGTATGAAGTTTGAAACACATAAAAACACAAACGTTTAAAAATACTGTGTTGTAAAAAAGTAACAGTAAACAGCAAGTGCAAGTAAAAAGCTGATAAAAAACAGGGTATTTGGATGATACGTTTTTTGCAAAAAATGTATACTAAGCCGCTCTACCAAACGTCAAGGTAACCTGTATCAAACAGTCCCTAACTGATGTATTTAAAAACCTGATTGTGTGTATAGTACCTATATGGGCAGAATTCAGATAGGTAATGTCCGAAGTGGACTTGACAATTTTTATATTTATTTTTCAGAGAGATTTATCTAAGATATATTATTCAAACAACATTTACATTGCTCCAAAGCAGTCTGTTCTCATAACACGTAATACAAAACAATTGAATATCACTTGCGGATACAATCTGACAGATCAGGCCACCCTGAATATACCCGTGAATGTCACCAAATGCTCCAAAGCTCTGTTACAAGATTATACACCAAAGACAGGAGGAACTGAGTCCTCAATTTTCCAAAGGTAACAACTAAAATAGATAAGATGGTACTACCAAGATTTGGGTTGATAACAATTTATGTACAAATTTTAACCGGGTTATTATTTATTTTTTATGCTTTCTTATATAGTGCCAGGGGCTGGCTGGCAAATGTTAGCCTGGGAGGGTAAGCACACAATAGTTGCCCATGAGTCACATCTCAGTATGATATTTACCTCTGGCTGCTTCATAAATTTAGAGGTAACAAGTGTGAGGCATTGACTGGTGTTACATGTAGGGGTTATTGTATGCTTCCCTCTGGATGCACACGGTGGCGTATTGAGGCCATAAGAGTTCATTGCAGTCATAGGCGTAGCTGTGGTTGCAATGAAGACTAAAGTAAGTATTGGTCTTGGACATGCTGGTTGTCCAAGGCAGATTTAGGGAAAGCCTGCTCTGGGCTTTTGTGTTTGAAACAGACTACAGGATGTTAGTGGTGCAGTCCGTTTTATTCCTAGGCCACGTTTTCCATGTGGCTGAAGGCCACAAGTTCTAGTTAAAAACCCTGCAGTATAGGGTTTGGGTGTGTCAGGGTCAGAGTCAGTGTCAGTCTGGTGTTTGGAGGAGTACAGATCAGTCAGCTATGCAGCGCTCCACCTGTGTGAGGCAACATAGGCTAGTGGAGCCAATCAGCCAGGGGAGCTGAGACGCCTGGCACCCACAGCTTACACAGCAGTGCAATCGCACACGGCAAATGGTCAGATGTGGACTGGCGTGTTTTTTTACTGTAAACTGGAGGATATGGTGACCGGCTGCGATCCGGAGGATATCATGTACTGTCTAATGCTGTGAGTAGGACATTAACATAGTGGTGCAGTCGCCCATGGTAACTGATCTTGGAGGTGGACTGTCTTGTGCCCGGCGGTGAACCTGAGGTAGACTGTCCTGTGCCCGAAGGACAACTGGCATGTTTAGTGACTGTAAACTGGAGGATATGGTGCCCGGCTACGATCTGGAGGATATTGTGTACTGTGTAATGCTGTGAGCAGATCATTAACACGGTGGTGCAGTCGCCCATGGCAACCCGTCTCAAGAGGAGGACTGGCTTCTTTAGTGACTGTAAACTGAAGGATATCGTGTACTGTGTAAAGCTGCGAGTAGCACATTAGCACAGCGCTGCAGGCGCCGACAGCAAAAGGTCAGAGGTGGACTGGCGTGTTTAGTGACTGCAATCCAGAGGATATCATGTGTTGTGTTTTTTCAAGTTGAACATTAATGAGATGCTTTGCTTTGAACTTTGCTGGGTCACTGCCTCATCGCTGCATAAGTGTGCTACTGCGGCACTACACAAGGCTTTAAAAAGACAAAAATTGGTACGTAATTGGGATTGCACACACCTATTACAGATAAAGTTTACTGTCTGTAACAGCGTGGGACATGAATAAAACACTTATTTTGTAGGTATGCAGAGGCACCTATGAGTGTATAAAGGGGCTCTAGGAACCCCCGTTTACATGCTTTTAAAGGTGATAGACAGGGTTGCAAGGTTTAAAACTGGTGAAGGTTCCTTATGTTTATAGGAACCTTCATTCACAATAGGCCACAGTAAATGGACTAGAAGGTCTGTCATCCTCAAAACTCAATTCAAACTACTTAAACAGTCATAGAAGGACTTGGTCCCATATCCATATAAAGAAAATCAGACCTCTAGTGTAGTCACTTTTTTTTTCAGAAAAAAAAGTTTTATTTCATATGCAAATGAGGCCTCCTCAGTGTATTGTTGGTGTGGTCAAGGGATCACTCACCATTCCGCCCTCTTGATCAGCATGTTTCTCACTTCCCCTTAGCTTGAATGAAATCACACGTCTGCCCAAAGTGAGCGCTACCTGAGTTGAATCCTTTCCCCATGTCTGCATTGACACGGCAAGAACCCTACTAGTGCACATGTAATACGTGTGCCGACTGTGGGATGGAGCCTTTCGGCTGCGAGACGGAATGACGAGACACAGAAGCTTGTTCAACCAGGTCCAACTTTATTGGGTGCCCTCTTGACATCCACAGACAACACGACAGCTGCTTCACCCAGGCCTGGGTACCCATTACCTCCTCCTACTCTTGTGGGCATTGTGGGTTCTTTCGCCATGGCTGCCGTTAGGCCCATGGCCACAGCACTTCCCCCCGGCTGAGTTTGCCTGCTGTAATACTCACTCTTCGGTGTCCAGCCATCCGGTACCCCAGGCTTCCATTAGCCACTGCCGTCCTGTCCTGCAGCTGTCCTCTCAGGGCCACCCCCTCTCCGAATGACTGTCTCTTTCTCGTCTATCTCTCCTGAGCTTTTCCTTCCTCCGTCCTCTCCTGAGCTCTTCTCGCTTCTCTCCTCCTATTGGGCTTCTGCCCTCCCCTGGGACTCTCCTTCCTTCTTATCTCCTCCTTCTGGAAATCCCCTTCCCTGTCCTGTGACTCCTCCCACCATGACTCAGTGATTTCCCTAGCCTAAGGCTGTTATTGAGTCCTTTTCTCACTGCTCTCTGTCTCCATCTTGTGGCCAAAACCCGGTACTACGTTGTCCTGTACTAATCCCAGCTGTTATCCATACACATATAATAAAGCATAGTGCACATCATCTTTTACATATTCTTTCCACATCAGACAGGTGCATAGGTCAGTCCAACCCCTACATTCTCCCTTCCTTTGACCATTGTCATCCCAGACAATCCCGTATCCTTCCTTTTGTCTTTTCTACTTCCTTTTGCCTGTGTGGCCGGTTGTCGTGCAGAGCCTGGAGCTCTCTAGCTCTACATGGGATGCTGGACAGAGCCGGGAGCCATTAAGCTCCGAGTAGCTGACGGCTACTTGCAGGTGTAATTTTCGTTTATTTGGGTAAAATCACCTGGACTCTTTAACGGGTGTTCCCCCCACTGTTCTCACTTTCCCGAACTGTGTTCCACTCTAGAGGTGGGGATGACCGAGGCTCTGGCCTACCAGGTCACCACCTTCCCTTTTTTTTCGCTCCTGGTATTTTCCCACCTAGGACCTGACCTGTGGACCACTGTCTGTTCCAGTTCACAAACTTTCTTATGCCTACTTTTACAATTAGTCATGGCAAGCATTTTGCACTTCTTCACATTTTGGACCTCCTTCTTGAACATTTTTCCAGTATAACAATTTTACCGACTTTTCTGGCAACATTTACATTATTTCCGTTAAATATGCTCATTACCTCTACCTTTAAATATTTATTTAGCCATCATTATTAATCAACTCTTTCCTTTTTTAACTATTCAGCATATCCGCTAATATCCATCAACATAATAAAAACTCCAAATATTTATGTAAACACTAGATGGAGGCCCAATGCTATCGCATCTGGAGGGCACAGTGCTCTGCACGTGGGATTTCCATTACAAATAGAGAGATATACTCACCTTCCGATGACCCCAGATCTCCTCTCCACGCTCCTGGCATCTTTCGGTCCCAGTAATGTTTAGCACAAAGGAATGGAGATGACGTCACTCTCGTGAGAGCATGACGTCATCAGTGGTCTTTCGCGCAAAGCATTACTGGGACCGGAAGATGCCGGGAACGTGGTGAGAGGAGGGAAAGAGTCCGGGGGCAGTCGGAAGGTGAGTATATCACTATTTTTTATTTTAATTCTATTTTTTACAGGTTTATGGTACCCAGGGCCTGGAGGAGAGTCTACTCTCCTCCGGACCCTGGGTACCATCCGCACATTGAACGCTGCGCTGGTCATCTCCCGGCTACGTCGCCACTGACCTCCGTGTGGCAGGAGATGACCCGCAGCAACTGTCGGGAGATCAGCAGCTAGCGCCACAGATCTCCTGACGGTAGCAGTGGCGTGCGTCGTTCGAATGCCGCGCCAATTTGCGGCCGGACTGCGCCTGTCACTGATTGATCGTGGCCGGCCGGCCATGATCAATCAGCAATGCTGGATTTCCCTTACAGACAGGCAGAATTAGGCGATTATATAGTAGATTATCAGCCATTACGAAAACATTTGTAATCACATGAGCGCCCCCTTCCTTTGCGGAAAGTACCCCCCACCACATCCCGGCTGCATCAGGAGAAAGGCTTCTTACCCCGAGGGGATGCGGAACAGTCCCCTGAGCTGCACAATGGTGCGCAGCAGTCCCGGTAGTCCGTCAGCATCAACGGTGCTCTGGGCCATCTTCTGACGGCCGATGTTCTTCGTCTGCAGAGGGGCACCCCACAGCCGTGGGGCCCCCAGGACGTCTGGCAGTCTCTGGGCCACAAGTGCCCTTAGTGCCCGAGACCCAGGAGTCCACCTCCCCATTACGGGGTTCCGTATTCTTCGGGGTACACGATCACAGCTATCGCATAGTAGCCACAGGGGCAGTACTCCTTATAGAAGGACACCCAGTCCCCCATCTGCAGAGCCCTCCCATGTTTATTGGAGGCTGCTGTTAGAATCTGTTCAGTTTGTGACTATCAGCCATTTTCTAGCAGTGTTCTGGCTGCTGGTCATTTTCCCCTGGTGCTGGGTTTGTCTTGGGTCAGGTGATTGTATCACCCTTTATTAACCTGCACCTGTCTCCCATTCCTTGCTGGACAACAGTGTTAATCTGCTTGAAGTCTGACTTGGAACCTTGCTTTGCCTTCAGTGTGTTTAATTAGTGCAGTTCTGGGACCTCTGGTTCTGCTAGTCTTAGTTTCTGTTTTCAGTTTGTTTCTGCAGCCTTCTCTTTTCTGTTAGGAGGTGACTTGTTTTAGTACCCAGTCCTTAGCTCTTTCAGGGACCCCCCTTCCCCCTATCTATAGGTCTTTGCTTGAGATTAACCTAGGATCGTCGGTGGGTCTATTCACAAGGAATGGGTCACCCACTCCATTGTAGGGTATCAGCCTAGTCGCAGTGCAGGGTCAGTTTTCCCCCTCCTACCCTAGTCCTGTGCTGCAGAACCGTAACAGTTTGTCCAGCCAGAGAAAATATGAAAAAAAAAAAACCCTCCTGGATTTCTGCAATATGAATAGCGTTCAAGATCTCATGCAACGCCTGCAACAGTTAACTTTGGAAGTTTCCGGCTTACAACAGCACGTGAGCAATTGCCCAAGGGTCCGCCCTGAAGAGCCTAAGGTGAGTTTGCCTGAATGTTTTTCTGGTAAACAGCAGGAATTTTTTTCATTCAAAAATGCATGTTTACTTTATTTTTGGTCTTCAGGAGCTGAATTACAGCGTGTGGGGATTATTATGTCCTTATTGCGAGGGGATCCATAAGTTTGGGCATTTTCATTGCGTCCAGATGACCCTTGTTTGATGTCAGTAGAATCGTTTTTTTCTGCTATGGGGTTAATATATGATGATCCAGATCGGGTCACTACAGCCGAGGCTAAGCTCAGATGGCTGAAACAGAGTTCTGGTGACGCTGAGGAATATTGTACCCTGTTCAGACGATGGTCTGCAGAAATCAACTGGAATGATCCAACACTCAAGAGTCAGTTTTTAGCAGGTCTGAATTGCAGGGTTAAAGACTTGCTCATTGCATACCCTGCACCTGCTACACTTGAGGCTGCAATGCAGTTAGCCATCAGGGTGGATAGAAGATTGAGAGACAGGCAGAATGAGAAGGTTTCAATTCTGCTGGATCCTGTCTCTCAAGAGACCCCCGTGGACTATGGGGAACCGATGCAACTTGGTGCATTGTCCTCTCGTTCCCAGGAAAGGGAGAGAAGATTCTCTGAGGGGCTATGCCTTTATTGTGGTAATACTGGCCATTTTATCAAGCAATGTAAAGGTCTCATAAATCAGGAAAAGAAAAAAAAATGGGTCAGAGTAACCTTCCCATTCGTATTGCATTTTTACGGTCCGCAGGAGATACTTTTTCTGGTAGTTCTATCTGTCATGGTCATACTATGGATTTTCAAGTGATGGTGGACTGTGGGTCTGCACTGAATTTGATCGATCAACAATTTCTAGACAAGTATAAGATTGAGTCTGTACCTTTATCATCTCCTTTTCCTGTAGTGGCTATTGATAACACGCCGCTAGAGCATGGGTTTCCACTCACTGTAAATATGGAGCACCAGGAATCTTTAGATTTGTTTGTACTTGATAAATTGCCTTTTCCAGTCGTTCTGGGGTTACCCTGGTTAAAAGTGCACAATCCTGTACTGGACTGGTCGTCAAATACTATAAGATCCTGGGGTCAGGGTTGTTATGGGAAATGTTGTGATGTACACATCGCTGCTGTGGTGAAAAATGAGCTACCTGAAGCCATTCAGGAATTCTGCAAAGTATTTTCTGAAGTTGAGTCCAAAGCTCTACCACTGCATAGAGATTACGATTGCGCTGTTGAGTTCATCCCAGGTGCTACTCTCCCTAAGAGTCGTTTATTTAATCTGACGATCCCCGAGAGGGAGGCCTTAAAGGAATACCTGCACACTAGTCTTGCTGCAGGTCATAAAAGACCCTCCAAGTCCCCTGTGGCTGTGGGATTCTTTTTGTCAAAAAGAAAGATGGGGGTCTTAGGCTGTGTTTGGTTTTCAGGGAGATTAACAAGATCACTGTGCGCAATCCTTACCCCTTGCCGCTAATTTCCGATTTGTTTAACCAATTTTGTTGGAGCCAAGTGGTTCTCTAAGATTTATCTCCATGGGGCATATAATTTGCTGCGAATTAAAGAAGGCGATGAATGGAAGGCAGCCTTTAATACCCCAGGAGGTCATTTTGAGTGTCTAGTAATGCCTTTCGGCCTTACAAATGCTCCAGCGTTCCTTCAAAATCTCATTAACGACATTCTGAGGCCGTTGATAGGTAGGAGTGTTATCATTTATTTGGATGATATTTTGGATGATATTTTGATCTACTCGCCCAATCTGGAGTCGCATTGGCAGAGAGTCCACGAGGTTCTGCAGATTCTGAGAGAAAACACACTCTTTGCTAAACTGGAGAAATGCAAGTTTGCAGTACAGAAAATTAGCTTTTTGGGGTACATTGTTTCCAGTAATGGGTTTGAGATGGACCCGGTGAAGGTTCAGGCGGTATTTGAGTGGCCAAGACCTGAATGCTTGAAGTCAATTCTGAAATTCCTGGGGTTTGCTAATTATTACAGAAAATTCATAAAGAATTTTTCTGTTATCGCCAAACCCCTTACTGATCTGACTAAGAAGGGTGCCAATACTGTCCATTGGTCCCCTGAGGCTGTTAAGGCCTTTGAGCATCTCAAGGAGAAGTTTAGCTCTGCTCCTGTTTTGATCCAGACAGACGAGACTAAGCCCTTTCTGGTAGAGGTGGATGTCTCTTTAGTAGGAGTGGGGGCTGTTCTGTCACAGGAGGGAGAGGATGGGGTACATCCCTGTGCGTTCTTTTCTAAGAAATTTTCGGAGGCGGAGCTCAACTACAATGTTGGGAACCGAGAATTGCTGGCTATTTAGCTTGCGTTTGAGCATTGGCAACATTTTTTGGAGGGCGCTAGACACCCTATACAAGTCTTTACTGATCATAAAAATCTGATCTATCTGGATGCTGCTAAACGTTTAAATGCTCGTCAAGCCAGGTTGGCATTGTTTTTTGCCCGGTTCTATTTCTCTGTGACATATATCCTTGAGACAAAGAATGTTAAAGCTGAGGCTTTGTCTTGCAGTTTCTCCGCAGCAGTTAATAATGAAAATGTGGAATCTATTCTGCAGAAAGGGGTGGTGGTGGTAGCTTTAGGTTCTAAGTTGGAAAATAGCATTCTTAAAGCCCAGGATGCAGCACCAACCAACACTCCGTATGGGAAATTATTTGTGCCTAAAGCGCTGAGGAGAGCTTTGTTTACGGAATGTCATGAGTCTTGTTTGTCGGGTCATCCAGGGATTGCCGAAACTAGAAAGTTGATCGTCTGGAATTTCTGGAGGCCGGAGTGGCTAAGAGAAATCGTCAAGTGGGTGAGTAAGTGTACCATGTGCGCTAGGTCTAAGGCTTCTCATGCTGCAGCGGCAGGGTTGCTGTGCCCATTAGAGGTTCCCCATGGGTGCATCTTGCAATGGATTTTATCACCGACCTGCCGGTCTGAGAGTTTTTCTGTCATTTGGGTTGTGGTAGACCGGTTTAGTAAGATGTGTCATTTGGACCCGTTCAATAAATTACCCTGAGCTAAAACACTTGCCAGGGCACTTGTGAAAGAGATTGTCAGACTACATGGTGTCCCCACGGACATTGTCTCCGATAGGGGACCACAGTTTGTGGCTCAATTTTTGGCGTGCCTTTTGTGACAGACCTAAGGTTCATTTGTCATTTTCATCGGGTTACCATCCTGAGTCCAATGGACAGACCGAGAGGAAGAACCAGGACGTTGAGCAATTTTTGAGATGTTTTGTAGCAGACAATCAGGAGATGTGGTTGG
Organism: Dendrobates tinctorius; assembly: GCF_039654945.1. Classification (NCBI taxonomy): domain Eukaryota; kingdom Metazoa; phylum Chordata; class Amphibia; order Anura; family Dendrobatidae; genus Dendrobates; species Dendrobates tinctorius. The sequence goes on along the minus strand of NW_027361795.1, from coordinate 21,484,954 downwards.
AATATCTACCATTAGCTGAGTTTGCTCTCAATAATCATACGTCTTCTTCGGCTGGGTGTTCTCCTTTTTTTTGCTGTACTGGGAAGCATCCATCTTTCGGTCCTTTTTCTAGTATTGGGGCAGCGGGTGCCTGAGAAGGAGAGTTTTTCTGGAAATTTGGAAAGGGTTTGGGCCAGTGTGCTCCATAATCTGAATCAGGCTAATAGGAGGTCTAAGAAATTTTTTGACAAGAAAAGAGGGAGGCGAGGTTTATTGTTGGGGACATGGTTTGGTTGTCCTCTAAGAATCTGCATTTAAAGATCCCTTCTAAAAAGTTGGGGCCTAAGTTTGTACGACCCTTAAAAGTGGTTCAGATAGTCAACTCGGCAGCGGTCAGATTGGACATTCCTTCATCCTGGAAAATTAATTCAGTTTTTCATGTATCTTTGCTGAAGAAAGTTGACATGCCTGATAAGGTGGCTATGCCGTCTGCTCCTCCAATTGATGAGGACTGTGAGTTTGAGATTTCATGCATTCTTGATTCCAGGTGGCACAGAGGAGGCTCACAGTCGGTGGGTCTATTCACAAGGAATGGGTCACCCACTCCATCGTAGGGTATCAGCCTAGTCGCAGTGCAGGGTCAGTTTTCCCCCTCCTACCCTAGTCCTGTGCTGCAGAACCATAACAGCTGCATTAAGGTAGACTTTGTGGCCAGTCTCCGCCTCCTTAATGAATCCGTAGCCCCGCTCAATGTTGGTATATACGAGCCGCCCGTGACTCTGGGAAACAGACATGGCGGTTTCCCCTTCTCATGGAGGGCCACCTAGATCTCCCACTCCTTGTTCTTTTTCTGGGCGATGATATCGGCAATCCAGACAGACGGCCCCATGTAGGCTACATTCCCGCTCTGCGCTGGTGATGCGGGATGGGGAGAAGCTGGGTGAGGAAGCCAGGGGTCGATGGTGTGATGTCAGCCGGCCCAGCATAGGCCGTGGATACGTCAGGCACCAATGTCAGAGAGTGAGCGGAGGACGGGCGGGGAGGCTAAGACTCAGGTGCGTGGGCCATAGGCCTCGCACCCCCTTGGACTGGTAAAATATGACAGGGCAGGGCTGGGCGGGGAGGCTGGGAATCAATATCAGGGATTTCGGGCCTAGCGTCGGGGAGGGACGGAGAGGCGGGGGCTGCCTGCGGATCTGCCAGCCAGGGTGGGGAGACACTTACCTTCCCCGGTGCCGTGGCCTCCTTCCGGCTGCTCCACAACTCCTCCGCAGAGTCGGGCACCCGAGCGACCAGAGTTTCCACGATGCCGCCGGCCTCCTCCCGCTGGACGGGCTCGATGTCGTCAGCCGTCCCCTGCGGGAAGGGTCCCACTGGTCCTCTGCTGCTTCCGGTCCCGTCGTTTGGTTCTGCTGCTGCTCTTTATCCCGCCATCCTCCAGGCTTGATGGTTCCGCAGGACATGTCAGCGGCAGTTTCTCCAATGGCCGCTTCGGCATGACGGGTGCTGCAGGCGGGCACGCCTCTTCCCTCCGCTCCATAGGTCCAGGTGTCAGCGACCCCAGCTTGGTCCGAGGATCTTCATTCTTGGTAAGTGTCCGGTATGCTGGCTGTGATTCCCAGGCACAGGTGATGCGGCGGGTCTCGACCTCCTGCTGCCATTACCACTCCACCCATCCAAGGCCACGGCAGCTGCAACGTCTCATCGTGTCTGTTCTTCCGAGTCTCTTTCAGGTTCTTTCCCTATAGTACCAATCACAGTCCCAATTTATATTCCACTTAGGCACCATCTTCAACCTGGTCACTCTGGTCTTAATTTGTAATCCTCTCCGTTAAATCTTCAAACTTTTCAGCTCAGGTCCTTTGAATCTTCGGCGCGTTCTCACCGCCGGCATTGATGTATTAGGCGGTGATGATCCTCCCGACTACGCCACTTGTAGTACGTGTGCCGACTGGGGGGTGGACCCTTTTGGCTGCGAAACAGACTGACGACAGACACAGAAGATTGTTCAACCAGGTCCAACTTTATTGGGTGTCTTCTTGACATCCACAGCCAACCCGACAGCTGCTGCTCCCAGGCCCGGGTACCCGTCACCTCCTCCTACTCTTGAGGGCGTTAACCCTCTGGGTTCTTTCGCAGTGGCTGCCATTAATGCCGATGGGAACAGTGCTCAAATGACACAGGAACATCATGGGGAATACTCCTGGAAGCATTTCTGAATCCTGGGTCACTGCTGTGAACAATGTGGTCAGAGTGTTACGCCACTTTTACAGGCGCACAGTAAAACATGCAAAAACAAAACCAAAATGCATTTTCCTGGGAAATATGTTGAGGAACATCCTTTCCAGGGTAATAATTTGCATGTAAGGCAAAAGAAATAACCCCCCCCCCCAAAAAAAAAATGTACCTCCACCACTTGGGCTATGTTTACACGTAGCGTCTTGGATGACCACATGAAACCAAAGTTCCCATTATGCTTATTTTTTTTTACTCCCATAGTTTGCCCATGAAGTGAATGCAAGGTCTGCGCTGCACCAAAGTAACACGCACCCCAATAAGCCTTTGAACACATGTACTGGATTGCCACATTAAGGCAAAGTTCCCATTCTTATTTATTTGGTACTGGCATACTGTTTGGCTATGCATTGAATGCAAGACCTTCTCTGCACCAAAGTTACATGCACCCCAATAAGCCTTTGAACCCATGTACTCGATGGCCACAGGAAAACTCACTGCACATTATTCATTTGGTACACATTGAGGATAAGGAGGAGGATAGCAGCAAATAGCCAAAATCAGGAAGCGTATACCCATGTGTGGGTGTCAAGAGGTGCATGGGAATATACCTCTCAAAAAGACACTGGATTTGTAGCATGGGTCTAGAAGTGTCACCAACCATTAATGACTGTCACCCATAGCTCCCAAGCGTCCCGGGTATGGCAGAACATTCCCGTTTTTGACTGCTTGTCCCGCTGTCCCGCGCAGGCCTCTTTTTTTCCCCGCACAGCCGCACTGCACATAGCCGCCACGCCCCCCCATGCACCGACCCCATCCTCATGCTCAGAGAAACCCCCCGCAGCGCCCTACACAGCCAGCGATGACTTGCTAGTCTGTTGCATCTGTGCGGCAGCGGCACAGGACCTGTGATGAGGTCACAGGAGGGGAGGAGTCAGGAGTCTCATGATCAGGGTCTAGGTGTGTGCAGCACTCTGCTGGCTGGTTGTCATGATGCTGGTGAAGGGAAGTTTCTGTGTGGGGGCAGGAGGGGTTTACAGGGTGATGTAGCAGAGCTGTGTGTGTACAGGGTGTACAGAGCGGAGCCACGTGTGTATGGAGCGCAACCATGTAGGTGTGTATGAGGTATGTGGAGTGTAGCCACGTGTGTATGAGGTGTGCAGAGCGGAGCCACGTGTGTATGAGGTGTACGGAGCGTAGCCACGTGTGTGTATGAGGTGTACGGAGTGGAGCCACATGTGGACGAGGTGTACGGAGCGGAGCCACGTGTGTATGATGTGTACGGAGCGTAGCCACGTGTGTATGAGGTGTACGGAGCGGAGCCGTGTGTGTACGAGGTGTATGGAGCGGAGCCGCATGTGTACGAGGTGTATGGAGCGGAGTCACGTGTGTACGAGGTGAGCGGAGCCGCATGTGTACGAGGTGTACGGAGCGGAGCCACGTGTGTGTATGAGGTGTACGGAGCAGAACCGCGTGTGTATGTGGCACCCCTGAGGGTTCAGTCACCACAGAGGTACTGCACCTCCTCCTGAGGTGTGGTGCCCCATCATCCAGGTAAGGTGGAGACACCTGACCACGCTCCAACACCTGCATCCCACACAACATAGTAGTGTAGCAAAGGACCTTTTGTGTCTCCCTGCTTGGAACATGAAGAGTGCTGGGAGGTGGGTGGAGCTTAGTTGCACAAGTGAGCGGGAGATTATTAGGATTAGGTCAGTCTGTGAGAGGAGATCCCCTGAGTGGGATGGATGTAGGGAGGTGCTGCAGCAGTCTCCTGTGACCTGGAGCTGCTGGCACTGGAAAGAGATATAGAAAGCCTGATTCTCCATAAGGAAGAAAGAATTGTACGGAACATGAGGAGAAGAAGAGAACTAAGGGCTAGGGTCGGAGTGGAACCCTTCCTCAAGTTCTAAGCGCATGGCCAGGGTCCAGTGCCCGAGGTTGTATGGATACTAATGGTCCTGCAGCAGACACCGGAGGAATAGAAGTTGTCACCACTTTATTCCCACACAAGACTTGGGGGCACAACAGCAACGTGAGTAAGCCGGGACTTGGTAGTAAGGAGTCCCCGAAGCAGGCTACAGCTGTCTGCCGTACAAGTAGAGTTCAAAGGAACATCTTAAAGGAGGAACTTGGGTTTAACACACAACCACAAGTACTTCATTATAAGCGCTAGAAAGGAGACATTCAGAGAAGGCATATGTTGGCAGAGTGTTGGAACGGAGTACTTCATCTTGCCTGGAGGTTGGCTGAGCCCCTGACCTGGAGGACACAGCACCGAGGCGGGCACCTGTATGCACAACAAACTGTGAGTAAAGCTTTGGAACTACATGCCCTGGTGTCCTCCGCTTATTCCTGCGCTAACCCACTCAGCACTGCTACATCTCTGTGCTTAACACTACACCGTTCTCCTCTCCTCACTATCTCTCCATCTACACATCACTGGGACTACAGCCCTACCTGTGGAGGGCCACAACATCATTGTTGCACCACACCATCTGTCCCAGATGATCTGTCTGCAGCGTCAGCTTAACACCTTCATTGTCGAACACCACAGGTGGCGTCACGAATCATCCACTTTTAAACTTTAATCATCAGCCACATTATTTCCTTTTACATGGACGCCCAGGGCCACGGACCGGGTCACCGCTACCGTGACACTTCCCATTGAAATCAACGGGCCCGGCTCCGAGTACCCCACTGCCCTGGCGGGCGATCCATGTACAAGGTATATGGAGCGGCGCCGCGTGTGTACGAGGTGTACGGAGCGGAGCCGCATGTGTACGAGGTGTACGGAGCGGAGCCGCATGTGTACGAGGTGTACGGAGCGGAGCCACGTGTGTGTATGAGGTGTACGGAGCGGAGCCACGTGTGTGTATGAGGTGTACGGAGCGGAGCCACGTGTGTGTATGAGGTGTACGGAGCGGAGCCACGTGTGTGTATGAGGTGTACGGAGCGGAGCCATGTGTGTGTATGAGGTGTACGGAGCGGAGTTACGTGTGTGTATGAGATGTACGGAGCGGAGCCACGTGTGTGTATGAGGTGTACGGAGCGGAGCCGCGTGTGTGCACGAGGCGTACGGAGCGGAGCCGCGTGTGTGTACGAGGTGTACGGAGCGGAGCCGCGTGTGTATGAGGTGTATGGAGTGGAGCCGCGTGTGTATGAGGTGTACAGAGCAGAGCCACGTGTGTATGTTGCGTATGGAGTGGAGCCATGTGTGTACGAGGTGTATGGAGTGGAGCCGTGCGTGTACGAAGTGTATGGAACAGAGCCACGTGTGTACGAGGTGTATGGAACGGAGCCACGTGTGTGTGTATGAGGTGTATGGAGCGGAGCCACGTGTGTGTATGAGGTGTATGGAGCGGAGCCATGTTTGTGTGTATGAGGTGTATGTATGAAGCGGAGCCATGTTTGTGTGTATGAGGTGTATTGAGCGGAGCCACATGTGTGCGTGAGGTGTATGGTGCGGAGCCGTGTGTGTGCATGAGGTGTATGGAGCGGAGCCGTGTGTGTATGAGGTGTATGAAGCGGAGCCACGTGTGCATGAGGTGTACGGAGCGGAGCCACGTGTGTACGAAGTATATAGAGTGGAGCCTTGTGTGTACGAGGTGTACAGAGCGGAGCTGCGTGTGTACAAGGTGTACGAAGTGGAGCCACGTGTGTATGAGGTGTACGGAGCGGTGATGTGTACAGAGCGGAGCCGTTTGTGTGTGTACGAGGTGTGTGGAGCGGAACCGTGTTTGTACAAGGTGTATGGAATGGAGCCCTGTGTTTACAAAGTGTATGGAGCTGAGCCGTGTGTTAACGAAGCGGAGCAGAGCCATGTGTGTACGGGGTGTACTGAGTGGAGCCACGTGTGTACGAGGTGTATGGAGCAAAGCCGCATGTGTACAAGGTTTACGGAGTGGAGCCATTTGTGTACAGAGCATGGCCGCATGTGTGCGATGTTTACGGAGTGGAGCCGTGTGTGTGCAAGGTGTACGGAGCAGAGTCGTGTGTGTGCAAGGCATACAAAGCGGAACCATGTGTGTATGAGGTGTGCGGAGCCATGCGTGTACAAGGTGTATGGTGGGGAGCATTCATACTTCCCAACCATCCCGGATCCAGCAGTACAGTCCCGATTTTGAGAGTTTGTCCCGGCCGTGAGCTTACTTTTCCTGCGGACACAGGAGTTCGCGGCGGAGCCCCAAGGAGCACTTTGAAAGTCGCAAGTGACGTTCCACCCGAAGTGACGTGCTAGAAGCTGACCGGAAATTAGGTAATTTCGGGAGGAGGTTGTGACAGAACCATGGAGGCACTTCAGGGAATGCTTCAGATCCATTACCGTGTCCTCCTCCGACAGCACGGACAGCGGGATTGCCTTGGAATCGGGGATGCCGGCCATGTGAGCGGATCATGATATTTCCTGCATTGGGAGGCTCAGGTGGGCTTTACAGTGGGAGCCAGGCTGCTATAGTATCTTTATAGAATCTTTCTTTCTTTCTCTCTTTGTTTCTTTCTCTCTCTCTGTTCTTTCTTTCTCTCTCGCTCTCTAATCTTTCTTTTTTTCTCTCTCTGTTCTTTCCTTCCTCTTTCTCTCTGTTTTGTCTTTCGCTCTGTTCTTTCCCCTCTTTCTTTCTCTCTCTAATCTTTCTCTCTCTGTTCTCTCTCTCTGTTATTTCTTTCTCTCTCTCGCTCTCTTCTTTCCCATCTTTCTTTCTTATCTTTCTTTCTTTCTCTGTTCTCTCTTTCCCCTCTTTCGTTCTCTCTCTCTTCTCTTTCTTTCTCTGTTCTTTATTTCTTTCCCCTCTTTCTTTCTTTCTCTCCCTCTTTGTTCTTTGTTTCCCCTCTTTGGTTTTTTCTTCTCTCTGTTCTTTTTTTCTGTCCCCTCTTTCTTTCTCTCTCTGTTCTTTCTTTCCCTTCTTTCTTTCTTTCTTTCCCCTCTTTCTTTCTCTCTGTTCTTTCTTTCTTTCCCCTCTTTCTCTCTCTCTCTCTCTCTCTCTCCTTTCTTTCTCTGTTCTTTTTTTTTTCTTTCTCTCTGTTCTCTCTTTTTCTTTCTTTCTCTCTTTCTGTTCTTTCTTTCCCCTTTCTTTTTCACTCACCTTTCTGTTCTCTTTCTTTCTCTCTCTCTAATCTTTCTTTTGCTCTCTGTTCTCTTTCTTTCTCTCTGTTCTCTTTCTTTCCCTTCTTTCTTTCTCTCTCTGTTCTTTATTTCTTTCCCTTCTTTTTCTCTCTTTCTTTTTGTCTGTTCTCTCTTTTGCTCTGTTTTCTCTCTCTCTCTAATCTTTCTTTCTTTCCCCTCTTTATTTCTCTGTTCTCTCTGTTTTCTCTTTCTTTCCCCGCTTTCTCTCTCCTTTCTTTCTCTCTTCTCTTTCTTTCTTTTCCCTCTTTCTTTCTCTGGGAGTGGTTGAGGCATGGACATGGGTGTGACTAGTTCTTTAATGGGTGTGGTCAGGGCATGGCCTAAAATTTGCTGAGGCGCGCTACGTGCGCCGCAACCATTGTCCCTCTTTCCCTTCAAAAGTTGAGAGGTATGCTGTCACCCAATATTTTGACAATATGAGGGTCATGGGAAAGGCAGCGCAAATTAAAGTCAGCCATGCGTGGCAAACTGCTAACAGGCAAGACTTCCATGTCCTCAACAAGAGGACAACTGACCATCCTCTCCTCCACCTCCTCCTCCTCCCTGTCCTCAGACCATCCACGCTGAACAGACGGTATGACAGTTGTGCTTGTAGTACCATCTATAGAGCATGAAAGGAGCTCCTGTTCTTCCTCCTCCTCTTCCTCATTGTCAACCAATCCACGTTGGGATGACACGAGGCCTGGCTGTGTGTAATCACCCTGTATGCTTCCTTGATCTATCTCATTGTGTTCAGCCTGCAATGCCACCTCTTTGATTGTGAGCAGAGAGTGTTTCAAAAGACAGAGAAGCGGGATGGTGACAATAGTTATGGTGTCATTGGTGGACTTCTCAAAGTTTTGGAGGATGATACATATATCTGTCATCCATGATCACTCTTGAGGTCCTATGTGTGGAGTCTCAACTGAATATCGACAGCTTTGTTGATGTTGGTAGTCAACAACTGCCCTCTTCTGCTCTCAAATTCTTTCCAACATGTGCAGTGTTCTAATGCGTGGGGACATCACACACCAATCGGTGAGTCGGAATCTGCAAACAGTACTGAAGCACAGCAAGGGCGTCAGAAGCTGGAGCTGACTTTAGAAAATGGGCACACAGGCAGCGTACTTTCACAAGCAGATCCGGCAGCCTCAGGTAACTTTTGAGAAACCGTTGAACAATGAGGTTAGGCACATGGGCCAGACATGGTACGTGTGTGAGCTCGCCTTGCCTCAGAGCTGCCACCAGGTTCCAGCCATTGTCACACACAACCATGCCTGGCTGTGGGTTCAGCGGTGTCAGCCACACATCTGCCTGTTCTTTCAGAGCTGTCCACAATACTTCAGCATTGTGCATTTTGTCACCTAAGCATATTAGCTTCAGTACCACCTGTTGACGCTTGGCTGAGGCATTGTTGCAGTGATTCCAGCTCGTGAATGATGTGGTCATTTTGGAGATGTAGGCTGAAGAGGAGGAGTAGGAGGTGCAGGAGCCTGTGTAGACTGTGGGGGCAACTCTGATTGATGTAGGGCCCGCAATGGATGCAAGAGCTCAGAGCAGAAAGGATCACCAGCAGCCCTGCAGGGCGTCGGCTGCCTTATATCCACTCAGAAATTCCAGATGTCCAATCACACTCCGCCTGTTCAGATGACAGGTTCTTCCCATCCCAATCAATTTCACTACCTCTCTTCACCAGCAGAGGGAGTTCATCAGACATCAAAGGTGAAGGGGAGAATGAACTCACAACAGTTAACCCAGAGTGCCGTCAGCGAGATGTAGCGTCCCTGCCCACTAGCACTTGTCCATGTATCCATGGTTAGGTGGACTTTCCCAGTAACAGCAATGTTCCAGGCACAGGTAATGTTGTGGGACACAAGCTTGTGTAATGCCAGGACAGCACACCAGGAAAAATAGTGGTGGCTGGGGACCAAGTACCTTGGGATGGCCGCCGCCATCAGATTGCGGAAAGTTTCCATCTCCACAAGCCTAAAAGGCAACATTTCGAGTGCAAGCATTTGAGAAATGTGTGAATTTAGTACTGTGGCCTGTGGGGCGTTGGCTGCATATTTATGCTTGCGTTCCAATGACTGGGGTATGGACAACTGAAGGCAGCGCTGGGACCAGGACATGCTTGATGATGATGGTAGTTGAGTGTGGGCAATGACAGGTGCAGGGCAGGAGGCATCTTCACATGCAACGTGGACAGGGGATTGGCTTGCATGCATAAGTTAAAGAAGCAGTGTTTTCACCCACTGGCACTGTTCCTGGAGCCTGGTGTTCGGCCCACAAAGTTGCGTGCTTTACTGCCATGTGCCTGATCATGCTGGTGGTGGTCAGGCTGTAAGTTTTGCTACCCCTGCTGATGCAGGTATGGCAGGTGGTTCAAATGGCCTGTTTGGAGTTATCGGCAGAGTATTAAAAAAACAACCAGGCTCGGGAAGACCTAACAGTTTGTAGTGCAAACTTCCATCATGTTGATGTTACAAGGAACGATTGCCGGCTTTCTGTCTGCTTCTTCCTGCCTGTTGGGGTGCTACTCCTCCCTCCCCCTGTATACTGCTGTCCTTGCTCTGCATGTCCTCCTGTCAGGTTGGGTCAGTTACAGTACTATATCATCCACCACCTCGGCTTCCACTTCCGCACCCTGGTCCTCTTCCTGACTTGCTGGCAATTGTGTCTCATCATTTAATTATTAATGCTAATACGATATATGCTGGTAATATTTGGTTATGTTTTGTTGGTATTTGTCTGTAATATCGTAATATTATTATTTTGATATTATAATTATTTAATTTTATATGGCAATACTATTGGTATTATTAAAATATTGGTCTTGTAACTAATGTTGATTAGTAAGTAGCATATCCTCATCAGGTGCTCGAGGGCGAGCACAACATGGGTCTGTGTGGTTTCAAATGCCAGGGCTGAATTTCAGATCCAGTCTGTCCCTGACCGAGAATCCCTGAATAACATTTAAAATAAAACTTATTTTTTTCAGGAAAAACTAGAAAAAAGTGAAATCTATACAGCAGGTTTTATAGGGGTTCAGTTCGCTGTAGGAATATATAAGTAGCTTAAATTGTGCTTTGGGGACTACAGATATCTGTAAGATTCAGCCAGGACTGTAGTTGTAGCTGAGGACACCGGGGCTATGGTGTCCTGGCCTCCCCTCACAGAAAATTCACATGCATTCAACAGCATACCTGTGTCTCCTGGTCCAGCTCCTTCTTGGTCCACCCTATGCAGGTTGGCGCAATTCTGCCCACACCTCCTTCTCCCTTTGCTTCTTCCAACTGATGACATCCTCTATCTACACAGCCTGCCCAGGAGTGGGAAGAGTGGGAAAAGTGGGAGGCACCCAGGGACATGGCGGTGTTGGAGACAGGACGGCCCTCCGAGGGATAAGGCCGAGGCGCAGAACCCCGCTGATGGATGTGGGGACAGATAACAGCCTCCGCTATAAGGGCCCATGGTGAGGAACATCCCTCCGGGGTCAGGGGCTGAGGTACACTCACCTGCTCAGATGCAGGAACGTAGGCCACAGCTGTCCCCGGAACGCTGGATACTATTGCGGGGACGCCTGCACAGTCTGCTGGTAGACAGATCTCTGGCTCGTTCTCGATTTCTGGTAGCGGTTCCTCTGGGGTGGACACCAGTTCCGGTCTTCGCTGAGCTAACAACCAAGATTCCGGACGACAGGGTTCCTCTGCCTGGCGCCGTGCCACTGGTTCCACAAGATGTTCCGGCTCCAGTGAACATTCAGAGGACTGTTCTGCTGGCATGGTGATGTCTCAGGTAGTCACATCCTGCCAACTACGCCAAGTGTAAGGTTCGGCCAGGACCGTAGTCGTAGCTGAGGACACCGGGGCTCTGGTGTCCTGGCCTCCCTTCACAGAAAATTCACATGCCTTCATCAGCATACCTGTGTCTCCTGGTCCAGCTCCTTCTGGGTCCTCCCTATGCAATGGGAGACGGTTCCTGGGTAATTCACGATTAACTCGGCCACAGTCTTTCATAACTTTAACAAAAACATCTTTACTTAACTTGTTACACAGCACTTCCAAAGTTTCAACAGCATTAACAAAGGTTTCGCATCGCAAGATTCCTTCACTTTCTCTGCACTTTCGTCATGGCTACTCAGTGTAGACCCCGGTTGGACCATCCCTGACGGTTTCTCAACATTCTCTCTATACAGCTCCACTACGGATATGCATCCCTCGGTCTGTTTTGTCCCAGACACAAGATCAATAATACCTACAGTCAGTAGCTTCTGAGAGAGCGACCTGTTCCAATGTTCTGTCCACTGTGCTGGCCCCGCTGCTTCCATGGGTTCCCTTGGCCGTTCTGCCCTAGTCCTAAGGGTTTGTGCCCAAGTAATGAGTTTCCATATCTTAGTACTACTTCTGACCCCCAGCTGCGCTGGTCCGCTGTTGTATGGTGCTGTGCTGTGGTAAGCTGGGCTTCACTCTTAAAGGGAATCTGTCACCCTATTTTTCGACTATCAGCTACCGGCACCGCCATCAGGGGCTTATCTGCAGCATTCTGTAATGCTGTAGATAAGCCCCCGATGTAATCTGAAAGAGAAAAAAACGAGTTATATTATACTCACCCAGGGATGGTCCGGGTCCGATTTTGGTTGGATGGGTGTCGCGGTCCAGTGCCTCCCATCTTCTAACGGTGATGTCCTCTTCTTTGCTTCCCATCGTGGCTCCTGTGCAGGCGCACTCTGCTCTGCCCTGTTTAGGGCAAAGCAGAGTACTGCAGTGCACAGGCGCTGGACTAGGTCAGAGAGGTCCGGCACCTGCGCACTGCAGTACTTTACTGTGCCCTCAACAGGAGCCAGAGCCGTGACAAGAAGCAAGAAGAGGACGTCATCGCTACAAGAAGGGAGGTGCAACACTCATCGGACCAAGACCAGACCACCCCCTGGTGAGTATAATATAACTCATTTTTCTTATTGTTCAGGTTACATCGGGGACTTATCTACAGCATTACAGAATGCTGTAGATAAGCCCCTGATGGCGGTGCCGGCAGCTGATAGTCGAAAAATGGGGTGACAGATTCCCTTTAACCCCTTAATGACTATCAAGACGTCTTTTAACTGACCTGAGATATATGAGACTAGCATCCCCATACAATTAACAATCCAGCAGCTGTCTGCTGTACACTATAGCTGACAACTTGCTGCATCAGCCACGATCAGTGTTGTCACCGTCCATATCTGTTTAACCCCTTAGATGCTGCTGCCAATACTGACTACTTCATATAAAGGTTTAAAAGAGTTTGGCTTCTCCCTCTTTATCCCTATTGACACCCTGAGATCATGATTGTGTGGTCCTGATGTTTGCCATGGCAATTCACTAGCAAATAGCAGCCTTAGAGACTGCCGGCTATAGTAACATGTTCAAAAGTCAGTGACAATTAAGTGGTGAAAATCAACTTTTTCATTCCTATCATGCCACTTTGTATTAATTCCTGAAAAGCACCTGAAGGGTTAATAAACTGTCTGATAGCAGTTTTCAGTATGTCAGGAGGTGTTGTTTTTAAAATGGTATAACTTTGGGGGGTTTCCAAATATATAGGACCCCTAAAGTCACTTCAAACCTGGATAGGTCCCTAAAAAAATAATTTTGTAAATTTCCTTGAAAAAATGAAAAATTGCTGCTACATTTTTAAACCTCCTAAAATGTTAACAAAATAACGTACAATTTTACAAATGGTGCTGATGTAGAGCAGACATGTGGGAATTATTTATTATTTTTTTGCTATGGTATGACTATCTGAATTAAAGGGATAATGATTCAAAGTTTGAAAATTGCTATTTTTTTACATTTTTGTCAAATTTCTGATATTTTTTATAAATAAACACAAAACATGTCATCCTAAATTTACCATTATCATAAAGTATAATGTGTCACGAAAAAACAATCTCAAAATCACTGGAATTTGTTGAAGCGCACAAGAGTTATTACCACATAAAGTGACACTGGTCAGATTTTTAAAATTTGGCTCTGTCACTATGGGGTTAAACGTTGCTGCAGCGTCCTGGGCCTATAGCCCATTGGACCCTTCAGGTGCCTTTGGCCCTTTGACTAAACCGAACACTGTACACTACCTTACTATGCAGCAGCCACTCCTACACTTAACCATGTGTTTACTAACTATGAACCGTGTGCACTGGAATGCCCCCCATCTAGTGGCCAAACCCATGAACTACACTTAGCCTATTCTTATACAATGCAAAACAGTACACATTTGACAGTAATGGTAATACACCACATGATGTAGCAGTACCAATTGAATAGATAGCGGTAATACACTAAGTGTAGCAGTACCAGAATATAATAACATATATACATTAATATACAGTAAAAGAACAACATTTCTCTATCCCCTTACATATCCTTTAAACAGGGTATATGTTTTTTGATTGTTTACTCTTCTAAAAAAATAATAATTGTGCTCAGTGTAAAAGTGGTGAAATGCAAGTGTAGGTCTACTACATCTGACCATTGTAGAATGACTGTGCAAAGCGGTAGATGGGATTAACCTGTCCTTTATGACATCTGATGTCTGTACACATAGTATAAGATATATCAGACACAGTGGCCCCCGTAACATTTGACGTTAGGAGCTAAGTCGTCCAGGACTTGGGAACTGAAGGACACAGCAACAGTGGAATGCAGGGCAGCAGCAAGATGTGGCAGCTGACTACGTGGGCAGATGCCCTTATGTCTGGGGCAAAACGGACAGGGGAACTCCTGAAAGTAGTTAAGCTGGACACAAGGAATGCTGCCATATTGGACGAATCAGTACAACCTGGGAGCATTCTAAAAGAAGTAGGGAAAAGCACAGAAATAGACAAGGATGTGTACTGTGATGTTCCCTGTGAAGTTGCTGTAACTGAACTGGATGTACTGCCAAAAGATTTGAGTAAAGCTGTCTATTACAAGTTGAAGCTGGACTCTGTCTCTGTATGTGCAAGCAATGGGAGTGAACCCCCAGCAGATCAGGGGGGACATCAGGGTGATGTCACCGATGACGTTAAAGAAGATATGCTGCAAAGGTGACAGTGTATGTATGTGGTGGGAGACCAGCGAGTGTTCGAGAAATCTATGTCAGACATGACTACAGCCCTGGCTCCCCTCACACTATAACAGTCTAGTCCTTCTCATACAGGATGGTGAATGAGGCACATTACATCACTATATGCCACCTAGCATGTAAAATATGATTCCTGAAGACAATGGGGTGGGCGAGTCAGGAAATAAAGTAGATAAGAACAGGTACAGACTGGGGCTGAAATTCAGCCCTGGCAATTGAAATCACACAGGCCCATGTTGTCTCCTTCCCCGTGAACCAGATGGGATACATTACTAATATTACCCTGGATGGAGGAAAGGAAGATTTTCTACAGGATCAATATTTCTAATGAATCCTGTGGCCTGCTGGGGTAAGTGACGGAGTCAGCGACTTTATACTCTGTCACAACTCTTAACAGTATGAATGTCTTGAGAGCACCGATTCTGTAAACAACTTAGCAGACAATGCAGCTCACGACTAGACAAGCCCTTCTGGCATTTGCCACAATTGCCAGATGGCCAGTCCGGCCCTGGAAAAGAGGCATGTGATGTTGACTTTCTGCACTATAAAGAAGTGGAGGCAGAGATGACTAGTTCAGAGCACTTGATATCACGCAAACAGATAAAAAATTCCTGCTCATGCTCCCAGAATTTAACACAAAATACAAACATTTTTTGTTTTTTATTTTCTCCTATTTTTATTTACCGTGAACCCCTTTTTTTAGAGACAAAATAGACTTAATCAAATGTTACTTTTATCTCTACATATCTTATACATATCTTCAGAGGCGTAGCTAGGGTTTTGGTTCAGTGGGGGCGAAACTTGTGAATGGGCCCCTAACCAGAGAACCTCAGCAGATGACCGCACTGTTGTCAAAAATAGTCTATATATAAAAAGACCAATATTGATATTACCGCCATATGGTCAATGGTAAATAATACCAGTCCTACAGAACATATAATAGATTACAGCAGAGTTACAGATAATGACTTACCGCTGACGTTCTTTCTGATGGAACCGTTCACTTTTCCCGTCTTTTCCATCCGGCCCTGACCGACATGACGACTCCTCCAGCCAGGACTCGGCTGCAGAGAATACAACAAAGACACGTATCACTTCTCATATTTTCAGCACTGTCACCAATTGGACTATTCTCAACCTGCACAAACTGCTCATCCTGCTGATACCCCAATACTGAGACGCTGTTGCCGTATGTGTCCCTATTACTGCACCTGCTGGGTGGTTGTGTGTGACCTCTAAATTCTAAAGCAACTCTCTAGAAAATAGTAATGCCGGGTGCAAGTGCCCTTGAAATCAGTGTCCACATTTTGTTCCCTATAATATAAGATTGCCCTGTGTGTGCCCCTTTGACAGTCACAGTAACCTGAGTTCCCCTATAACAATAAATGCCTACTTTACATTTAATAATGTCCCAAGTCTCCCCCCTGTACAGCTCCTCTATACACAGTATTAATGGCTCCAACATTGTATGATGGCCCCATCACTATAATCCCCACACCGTTTGATGGCCCCTAGATAGCATCCATATCATAATACACCAGATAGTCCTTAATATAGTATAATGCACTACCCATAGGCAGAGTCTACAGTATAATGCACTCCCCATAGGCAGCCTCTATATCATAATAAACCCCCATAGGCAGATTCTATATTATAATGCACCCCTATAGGCAGCCTTTGTATTATAATGCACCCCCATAGGCAGCCTCTATATTATAATGCACCCCCATGCACTCCCCATAGGCAGCCTATTATAATGCACCCCCATAGGCAGCCTATTATAATGCACTCCCCATAGGCAGCCTATTATAATGCACTCCCCATAGGCAGCCTATTATAATGCACCCCCATAGGCAGCCTATTATAATGCACTCCCCATAGGCAGCCTATTATATTGCACTCCCCATAGGCAGCCTATTATAATGCACCCCCATAGGCAGCCTATTATAATGCACCCCCATAGGCAGCCTATTATAATGCACCCCCATAGGCAGCCTATTATAATGCACCCCCATAGGCAGCCTTTGTATTATAATGCACTCCCATAGGCAGCCTTTGTATTATAATGCACTCCCATAGGCAGCCTATTATAATGCACTCCCCATAGCCAGCCTATTATAATGCACCCCCATAGGCAACCTATTATAATTCACCCCCATTACAAAAAATAATAAATCCAATACTCACCTCTCTTCCTCCCGGATCCTGCACTGCTCCCTGCTCTCCCGCTCATCTCCTGACAGCGGGCACCGGGCAGTGACATCATCGCTCCTGCTGTCAGGGAGAGGGGGATGATGGGAGAAGGCGCGCTCGCTCCTGCTCTCATCAATGCGGTCAGCTGTATCGGCTAGATGCTGACACAGCTGACCCTCCGATGATGGGCGGGGGGCCCACTGCTGGCACAGGGCCCCCCCACTGCTTGCTCAGGGACCCCATAGCGGCCGGGCGGCAGAGCAGGGAGATCGATTCTCCATGCTCTGCTGCAGAATGTAATTGTATCGGCGCACTCTGCACACCGATACAGTTACAGTAGCGTAGCTCTGGGTGGGCCCCCTCAGAGTGCCGGGCCCGGGGCCACCGCCCCTTGTGCACCCTCTGGTAGCTATGCTACTGCATATCTTGTATCTTGAGATATACAATTGCTTAACAAACTGAATATGCCGTAACATTAGTATCTGCTGATAATAAAGGGAAATTATTCAGCCTAATAAGTATGTTATGACAGATCTGGAAGTCTTTGTTAGACCCATGGTTGATATGGCAAGTCATTTTGACACTATGATTTGGTTTGGGGTCTCAATGAGGCAAGAGGGGGACCTCATCCCTCAGTCTAACCAGGCAGATGTTATGGCCCGATTGAGCTTGATATGTAAGAGTAAACGATGTATTAGTGCTCCAGCTAAAGGTATGTGCACACGTCTTTTTCAGGCAGATTCTAGCTGGAACCCACCCGAATAGTTATGAAAAATAAAAAGAATAATTAGCATATGCACAGCAATGTCAAAACAACTGCACATGTGTTCAGTCATTTGTGATTTATTTTAACCGCTTTTGACATTGAAAGCAGTAAAGCAGCTAAAAGAACTGACCCGATCATTCTTCAGGCCACCACTATCTTCTATATAAAATTAATTTAAGAAAAAAAAAAAAGATTCTGGCAGTAAAGATCTTGGCAGCGTCTTCCTATAGAGTTGACTCAGTGGGTGCATTGTCATTTATAAGATGCTACGTGCACATTACCTTATAGTCAATTCAGTCACAAATGTACTGAATTTATTGTAATAAAAGGAGTTCAGAAGAACAAAACTCTCCAATCAGAACAAACTTACTGACAGATACTCAGTTAAAGGGGTTTTCCGACCTTATGATCGATCATCAATATCAGGTCAATTGGGGTTTGAACTATAATTCTGCTCCTTTTGAAAATAGGCTCTCATTATAATGAGGCTGGTAAACCACTTTGATGCCTTCTGTAGCCAACAATTGGTGGTACAACAAAGTAGCTATAGAAAGGAAACAGTCCAATATTTTTAAAGAACACAATAGTAAATAGACTTTTAAAAAAACACAAGCATTTACCGTATGTTAAAAAAAAAAACATTGAAGGCATCAATATCTTTTACCAGTCCAAGAACCAAAATAATTCAGACCTAAGACCAAATTTCAAAATGAATAGACTTCACACTAGACCCCCTAAATTGATTAGACCTCGAGACCTCAGACTAGACATGTCAAACCCTTCAGACCTCTACGTAATTATAAACTTCAGACAAAACTCTTAAATGGCCATTGTCATTTCAACAAACTTTGAAAAAATCATTAGTATAAGAGATTGTTAAGAAACTCTGTAATATATCAGGGACATCTACTATATTGCTTTCTCCACTTATTAGCCACTTTTTCCCTTACCACCACCTCCAGAATTTATCATTCACTTCCAAATGTAGAATGCAAATATTTCTTGTTCAAAGCGAGATAGACCACCAGCACAGTGGCTTATCAGATTACAAAATAAGTTGAAGTCTATGGATAAAGTCGGGGGGTGAGGAGCACTCAGCACAGTGAGAAAAGGCAGATTGTGTTGCAACAGTTAAAAGTGCAGAAATAACACCCAGACAGCTCTATACTGTTTAATAATATCCTCCTTGCTGCTGTATAATGTCAGTCACCGCTCACTACATAGTAAATGATGGCTGAACCACGCACCAACACTAACTGACAGCTGATCTGTACTGACGCACTGCAGAGTCGGCTTCCAGTCAGTGCCGGGACGTGGTTACGATGCAGTGAGCGGTAACTGAAGCCACGCCTCTATAACTGAAAGTCGGGGGCTACCGGGGGGAATAAAGTTAATTTCCTCCTGGTAGACAGACTTTCAGTATGGCGACTGCACTACTTTAGAACACTATTAACCTGATGAGTAACCCTATATCTGCTGGTTAACAGCATTTTTTTTACATGTCAGGTTCCTCTTAATTCTGATCCTGGACCTTTACATTCATACATTCATCAGACCCCAGACCCGTTTTATATTAATAAAGATGGAAAACTGCAAATGTTAAAGCATTTTGTAGTTTTTCTCTTAAGTTTGTTATTCATTTAATTGCAAAGAGCTTTGAAATATTTCTTTCTACAGAAAAATAAATCTCCTTTCCTATGTGTTGTTTTATTTTTAGCACCACCATGTCTGCTTACTTGGACCCACAATATACCACACCACTTGGAAGTAATGCAGTATCCGTGGGCACCGATCTCTATCTGAGCTTGATCTCCCATTACGTGGATGAAGAACTCTTCATATTGAATGTCGAAAACTGCATTGCTACCGGCGATGGCAATATTACTAATACCAACAGAGTGCAGCTTGTCAGTGGAGGGTAAACATTTTTTGTTTCATAGATTTCTGGTTTAAAATTCATAAAGTTAGTAACAAAAGTACATCTAATTAATGTTCTGCACTGACTGAACAGAATTTATTTTCTTTTTGCAAAAAACACTCTTTTTTCACATTATTGGGGCTATTTACTAAAATGATACTTATGATGATGAATGATCCTTAGGATAGATCACCAACATCAGATCAATCGCAGTCCAACAATTGGCACCCCAACCGATCAACTGTTCTCAGCTGTGGCAGCAGATGTAAACAGTTATGGAGCTGAAGAGAGCAAATCTTCCAACTGTTTAGTGGCTGATGCCAGGTAGTGATGATTAGTTTCTATTTGAATGGACCACCTAAAGGTTTGTCATCAATTCTGTTGCTTTAAAATACCCCTTTAAAGGTCAATATAGTATGGTCTGGATATCTGATGCTAAAATAACACAGAATCAAAGCATGCTGTAGTGAATACGTTTTGTTTGAGTTTCAAGATAACTCTGAGCTGAGACACTATTCATGAGCAAGCCGTGAGACAGGGTAGTCAAGAGGTCAGATACTAGGAGGGCTCATAGTACACAGAGGGGTAAGAAAAAAGTGGAGTCAGGTAACAGAGTGGGGTCAAATGCAAGGAGGGTATGTCAAGACAAGGGAGTACAACAAACGGATAGTCAGAGGCCAAGTCTGGGGTCAGATACCTGAAGTCAGAGGGATAATCCACACGATTAATCACAACACATCCAAGGTCACCAAAAGATCAAGAAGCAATACACAGACCGAGCTCACATCTAACTAAGCAAAGCTACAACTGACACTGGACTGCAAAGGGCTATTGATCTAAATAGCTTGAAAAATAATTAAAAACAGGAGGCACTTGGGGAATTGGATGACTGCATTGTCACTCACAAAACCGACAGTGCAGCAAACTTCAGTTCCCGTAGGGCGGCTGAGCTCTCACTCAAAGCGTCCATAGTCCTCAGTCAGAAAGATAAGGCTGGAATAAAGCCGGATCACCCCCCGGCGTGGGCGTAGGCCGGCATGACAATGGGAGGTGGAGGTAGGGGATATGCATGAGTGGGAAGGGTTTAGTGGGTCATTTATAGGGTTGGGTTGGGGGTGTGGCTAGTCACTTCCCGCTTTACAGGGTCGCATTTGGTCCCCCATAGTACTCACCATGTACGAAGTTGATCGCGTGCTGGAAAGCTTGAGGGCTGCAGCTTCTTCACAGCCTCTCGGTTGGCTAGAAAGTCAGGTGGCCATGATTTTGCAAGCGTCGGCAGGACCATCGGGTGAGGCCTCCGGAGAGGCTGTCACCGGGTGCTGTTCCTCGGACACAGCAGAGGTGCAGGAGCCCCTCTGAGGACCCTCCAGGCCGGGCGCCAGTCAGATCTTGTGACAGCAGGCCCCAGTCTGGGAGGAATCCATGGGCCAGGCTGGGTCCGGTGGCAGTGTCTAGACCTGCGTCATGTGTCGGCCGGGAGGCAGAGCTGACACGCGCCGATCCTTCTGGGACCTCTGACATCGGGAGGTGCCACGGTGATGCTCCTGCCAGGCAACCTGCCTGTGCTCTCTGGGGGGTCAGTGCAGTGCCTGGAGCAGCAGTTTCTATAAGCGGGATGCACATGGACCTCTGTGTCCTGGCCTGTTCCTTGTCAGCGGCGGGTGGTTACTCCGCCAATGGAGTGCCATTGAGAACTTCTCCCGGATCATAGAGGGCATTGGATAGCGGGCTGTGTGCCTATCTGGACAGCGCAGGCACAGCTTTTTGGTTCAGTTGAACTTTCAGGGTCTCTTACCTCTCTGCCGATGCAGCTTCCTGAGATGTCACTGAGGAAGTGTTTGGGGCCTCTGGACGCCACACTGAGCAGGTGTTTTGGTTTAGAGGATCATCTAGATTCCTCATCTCTGGCTGGAGGGGTCACAGCCCCCTTGCAGCCCGATGAGTATACTTCTATGCCTTGTATGTCTCAACAGAATTGTAGGTTCCCTGGTTTAGGCATTAGTCCGTGCGCCGAAGTGGGTCCTGGGAGGAAGCTTGAGGTTTCGAATGATTCGGCTAGTAGAGATGTAAGGGAAGTATTGGACAATGTATGGGACTTATAAAGTTGTTTAGAAAGGGTGGTGGTGGCTACCGGGTATTTAATGGCCTGGATAGGTCCGTCGGACGGGTGGTATGGTGGTCCGAGCAGGCCATTAGCAGGGTCGGGTAGGCCTCCTGTTCTGGTGTCTGTGTCAGTGCAGACAGAAAAGGAGGAGTGCAGGATTCATTTGGATGATAGAGCACACGGGGAAGTGTATGTTTCGAGGGTCCTTTGGGGGCGCGTCTTAAGAAGGAAGTGCGGGAAAAGATTTGGAAGGATGAATATGTGGAGATCTTTTCCTTACTTCCTTTGGAAAAATTTAACTTAAATAAAGGGAAAAAAGATGACAGTAAAAAGGAGGAAAAGCGTAGGTGGCGTTTGATCCCTCAGACATTTGCTAATTGGTTGCAGGCGTTCACCAAGTTGGCAAGATTCATTGGGGAGAAGTCGCCGGAAAATTGTTCACCAGGGAAGTGACGTCAAGATGTTTTTGAATTAGTAGTCCAATGCAGCTCCAGCTGTAGACCTCCAATGAAGGATAATTATGACGATGTGAGTAAACGGTCAGAGGAGCGCCAGGAATAAGAGAAGAGAGCAGTAGTTTCTTTAGCCCACAACGCATTTTGACAGTGAACCAAACTGCCATCTGATGAAGACTTCACCGTCGAAATGCGTTGTGGGCTAAAAAACTGCTGCTCTCTTCTCTTATTCCTGGCGCTCCTCTGACCGTTTACTCACAGGGCAGATTTGGCAGTGTGAAATACATTTTGGATAATACAATGGTTGTTCACTGCTCATGGAAGAGGCATTGGATAGTGGTTCCTTAGAATTGTTTACAGATGCGGCAGGCGGTATTGGTTTTGGAGAGTATTTCAGGGGCCAGTGGTGTGCGACACGTTGGCCGGGTGCCTGGTTTTCCTTGGGTTTAGTTCCGAATATTGCATTGTTGGAGATTTTTCTGATTTTGGTGGCTGTTCATTTTTGGAAACAGGAGTTTCAAAACAGGCGAGTATGATTCAACTGTGATAATATGGGAGTGGTGTTGACGATTAATAGCTTTACGGCATCATCGCCCCCGGTAGTCCAGGTGCTTTGTCATTTGGTTTTAGTTTGTCTGTCTTTGAATTCTCAGGTGACGGCATCTCATGTGACCGGGGTAAAAAAATGCCATTGCTGATTCTCTCTCTCTCGTTTACGCTGGAACCGTTTCCGTGCATTGGCTCCGGAGGCAGAGGACTAAGGGTTGGAATGCCCGGAAGTGCTCTGGAGTGTGGCTTCCGTGCCGCAGGATCGTTCATCAGGGCTTCATTGGCTCATAAGACTTGGGATAGTTACCAGGCTTTATGGGATTCATGGGAGGTTTTATTGGCTGGGAGTGTGGGTCCATTGTCACTAGAAGATCAGGTGGGCATTTCGCTTTCATTGTTGTTTTGTGGATCATTAGAGGGTTGGTCTGCGGCAAAAGTTTTGCAGATGATGGCCGCCTTGGCTTTCGGTTTCAGAATTCGGGGTCAGCCTGATTTGACTAAATTGTTTCTGGTAAAACAGGCAGAGAAAGGTTTTCCCAGGACCAAGAGTCATGGGAATGCGAGGTGTTCTGTGTCTTTTGGCTTGTTGGTAAGGCTAGGGGAGTTTTGGAATCATTTTGCTGTTCATTTTTTGAGGTATGTCTTTTTCATTTGGCCTTTTCACTTGCATTTTTTGGGGCCCTCAGGGTAGGCGAGCTGGTGGCGCCGAGCAGAAGGTTGTCAGGGGGCCTTTTGGCAAGGGATGTGGTGCTTGTGGAAGGGGGTGTGGAGTTTTGGGTGCAAAGGTCCTAAACGGATCAGGAGAGCAAGGGTGTGCGGGTTGTTTTGGGCCCTGTTCAGGATTCCTTAATGTGTCCAGTGGCTTGTTTGCAATGTTTTCGTTCTTTGCACCCCAGCATGATTGGTCCTTTAATATGCCATGAGGATGGTTCTTTCCTGTCCAGGTATCAGTTTACCGCGATATTTAGAAAGAATGTGGGTATGTTGGGGTTGGACGTGTCTCGTTTTGCACCTCAGTCATTTCGTATTGGGGCGGTGATGGAGGCGGTTTTGGGAGGGCTCGGGGCGGAAGCAGTAAAACGTATTGGGAGATGGCGGTCAAGATGTTATCGTGGGTATGTTAGGCCGGAAGGGGTGGTTTTTTAACCTGTATATGTGAGGACCTTGTTTGTAATGTTTTGCTCTGTTCCTGTTTTTGAGGATATTTGTTTTGTTTTAGGTTCCGCCCCGTTGCTTGTGTGGAATCTCAACCATTTATACGTCCATTGGGGAGCATTGTGGGCTGATGTGAGGAAGGAGGGCAGACAGCTCGGTTTCCCCAGGAGAGCGGCGGTCATCAGGTGGCTCGGCTTTAGAGGGATGACTTGGAATAGGGTGTTGCACGAAATTCATAGCAGCGCTCGCTTAGACTGGGCTTCTGACATTTTAGTTCTTCATATGGGTGGTAATGATTTGGGAGTTCAGCCTTTTAGGGAGCTGGTTAAAGATATGAAACATGATTTGCTGCGGCTGTGGGTGTCGTACTCGGGGATGGTCACTGTGGTCTGACATTGTGCCACGAAAATGTTGGAGACATGCTAGATCGGTGGAAAAAATTAACAAAGAAAGGATCAAGGTGAACAGAGCTGTGTCGGCATTCGTTATCAGAAATAAGGGTGTGGCTGTGAGGCACTTTGAATAGAAGAAAGGGGTAGATGATTTTTGGATGGCCGATGGGGTTCATTTGAATGACGTGGGTAGTGACATCTGGGCACTCGGTTTGCAGGAAGGCATTGAAAGGGCCATAGCTTTTCGTTGTAGTGGGGTCTTGGGCCTTTAAGTTGTTCATTGGCCTGTGTTGTGGTGGTTGGGAGTCCTTGGAGTTGGTTATAAATTGGTATGGGGATCCATGGGTATATGGTTTCCTCCTTTTGGCATTCAATATTTTTTTTGATCTAGTGAAATGGGGTGGGGAAGTCGGCAAGATTGTCGGATCCCCAGGATGTTTGGAGTGAACGTTGGAACCCTTGGGGTTTTGGTGCTCTCGAGTCAGTGGGGTAACTGCTGAGGGTAAAAATTGGTGGTTGTTTTATGTTCACTTCATATTTGGTACTGTATTCACCAGATTTCTGGGAGCTTCAATGACTCCTCCCAGCGTGTAAAATGTTATTTTATTCAATGTTTTCATTGTATTTTATTTAAATAAAGGCTGCTGTGGCCATAATTGTTCCAAAGAATTTGGTGTTAGTTTCCTAATTTAATGGGATTAAATGGAGTTATTGGTGGTTTTATCCCTGTAAGACTTCACCGTTACCAGTGTCAATGAAACAGTGACAATAACATTTTAAAGAAGATCTGTCAAAAGATTTAGACTGTTTTTTTCTGTGATATAAAGCACGGTGAGACACAGCCATTACACAGTGCATAGCAGGGGAACATTTATAAGATTATCTCAGCACAGGAACATTTTTTTTTAATACATCCAATTGTGAAAGTTATTATTATTCCAAGATCTATTGATTAGAATGTACTTTGTTCATGGGAAAACCTCTTGAAGATTGCATATAAATATCTGTGGTTCAGACCATGATTCACAGACTGCACGCAGGTCTCTTTACCATGAATTACATGCACACTAAGGGAGAGAAGGTGGCAAGTTGCACTGCCAATCTACCTGCACTCTATAAAAAATAAAGGCACATAAATAAGGCTTTACCAAACAACCTGAAAACTAATTTTGCCAAAAAAAAACAAATCCTCTGAATTTCTTATTCTTCTACTGCAGACTCAAACAAGTATAATGCTATTGTAATATTAAAATCTATATTTTACAGTTAGCGACAGTCACAAAATAGACTTTTGAATTAAACAGTCATTCAAGTAGAAAACCTTTCGTAGTCCCTGTTTTGAAGGGCTTGTCCCATTTCAAAGATTATTGCTCTAAAGCCTCAGGTATGGAAGAAAAAAAAAACAAGCTGAACTTGTATTCTTCTTGGGATCCAGTGCTGCCTCTCGCTGCTGCTCCATTCTTTGTTGATTGGTTACATTGGTAACATCATATTGACAGCGTTGCTGGCAATCACTGAGCTCGGCAGTTTTCTTTTGCAATCCTGAGCATTTGGAGCAATAGTATTTGAAATGTGACAACCCCTGTAGATATAATTATGTATGTACAGTTTGATAGTTTAATCACTGATTTTGTCTGCAGTTTTCACTTTTAGGGCGGGGTCACACTAACCGACGCAAAATACGGTCCGTATTTTACATGAGTAATACGGATGAATGACCCCTAAATAGTGCTCCGTATGTCATCTGTAATCAAGGTGTGGTCGAGTATTTTGCGCATGTCAGCATCCGTATGTAATCCGTATGGCATCTGTATGGCAAGATTTTCTCGCAGGCTTGCAAAATGGACATATAATGGAGCCCTATGACAGGGTTTCTAACAGAAACCAAAGAATAGATATAGACACATAGAATGCATATATATATAAATGTATTCTATGTGTCTATATCTATTCTTTCGTTTCTTTATTAAACCTGTCAGTGTGAGTTTACTGTATAGCGTACTGAATTGCCGGCTTTGCTAAAAGACACCGGGTGCGTATTTCTCGCAAGTCACATGTGTGGCCCGTGTGTAATCTGTATTTTTTGCGCACCCATAGACTTGCATTGGCGTATTACGGGCGTAGTACGCTGACAATCGCAGCATGCTGCGATTGGCACGGACCGTAGAATACGGCCGAGAAATATACGGCTGTTGGGAGCTGCCCCATAGAGAATCATTGGTCCGTGTGTAATGCATGCTTTTAACGCCTCTCACTCACCCGTATTCCTCTCTAGTGTGACCCCGGCCTTAGCTGTAGATGTTAGAAATGGCACTGCTTCATTCAATAAGAAAAAGGGAAGGCACAAAGCAACAATCTGCAATAGTGACGTTCTGCTAGACCAGAATTAATTAATTAGGACAAGTTTTATTTCTACTCACAATACATGAATAGTAAAATCAATATTTAACAAAACCTCCGATGCCAGACTCGAGTTTCACCATTCTGGCTTCTTCCGGGCCGTGGTTGTAAAATGACATCACCCTTCTTTATATAAAACACTCTCTTTTGAACCAAATGTGTCAAATTAAAAAATAATAGGTTTTAAAAAAATTGAGACGCTTTATACCAAGTTATAATCTGGATTAAATATTATAAATAGCCATATACAGTTAAATATCGAATAGTTATATTTATTACTAGATGATGGCCCGATTCTATCACATCGGGTATTCTAGAGTCTCTGTTAAAATAAAAAATTGTGATATACTCACCTTCCGACGGCCCCCGGACTCTGTCCCGCCTCTCACCACGCTCCTGGCATCTTCTGGTACCAGTATTGCTTTGTGCGAAACACCGCTGATGACGTCACGCTCTCGCAAGAGTGACGTCATCTCCAGCTCTTCTCGCTAATCATTACTGGGACCAGAAGATGCCGGGAGCGTGGTGAGAGGCGGGACAGAGTCCGGGGGCCGTTGGAAGGTGAGTATATAACTATTTTTTATTTTAACAGAGACTCTAAACTACCCGATGCGATAGAATCGGGCCACCATCTAGTGTATTATACTCATGTTACACCCGGAGCTGCTGTCACTGTTCTGCTGTTACCTAATGTATTGTACTCCAGTTACACCCAGGGCTGCAGTCACTGTTCTGCTGTTACCTAATGTATTGTACTCCAGAATATGTACAGGACTGTGCCTGTGTAATGAGCGACGCAGCAGTGATGCCTTTAATGGCTGTAATGTGCCTGAACAATAAGCAATGCAGCCGTGTTGCCGCGACGACAAAGCAACTGTCGCAGATTGGTCGCGGCCTTACTGCCGCAACCAATCAGCAAGGCAGGATTTCCATTACAGACAGACAGACTTAGACAATTATATAGTAGATAGATACTGTACATACAAAGTCCTCACTGGTCACATAATATAAAATGTCATATTGCAAAATAAAAAATCAAAATATCATCCAGTTTTATTTAGATTTAAAAGTAAAAAGGAAAACATTTTAAATCATAAATCGGTGCTAAAACCCTAATTTGCTCAGATTTTTTTTTAAATATTAACCTGTAAAAATAAAAAGGTTTAAGTATTAATTAACTAGTTAAAATATATTATTGCTATTGCAGACAAGATCATTTAACTCTTTTGATGAAAGAGCATTTAATCTTTATATTTATAAATCCAATAACTTAAAGTTAATCAGTCTAATTGGATCTTCCCCATGTCATTTATTATATACTTTTTTGATGGTTTGAAAACAAAGGCCTCAATTATACACAATATAAAAATTGGCTTTTTAACACATACATTAACGCGATTTCTAGCAAAAATCACTTTGAAAAATCTCAACATTTTTGCGCAACACAGAATTACACAAAAATGTGATATCTTGTGTTTCCATGACAATAGTAAAAAATTATTTTGTTCAGCTCTGCCAGAATACGTAATGACACTACAACTAGTCTAATTCATGCTCAGCCTTAGCTTTCCTTATGCCAGAAATTTTATTCCAGTCTCTGACTGCATTAAGATTTATGGCGTGGCACATGGAGGCACACATCACTTTTAAGACACTCCTAACTTAAGAAGTGCCTCAATCAGGTGTGTCTTACTTCAGCATGCCCCCTCATCAAGATCGTTGTATACATCGCCAGTCTTGTTGAATTAAGGTTGGAGTTTTTCAGCACATTTTAAACATTTTCGTAACAGCAACCCTAGAGTGTTTTGATTTCAAGCCAGCAAAGAAATCTATAATAATAAATGCCCTAACCAGCTTCCGGTTGTAACAACTTCCGTCCAGTTGTAACCGGTGACGTCACCACACACACACGCACATATTAACCCTCAACACACCACACCGCCTCAACACACACTCCTCTCACCTTTCACCTCCACTCATGTCCACTCACTCTTCCACTCCACATACGTTCCTTTCTCTCACTCCGTTTCTCATACTCACACCGTCATCGTCGCTGCCCCGACATCTTCCTCCGCCGCCGCGATCCAGGATCCAGACGTTCTCCAGGCCGCCGACATGTTCTTGCGGGACGCCATCTTGGATGTCGTGAAATCCCCCGAGATTCAAGATGGCGTCGCTGCAACAATATGTCGCTGGCGTGGACGACATCGGGATCCAAAAAGATGGCGTCGGCGAAATCTCGCGAGATTACGCCGACGCCATTTTGGATCCCGATGTCGCCCATGCCAGCGACATGTTGTTGCGGCGACGCCATCTTGAATATCGTGGGACTTCACGACATCCAAGATGGCGTCCCGCAAGAATATGTCGCTGGCGTGGGCGACATCGGGATCCAAAATGGCGTTGGCGTAATCTCGCGAGATATCGCCGACGCCATCTTTTTGGATCCCGATGTCGTCCACGCCAGCGACATGTTGTTGCGGCGACGCTATCTTGAATATCGCGGGATTTCACGAAATCCAAGATGGCGTCCCGCAAGAACATGTCGGCGGCCTGGAGAACGTCTGGATCCTGGATCGCGGCGGCGGAGGAAGATGTCGGGGGAGGAAGATGTCGGGGCAGCGACGATGACGGTGTGAGTATGAGAAACGGAGTGAGAGAAAGGAACGTATGTGGAGTGAAAGAGTGAGTGGACATGAGTGGAGGTGAAAGGTGAGAGGAGTGTGTGTTGAGGCAGTGTGGTGTGTTGAGGGTTAACATGGCAAGAGGTGTTAACGACGTCCGCCGACGCCATCTTGCATTCGTGAAATTGCGTCATTTACCTCACGCCTACTTGCTGTGCGGACGCTTGGCATTGCCTGTACCACCATAACTACTGCTGCCTTGGTCTTATGCCTGTTTACTGCCGGTGTCTAATTACTGGACCAATTTGCCTGTACCGCCATAACTACTGCTGCCTTGCTCCTCTGCCGGTGTCTAATTACAGGGCCAATTTGCCTATACTGCCATAACTACTGCTGCCTTTGTCCTCTGCCAGTGTCTAATTACAGGGCCAATTTGCCTCTACTGCCATAACTACTGCTGCCTTGCTCCTCTGCCGGTGTCTAATTTACAGGGCCAATTTGCCTCTACCGCCATAACTACTGCTGCCTTGCTCCTCTGCCGGTGTCTAATTACAGGATCAATTTGCCTCTACCGCCATAACTACTGCTGCCTTGCTCCTCTGCCGGTGTCTAATTACAGGGCTAATTTGCCTCTACCACCATAACTACTGCTGCATTGCTCCTCTGCTGGTGTCTAATTACAGGGCCAATTTGCCAATACCGCCATAAGTACTGCTGCCTTGCTCCTCTGACTGTTCTCTGCCTGTGTCTAATTACAGGGCCAATTTGCCTCTACCGCCATAACTACTGCTGCCTTGCTCCTCTGCCGGTGTCTAATTACAGGGCCAATTTGCCTCTACCGCCATAACTACTGCTGCCTTGCTCCTCTGCCGGTGTCTAATTACAGGGCCAATTTGCCTCTACCACCATAACTACTGCTGCCTTGCTCCTCTGCCGGTGTCTAACTACAGGGCCAATTTGCCACTACCACTTCATAACTACTGCTGGGCAATTACAGGGTCAATTAGTATCTGTTTACTCTACAATACTCCAGGACGCCGCCTTCACTGCCAGATAACTGCCAAATAGACTCCTTTACCTGTGCCAACATGAGTCATAACAAAAAGTATGCCAATGCCAGTGAAAGGAAAGCAGCTTTAGCACTACGACAAAAACAACGCCGTGCTAATGAGACTCCTGAGGAAAAACACCATCGCCTTGAGAAGATTAAGGCTTATAAACGCCGTCGCCTCACACACGAATCCCCTAACTCTAAATCCATAAGATTGGCTGAAGAAGCCTCTGCACGCCGTCACCGCCGACAACAGACGGCCTCTTCCTCATCATTATTATTAGACTCACAACAGGATGCTTCCACATCAGCATGTGGAACAATTTACTGCTACACTTCATCCCATATGCCGTTCACTGACATAACTAATCAGCAATCTGTTTCTGCCCTATCAATACCACCATTCAATACCGATGCACAGTATGCCAATGCCAGTGAAAGGAAAGCAGCTTTAGCACTACGACAAAACAACGCCGTGCTAATGAGACTCCTGAGGAAAAACAGCATCGACTTGACAAGATTAAGGCTTATAAACGCCGTCGTCTCACACACGAATCCCCTAACTCTAAATCTATTACATTGGCTGAAGAAGCCTCTACACGCCATCACTGCCAACAACAGACGGCTTCTTCCTCATCATCTATAATAATAAATGCCCTAACCAGCTTCCGGTTGTAACAACTTCCGTCCAGTTGTAACCGGTGATGTCACCACACACACACGCACGTTAACCCTCAACACACCACACCGCCTCAACACACACTCCTCTCACCTTTCACCTCCACTCACGTCCACTCACTCTTTCACTCCACATACGTTCCTTTCTCTCACTCCGTTTCTCATACTCACACCGTCATCGTTGCTGCCCCGACATCTTCCTCCGCCGCCGCGATCCTGGATCCAGACGTTCTCCAGGCCGCCGACATGTTCTTGCGGCGACGCCATCTTGGATTTCGTGAAATCCCGCGAGATTCAAGATGGCGTCGCCGCAAGAACATGTCGCTGGCGTGGACGACGTCGGGATCCAAATCTCGCGAGATTACGCCGACGCCATTTTGGATCCTGATGTCGTCCACGCCGGCGACATGTTCTTGCGGCGACGCCATTTTGGATCGGCGAAATCCCGCGATAGTCAAGATGGCGTCGCCGCAAGAACATGTCGCCGGGGAGGACGACGTCGGGATCCAAAATGGCGTCGGCGAAAACTCGCGAGATTTCGCCGACGCCATTTTGGATCCCGACGTCGTCCACGCCGGCGACATGTTCTTCCAGCGACGCTATCTTGACTATCGCGGGATTTCACGATACTCAAGATGGCGTCGCCGCAAGAACATGTCGCCGGCGTGGACAACGTCTGGATCCAGGATGGCGCCGGCGGAAGAAGATGTCGGGGATCGTGGAGCAGCGGCGATGACGGCGTGAGTATGAGAGACGGAGTGAGAGAAGGGGTCGTATGTGGAGTGAAAGAGTGAGTGGAGATGGTGAAAGGTGAGAGGAGTGTGTGTTGAGGAGTGTGTGTGTTGAGGGTTAACATGGCAAGAGGTGTGATGCTATCGCATCCTCCCGATGCGATAGCATCGGGCCATAATCTAGTCTATAATAATAAATGCCCTAACCAGCTTCCGGTTGTAACAACTTCCGTCCAGTTGTAACCGGTGACGTCACCACACACACACGCACGTTAACCCTCAACACACCACCCCGCCTCAACACACACTCCTCTCACCTTTCACCTCCACTCATGTCCACTCACTCTCTCACTCCACATACGTTCCTTTCTCTCACTCCATTTCTCATACTCACACCGTCATCGTCGCTGCCCCGACATCTTCCTCCGCCGCCGCGATCCAGGATCCAGACGTTCTCCAGGCCGCCGACATCGGGATCCAAAAAGATGGCGTCGGCGAAATCTCGCGAGATTACGGCGACGCCATTTTGGATCCCGATGTCGCCCATGCCAGCGACATGTTGTTGCGGCGACGCCATCTTGAATATCGCGGGACTTCACGAAATCCAAGATGGCGTCCCGCAAGAACATGTCGGCGGCCTGGAGAACGTCTGGATCCTGGATCGCGGCGGCGGAGGAAGATGTCGGGGCAGCGACGAAGACGGTGTGAGTATGAGAAACGGAGTGAGAGAAAGGAACGTATGTGGAGTGAAAGAGTGAGTGGACATGAGTGGAGGTGAAAGGTGAGAGGAGTGTGTGTTGAGGCGGTGTGGTGTGTTGAGGGTTAACATGGCAAGAGGTGTGAGGCTGTGTGCACACGCTGCGGATTTTGCTGCGGTTCCGCAGCGGTTTTGGCCGCTGCGGACCTGCAGCAGTTTTTGCTGCGGTGTACAGTACCATGATTCCCTATGGGAATCAAAAACCGCAATGCAGACGGTGCGGAATTTTCCGCGCGGATTATCTGCGGTTTTCAATCCGCAGAAAGAATTGACATGTCAATTCTTTCTGCGGATTCTCCTGCGGTTTGCCATCTCCTCTGTTGAGGAGATGAAAAACCGCAGGGCAAAACCGCAGAGCAATCCGCAGGTAAAACCGCAGGTCTTTTGACCTGCGGTTTCACCTGCAGATTTTACAAAATCCGCGCGGATGAATCCGCACCTAATCCACAGCGTGTGCACACAGCCTTAACGACGTCGGCAAAATCTCGCGAGATTTCACCGACGCCATCTTGCATTCGTGAAATTGCGTCATTTACCTCACGCCGACTTGCTGTGCGGACGCTTGGCATTGCCTGTACCACCATAACTACTGCTGCCTTGGTCCTATGCCTGTTTACTGCCGGTGTCTAATTACAGGGCCAATTTGCCTATACTGCCATAACTATTGCTACCTTGCTACTCTGCCGGTGTCTAATTACAGGGCTAATTTGCCTCTACCGCCATAACTACTGCTGCCTTGCTCCTCTGCTGGTGTCTAATTACAGGGCTAATTTGCCTCTACCGCCATAACTACTGCTACCTTGCTCCTCTGCCGGTGTCTAATTACAGGGCTAATTTGCCTATACCGCCATAACTACTGCTGCCTTGCTCCTCTGCCGGTGTTTAATTACAGGGCCAATTTGCCTATACCGCCATAACTACTGCTGCCTTGCTCCTCTGCCGGTGTCTAATTACAGGACCAATTTGCCTCTACCGCCATAACTACTGCTGCCTTGCTCCTCTGCCGGTGTCTAATTACAGGGCTAATTTGCCTCTACCGCCATAACTACTGCTGCATTGCTCCTCTGCCGGTGTCTAATTACAGGATCAATTTGCCTCTACCGCCATAACTACTGCTGCCTTGCTCCTCTGCCGGTGTCTAGTTACAGGGCTAATTTGCCTCTACCGCCATAACTACTGCTGCCTTGCTCCTCTGCCGGTGTCTAATTACAGGATCAATTTGCCTCTACCGCCATAACTACTGCTGCATTGCTCCTCTGCTGGTGTCTAATTACAGGGCCAATTTGCCAATACCGCCATAACTACTGCTGCCTTACTCCTCTGCTGGTGTCTAATTACAGGATCAATTTGCCTCTACCGCCATAACTACTGCTGCCTTGCTCCTCTGCCGGTGTCTAATTACAGGATCAATTTGCCTCTACCGCCATAACTACTGCTGCATTGCTCCTCTGCTGGTGTCTAATTACAGGGCCAATTTGCCTATACCGCCATAACTACTGCTGCCTTGCTCCTCTGCCGGTGTCTAATTACAGGGCCAATTTGCCTCTACCGCCATAAGTACTGCTGCCTTGCTCCTCTGACTGTTCTCTGCCTGTGTCTAATTACAGGGCCAATTTGCCTCTACCGCCATAACTACTGCTGCCTTGCTCCTCTGCCGGTGTCTAATTACAGGGCCAATTTGCCTCTACCGCCATAACTACTGCTGCCTTGCTCCTCTGCCGGTGTCTAATTACAGGGCCAATTTGCCGCTACCGCCATAACTACTGCTGCCTTGCTCCTCTGCCGGTGTCTAACTACAGGGCCAATTTGCCACTACCACTTCATAACTACTGCTGGGCAATTACAGGGTCAATTAGTATCTGTTTACTCTACAATACTCCAGGACGCCTTCTTCACTGCCAGATAACTGCCAAATAGACTCCTTTACCTGTGCCAACATGAGTCATAACAAAAAGTATGCCAATGCCAGTGAAAGGAAAGCAGCTTTAGCACTACGACAAAAACAACGCCGTGCTAATGAGACTCCTGAGGAAAAACACCATCGCCTTGAGAAGATTAAGGCTTATAAACGCCGTCGCCTCACACACGAATCCCCTAACTCTAAATCCATAAGATTGGCTGAAGAAGCCTCTGCACGCCGTCACCGCCGACAACAGACGGCCTCTTCCTCATCATTATTATTAGACTCACAACAGGATGCTTCCACATCAGCATGTGGAACAATTTACTGCTACACTTCATCCCATATGCCGTTCACTGACATAACTAATCAGCAATCTGTTTCTGCCCTATCAATACCACCATTCAATACCGATGCACAGTATGCCAATGCCAGTGAAAGGAAAGCAGCTTTAGCACTACGACAAAAACAACGCCGTGCTAATGAGACTCCTGAGGAAAAACAGCATCGACTTGACAAGATTAAGGCTTATAAACGCCGTCGTCTCACACACGAATCCCCTAACTCTAAATCTATTACATTGGCTGAAGAAGCCTCTACACGCCATCACCGCCAACAACAGACGGCTTCTTCCTCATCATCTATAATAATAAATGCCCTAAGCAGCTTCCGGTTGTAACAACTTCCGTCCAGTTGTAACCGGCGATGTCACCACACACACGCACATGTTAACCCTCAACACACCACACCGCCTCAACACACACTCCTCTCACCTTTCACCTCCACTCACGTCCACTCACTCTTTCACTCCACATACGTTCCTTTCTCTCACTCCGTTTCTCATACTCACACCGTCATCGTTGCTGCCCCGACATCTTCCTCCGCCGCCGCGATCCTGGATCCAGACGTTCTCCAGGCCGCCGACATGTTCTTGCGGCGACGCCATCTTGGATTTCGTGAAATCCCGCGAGATTCAAGATGGCGTCGCCGCAAGAACATGTCGCTGGCGTGGACGACTCGGGATCCAAAAAGATGGCGTCGGCGAAATCTCGCGAGATTACGCCGACGCCATTTTGGATCCCGATGTCGTCCACGCCGGCGACATGTTCTTGCGGCGACGCCATTTTGGATCTGCGAAATCCCGCGATAGTCAAGATGGCGTCGCCGCAAGAACATGTCGCCGGCAAGGACGACGTCGGGATCCAAAATGGCGTCGGCGAAAACTCGCGAGATTTCGCCGACGCCATTTTGGATCCCGACGTCGTCCACGCCGGCGACATGTTCTTCCGGCGACGCTATCTTGACGATCGCGGGATTTCACGATACTCAAGATGGCGTCGCTGCAAGAACATGTCTCCGGCGTGGACAACGTCTGGATCCAGGATGGCG
Organism: Dendrobates tinctorius; assembly: GCF_039654945.1. Lineage (NCBI taxonomy): Eukaryota > Metazoa > Chordata > Amphibia > Anura > Dendrobatidae > Dendrobates > Dendrobates tinctorius. Next base: position 21,449,473 of record NW_027361795.1, on the reverse strand, counting down.
CCGGCGGAAGAAAATGTCGGGGATCGTGGAGCAGCGGCGATGACGGCGTGAGTATGAGAGACGGAGTGAGAGAAGGGGTCGTATGTGGAGTGAAAGAGTGAGTGGAGATGGTGAAAGGTGAGAGGAGTGTGTGTTGAGGAGTGTGTGTGTTGAGGGTTAACATGGCAAGAGGTGTGATGCTATCGCATGCTCCCGATGCGATAGCATCGGGCCATAATCTAGTACATAATAAATGTTGTGCAGGAGATCGTTATTAGATACATAGAGTTTTTAGAGAGAGTTTTTGGATTTATAACCTACTTTGTCTGCAAAAGGGTTAAACAGGGATATAGAATTACCGTAAGGTCTAGTAATAATAATAATTTTGATATTGTTAAAAAAGATTAAAAAAAATAAATCTATTCGCACATAGCGACCATATAAAAGTCTTCATATACCTTTTGTACATACCCAATAGTTTCATAAGTTCTTATAATAACCATATACTATAGATAAAAAAACCAAGAGTCTCAAAGTTCCGTCATCCTAATTATACAGTCCCAATACAGGATATGCTCAAATGTCCAGTATATGGTATGTGTATTCGTATATCTGTACATATCCAAGCAGGTTTTCTAAACGGGATATTCTGCAGTGCAATAGCAAACGTCCCATGCTGTCTCTTGTCTTTCAAAATAGAGCAACTGTTAACTGGTTACTTGCATCTCTATTTTGGAAGACGAGCAACAGCGTGGGATGTTTAGAAAACCTGCTTGGCTGTATACAGATATATGCATACCAAATACTGAATGTTGAGAAATATCAAACTATTGGGACTCTATAACCAGGTTGGCAAAATATTTAAATTCTTGGTTGCAGGGGCAGATGTATCATTGGTGCAACCTCCAAAGCAGATGCAATTTTGCATTTTTAGGAGCTTTTGAGCTGCAAAGAGCCCATATGTTGTTCTTGCACAAGTGCCTTTTTCTCTCTGTGAATGCCAGTGCTTCGATGAATTTGCTTATATGGTTATTATTGGAACTATTGTGTATATACAAAAGGTTATAGTTGAGCGAACTTTTCATGGCTCTATTCGGATTTGGCGAAAGGCCCAATGATCGCCGAACGCCATGGGCCATGCATTAGGTATCCGGTTCTGGGTCAGCATTTATGGTTTTTAATTTAAATTAAGACAAGGTGGGTGAGGGACCGGGTAAACCTGCTTTGCTGGAAGCCCTGATACCTCATGCAACAGCTTAAACTGTGTTTACGCTCAGCCACACCCAGGTGGCACAAATATCAGCTTTGTTGACTACTATTGTTAGAAAAATGTAAGGATAGTATCACAGGTAGTAGACTTAAAGTAAGTGCAGGCCTGCTGGTCTGGGAACCCTACTGCTACAAGCAACACACGTGAAGGAGACGCAACTTGGAGTACAAAGATTTCTCAAAATTATTGCCACACACCACTAAAGAGAGAATAGAGGGGATATATGGGAGAAATCTAGTATGCGATTGCGGGAAGAGGAGATAAAAGGGGAGTAGAGAAGGCGATCTTGTGACGATTGAAGGTTGCATGCAAGTAAACACCTGGAGACTATGTCACAGATGTATGGAGCAGACAAGTTTTGAATGGCTTTGTATGTCAAAGTTAGAGTTTTGAGTAGGAGTCTGAGCAATGGGGAGCCAGTGCAGGGATTGACAGAGGGGAGAAGCCGGGGAACAGTGGGGTGACAGATGGATTAGTCGGGCAGCAGAGTTTATGATAGATTGGATGAGCGCGAGAATGTTAGAAGGGAGGCCACAGAGCAGGAGATTGCAGTAGGTGAGGCGAGATATGATGAGGGCATGCACTAGTGTTTTTGCCAATTCATTGTTGAGGAATGTGCGGATCTAGCAGTTATTTTTGAGTTAGAGTCAGCAAGAATTGGAAAGGGCTGAGATCTCAGATTTGAAAGAGAGATCAGAATCAAGCTTGCTGGACTGGGGACAGTGTGCAGCCACTGACTGATGGATAGGTCAGTTGGGGCAGTTGAATGATGGTGGATACAGATGGTTTTTGGAAACTGATGTCCATTGCAGTCTTCCAGTACCAGTTGCCCAGTTGCCATTACTTCTCTAAGAAAGATGTGTCTGCACTACACCAGCATGTCGCAGACATCATCACCGTTCCTTGAAAAAAATCTATGTCTGCCAGGGTGCATTTCACCACTAACACCTGGACGAGCAAGCATGGGCAGGGGCATTAAACCTCGCTGACTGGGCATTAGGTGACTGGTGTCAATCGAGGCAGGCAGGGAAGGGGCTGCTCCACAAGTCTTGCAGACCACTTGAGAATGGAGAACTAAACACTTCACACCATAAGATGGAGAACTAAACTACTACACAACAGGGGTTGGAGAACAAAACTACTAAACACCTAGGGTTGGATAACTAAACCACTACACACCAGAAGATGGAGAACTAAACTACTAGACAACATGAGTTGGAGAAATTAAATATTAAACACCTAGTTTGGGAGAACTAAGCGGAGCACCACATGAAGACCCCCTCCAGCCCCTCCCCCCGGGCACGAGCATATCATTAGCTAAAAACTGGAAATAATGATTAAAAAAACAACCACAAGACTGATTTCATCAACCAAGATATCATTTTAATCAGTATAACAGCGCCGACCTGACACTGTCTGTAGGTTACCGTGCACAATCCTGCTGACAGGTTCCCTTTAAACTACTCACCAAAATCGCTTATGCCATTTGCTCTGCTGCTGCTAATGTTTTGGCTATGATGCCTTGATGCTCCTGGGGTTGATCTTCTAGAACTGGGATGCACACTGTGTGCCTCACTGCTGTCTTGGGGAAAACCACTCTTAAGATTGTCTACAAGCGTGTTTCGATTCTCCAGCATGCGTGCATACCTTTCTGGTGGGATTAAAGCATCTGGCTAAATTTACTCTTCTACCGTGGAGCCAACAGAGTGGCAACCCAGTAGTCAGCATTATTTCAAACGCTAAAAATATGGGCATCTTGTTAAAGATAGTGCAGCAAGAAGGCGCTCATGTGTCTGGCGCTTCCATGAGGTCAAAGTCCATGATACGTTAGTGGTGGGATATTACTCAAGGTTGCTTCCTCCGTCCCCTCCCGCCAACCACAGACACCAGAGAATGGATCATTATCTTCTTCATCTTTCACTGTTGCACATCCATCACCTTGTCCTCCTCTATTTGTTCCTCGGCTCCTGAGTCTTCACTAACAGTTTTTCTGGTACCATGAGACCCCTTTGATCGCTGTAAGCCACCCTCCCATGGCACTCAACTCTGCGGCGACAGTCTGGAAATATGAGATATAGTTATCTTTTCCGCATACTCCTTTGCTTCCAACTGTTCCTCCTCACACAGACTATTCAAAGTGTGCTCCACCATGTAGATGACTAGAATAGTGATGCTGATGGCATTGTCAGCGCTAACCATCTTAGTAACCATTTCAAAATTGTGCAGAAGGATGCAGAGGCCATTCACCTGTGCCCACTCCGCAAGCATAATTTGCACCACACCTGGACTGCGTCGGCCCACGCTATGCAAAAGGACATACTGCACCAGGGCTCGTCACTGCTGCCACAGCCGCTGCAATATGTGCAGATTACCAATGTTCTGACATGATGGAATTGCAATCAAATGGTTAAATTGGTAGGTAAAAAAACCTTTATAGCAATGCAAGTCGATGAACTGCAGGGTGCGATCATCGGAAGTGAGTACACAGCGACAAAGCTTTCTGCAGCAGCGCATCCAGGTCAGGCCAGGATAGTGACGGAAAAATTGCTGTTCCACTAGGTTGAGGTCGTGAGCCATGAGGTTGCCACGATGTAGGGCCGCACCAGAGTTGCACTGTTATCGCATATAGCCTTCCCTGGCTCCAGTTTTAGGAGAGACAGTCATTGCTCTAATTCAACCTGGATACTAGAGTTGAGCGAAACGGGTCGAAAAAATTCAAAAGTCGCCGACTTTTGGCAAAGTCGGGTTTCATGAAACGAAACCCGACCCTAGGATGAGGTCGGCCACGAGGTCGGCGACTTACGCGCCAAAGTCGCGTTTCAAAAGTTTGTTTTGCGCTCTTTTTCAGCCAATCAGGATCCACGGACACTGTGGGCAACGTGATGTCCTAGGCACGGGTCACCACCATCTTTCAGAAGGGCATGCAAGTGATTGGCTTGCTTTGGTGGGCGTCACAGGGGGTATAAAAGGGCGTGCACGCCGACCGCCATCTTAATTCTGCCGATCTTAGTATAGGGAGAGGTTGCTGCTGATTCTGTAGGGAGAGCGTTAGGCAGGGAAGAAGACAAAAGAACTGCTTCTGCTGCTAGCGATTTGGCCTGCACAACACACAAGTCACTGTGTGTGCAGTGCAAGGGGAGGCTATATTGTGGTGTATCAGTGGTGTTGGTTGTTGGGCTGCCTTCTAAGGCTTCCTGACATGCTGGCATTGCTGTTTACCCACTGCTCCGCAAACTGCTTTTTTAAAAGCAATCCAATCTCCCTTATCCTCTAGTCACTTTGGTCACAGCTGTGCCATCGAGCGTGTCACATAGCGCTCAGATATCAGTGGGCCTCACACAATCCACAAGTGTCCAGTGTCCAAAAGGTACGCAGAGATTCAAAATCTCCATTATCCTCTCGTCACTTTGGTCACAGGCAGCTGTGCCATCGAGCGTGTCACATAGCGCTCAGATATCAGTGGGCCTCACACAATCCACAAGTGTCCAGTGTCCAAAAGTGAACGCAGAGATTCAAAATCTCCATTATCCTCTCGTCACTTTGGTCACAGGCAGCTGTGCCATCGAGCGTGTCACATAGCGCTCAGATATCAGTGGGCCTCACACAATCCACAAGTGTCCAGTGTCCAAAAGTGTACGCAGAGATTCAAAATCTCCATTATCCTCTCGTCACTTTGGTCACAGGCAGCTGTGCCATCGAGCGTGTCACATAGCGCTCAGATATCAGTGGGCCTCACACAATCTACAAGTGTCCAGTGTCCAAAAGTGTACGCAGAGATTCAAAATCTCCATTATCCTCTCGTCACTTTGGTCACAGGCAGCTGTGCCATCGAGCGTGTCACATAGCGCTCAGATATCAGTGGGCCTCACACAATCTACAAGTGTCCAGTGTCCAAAAGTGTACGCAGAGATTCAAAATCTCCATTATCCTCTCGTCACTTTGGTCACAGGCAGCTGTGCCATCGAGCGTGTCACATAGCACTCAGATATCAGTGGGCCTCACACAATCCACAAGTGTCCAGTGTCCAAAAGTGTACGCAGAGATTCAAAATCTCCATTATCCTCTCGTCACTTTGGTCACAGGCAGCTGTGCCGTCGAGCGTGTCACATAGCGCTCAGATATCAGTGGGCCTCACACAATCTACAAGTGTCCAGTGTCCAAAAGTGTACGCAGAGAATCAAAATCTCCATTATCCTCTCGTCACTTTGGTCACAGGCAGCTGTGCCATCGAGCGTGTCACATAGCGCTCAGATATCAGTGGGCCTCACACAATCTACAAGTGTCCAGTGTCCAAAAGTGTACGCAGAGATTTAAAATCTCCATTATCCTCTCGTCACTTTGGTCACAGGCAGCTGTGCCATCGAGCCTGTCACATAGCGCTCAGATATCAGTGGGCCTCACACAATCCACAAGTGTCCAGTGTCCAAAAGTGTACGCAGAGATTCAAAATCTCCATTATCCTCTCGTCACTTTGGTCACAGGCAGCTGTGCCATCGAGCGTGTCACATAGCGCTCAGATATCAGTGGGCCTCACACAATCCACAAGTGTCCAGTGTCCAAAAGTGTACGCAGAGATTCAAAATCTCCATTATCCTCTCGTCACTTTGGTCACAGGCAGCTGTGCCATCGAGCGTGTCACATAGCGCTCAGATATCAGTGGGCCTCACACAATCCACAAGTGTCCAGTGTCCAAAAGTGTACGCAGAGATTCAAAATCTCCATTATCCTCTCGTCACTTTGGTCACAGGCAGCTGTGCCATCGAGCGTGTCACATAGCGCTCAGATATCAGTGGGCCTCACACAATCCACAAGTGTCCAGTGTCCAAAAGTGTACGCAGAGATTCAAAATCTCCATTATCCTCTCGTCACTTTGGTCACAGGCAGCTGTGCCATCGAGCGTGTCACATAGCGCTCAGATATCAGTGGGCCTCACACAATCCACAAGTGTCCAGTGTCCAAAAGTGTACGCAGAGATTCAAAATCTCCATTATCCTCTCGTCACTTTGGTCACAGGCAGCTGTGCCATCGAGCGTGTCACATAGCGCTCAGATATCAGTGGGCCTCACACAATCTACAAGTGTCCAGTGTCCAAAAGTGTACGCAGAGATTCAAAATCTCCATTATCCTCTCGTCACTTTGGTCACAGGCAGCTGTGCCATCGAGCGTGTCACATAGCGCTCAGATATCAGTGGGCCTCACACAATCCACAAGTGTCCAGTATCCAAAAGTGTACGCAGAGATTCAAAATCTCCATTATCCTCTCGTCACTTTGGTCACAGGCAGCTGTGCCATCGAGCGTGTCACATAGCGCTCAGATATCAGTGGGCCTCACACAATCTACAAGTGTCCAGTGTCCAAAAGTGTACGCAGAGATTCAAAATCTCCATTATCCTCTCGTCACTTTGGTCACAGGCAGCTGTGCCATCGAGCGTGTCACATAGCGCTCAGATATCAGTGGGCCTCACACAATCCAAAAGTGTCCACTGTCCACAAGTGTGTGCAGAAATTCTAAATCTCCCCTGTCCTATAGACACCTTTTACCTTGCTTTACATTACTATATAGTTTGTTGGATTTTGTCTACATTTCTACCAAAAATGAGGAAGGCTGGTGGAAGAGGCCGTGGAATTGGGCGGGGGTTGGCAGCTGGTAATGATGGTGTTGGTGGTGGATCTGATGGTAGTGGCAAGAGCAAAATAGGACCGAATGCAGGAGGTGCTGACCCTGCGTCATCGTCTGGCTACATAAGGCCTCGAACGCTTAGTTTTCTAGGAGTTGGTAAACCGCTTTTAAAGGCAGAGCATCAGGAAAAAGTTTTGTCTTACATTGCTGACTCAGCCTCCAGCTCTATCGCCTCCTCTTCTTCAGTTGTAAAAAGTAAAAGCACTGAGTCGTCATTGGAGGCTCATGTTCATGAACCACACCTTTCCTTGTGTCCTTCACCCCAACCAAGATTGAAGGATGACGCAGGCCATACTACTGATTACTCCATGGAGCTGTTTTCACATACCATGCCTGGATTATCAAGTCAAATGGTGAATTACCCAGGCCAAGATGAATCTGACATGGACTGCACTGATGCACAGCCGCTGATGGATGATTCTGCTGGTACATTCACTCAGAGCACTACATTGTCCTCTCAGTGTACAGAGACAGATTTTGACCCTGATGAGACTCAGGTGCCCCTTCCCGCACACTATACCACCATACACGGTGACACAGAGAAAGGTGCACATGACATAGAAGAGGAGGTGATGGATGACCCAGTTGTTGACCCAGATTGGCATCCATTGGGGGAAGAGGGTGCTGCTTCCAATAGCTCAGATGAGGAGCATCCACAGCAGACATCAACATCGCAACAGCTGTTATCTGGCAGGCCCGGAGCACTCCAAAGACAGGTTCCAAACATCAAAAGAGTTGCTGGACAGCTTGTCCAGAGGGTCAAAAGATCACAGCGTGCTAGGCCGCAAAATGTCTGCCAAAGTAGGAAGAGTGCAGTGTGGCACTTTTTTGAACAAAATCCTCATGATCAGGCCAAGGTTATCTGTAAGAAGTGCGCAAAGACCTTTAGCCGAGGGAAAAATCTGAAAAATTTGAATACCAGTTGCATGCTTAGACATTTAACCAGCATGCACTTGCAAGCGTGGACACAACACCAAACCTCAAGTGCCACATGTGCAACTGATCACAACGAAGGTAGTCAGCAACGCTACATTGTTTCCCCCACTGTAAGCCCACCGGTTAGCACAGCAGCAAATGTTGAGGTGTCGTTGCAAGGCCACAGCAGTCAGGGAATCCCACTGTTATGTCAACGAAAGACTGATTCTAGGCCATCAGAAAGAACACCAACTCCATCACCATCATCAACCCTCTCTCAGTCCGCCCTGTCCACCGCTACTTCCACCATATGCAGCTCTCAAGTCCAGCTCACCCTCCCAGACACTATGAGTAGGTCAAGAAAGTACTCAGTCTCTCATCCGCGTACACTGGGTTTGAACGCCCACATTGCCAAACTAATCTCGTTTGAGATGATGCCCTTTCGGTTGGTGGAAAGCACAGCTTTCCGCGAACTCATGGCCTATGCAGTACCACGCTATGACCTAACCAGTCGCCACTTCTTCTCTCGCAAAGCCATCCCAGCCCTCCACCATCATGTGAAAGACCGCATGCACTCAAGCAGTCAGTGAGCAGAAAGGTGCACCTCACAACTGATGCATGGTCCAGTCGGCATGGCCAGGGCCGTTACGTGTCCATCACTGCGCACTGGGTTAATGTGGTGGATGCAGGGTCCACAGGGGACAGCGGTGGTGGGACAGTGCTGCCTAGCCCACGGTATAGGAAACAGTTGGCTGTAGGCGTTCGACCCTCCTCCTCCTCCTCCTCCTCCTCCAGAAGCGAAAGCTCGTCCACAGAGCGCAGTCGTACGAGCACTCCATCTGCAGCTGCCACTGTTGCACACGATGTGTCCCCCTATCGAGCAGCTAGTGGAAAGCGTCAGCAGGCTGTGTTGCAGATGATGTGTTTGGGCGACAGACACACTGCCGAGGTGCTGGCCGAGTACTTGAAGCGACAAACTGAGTCATGGCTGGGCAGTGTACATCTTGAGGCAGGCAAGGTAGTTAGTGATAACGGCCGTAATTTTGTGGCAGCCATAGCCCTTTCAAAACTCAGCCACATACCTTGCTTGGCTCACACATTGAACCTGGTGGTGCAGTGCTTCCTCAAAAATTATCCGGAGTTAACAGCCCTGCTCCAGAAGGTGCGAAGACTGTGCGCGCACATCCGCCGGTCGCCTGTACACTCCGTTTGTATGCAGAAGCTGCAGCGATTGCTCCACCTTCCCAACCACCGCCTCATTATCGACATTGCAACAAGGTGGAACTCCACCCTGCACATGGTGGAGCGGCTGTGCGAGCAGAGGCAGGCCATAATGCATTAGGAGGATACACCACCAGGCACTTTGAGAGCAGACATGGAGTTGACAGGCGTGCAGTGGTCGAAGCTGAAAGACCTTTGTAAAGTCCTTCAGTGTTTTGAGGAATGCACACGGCTGGTAAGCGCAGACGACGCCATCCTAAGCATGAGCATCCCACTTATGCGTCTGCTCATGCAAACTTTGACGCACCTTAAGGAGCAGGCGTCTGCAGCCAATGTTGATGAGGAGGAAGAGGAGGAGGGAATCCTTGATGACATTCAGCCATTGTCTGCTCAGGGACCTCTCCTGGACGAAGTGGAGGAAGAAGAGGAGGAGGAGGAGGAGGATGATGGGGATGATTACTTAGGGGAGGAGGATGCATCTCGTGGGGCAAGTGAAAATGTTGGCGTGGCAAGGTCTGGTACAGGGTTTGTGCGTGACTGGAGGGATGTGGATTTGCCAGAAAGTGCTCCTCCACCCAGCACTCGCAGTGCATCATTGACACCGGGAACATTGGCCCACATGTCAGATTATGCCTTGCGGATCCTAAAAAGGGACCCCCGCATTGCCAAAATGATGAACAATGACGACTACTGGTTGGCCAGCATCCTGGATCCACGCTATAAAGGCAAATTACAAAACATCATGCCACAGGAGAACCTTGACCTAATATTGGCTAATAAACAAGCAACTCTGGTAAATCGGTTGCTTGAGGCATTCCCAGCACACAGCAGCGGTGATGGTTCTCACACGAGCCGTACGGGCCGGGGGCAGCTTGGCAGAGGTGTTCGTGGTGCACACAGCAGAAGTGGCGTTGGAGATACCGCTCACACAACTGGTAATACTGCATCGATGGAAAGTGACAGGAGACAGCAGTTGTCAACTATGGTTACAAACTACTTTTCCTCCCATATCGATGTTCTCCCACACAGGTCATTCCCCTTTGACTATTGGGCCGCTAAACTGGACACCTGGCCTGAATTGGCCCAATATGCCTTACAGGAGCTTGCTTGCCCAGCTGCAAGTGTGCTATCGGAAAGAGTCTTCAGTGCAGCTGGATCAATCCTTACAGAAAAAAGGACCCGTCTGTCAACCCAAAATGTGGATGATCTAACCTTCATTAAAATGAACCACGCATGGGTTTCCAAGGATTTTGTCCCACCTACCCCTGATGACACATAGGGTGACAGAAAAATGGCTTGCTTTGGTCCACCTCTTCCTGGTACTTCACCTATTTCGCCTTTTGCATCAGCTGAATGTCCAACATCAACATATGCCACTTTCTAAAACTCCCTAACTGTGCTGCCTCCCCCCCCATGGCCGGGGTCACCACCTACCGCACGACACCGTGCGAGTGTCGTTGCCCTGGACAGGTGGGTAGGCCGACTCTTGGGCGCGGGCACTGGCACAGGGTCCCTCATAGTGCAATCAAGTGTCTCTGACGGCGGTGGTGCACACCCGCCGTCAGACACACCGCTGTACTATGAGGGGCCCAGTGCCAGTACCGACGCCCACGAGTGGGCCCCCCTTGCTTGGGCAGGGCCCCAGCATTTGCAATCTTTACCTCTCCCTGCTCCTCCTCTGTGTAATCTGGGCCGTCAAATCCATACTGTGCCTGACACCGTCTGAGCCTGCCTCCTGAGACATATATTTTGAATGTGTACGCTATCCATACATGTTATCCGGGGATACGGTACCCTTTCTAACCTTTGTGCAATGACGTGCAATCCATACTGGGCCTTACACCGTCTGAGCCTGCCTCATGCTGTATAGACATATATTTTGAATGTGTACGCTATCCATACATGTCATCCGGGGATACGGTACCCTTTCTAACCTTTGTGCAATGACGTGCAATCCATACTGGGCCTAACACCGTCTGAGCCTGCCTCATGCTGTATAGACATATATTTTGAATGTGTACGCTATCCATACATGTTATCCGGGGATACGGTACCCTTTCTAACCTTTGTGCAATGACGTGCAATCCATACTGGGCCTAACACCGTCTGAGCCTGCCTCATGCTGTATAGACATATATTTTGAATGTGTACGCTATCCATACATGTTATCCGGGGATACGGTACCCTTTCTAACCTTTGTGCAATGACGTGCAATCCATACTGGGCCTAACACCGTCTGAGCCTGCCTCATGCTGTATAGACATATATTTTGAATGTGTACGCTATCCATACATGTTATCCGGGGATACGGTACCCTTTCTAACCTTTGTGCAATGACGTGCAATCCATACTGGGCCTAACACCGTCTGAGCCTGCCTCATGCTGTATAGACATATATTTTGAATGTGTACGCTATCCATACATGTTATCCGGGGATACGGTACCCTTTCTAACCTTTGTGCAATGACGTGCAATCCATACTGGGCCTAACACCGTCTGAGCCTGCCTCATGCTGTATAGACATATATTTTGAATGTGTACGCTATCCATACATGTTATCCGGGGATACGGTACCCTTTCTAACCTTTGTGCAATGATGTGCAATCCATACTGGGCCTAACACCGTCTGAGCCTGCCTCATGCTGTATAGACATATATTTTGAATGTGTACGCTATCCATACATGTTATCCGGGGATACGGTACCCTTTCTAACCTTTGTGCAATGACGTGCAATCCATACTGGGCCTAACACCGTCTGAGCCTGCCTCATGCTGTATAGACATATATTTTGAATGTGTACGCTATCCATACATGTTATCCAGGGATACGGTACCCTTTCTAACCTTTGTGCAATCACGTGCAATCCATACTGGGCGTGAGAACGGCTGGCGAGCTGTTAAGCAAGCTACAGCACCTGTCCAGACAAGTACAGGGATTCTCTAGAGAGGAGACTTATTTGATTGTTTTCAATGTTGGGACAGCAATTTTTGGGGAGCACTATACTCTGGAGAATGATAGATGGGGCCCACCATACACTGGAACATTCCAAAGGTGGACATCAGACACTGGAGCAGCATTTACAGGGCCCATTATACACTAGAGCATTAGAAATGGGGCCCATTATGTTTGGAGCATTATTTGGGCCCATAAGACAGTGAAGCTTCATCCATGGGGACCAACATATACTGTAGCATTATGTGGAGCTCATCATATACTGTTTCAAACATTATATGGGACCAATGATTCTGTATGGAGAAATAGATGGGCCTCGTCATGAGATGTAAAAAGTGAGGTATTTTTCATTGTACTATACCGCTATTTCTCTGCCGTATCGGAGCATGATGAGTTGTGGTATGTGTTAAAGGGGTGCTCTTTCGCCCAGGGCACATGAAAACCTGGAGCCAGCCCTCCCCCCCCACAGTTTGTAGCCAAATAACCCCCATTTTTCAGTGCGTAACTTGTAATATGAAGTTAATTAAGGTTGACAAGCTTAAGAAAGAAGAATTGATGCTTTTGGCATTCAAATGGGCACTGTAGGTGTGTTTCCTGTCCTCCTCTCACTGCCGACTTTTATTCCCCATTGACTTACATTGGGTTTCGTGTTTCGGGACGACCCCGACTTTTCCCTATAATCGGACGATCTTGCTCGACCCGACTTTTGGAAAAGTCGGGTTTCACGAAACGAAACGCGACCCTAAAAAACCAAAAGTCGCTCAACTCTACTGGATACGTGTCCACAACTCTTGAGCTGTGTGACTGCAATCTCCAAGGCATATTAATTTAAAGACTGCCTGATTGCAGTGAGCCATGGCTGCGCAGTACAGAGGTGGGGAGATTCTACTTGCACTTTTGGAATGTGTGTCTGATTAAAGGAGAGGTTGAGGGCACAGGTGGAGGCCCTAAAGGAGGTGGAAGAGACAGAAGCTGTGGAGGTTCTGTTAGATACATAGGTTTGTCCCGCAAGCCTTGGTGATTCCTGTTGGCATATGCAACAGTTGCGGACTTCTTCGTTTATGTAAAGGAGGACTTAATGCTGATCTGACAATAGATGGCAATGTTGTGTAAAGTTTCCTTGCTTAATGTGTTGTGAGAGAAAAAGTCTCTTTTGTTAGTTTCAGTTTTGTTTTTCCTACTTCCTGAAGATGCAGCATTGTATGACTGTGCATTTTTCCTTTACCTCATGCTCTAACAAGTAAAAGCTTGTTATCCCATGTAGTCTGCTCTGTGAAGTTTTCTACTGCAACTGTGGGTATTCAAGGAGCTATTCAACAAGCTGTGCAACTTCCAAGACTTGTTGAGCAGCAAAAATAGCACCTGCCCCCACAGCCACAGAGTCACCCAGTGCTCAGTCAGTGAGATGTAACGTCCCTGCCCATGTTTGCTCGTCCAGGTCTCAGTGGTGAAATGCACCCTGGCAGACATAGATTTTTTCAGTGAATGGGTGATATTGTTCGCGTCATGCTGGTGTATTGAAGACACAGCTTTCTTAGAGAAGTAATGGCGACCGGGCAACTGGTACTGAGGGACTGCGACGACCATCAACTTTTGGAAACCATCTGTATCCACCAGGCGGAAAAGGCAGCATTTTCGTTGCCGAACAGATTGCAGATGGCGGAGTTCAAGCTCTTAGCCATGTGTAGGAGGAAACATTCTTTTATATGTCCACAACTCCGGGACCAAGGGCTGGCTGCTGTGCTGAGAGATGGCATAGAATGGAGAGCAGGACAAATTGCTGTACTGTGAGTGAGGTGCAGGTGGAGATGTTACAGTGGATAGAGAAAGATGCGCTGTGCAAAATGACACAAAAGCAGCAGTCATGTCTACTTCCATAACAGCTGACCGTCTCTCACTCACCTCGACTGTGGTTGGAATGGTGACAAAGGAGGAAGAAGCAGCATATAGGGTTGATGGGACAGTCGGCGGTTGGCGAGGCCCGCTAGTCCGCATTTTAGCGCAGTGAGATTCCCACACTAAGGCATGTTGATCACGCATGTGCTGGTTCATGCACATAGTTGTCAAATTATTGCAGTTTTTGCCTCTACTGAGGTTTTTTTTTTTTTTTTTTTTTTTTTTTACAGATAACGTGTGTTTGGTCATCCTCTGCGGTCTCAAAAAACGCACAGGCTAGGCAACCCTTGCCACTCCTGCAAACTGCACACTCGTGGCTGGTACTGGCCAGAGCCAGAGTTGGGGCAGTGCTAGTCATGGTTGCATCACTTCCTGTCTGTGTGGGAAGCCGCAACCTAACCTCCTCATCTTCCTCCACCTCCTCTGCTGAGCTACTCAGCTGCGTAGCTCAGGGATGACACGAAGTGGGATCTAAAACTTCATCTTCATCCTTCTGTTCTCACATTCCTCACCCTGAGAATCACCCTCCTCTTCCTGTACTGACAACACAGTACAGTCAGATTGCACCACTGGTATCTGAGTCTCATCAGAATCACATCCACCCTTGGTAGTTTACGTCTTGTGACAAGGGTCTGGATTCTGCTCGGACTCTACTTCATCCAGCCTCGGCTCCAATATGAAAACATTTTGAGCATCGGTGCAGATGCTTTCCTCCTCTGGATTACAATGTGTGAACAGCTCTTCAGAATGGCACGTCTGTGATTACCCACAGTCAGTTGGGCATTTACAAAGTTTTGAAGTGGGGTGAAACAAGGGTGATTGGGGTGCCACCACTGAGGATTGTACTGTGTGTGATGTTAAGGTGGAGGAAGAGGAGAAGAGGGCACTTGATGCAGCGCTTGCTATCCACTGGATCACATGCTTTTTCTGAGCCTTATCTACAAGGCATACCGCTGTGTGGCTGCCAAAGAAAGGGAGTATAGTAGCCTGGCCAGTAACAAATGTTATCAGTGGTCTTTGGATACGATGAGACCGTGTTTGTTCACTTGACCTTTCATTCACATTAACACCATGTATATGTCGAACACCAAGCCTATTCCCCTTTCCACCACAACCTTACTTTTTCCCCATTCATGTTGTAAGTAGCCTTCCCCTCTTGTTCCCTGTTGTTTCACAACCTTCAGCCCCCAACTATGTCACCTGTCACTAAATGAACAATAACTATTTTATTAGATAGTGTGCCTGAAAAACACTGTTATGCCTAATGATTTTTAAGTGGAAATCTGGTCTTTTGACTTGCCACTGAAACACAATTTTAGCACAAATGATTTGGAGCAGGTAATTGGGCCTTGTGGCTGCACCACACCACTACAATAGGCCTAGCTATTTTTAAGTGGAAATCTGGCCTTCTGATTTGCCACTGAAACACACTTTTAGCACAAACGATTTGAAGTAGCTAATAGGGCCTCATGGCTGTGCCACTATATTAGGCCTAACAATTTTTAAGTGGAAATCTGGCCTTTTGGTTTGCCACTGAAACACAGTTTTAGCACAAATGATTTGTAGTAGCAAATGGGGCTTCTGGAGACTACCACACAGTTTTTGAATCATCTACTTCGATGTTGGAAGATCGATTTCACACAGGACAGGATCCTATCTATTTCACTGACAAATTCACTTTCAGCACCAGCACTAGCGCAGGAGCGATCTCTCTCTGCATTGTGACACTGAACAAATGTCGCAAGCAAAACAAGATGTCCGCTTTTTATATGACCATGGACATGTGACTTTGGCAACCAGTCACAGAAGACATTGTGTCATGATGTTGTGAATGTTATCTGTGCCCTGATTGGTTGCCAGAATCACCACACAAAGTTAAGAGAGGAAAAAAAAAAAAAAAAGCTTGCGCCGCTCCTGTAATCTCTTCAAATGCTCCTCTAACCCCTCCACACTCTCTCCTCTCATCAAACACATCCCCCCACTCATCATGCAGCAGCACTATCCTAGCCAAAGTAATAACAAAAGTATTAGTGGAAACACGATAATTTATTGAACTGTGACAAACGTTTTCTGACTGAGTAAAAATGCTCGTGAAAGCGAATACAAATCCGAATGTGCTACGTTAGTGCCGAAGTTGAGATTTGCGAATATTTTCCAAACACTTTCGCTCATCTCTAGTTGCTACTGCTGCTAATGTTACTAACAATTTTATGAACTGTGTAGTCTCCAAGCTGGATCTCCATCTGGTGGGCTCCCTGTAGTGAAAGGTGTGTCAGAGCCCCTTTATACTATTTCTACTCTGGGGAAATTGATTATGTCTGTAAAGCGCTGTGGAATTAATGATGCTATATAAGTGAGTAAAATAAAATAAATTGATGCCACTTGAGTGGTGTCTGCCCCTAATTTTTGGAAATATTTGGACTACAAGTTGGATCTCCATGTGTCTTGCCTGAATTTGTCAGGACTCTCACATCACCAGGCCTACACCTGTCACCAATCCACTTGTTACTGATCAATGTTTAAGCTAGAAATGCTGGTCCAAGTCCTGTCCCAGGCTGTTAGGCGTCGGGTTCCTGTCGCTGCACAGCAGGAATGCCGAGCCTTGCATTCACCAGTCTCCCATTCCTCTCCGGCCGCAGCAGACTCGTCGATCCCGGCGCTCTGCTCAGACCAGCACTGTGGGTTTGGTTGCTGCTGCCATCTCTGGTCCAGCTATAGCAACACATGCTGGTCAGCAGCGAGCTACTCCAGGGACTAAGTCCTCCTTTCAGTCCACTGAGCATGCCCGTGAGACGATCTCTCATTGGAGATCGGAGGTCACATGCTCAGGTCCTTCTCCAGCTCCAGCTCAGATTGGACCATCAGGAAAGTCAAGAAGGTCCCGGAAGGACGCTGCTATAAGATGTTCGCATGGCCGATTGGCCATGTGCTAAGATAGACTTTTGTTTAGACTTGTGTGTATGATGACGGATGCATGAATCTGGTGACTGACTCATTATATAACCCCCCTCCTTTGATACGTATGAGTTAGGGTTAGCTTAGTTTGGGTCAGCGCCTTGCAGTGGCAAAGCATGTGCCACAGTGCTCCAGTCACAGCATAAGTGTTAGTCTAATAGTGCTGCCATATCTAGTGTACCTCTGGGCGGTACACGTCTATCCACTGCACCCTGTGACTGCTAACAGGGCACAGCATTTTCCCTAGCTCCCCTCTGGTGCCGCAGTTGCGGCTCCATGTGCGAGTGGGCCTAGAAGGACTCTGCCTCCGTGTCTCTGGGCAGAGTTCTGGGACAACGTCGCTTGCACTTCTACACATTAGTGCGGTCCTGTGAGGTAACAGGTTCCGCCTCTTGCACACCGGGTGAGGTAACCCGTGTGCATTATTATCCACCATTACTAAGCAGCAGTTTACCACCTCTGCACGGTTGACCCCAGGCTGCAAACGCTTCTCACTATTATTTTAATATTTGGTGTGTTCCGCCAGCCCTAACATTATCTTAGCGCCAGGGTCTGGCTATTAATGGCAGACGAACAACAACTGCTGCAGCACATCCGGAAGTTGGGGGGAGGTTGGCGGCTCTCGAGCGTTCAGCCTCAGCTGCGGATGTTACTACGGTCGCTGTTTAGGCAGCCACGGAGGCTGTCTCCCGTGTGACTGCTGCCATCCCTGCTCTGGCTTTGTCCCGACTCCCTCTGCCCGAGAAGTTCTCGGGTGATAGTGCCTCATGTAGGGTTTCATCAGCCAGTGCGCTATACAGCTAGGAGCTGTGACATTTGACATCTCCCTCCTGTCGGGCAGGGCTCTGGAGTGGGCCACTCCACTGTGGGAGCGTGGTGACCCTGTGCTACAGAGTGCCTCTCAGTTCCTGGTCACTCTGAAGCAAGTTTTTTTGGGGCCTTGGGTCACACATGACACTGCGCTCCAGCTCCTGGCTTTAACACAAGGTTCGTCCTTGGTCAGCCAATATGCCATCCACTTCCGGACTCTGGTCTCAGAGCTGGAGTGGCCTGATAAGGTCCTCATCCCCATCTTCTGGAGAGGCCTGGCTGATCATGTCAAGGACACCCTGGCCACTAGGGAGGTTCCCGCAACACTGGAGGAGCTCATTACCATCTCCACCCGCATTAATCTTTGTTTTACCGAGTGAGGGTTGGAGCAAGCCCAGTCCAGCCAGAGGTTTAGATTGGCACCAACCTTCACTAAACCTCCGGAACTCCCTGATCAGGTGTTTGATCTCCCTGAACCCATGGAGGTGTCTCGCACGGGTTCCAAGTCCCGGTCCGCGCAAGCATACCTAGTCTGTTCCCTCTGTCGACAGCCTGGTCACCATGTCAACAGGTGCCCACAGC
The DNA here is from genome assembly GCF_039654945.1 of Dendrobates tinctorius. Taxonomy (NCBI): domain Eukaryota; kingdom Metazoa; phylum Chordata; class Amphibia; order Anura; family Dendrobatidae; genus Dendrobates; species Dendrobates tinctorius. Next base: position 21,431,212 of record NW_027361795.1, on the reverse strand, counting down.
AGTCAGGACGCTCGTGTCTAGTGGCCGTCAGAGGGCATCCAGTAGACACAGCAACATTCTTGTCCAAGTTGTCCTTTAAGGGGACACTTGAGTTCAGCTCTTCCACTCTGGAGGTGCAAGTTTGCGTGGATTCCAGAGCAGAGGGCAATTTTTGTGTCCTCCGCCTTCGCCCAATGGCACGCAATCTCCTTGGTCTTGCTACCTCAGCCTGTCACTATCAGAGTGGTAAATGGAGCAACACTACCCTCCCAGATTATCCACCAGACTGGTCCACTGAGTCTCTCCCTGTCTCCATCACATCAGGAGAAAATATCCCTCCTTGTTATACCCGAGGGCATCGATCAAGTCCTCTTAGGGGTCCCCTGGTTGCGTGTTCACTCTCCTCATATAGAGTGGTCCTCGGGGAAAATTCTCAGTTGGAGTAAGTCCTGTCAGGGTAGATGTCAGAGAGACTGTGTACAGGTCACAACCACAGAGGTTACCGCCGATCTTTCCTTGCTCCCCAAACACTATCACCAGTATGCGGACATTTTCTCCAAGAAAGCGGCGGAGACTCTTCCACAACACCGTCCCTATGACTGTCCCATTGATCTCTTGCCCGGTGCGGAGCCTCCTCGGGGTCGAGTCTATCCCCTATCTCTACCAGAGACCGAGGCCATGTCTCGGTACATCAAGGAGACTCTGGCAGCAAGGGGATTCATAAGGAAGTCAGTGTCACCACCAGGGGCGGGATTCTTCTTTGTCCAAAAGAAGAATGGAGAATTACGTCCCTGCATTGATTACAGGGGTCTTAACGCCATCACCGTTAAGAATAAGTATCCTCTACCCCTGATATCAGAACTGTTTGATAGATTACGAGGAGCGAGGGTTTTTTCCAAGCTGGATTTGCGGGGGGCCCTATAACCTGATACGCATCCTTGAGGGGGACGAGTGGAAGATGGCCTTTAACACCAGGGATGGCCATTACGAGCATCTTATCATGCCCTTTGGGCTCTGTAATGCTCCTGCCGTCTTGCAGGACTTTGTGAATGATATGTTTCGAGATAGACAACCACCGAGGTAGAGAGCATATCTGGATGATATTCTCATCTTGTCTCCAGATATCGACTCCCACCAGAGAGAGGTTTGCAAGGTCTTCGACCACTTACGGGCAAATTCCCTCTACGCCAAGTTGGAGAAGTGCCTGTTTGAGCAGGAGTCCTTGCCTTTCCTGGGCTATATCATCTCTGCCCAGGGTTTGGCTATGGATCCTGAAAAGCTGCAGGTAATTGACTGGCAGGAACCCCACTCTCTCAAAGCGGTGCAGTGCTTTCTGGGGTTCATAAACTACTATCACCAGTTCATTCCCCACTTCTCCACCTTGATAGCTCCCTTGGTTGCCCTCACCAAAAAGGGAGCTAACCCCAAGTTATGGTCAGAACAGGTCTCCAAGGCCTTTTCCTCTGTTAAGTACCACTTTGCTAGCGCTCCCATTCTACATCGTCCTGATGTAGATAAACCTTTCATCTTGGAGGTAGATGCCTCTTCCGTTGGTGCCGGAGTGGTCCTCTTCCAGAAGGACGCTCAGGGTCAGAAGCACCCCTGCTTCTTTTTCTCCAAGACCTTCACACCAGCGGAGAGGAACTATTCCATCGGGGACAGGGAGTTGCTAGCGATGAAATTGGCCTTCTCGGAGTGGAGACATCTCCTGGAGGGTGCTCGGTACCCTTTCCAGGTGTTCACCAACTATAAAAACTTGGTCTATCTCCAAACCGCCCAGTGGTTAAATTCTCGCCAAGCCTGATGGTTTTTCTTCTTCTCCCGGTTCCACTTCACCCTACATTTCCTTTCCAGTGAGAAGAATGTCCGAGCCGATGCGCTCTCTCGCTCCGTGGTGTCAGCGGAGGAGGAGGAGGAGGAAGAGCCTCGGTAAATTGTACCATCTGAGAGCCTGAGGACAGTGGCTCCGGTCGCCCTTGAGTCTGTGCCCCCGGGCACGACTTTTGTCCCTGCCTGTTTGCGTCCTGAGGTCCTCTCTTCGGCTCATGCGTCCAGGTTGGGTGGACACTTTGGTACTAAGCAGACCGCTGAGCTTTTGAGGAGGACATACTGGTGGCCGCATATGGCCCGCAACGTCAGAGACTATGTTCAGGACTGCGTCTCCTGTGCCAACAATAAGTTTCCCCGGCAACGACCCGCTGGGTTACTTTACCCCTTACCGGTGGCGGACAGGCCCTGGGAAATGGTTGGCATGGACTTCGTGGTGGGTCTACCCAAGTCCGGTGGCAGCACAGTTATTTGGGTCGTCACAGGCCATTTTTCCAAAATGATGCACTTGGTGCCTCTCTCGGCTACCTTCCGCATGGGGCCTGGCAGTGTTGTTCATTAACCACGTTTTCCAATTACACAGCATGCCAGACAAGATTGTCAGTGACCGGGGCCACCAGTTTGCATCTCAGTTCTGGAGAGAGCTCTGTCGCTTGCTCAGTATTGAGCTGAATCTCTCCTCGGCCTATCATCCCGAGATAAACGGGTTGGTAGAGAGGGCCAACCAGATCCTGGTCACATATCTCTAACATTTTGTCTCGGCCAGGCAGGATGACTAGGCATCCTTGTTGCCAAGGGCAGAGTTCGCCTTGAACAATGCTGTGGCTGATTCCACCAGCCAGACCCCAATCCTCCTAAACTACGGCCAACATCCTCGTGTCCCTGAGCCCTTGCTCGTGTCATCCACCGACTCTAGGGTGGCAGACTGGGCGGGGGAGGCATGTGATATTTGGGACCGCACCCAGGATGCTATTCAGGCCTCTAAGGAGAGAATGAGGGCCTCCGCGGACGCACACCGGTATCCTGCTCCATCCTTATCCCTTGGCGACTTAGTGTGGCTCTCTGCCCGTAACATCAGGCTGCGAGTCGAGTCCACTAAGGTCACTCCTCGCTACATTGGTCCCTTTAAGGTCCTCGAACAGGTCAGCTCTGTGGTCTACCGCCTGGCCCTTCCACCACACTTGGCTATCCACTTTCCACGTGTCCCTCCTTAAGCCTGTCCACATGTCCCGGTTCTCCGAGTCATCTGCCGGGGCAGCAGACTTGTCCTCGGACGAGTTTGAGGTTAATGCCATCGTGGGATGCAGGGTGGTACGTGGAAAAAAGTTTTATTTGGTGGACTGGAAGGGTCATGTGTTATGAATGGGTCACCGAGGAGGAAAAAAAAACAAGATAAGTCTCAGAAAACTAGAGAGGTGGGTAACTATGCAGATTGCAGATCACTGATCTTAACCACACAACTAGCAGCAGTCGTGGAGCATTCCTACGATGGTCCTAGATGCCTCGTCACAACTGGAGAGCTACATAAGCCTAAAGCAGGAAAAGAGGAAAACTAACTGCCCCAAAGCAGACCCCAAAGGAAAGACAGCCCCCCACATGTATTGACGGTGAAACAAGATGAAAAGCACAAACACAGGCAGAAAAATAGGCTGAGCAAACGATAGGGCCCGACTAACTAGAAAGGAAAGCCACTGTCTGCAATCTGCCAAAAAACCCTACCAAAATAATGTCCAACACATCTGATAGCAAAATTAACCCTGAAGTCACTAGACTTCTTCCACTATATCAGCACTCTGAAATATTCTGAAACAGAGCAAAAAGAGGCCAATCTAATAAGGGACAAAAAAGGCAAATTGGCAAATACAGATAAATAGAAGTGGAAGTTCAGCATAGCCCCAGCAGGGGCAAGCTGACCACACAAGAAACTGAATTGACCAACAAGCGCAAGTGTGAACATTAGCAAAAAACAAACTTAACTTGAGAAGACTGGAAGAGAGGTGAAGTCCAAGACCTGAGAAGCAGACTGAATCACCAGCACCAGGATAGGGCGTCGGCTGTCTTATATCCAGTCTGATACTCCAGAGATCCAATCGTTATCCTCCTCATCAGGTGGCAGATCACTACCACTTAAACCAACCTCACTACCTCCTGTCACCACCAGAGGGAGAACGAAAGAACTCTCAACTGGTGGAGCAGAAAATCAGTTTATAACAGTCATGGTCCAGAGGCTTGGACCTGGGAGCCAGTGGAGCCACGCTCCGCTTCTCATTGTGGCATTTGAGCGTAGCGAGGCTCAGAGGGGAGGGGGCCCTAGGAGGGGGGGTAATGTTAGGCATTGGGTTCCTGTCGCTGCACAGCAGGAATCCCGAGCCTTGCATTCGGCGGTCTCCCATTCCTCTCCAGCCGCAGCAGACTCGTCGATCCTGGCGCTCTGCTCAGACCAGTACTGTGGGTTTGGTTGCTGCTGCCGCCACCTCTGGTCCAGCTATAGCAACATATGCTGGTCAGCAGCGAGCTACTCCAGGGACTAAGTCCTCCTTTCAGTCCACTGAGAATGCCCGTGCGTCGATCTCTCATTGGAGATCGGAGGTCACATGCTCAGGTCCTTCTCCAGCTCAGATTGGACCATCAGGAAGGTCAAGTAGGTCCCGGAAGGATGCTGCTATAAAAGGTTCGCATGGCCGCTCGGCCATGCACTAAGATAGGCTTTTGTTTAGACTTGTTTGTATGATGACGGATGCATGAATCTGGTGACTGACTCATTATATAACCCCCCTCCTTTGATACATATTAGTTAAGGTTAGCTTAGTTTGGGTCAGCGCCTTGCAGTGGAAAAGCATGTGCCACAGTGCTCCAGTCACAGCATAAGTGTTAGTCTAATAGTGCTGCCATATCTAGTGTACGTCTGGGCAGTACATGTCTATCCACTGCACCCTGTGACTGCTAACAGGGTGCAGCATTTTCCCTAGCGCCCCTCTGGTGCCGCAGTTGCGGCTCCGTGTGCGAGTGGGTCTAAAAGGACTCTGCCTCCGTGTCTCTGGGCAGAGTTCTGTGACCGCATTGCTTGCACTTCTACACATTAGTGCGGTCCTGTGAGGTAACAGGTTCTGCCGCTTGCACACCGGGTAAAGTAACCCGCATGCATTATTATCTGCCATTACTAAACAGCAGTTTACCACCTCTGCACGGTGGACCCCGGGCTGCGAACGCACCTTACTATTATTTTAATATTTGGTGTGTTCTGCTAGCCCTAACACAGGCCCTGCCAAATGCTAAAATCTGGCCAGCTGGCTGGACCATACTATAAGCACAAAGGATTTATATATTGAAATGTAGCCTGCTTTCTGGAGCACGCTATTAGTACAAACAGTTTAGATTCAGAAATGTGGACTCTTGGCTGGAGAAAAGCTAGTAGCACTAAATATTTATATACTGAAAAGTGGCCTTGTTTCAGGACAACTGTATTAGTAAAAAGGATTAATATTTTCAAATGTGGACTCCTGCCTAGCCCAAAATATTACCAGCCCCAAATATTTTTTTGCAGAAATGTGGCATTGTTTCATGACCACGGTATTAGCGCAAAGAATTTATATCTTCAAATGTGGACTCCTGCCTAGCCTAAAATGTTACCAGCACAAAATATTTTTCTGCAGAAATGTGGCATGCTTTCTGGAGCATGGTATTTGAGTAAACAATTTAGATTCTCAAATGTGGACTCCTGGATGGAGCAACAATATCAAAACAAAATTGTAAGATATTGAAATGTGCCCTGCTTTCTGGAGCACGGTATTAGAAGAAACAAATGTGGACTCATGGCTCAAGCACAATATTAGCAGCACAAGAGAGTTAGATGCTGAAATGTGCCCTCAGTCTCTGGGTTACACATTGAGCAAAACCAATTGATCATAGCTACACAGAATCCTATAAATCTGAAGTAGCTGACTGACAATCAACCGTCTAGATAACTTTCTGACTATCCAGTAAGCAGCAGCAAGAGCAGCCTCTCTGCGCTATTACACTGACAAAATGGCATCAAAACATCATGACCGCCTTTATATGGAGAGGGACATGTGACTGACAGCCAATGACAAACCCTTGTGTCTGGATGTTGTGGATTGTTTCTTGTTTCTGCGCCCTGATTGACTGTCAGAATCTCCACACATACAATAGAAAAAAAAAACAAAACAGATAGCAGTCAGCCACTCCTTTAACCTCTCCCCAAACTCTCACCTCATAAAACACGTCCCCCTATCCTCATACAACATCACTATCTTAACCAAAGACATAACAAAAGCATTAGTGGAAAAGTGGTTATGTAACAAACTTTGGCCGAATAAAAATGCTCAGGTGTCCGAATCCGAATGTGATACGTTCATGCCAAATTTGAGATTGGTGAATGTTTTCTGAACAAGTTTGCTCATTTCTATATATGATGATATTTATATGGTCACTATGTGCAAATAGATTTTAAGTTTTTCTTTTGCTTTCATGCATCTCTGGTAGATTGTGAATTGCTTTTCTGCTGCTATTTTTTCTGCTATTTTACAGCATATTAATAGCACCTGTGCTGAATTTTTGGTTATTTTTAAAGATTTTAAAAAGTTAACATCTCTTTGTTAGAATAGAAATTAAAATAATAAAAGTGTAATAAAATAGTGTTTTATTGCATATTTATGACATATTAGAATTTTTTTTGTAAATCTAAATATAACTGGAAAACATTATTTTTTATGCGCAATTTAAATTAATATCTGATAACCTATGAATGCAAAATTTATTTTTTAATAAAATGTGACTATTCAGGTGGTTTGCATATTCAGGGGTTGAACAAAATAATGGAAACACATGGAAACATCAACAAAAGTTAGGTTAATATGGTGTAGGTCCACCTTTTGCGGCGATTACAGCCTCAATTCTCTGAGGTATGGATTCATAAAAGGTGTGAATTATTTCCAAAGGAATTGTAGCCCATTCTTCAGTTGAAACACCCTCCAGTTCTTTGAGCGGCGATGGCGGCGGAAATCGATGTCTAACTTGAATCTCTAAAATCGGCCATAAATACTCAATATTGTTGAGGTCTGGGGATTGTGTGGGGCCAGATGAGATGCTCAACATGACAATGTTCCTCGTGCCATGCTTTAACGATTCTAGCTGTATGAATTGGTGCAATATCATCCTGAAAGATAGCGTTCCCCTCTGGGAACAGTGCTTGAACCATAGGATGCACTTGGTCGCCCAAAAAGCCTAAATAATCGCGGCTGTTAATTCTTCCATGAAGGGATATCATTGGCCCGGCGGATCTCCACGAAATAGCACCCCAGATCAACACAGAACCTCCGCCATGTTTTACGGTTGGGAGAAGGCAGTCTGGATGGAATGCTTCTTTCGGCTGTCTCCAAACGTACACTCGGCCAGAGGTCGGAAATAGGGTAAACGATGATTCGTCTGAGAATATCACATGTTTCCACTACTCGAGGGACCAATTCTGGAGGTTTCTACACCACTCTAAATGCTTGGAAACATTTGTCATTGGAAGCAGCAGTTTTCGAATTGCAGCTCTTCCGTGGAATCCAGATTTGTGCAGCTCCTGACGAACAGTTTTCGTGGAAACTGGGTTCTGTAGGTGTTCATTGAGCTCAACAGTGATTTTCGGAGCTGTGGTCTTGCGATCCTCTCTTACAATTCGCTTTATTAGAGTCCGATGGTCTCTCTCAGTCAACTTCGTCTTCCGGCCGGACCTGTGCTTTGCTACGGACGTTTTTCCTTCTCTTTCAAACACAGTCATTACTTTGGAGACAGTATCTCTTGACACGCCAAAGCATTCGGGCACTTTCTGCTACACTAGCGCCTGCCATGCAAGCATCAACAATTTGGCCTCTTTGAATATCCGAGAGGTCTGCCATTGGTATCAGGTTTTCATCAATGTTCTTACAATTCTGCAAAGCAAACAGTTAATTTACAGACACATATCACATAACACAATCAACTTGTGACGTCCGTCCGCGAATCTGGGCTGCAATAGGGACAGCACCCCGAGAAACCCCGAGACCCTTAACCTCTATACAGGGATCTGGAATTGTAGCAAGGCCCAGGGGGTGGCTGTCTAGAGGAGCAGTAGGCCAGAGCAGGACGGTCACCAAGGAAAATAGGCAGGGAATCAAAAACGTAGACAGAAATCGGGAGAGCAGTGGAGGTACCGAATTGGCAGGCAGTGGCAGAGTAAACAGTCCAGGCCAAGGTAAAAAAAACGGAAGAGTGACAACGGTACAAAAACGGCAGGCAGTAGCAGAGTCGAATATCCAGGCCAAGGTCTCAAACCAGGAGAGTAGCAGAGGTACAAAATCGTCGGCAGTAAAGGGGTCAGAAATCCAGGCTGAGGTCAGAGTCAAACAATAGCAAATCACACCGTAGCACACAGGGGAACCAAGAATATATCCAACAGCTTGCAAGACCAGTCCCAAGGTATTTGAGGGATCAGGTCATCCCTCATAGGTTCCCGGACTGATGATGTCATCAGGACCGCCCCCAGGACCAGGCCAGATGGTGATGCACCAACCCCTTCATGACTGACCGAGGAGCTGAGTCTGCGTCCACCAGATGCCTGCACAGGAGCCCCTTCTCTGTCGCCGCCATCACTCGGGGGTGAACCACGGCGCCTCCCAGTGGCCGAGGTAGGAACAGCAGGCCTCGAGTCAGATGGCGACTTGACAGTCCGGGGCCTCCTGGTTGCCGAGGTTGGGACAGCAGGCCCCGAGTCTGACGGCGATGTGACAGTACCCCCCCTCTAAGAGGGGCCTCCGGACCCTCAAAACCCGGTTTGTCAGGGTGAAGGAGATGAAATCTCCTAGTTAATGCTTTGGCATGGATGTTCCCCGCGGGGACCTAGGACCTCTCCTCCGGGCCATAGCCCTTCCAGTGTACAAGATACTGTACGGACCCTCTCACAAGGCAGGAGTCAAGGACACCCTGGACTTCATACTCCAGGGTACCCCTGACCGAAACAGGAGGAGGAGGGGACTGGGCAGGATGAATTGGGGAGCGATACAGCTTGAGGAGAGATTTATGGAACACGTTGGGCAATTTGAATGACTGAGGGAGTTTTAAACGGAAGGCTACCGGGTTAATCACCTCTATAATTTCGTATGGACCAATAAATCTGGGACCCAGTTTGGCAGACGGCACTTTAAGCTTGATGTTTTTGGTGGAGAGCCAGACCTTGTCTCCAACTCCCAGGTGCAGGCCCCGAGTCAGACGGCGATGTGACAGTCCGGGGCCTCCTGGTGGCCGAGGTCGGGACAGCAGGCCCCGAGTCTGACGGCGATGTGACGGTCTGGCGCCTCCTAGTGGCCGAGGCCAGGACAGCAGGCCCTGAGTCTGACGGCGATGTGACACAACTACAAAACATTACCATATGTCACGGTTTGCATGTTTATAACATGTTCGAAGATTATGATGCCAAAATGTTAGGTGCTTCCATTATTTTGTCCAACCCCTGTATGTATAACACAGATAATTCATTAGTTTGTTCTTTATTGGTATTGATAATATTTATTTTCGATGTAAAGAATTTAATGTAAAAAAGTTATCGTACACTAAATATAAATATAAAATTAAATCAAGACAATGTTTTTTTCTAAACCTAATATTTTTTAATTGTCACTTTTGGTTCAAATGAAAATGATCTGTATAAGTTAAGGGAGATGTTATTTTACGAGCGTGCCCTTGAAGAAGTCAGAGTGCTAAAACTCAAGTCTGGCTGCAGAGGTTTTGTGAAATGGCATTAAACTATTTATATCTTGTGAGAAGAAATACAACTTTAATGAATTCTGGTGTGGCAGAATTTCACTATTGAGTATCGTCGCTCTGTGCCTTCTCTTTTTCTCATGGAATGAAGAAATGCCTTTTCTAATGGCTACAGCTGAACAACCAAATATCAGCCAACAAACAAAATTAATGACAGTTCAGACAACAGAGATATATTTCAAAGAAACACGCTGCAATTATTTTTGTAAAATAAGTTATTTATTTGCACATATTGCCAACATATGCAAAAGTATATTTTTGGAGAACATGTGACCTAGCTTCAGGTTATTGCTGCCTTTTGAACTACGCACGTTGGCTATGTTTCATTATAAAAAAGAATCTTTTTATAAGAGCTCTTTTATTCATATGTAACAAAGTTACCCTTTGTATAGAGTAAAATGATTATATGCCATAATTTCATGTTAAAAAAGAAAGTTAGCTGCTAAATGTGTGGTAGGTAAAATAACTAAAAGCCCATACTCAACTGTTAAAGCTTCTATCACCCCAGAATGAATGGTCCCATGGTCACCTCAGCAATCTCCAATTACATTGTAATAGCTATGAAATGCAGAGGCATGCAGTAAACCACAATGGTGATGTCAGATGTCATTACTAGAGATGAGCGACTTTGCCTTTTTTAGGGTCGAGTGGGGTTTCATGAAACCCGACTTTCTCAAAAGTCGAGTCGAACGAAATCGGCCGACTATAGGGAAAAGTCGTGAAACACGAAACCCAATGCAAGTCAATGGGGAGAAAAGTGGGCAGTGAGTGGAGGACTGTAAACACACCTGGCAGGAATTTTAACCCTAGAGGCGGCAAAATCTCTCTCTCCCTCTCCCTCCCACTCCCACTCCAGCTACGCTCCACTTCTCATTGGCTGAAAAAAGTCACGTGCAAGCATTCGGCGAAACCCGACTTTGGCGCTTGGGTCGCCGACCACATGGCCAACTTCACACTGTGGTCGGGTTTCGGTTCATGAAACCCGACTTTGGCGAAAGTCGGCGACTTTTGAATCTGACCGACCTGTTTCGCTCAACTCTAGTCATTACTTCTCCAACGTAAGCACAGATCTGTGTAAACCATAGAACAATTAATGTTTCAGCAGGGTACTTCGCAAGTAACTATTTTATCACATGTGCAAGCGTCCATTTTTTTCTTAAAGTTACACAATCTTTAACCATTTACTTCAACATTCGATAAAATTATATTGACATATGATTTGTATCATCAATTATAGATGCCCAGCTAAAGATGGAGTTTATGTCAAAATGATTCAGAATGGGTTATCCTCCGAAGCAAGATTTCAAATAAAAGCATTTGCATTCGCCAGCTTTCACCTTGTCGACATTACGTGCAAAGTGCACTATTGTAATAAATACTCTGCTTGCTCCATGGTAAGTAATGTGCTTTATGTACAAGTAACATTATATCTAATCTGAAAATATGAAGATATCAGAATAAGATGGATAAATAAAATAAGTTGATACTTGCACAAGGTACAGATTAGATATTAGAGAAAAAATTTTGACAGGGTGATCAAAGAGTGAAACAGGCTGCCACGAGAGGTAGTGAGTTCTCCTTCAATTGAAGTCTTCAAACAGAGGCTGGACGGATATCTGTCTAAGATGGTTTAGTGAATCCTGCATTGAGCGTGGGGTTGGACACAATGACCCTTGAGGTTCCTTCCAACAATAACATTCTAAGATCATTGGACAACCATTGAACAATCAATAATCTGATGATTAACCCCTAAGACCATTTAACCATTTAACCATTAAAATAAAGATATATTTAGAGTTGAGCGAAACAGGTCGGCCAGATTCATAAGTCGCCGACTTATGGCAAAGTCGGGGTCCGCCGACCGAAACCCGACCACAGCGTGAAGTCGGCCATGCGGTCGGCAAAACGAGCACCAAAGTCGGATTTCCCAGAATGCTTGCACGTGACTTTTTTTCAGCCACTGAGCAAGGACATACACTCTGGGCAACGAGATGACATGTGCATCGTCCGGGAAGAGAGAGAGAGAGAGCTTTCGTGCACTTTAAAAAAGCGGTCCGGCATGTAGGTGAGTTTTCAGTCCTCCACTCCCGGCCGACTTTGCTTTCCCATTGAATTGCATTGGGTTTCGTGTTTCAGTCAGACCTTCGACTTTTCCCGATAGTCGACCGATTTCGTTCGACTCGACTTTTGAGAAAGTCGGGTTTCATGAAACCAGACTCAACCCTAAAAAAGGCAAAGTCGCACATCTCTAGATATATTGTGAAACAACACTGAATTGTCAGTTGCCCTGGTCTCTGGCATTTCTTAGTATTGTATATCAGTAAAGGCAATGACACATTTTTCCATAAGTGTCCAAGTGATTGTTACAGAGCTATTCTAAGTAGACATTGCATCTCCTCTGTTGGTTTTCCTAGCCTTTGAAGTGCTACTGCAACTCTTAAATCTGGTCAGACTCCTCAAAGTAACCTGGTCATTATCAAATTTGCAGTTATTATAAAGGTCACTTCCAAAAACAAGGAAAGAATCAAAAGCTGAACATATTGTAGGTCATTTACATGGCAGAAATGGCCCAAAAAGGTTAATTTAGTACAGTCAGAGAGGTAAGTGTCTGCTTTACAGATAGGGCAGTAACATTGTGCAGCCAAAAACCTGACACCACAAGAGTACAATTCTATGATGGCTTGAGGCTTCAGTGTTGGATTATGTTCAATTATTGCAGTGTCAAGAACGCTATCTATTACTCTCTTAATCCTCAATGTAGGATCATTCATAAGTCTATTGACTTAGTGTTGCTTCATAATTTGTAGACCCATCCAAAATGTTGCAGCTCCAATGTCCTTCTATGCTTTATTAAGTCAAATGGTAAGGACTCTGAATATGGGGGAAATTTTGGTTGGCAGATTTTCTGAACTTGGATATTTAGTGGAAGTAAGAATTGTAGGATTATAAGTAGGAAGACTGCTGATAGACACAGATCATTAAGGAAAATAGACCATTGTTAACATCCATGTACTAAAAACATGCAGGTGTGAATAGGCATACAATTTTTGAAACCTTGGAAATTGATTAAAAAAGGGACTGAGATTTATCTATAGGAATGTGAAATTATCGGCTAATTAGTCATAAAACTGGTATTAAAAATCTAAAGTCTCTAAACAGATATTTTTGCAAACTTACAAATACCGGCACTTTTGCATGCTTATCATGTCAGAACTGTCATGTTGTTATCAAAAGTCTCAATTGTAAAGTGCTTGGCACGCTATAAATAAAATTATTAGTATTTTTATTATTTAAGGTAATACAGTTTAATATCTAACCAAAGGGATATTGATAGCTGTAAGAGGATTTTTTACTTGTAACAACTCTAACATTATTTACGGTAATTATATTTCTCAGTGAGAAATCTTACATTGGTTAAACTATTAGGTCTGTCAAAGTGCGTATGAATAAACATAGATCAACCAAACAGATTTTTGAAGAAAATGAACATGATTAAAAGAACAAAAAAACACAGTAAAAGAAAAGGACTAAGTCTAGTGAAACAACACCCACTCGGCACTTCTTTGAAGCAGCCTTTGACCGGAGATTGCTCGTCTTACAAGTAATATACGGTGCTGATGGACAGAGAATTAAGGAGAAATAGCTTTAGTGTGAAATATATTGGAGTTTAGCCCCAAAGGATTTGGATGAAACATGCTATTTTATTGTCTTTTTGTGAGATTGTGAGTCTATAGTCTCTGCCTGTACTGTTATTGTGTTTCTTCTGCGACCAGTGACCATCGCTGTGGGCTGTGTGCACAGTGTGTGATCCCAGAATGACTTTTGAATAGAAGACTGTTATAATGATTTAGAATTAAGAAGTTGTGACTTCATGAGATACACAATTGATTTTTAAGTATAAATGTATTACTAGTGAAAAAAATATTTATCAAAATTGCTAGTGTAAGTATTAAGGTTTACTATTAACAGTTGTTGGTTGTCATGTAATGATGGCTATTTGACCTGCTTTGTGAGTAACAAATATACAAGGGGCACAGAATGTAGCCAACGCAACCTCACGCTAGTCCTGCCTCGGCAGCGTGCCATGTGGGGAGGTGAATGTATGTTAATACTGATCTATTTTCTGTAATGTTTGTCACTTTTCCCATATTTTGAAACATGCATTTGAATGCAGGAATTTTTAAAAAGAAATAAGAAGTGTTTATGTTAATATCTCTTTGTGATCTATTTTATGGATTTTATGGAAGTTAATCTCCATCCACTACTCAGAGAGAACTGAAAACTAGAGTTAGAGGCCACAGTGGAGAAAACATTGCAGGATACACGTCATATGATGTACAGAAATAACATTATTACTAATGCACAGACACAGAAAAATGCTTGTTATAAAAATTAAACAATTGTAAAGGATATATGGCCACAGCTTAAATCCATACTCCTGGGCAAAACTCATGGTATTTGCATATAAACCTGGAATGAAATCTCACAGGATACCATCAATAAAAATACTTGAAACAAGACACTGTTATTAAATTATACACAAAAACCAAGCTGAAAATACAAATAGAACATTTATTTCAAGTTGAGCGGTGCAGCAAACATCAGATGGTATTGGAATGACAATTACAATAATAGCATAATACCATACAAACAAAAAAAAATATTGCCCAAAATGCAGCAATATGATGTGCAAGAATACTACCTACTGTCCAAGTGGTACCCGGCGGAACCAACCCAAAGAGGGAAAGTTTCAGGAAATAAGAGTTTGGATGGAGCACTGGGTCAACTAACCTTGATGATGCAGTTCCCCAATATAAAAAACTTGAGCGGATTTGGTACCAGTAAAGGGAAGGATAGGACATGTGTCAAGGAAGATGCTGAAGTCGAGGTGACGGTTATGAATAATTTAAAGTAACTTGGCACTCAACTGAATGATCTTTTATAGATGAAATTTATTTTTTACATTTTTGCAGTCGTAGAAAGACGTTTCGGCCCACAATCGGCCTTCCTCAGTCTGCTATAGAAAGTACAAGATATATACAGAAACAAAAAATTATGACAAGTCCTCATAAATCAAGTCAGATATAAATTTTTGTACAAACCTATTAATTGAGAGTTGTAATGTAAATTTCAAACAATTACACCAGATAATAACAATGACGATATATACAATAGCATTGTGCCAGGAGAACCAGGTGAGAAAGAAAAAAATTGGAAAGAATGGACTAAGAAACATACCCGACTGCTATCACGGTACAATGACCCGGTATCGAACCCAAAATTCATATGGATACCTATGGTGAATCAAGTGGAGTGATTTGAGTGAATAAGCATCTAATGGTGGTGGTGTCCATAAGAGAGGAAGGTACTATGGTCATACCTGCTTTTGAATATAATGCAAAAATTTTTTTTAAAAAAAGTGCCTCCCGTGGTTATTAAAGTAGATATGGTGTGTAAAAAAATAAAAAATATAAGGAATGCATAAAAAATTCCATGTGACTCCAAGAGGCAGGTGAAAATAAGGTGAATGAGGTTAATTATATACCTGGTAAATGAATATATGATTATATGAGTTATGTGCATCTTCTTAGAAATGCCGTGGATACTGGCCTGTAAAAGATGTATGTAACATTTAAAATGTAGTAATGGACACTTCACATTTTGTATCCCGTATGAGTATACCTGTTGAGACTGTCCCTATATGGCACAATAGGAAGCTATGTAAGAAATAAAGAAACCCCTGTAAATGCTTACCATGTAGAAGTGTGGTGTCAGCGTTCCGGGCTAGACGCGGTTTCCCCCGCTCGTCTGATGTTCGCCTTTGTCAGTGAATCTAAATAAGATGAAGGCGGGACAAAAGTCCACGCTCACCGGAACTGATGAACCGGAAGTGCCCAGCTCAATATGTCATTCTCACGCTGCGTCGTCAGCTACTTGAATGGGAGTCCTTGCGCTCCAATGACAGGAAAGGAAGTGTGTCACATGTGGGAACTGGGAGGAGCTGTTGAGCTAATGTGAAGAAAACGGCTGATTTGCACCTTTGTATGGGGGAAAGAGATAGCGTTCCAAAACGGGAGGGAAGCAGGAAGTATATAGCATCATCATAACACTCTCAGAACATGAGTGAGTTAGAAAAAAATATTTAGAATAAAACGTGTTGCAACAGTGGAAGTAATTTATGATTAGGATATTAATCATAATTATGTATCTGGTAAGGAAAATGGTTTAACAGGATATATAAACAAAACGGTTTGACCAGGATATATAGAAAAAATGGAAATCAATGGAAGGTGTGATCTATAATGAACGGATGTATAGAGTATTCCCTAAAGGAGTGCACCGCCTTTACTGTACCGGTAATTATGTAATCAGGTGTAGTGAAAAAAGAAGGCAAAAAAATTGTCAAAAAAATTGCCATTACCAATATCAACATACTGCCATCGGGTGAAAGTGATAAAGTGAAGTCCAGATGGACGTGATACGTGAGGATAGCCAATTTGAGATCAGTAGAGACAACTCTAGAATAAAGAGAAAAATAATATTAATATTCATAATATCAGCCATTCATTGATAGGTAATAATCCATTTCTATACCTTGACATTTTATTCCCTAGTAACCCACGGTGAATGGAAGCAAAGTTACAAATATGGACATCATGATCAATAATTAAAAAGTTACATCATAAAAATGACAAAGTTGTAATTGTGGACAATATTGTCAAATGATGGATAGAAGGTTGTAGTCCCTATTCAGTCCCCTGGGGGCAAGTGTTTGCAAGTCATGAATCCAATAAGATTCGCTTAGTTTCAACATCCTGATCCGGCCACCCCCACGTCTGGGGATTGGGACATGTTCGATGGCTTGGAATTTTAATTGTGTAACATTATGTCCATTTGTGTGAAAGTGATGGGGCAAAGGGAGAAGTAGGTTCTTACACCTGATGGTCGATTTGTGCTTACTTATCCTCTCTCTTATGGCTTGAGTTGTCTCCCCTATATAGAGGAGCCCGCAAGGGCATTTTATAAGATAAATGACATAGTTAGTGTCACAGGTAGAAAAATCCTTAATGGGGTATTCTTTGCCTGAATGTGGATGAAAGAACGCATCTCCTTTTTGTACATTATTACATTGATGACAATGTAAACAAGGATACGTGCCCATACGAGGATTCTGTATAAATCTCTGTGTGGATGCTCTTTGTCTGGGGCCAATGTCTGCTCTAATGAGAGAGTCACGTATATTATTGGGCCTCTTATAACGTGGAAGAAACGGGTTATGGAATTCTGGGACTTCAGGGTGTGCGGTGGATAATAAGCTCCAATGATTCCTTATTGTTTTGTGTAAAATGCTGACATAGGGATGATAGGTGTGGACAAACGGTATTCGGGAAGTTATTTCTGTACGGGTGATTTCTTGTGGGTTTAAAGCTTCTGCTAATAATTTTTGTGGGTAGCCCCGTTCCCTGAATTTTAAATTCATCTGCTGTAGTCACATCTCTCGTTTCTCAGGATCTGAAAAGATCCTCCGAACTCTTGTAAATTGTGATTTCGGAATCTCCTTTTTAACCGCTGGCGGGTGTAGACTCGAGTAAAAAAGAAGGCTCTTCCGATCCGTGGCCTTGGTGTAAAGATTGGAACTCAGATTGCCCCGATCATCTTTTATAATCATCGTGTCTAAGAAGCTAACCTGTGACTCACTACTGGTAACGGTAAACGAGAGGCCTGTCCAGGATGTGTTTAGAATATTGAAAAACGTGTCTACGGATTCGGGAGAGCCAGTCCAGACACAGAACACGTCATCAATATAGCGTTTCCACACAGGGAAATATGATTGAAAAAGTGTGTTGGTGTAAACTACTTCCTCCTCAAATGTAGCCATGTAGCTATTGGCGTACGGGGGCGCCATATTGGACCTCATGGCAGTACCCCTGGTTTGAAGGTAAAAATTTTCCTCAAACAGGAAGTAATTGCGTGCCAGTACTATCTTCAGAAGACGCAGGATTAAGTCGATTATATCTTTATGTACGTTGGCTCGAGTGAGTAGATTATGGACACAATGTTTGCCTTTATCATGTGGGATAGAGGTATAAAGGTCCCTGACGTCAAAAGAGACCAATATCGCTCCAGTCGGTATTGGACCCAATTCGTTAATTTTCTTTAGAAAATCACCCATGTCCAAAAGAAAAGAAGGTGTGTCTTTAATCAAGGGTGTGAGAACTTTCTCAATGAAAACTGATAAAGGAGATAGAATAGATTCAGTGGATGCCACTATAGGGCGTCAAGGGGGATTTTCCAAACATTTATGCACCTTGGGCAGGACATAGAAGACAGGGGTAATGGGATGGGAATTAGTAAGAAACTCCACTGTTTTTGTATCTATAATTTTACGTTGGCAAAACTCAGTTAACACTTCACTGATCAATTACCTCGTGTCCTATAGGAGGTCTTTCTCTAATTTTATACACACTGTGGAGTCATTGAGCTGGCGGTAAACCTCCCTCATATAGTCAGATTTGTTCATGACAACTATAGCCCCGCCCTTATCGGCTGGTTTGATTATTATATTCTTGTCAGACTGCAAATTCTGTAGGGCTTGAAAGTCAGTGGAGTCTAGGTTTGAGGGATGATGGAGTGTGTTGTTAGTGTCCTGCCGCAGTTTATTAAATGATTTATTAACAAAATCAATAAACGTCTCCAGGGCATGTGACCCATGCGGAGGAATGTAAGAACTCCTTGACCGTAAGGCTAAACTGGCAGCGGACACAAGATATGAATCTGTGTTAGATAATGAGTATAGGGGTCTAGGTGTATCATTCTTAGAAAAATGGACCTTCAATCTAAGTGAACGATAAAATCTTTGCAACTCCATGTCCATTTTAAATGTATCAAGTTTGTATGAAGGACAAAATGATAGGCCCTTCTGCAATAGACAATGTTCTGCTATACTCAAGACTCTAGAGGAGATGTTAATCACCAGCTGGTTAGTACCTGGGATCGAGTTATTCTGTTCGAATCAGGATCTCTTCTTTCCTCTGCCCCTGCGGATCCTCCTCCCCATTGTCTTCTCCGTCTTTTGTCCTAAAAAACGATTCTGGTTGCTGAAGTGTACTCGTTGCTCCATCTCCGAGCCGGATGAGGATTGATCTGTAGAAGACCTAAATTCAAACCTGTTACGAAAGGGACAAGGATTAGAGCTAAATTGCCACGGTAAACACGGCCTTGTTCGTAATCATCCGTATCATGCTGGAACTTAACCCTCTTCCTACTTTCAGTATCCCTTCTATGCTGATCAGTTACTGTTTTTATGCAAGTTTTTAGTTCAGAAAGCTCTTCAACAGTTCCTATAGTGTTCAATTGGGACTCAATATTGTTAATAGACTCTTTAGAGATTGTTATAGCCCGTTGAAAATGTTCAATAGTCAAAGTCATTAGGTCAAACGAACACTTGTTAAGTATATATTCAAATTTTTGGCAAAATTCTGTAGAATCTCTGAATAGAGTTGGACGGAGAGAGACTCTTAAGCCCCTAGGGATCCTCTGCACACGTAGATATTCACGCAAAGTAGCACAATGCAACTCGTAGTCAATCTGACGGCGTAGCTCACGTTCAAGGTATCTCCCACTGGTCTCCTTCGGTGGTAATTTAAGGAAGTCGCTGGGGAGATTCAACTTGGACAAAATATTAGAGGTTTCATCATTGTTATATGAGGATGTATTGGAGGACATTACGTGCAGTGTGCTCACGAAAAGGAGAGAACCTTGTCAAATATAGCATGGCACTACCACAAGGTGCACAAGTAGGTTACCCAGACCAAAGTGAATAATGACGAGGTGACGGTTGTGGCGCACCTGGAAGCAGAACCTAGACTTTGCCAGATGAGTCACAAAATCAAAATGACTCCCTTTCAAGGCTCAAAGACCTGACCCACGCCAGGCAAGTTCCAGAGCCAAGACTATACAGGTCAAGACCCAAAATCCTGACATGCACTGGTCAAGATCTGTAACCCAGATTATGCCAGTCAAGAGCTGAGTCCCAGCCCTCATCTCACTGGGTACAAGAGATATCTGCGGTTGGTCAAGCACCAAAGATCCATGAGGAGACTCCCATCAGGGTTGAACGCCTGTGGTGGTGAACGTGAGACACAAGTGAGCTGGGCCATTTCTTCCAGCACTAACGTACAGTATAGAGGTCGGTTTGGGCTAGTACAGCAAACAGGGTGAGGGCCGGTTAAAGTGAAGGCGGACCAGCGAGATTTGCTAGAGTTTGTCAGGAGGCCTTGCTACCTAGCGGGAAGAACTGGAGACCCCTGCTAGTGCCTGTGTAAGAAGAAGAGAGAGCGTCTTATCACCACTGTCAAAAACTATAAAAACATAACAAGAGACAGTTATAGTGTGAACGTGAGGATTCATTGTTTATCTAATTTTGTATATTTTATGCTGTAATTACCCTGTTTTTCATTATTCACTGTTGCTTTAGTTAATGGTCACCTGCAACTATTCAGAATTCAAACCCTGCTTTTACCCTGACAAAATATGAAAAATACCAATACTATATTTAGCATTCCAAAGGACTGTCAATTCTTAGATCTTGAAACAAATCATGAGGTTTTCCTGGTCCATGATTTTCAGAAGTCTCGGCCTTCTCTTGTAGCGGTGAAAATGGAAAGGATGTCATAATCAGAGTATAAGAAAGTTACAGAACATAGCTTTTGATTAATTAACCCTACAATAATTAAACTGTGAAAGTCAAAATACTACTATAGCACACAAAAAAGAAGCTTATCATTCATTTTTTAGTTATTTACATGTAATTTTCTTTATAACAGTGTAATGAAAACAGTTTAATGACACAAGATGATTCTGTGATTGTATCTGGTAAGTCAGTTATTATTTTTATAGATCATAATTGAACCAAAAACTCAGAAGCATACTATCTGTGCCTGTTCCTATCCCATTGGTTTCCTTTCAGGCTAGCGACAGTCCGGTTGTATTTCTAGGTATTTTGGTGTCACTAAAGTAGGCATTTATGGGCTTAATTCTTCCCTTGTTTTGATTACTCCACCCTGAGAGTCTTGGGTGGGACTATCCACTATTTAAACCCTTGAACATCTGACTTCCACTGCCAGTTAATAAGTTCAGCTTACCTTGTCTATAGTCCTAGCCCTTTCTCCTGTTGTGTCTGATAATTTGTCCCATTTTCTGACCTCAGCTTATATTTTGATCACGCGCTTACTTTCTGATTTTGTCTCTGATGCAACCTCTGTGTGATGACTTTTCTTGCAACTAGCAAGCTCCACCAGTCAGATGATGACTCTGCAGCCCAGTTCAGGGGTCCCTGTATAAGTTCAGAACGCTCCTAGATCTGGTGTACGGAGTGGCTTTTCATAAGCCTGTCTGTTGATTTTTTTAAATAAATAGCACATCCACAATCAGCAAGTCCAATTTGGTGTGTCAGAGTAGTCTCGCACTCTCTAAAATCCCATACAAATTGAAACACCCAACAAATGTATTCTTCATATAGAAATATTTGCATCCAATAAAGTGCAAAAATACAGTCCAGCAAGAATATGTAAAAAAAAAGTAGTTCACTTTCAGAGCATACTGCTACCTTAAACTAACATTGTTGCACATCCACAGAGAAACTCCTACATGATGAGATATAAGGAGATGGACATATTACCTATGTTCCCCCTTGAAGAACATATGTTTTTGTTGTAAAAGTATTTTGATGTGTAATGTGAACTGTGAAATGTGTTATGGTGTTGGTATTGTATTCTGCCCAGCAACATGCAGTTAACAGGGACAGTTAATTAATGGTAGGGACTAGCCCAGAGTGGGAGGGGTTAAGCTAAAGGGACAAGAGACAGTTTGTGTCAGAACATTAGAAAAGACCCACAGTATGTAGGAAGAAAACCTAAGGTTTGATGTGCGCAGTGCAGCATGTAGTGGATAACAAAACAGAGGATAGCGAGATCCTAGTGGAGGGTAAGAGAGAGAAGTGACCAAAAGAAAAGATTGATCAATCGGAGACAGGTCCATGGGAAGGCTGCCTAGCAGTATGGGCCAAAGTTTACAACTCACAGAGGTAACGGACATAGAAGGGACAGAGTATGTGAGACAAAGAATATGCCCAGGGCTGGAGTTCCAGAGTGTCAGAGACAGAGAAGATAAGTACTGGACATACTGGCAAAATAGTTCACTAGAGGGGAAAGAAGACATGTAACCACGGTTTGAGAAAAGGACTCTTGCTAACTGGACTGCAGTAATAAGCTAGGCTTTGGTGAAGTAGAAAGGAACGGTGAAGATAGAGGATAAGCGCGTTAAGAGGGCGAAATTTAAACTGTCTGGAAAATTCTCCGTATTGTAAGGGAAATGTTCATCAAGTTGTTTGCCCGCTATCTCCTGTATATAATCCATTCCAATTTATCATTGACTAAAAAGTTGATTTTTGACTGCTGGTTTCCCTCATTGAACTGCCAAACATCTTGTCCTGGTCAATCCAAGTCATCAGTTACAGGAGGCCTACAATGGTGTAGCGCCCTCACAGCACAAGTCCACACACACAGCCAGGACCCCCACCTTCATGTAACGTGTCGGGGCGCAAGAGACAAATACCTTGCCCACAGCTACCGGCCTGCGCCACGTTATATAGGCACTGCAGGGAGGAACAGGCCACCTGCACACATGTTCAACATTTCAGGAAGAAGGGGAGGTTATCCCGCACTGTAAATCTACAGCTGTGGCTGTTAAAGGTAGCAGTATGCACCGAAAGTGAACCACCTTTTTGTGTATATCCTTGCTGGTCTGTATTTTTGCCCTTTTCCATGGAGCCATGGGGTCACAAAAGTTTCTAAAGGTGTTGGATTTTCTGTCCCTGGGTGCAAGTCGCACACAACACACTTGCCGTAGACTTCAATGCAACTTGCATGCAATATGTGGCTTTTGTACAACTTAATTCTTTAATCTACAGCAAAATATGAAGTATTAGGCTAGTTTCACATTAGCGTTTACGGCCGCAGCATCGGGCTGCGCACGGCCGCCGCTAAGCCCCGCCCCCTGCCGCGCCTCCGCTGGTAGCTCCGCCTACAGACGCATGATGCTGCATGCATCCTGGGTTCCCTATCTTTAGCACTGGGGACGCAGGCCGTGCGCAGTATGCATTTGGCGGTGCATGCGTCCATTTGACGCTGCACCGACCAGCGCCAAGCGCAACAGGTTGCAATTTGGTGCGCTCGGCGCAGCGTCAAAAGGACGCATGCGCCGCCAAACGCATACTGCGCACGGCCTGCGTCCCCAGTGCTAAAGATAGGGGACGCAGGACGCATGCAGCGTCATGCGTCCGTAGGCGGTGCTACCGGCGGAGGCGCTGCAGGGGGCGGTGCTTAGCGGTGGCCGAACGCAGCCCGACGCTGCGGCCGTAAACGCTAATGTGAAACTAGCCTAAAATAGTCATGTGACAGGAAGTCGCAGACAAGCTGCACAAGTGTTTTTGTTGGTAACTTTTCAGAGAATTGCCATCATGTGACACATATTGCCATATAACCCTGGCCTACTACAGGTAATGAGCTTTTAGAAGCCATGTTTGGTGTATGTAGTAATTGGACATTTGAAGGCGTTTCACTCCTGGTGGCAACAAATGGACAATAAACTTCCAAATGTATAATCAAGTGTAATATAATGATGAGAGATTCAGCAAGAGTCAGATTTCAAACCAGCAAGTCAGTTTCATATCTGGATTTTTTAAACATTGCATAAAAATCTGTATAATTTTACATATTATAGATCATACACCAACAGTACATATATTGTAACATATCTGTAGATGTTTTTTTCCAGGAATGTTTAAGATCTTTTTGAGCCAGATCCCACTAGTATACTGTATTTGTATGTGGTTTGGGTACGAGGAATTTAGGGAGGGAAAACATTTAAAGACTAACCGTTGCTTTCATTTTTATTTCAGAAACCAAGATTACATGTGAAAATAAGTAACTTTGTAATATATCTCATCAGAGAAATTTGCTTCTTTCTCTGTCAAAATTGATAATTAATTCTCAAAATTCTCAATTCTGAGGTAAAATGAGACTTTCCCATTACTGAGATAGGAGGTGGTGGCTGTTACACATACAATTATATGCAGATGGAGAAGGAAGGAGCTATAGGCAGAGCTCCTCCCTTCTCATCCCCCCTCCTATCTAGATAGAATCTCATCAGTAGTAACTCCTATCTCAGTAATGGGAAAGTGTCTTCATTGAGTACAGATTTTACCTCAGATTTTAGATTTTTGATAATTAATGGTCAATTCTGGCAGAGAAATTTCTCTTATAAGATATATTATAAAGTTATTTATTTTCATATGTATTATAGATTTATTGAATAAAAATTGAGCCGACGGTTATACTTTAAGCATCACCATTTTCTCTTCATATATGCTTATGCCCAGTCTACATTTACATGGAAGTGGGGTTATCAAAGCTTATGCATAAAAAGTCACAAATTTTTTCACATTAGGATTTTGCACTAAAAATGTACACCTTTTCATTGTTATACACCACCTTTGTGCCTTTCAAATACGTGTGGGGAAGTGGACAAGATGGGTTGAGAAAAAAAAGGTTTAGACTAGACTCTAGACCAGGGGTGAACAATTAATTTTCCCGAGGGGCCATATGAGAGACCGTGACTGTTGTGGAGGGCTGAACCAATAGGCCGAAATTAATTCTACTCAATATTAATATTAATTTCTTATAATTGTTATATTAATAATTATATTAATATTAATTGTATCACTTAATATTGAGCAGAATTAAGTATGCTGATATCCCCCTATATATCATTTGAACCTGAGCATAGCCCCTTCTGTATATCATATGAGCCCCCCAACAGCCGCTTATATACTGTAAGAGCCCCAAACAGCCTCCCCCATATGCAGCATGAGCCCCACACAGCCTCCCCCAAATGTATCATGAGCCCCTCACAGCTTCCCTATACACAGCATGACCCCCACGGCCTCCCCATATACAGCATGAGCCCAACACAGCCTCCATATATACAGCATGAGGCCCACACAGCCTCCCCATGTACTGCATGAGCCCCACACAGCCTTCCCATATACAGCATGAGCCCCACACAGCCTCCCCATGTCCAGCACATGAGCCCCACACAGCCTCCCTATATATTGCATGAGCCCCATATACCCTCCCTATATACACTGCATAAGCACCACACAGCCTCCCCATATGCAGCAAGAGCCCCACACAGCCTCCCCATGTCCAGCACATGAGCCCCACACAGCCTCCCTATATATTGCATGAGCCTCATATACCCTCCCTATATACACTGCATAAGCACCACACAGCCTCCCCATATGCAGCAAGAGCCCCACACAGCCTCCCTATATACACTGCATGAACACCACACAGCCTCCCCATATACAGCATGAGCCCCATACAGCCTTCCTATATACAATGCATGAGCACCACACAGCCTCCCTATATATAGCATGAGCCCCACACAGCCTCCCCATATACAGCATGAGCCCCAGAGCCTCTCCATATACAGTATGAGCCCCATACAGCCTTCCTATATACACAGCATAAGCACCACAGAGCCTCCCTATATACAGCATGAGTCCCACACAGCCTCCCAATATACAGCATGAGCCCCAGAGCCTCTCCATATACAGCATAAACCCCATGCAGCCTTCCTATATACATTGCATGAGCCCCACACAGCCTCCCCATATACACTGCATGAGCCTTACACAGCCTCCCCATATACACTGCATGAGCCCCACACAGCCTCCCCATATACACTGCATGAACACCACACAGCCTCCCCATATACAGCATGAGCCCCATACAGCCTTCCTATATACAATGCATGAGCACCACACAGCCTCCCTATATATAGCATGAGCCCCACACAGCCTCCCCATATACAGCATGAGCCCCAGAGCCTCTCCATATACAGTATGAGCCCCATACAGCCTTCCTATATACACAGCATAAGCACCACAGAGCCTCCATATATACAGCATGAGTCCCACACAGCCTCCCAATATACAGCATGAGCCCCAGAGCCTCTCCATATACAGCATAAACCCCATGCAGCCTTCCTATATACATTGCATGAGCCCCACACAGCCTCCCCATATACACTGCATGAGCCTTACACAGCCTCCCCATATACACTGCATGAGCCCCACACAGCCTCCCCATATACACTGCATGAGCCCCACACAGGCTCCTCATATATACTGCATAAGCCCCAAATAGAATCCCCAAATACACTGCATGAGCCCCAAACAGCCTCCCCATATACACTGCATGAGTCCCTCACAGCCTCCCTATATACAGCATGAGTCCCACACAGCTTCCCCATATACACTGCATGAGCCCCACACGGCCTCCCCCATATACAGCATGAGTCCCACACAGCCTCCCTATATACAGGATGAGCCCCACACAGCCTCCCCATATACACTGCATGAGCCCCACACAGCCTCCCCATATACATTGCATGAGCCCCACACAGCCTCCCCATATCCAGCACATGAGCCCCACACAGCCTCCCCATGTCCAGCACATGAGCCCCACACAGCCTCCCTATATACAATGCATGAGCCCCACACAGCCTCCCCATATACATTGCATGAGCCCCACACAGCCTCCCCATGTCCAGCACATGAGCCCCACACAGCCTCCCTATATACAATGCATGAGCCCCACACAGCCTCCCTATAAATTGCATGAGCCCCATAGACCCTCCCTATATACACTGCATGAGCTCCACACAGCCTCCCTATATACAGCATGAGCCCCACACACAACCTCCCCATATACAGGCTGAGCCAGACACAGCCATCCTATATACAGCATGAGCCCCACACAGCCTTCCTATATACAGCATGAGCCCCACACAGCCTCCCCATATACAGCATGAGCCCTAGACCCTCTCCATATACCACATGAGCCCCATACAGCCTTCCTATACACACACTGCATGAGCCCCACACAGCCTCCTCATATATACAGCATGAGCACCATACAGCCTCCTTATATGCAATGCATGAGCACCACACAGCCTCCTGATATACACTGCATGAGTCCCACACAGCCTCCCTATATATACTGCATGAGCCCCACACAGCCTCCCCCATATACACTGCATGAGCCCCACACAGCCTCCCCATATATACTGCATGAGCCCCACCCAGCCTCTCCATATACACTGCATGAGCCCCACACAGCCTCCCCATATACGCAGCATGAGCTTCACACAGCCTTCCTACACGCAGCATGAACCCCTCACAGCCTCCCTATATATACTACAATGGGTCCCCACAGCCTCACTATATACAGCATGAGGCCTTACATAGCCTCCCTATATATACTGCATGTCGCCCCCACAGCCTCCCTATGTGCAACATATCACTCCCATGGCCTCCCCGTGTGCTGCATGACCCCCATAGCCTCCTCATGTTCCGCACAACACCTCCAAAGCCTCCCCGTGTTCTGCACGACACCCCCATAGCATCCCTAGTCCTACCCAAACATTCCATACATATGAAGAAAAAGAACACCAGTGCTCTGCTTCTGTTCCTGTCTCCAGTGCACTGAATCTTTACACTACACAGCTGAGGTGATGAAATTACGTCATCACATCAGCTTTTTCACATGCTGATTGGTGGAGGATGTGGCTGGAGGCCCCTCCTCCACCAACGCAGTCAGCGCAGATGGAGACGGCAAGCAGGCAGCACTATGCGGCCGGTGGACCTCTGGTTTCCAGCCCCATGGGGCCGCTCTAGACAGCACTTTGACCAGGTCTGCTCTAGACAGCAGGGCTATATGTAATGATGTGTAAATTTAGCAATCATTGTGTGACACCTTAAAAAATTGGGTGCAAATAAAGACAATGCAATCATAAACAAAACCAATGTTAAAAATTCCTCTCATGAAAGAGTCCCTCTACCTGCACAGTACGTATTAGAGTATTAAAAAATCCAGAAAATATGCCTGCCTTGTTAGAGAAGAGGCATGAATGAAAACCTTATATAGGTTATGTGGAAGGCTTTATGATTATACCTATAGAATATGAAATATATAACAAAATCAGATATAGCACTAATATTTAGTAAAGCTGCCGTGGGGTCATCTGTACATTGTATGTCATCCTAGAGGTGGTTGCTCATTTTTTATTTAGAAAATTTCACTGCATATTATATTTTTTTTTCTACAGATAACCAAGGCACAACTTGTTATAGTGAGTACATTGATCTACTATTTATGGATGTTTAGTAAGGAATCGAACTTTCTTGAATTTTATAATGCAAATATTACTGCATGATGTATAAATATTACAAATTGGGTTGATTTTTTTTAATATTATTGTGAATGCAAGGCATTAAGCACACAGCCAAATTATGAATTTATGTAGTACAGATCCGATAATGTCTGCTTTTTCCGTGACTACAGATTATACTTCTGTTTGCTAATAATTTGTATTACAATGATATTTTATGCCAAAACCATATGCCAATTGCTGGGAGTCATCCTGTATAACAGACTCCCTCTCTCTTAGGGAGTCCCCAAGCAATGAGTTAAGACATTAGGTTGTTGTTGTTCTACCAGTACAGTTGTGGTTCAAGTGCGGCCAGTCCCTGTACGTTGTCTCCTGATCTGGGCGTGGCATGTCCTGAATCCGATGTCCCCTGGTCCCAGTGCGGCCAGGCTTGTTCCTGAAGCCCCCTGGTCCCAAAGTGGCTACTGCCTGAACATTGTTACCTGGCTTTGGAGAGGCCAGTCCTGTATCCGAAGTCCTCTGGCCCTGGTCCGACCAGTCGTGCTCCCGAAGTCCCCTGGTCACAGTGTGGCCATGCCTGAACATTGTCCTTCAGTGTGCAGCCAGTCCCTGATCCAGTTTCCTAGACCAGTGTGTCTGGACATAGCCCTATTCCAAGTCAGCAAAACCAGAAGCCGCGGTATCGGGATCTGCCCAAGAGTAGCACCTGGTGGCTACCCACAGCCCAGTCAGTCTCCACCATCAGGAGCTTTCGTAAACACCAGGCAGCTGCTTAGCTATCCCTTTTATGGGCAGTCCCTGTTCTGTGGCACAGTGTGTCCACAAATCCACTTGTGCCACTGTTGCGCATTACATACATGTAGCTACTTTGCAATTTCGTTTTTTCTGTGTTATGTAACTTTTGTTGCATTTTCGCAGAAGGGTTTTTACATTTAACAATCGAAGGCTCTACAATAATATTGCTGGCTTTTTCAGCAAATTGCTTTCGGTGCTTGTACTTAGTGACCTAGTTCTTTAGAGTTAGGCAATTTTTGTTAGGGGGGGATTTAAAAAAAAATGCTCCTTCCTCCTCCCAAGAAAGGAAAAATAACAAACATGCACAGGTTTAATGCACTTGGGCATTAATAACGCTGTGTTTGCTGTACAGAGTTCATAACGAGTCCATACAGACCCACAATTAATGACACAATTGGAGGCTTCATTGTAATTGCAATGAAAAAAATCCAACAAATCAATATTTGGTGGAAAATGCAAATTTGATTTCCAAACAATTTGCTCATCTCTATATAGAATGAAGGTGTCACTTTCCACTAATAACTATTTCTGTCTTGACAGACGGCACTGACTACATCATATGTGAATCTGAGTCATGTTCTGGGGCATGCACACTAGGCAATGGATGTTTATGCGCAGATGGTTACACATTCTGCATTCCAACCACTGAATGTGTTTTTAGTTCTGATGAATGCTGCCCACAAGGTTTATTGTGGGACACAGAAAATATCTGTTGCATAGGTAAGTAGATACCTTGTTATGACAAACACAACATTATATCCCATTTTAGTGATAGATCAATACAATACAACCTGTCTCACAGAACTTGTCATTTATTGAAATTCCTGCTGACTCTGGGCACCATTACGCCCCCTCAATCAACATCCCCAAAACGAGATCTGGGAATCCCTGACCCTGCACCTCTGCACTGACAATGCAGGAGCTGAACAGGCACACATACACAGTATCATTGCAGGCACACTGATTCCTCTCCCCTGCCTGCAGTGCCTGCTGACTGCACGTTGCAGGAGGTGAGAAGCAAGTTTTGGGGGTGACAAATTTACTTTACACAGTTGGCTTAAGTCATCTATTACCATATTCTCCATTTAAAAAAGGAAATTCACCTTTGTGGCCCATTCTACTAAAGAGGGAGGTAAAATTGAATAAAAAAATTTGAGATAAAAAGTCAATTTCAGGCTAGTTTCACACTAGCGTTCATGGGCGCAGCGCAGGGCCGCCACTAAGCCCCCCCAGCCACCCCCCCTCCGGTCAGTTTCTCCTCTGATTGCATGAGGCTGCATGCGATCAGCATATCCTATATTTAGCGTTGGATACGCTGATCGTGCGCTGACCATGCACTGGTCTGATTTTGCTGGCGCTGCGCCCAGCACACAAAAACATGCCGTGTTGCATTTTTGTGCTCGGGGTGCAGCGATCAGAGGAGGAACTGACCGGAGGGGGCGCGGCCGGGGTGGGGCTTAGCGGCGGCCCTGCGCTGTGCCCATGAACGCTAGTGTGAAACTAGCCGCAGAGCTTAATTTTTTTTTTACAAAACTGGCAAACACCACAGACCAGCTTTTTTCTATAGAACCTCTTCATTCATTCTCAGTATTTTTAAATTAATTTTAAAAGGGTGTTTTTTTACACGTATTTTGGAGTTTGTCTGTGTCGTTTTGTCTAATCATTTCTTTTGCCATTTTTGAAGTTCTATAGACCACCCTATAGAATAAAACAAGAGAAGAAACGTAATTAAAAATGCTTCATTTAAAAAACACCATTGACCCCCAAAATCTATAGACAAAAAGAAAAGGTTTACACACAAAGTGGGGGACTTTTTAGGATCATTTAATTAAGATCACCACAACATTTTGAGAAAAAAAAGCCACTGAAAACACATTAATACATTGGGTATGAAAATATTTGAAAGGCGTTTTCCAAGATCTGGTCAGTTTTGTCAGTTTTTGGTTATTCCTTTTATTGTGCAGGATATCAGGAAGCCTTCCAGTGCATACTTCCAATATTGATCCATTTCAAGTCCTGCTTTTTTTCCCTTCTGCATTGAAAATATTACTTAGTCAAAAAAACAGACGGCTACCCAGAAGTTATGTCACAGAATGACTCAATGGAAGTGACGGCAGTGATATCACTACTCTATGGTCCATCAGACATAGGAAGGCAGTGAGCCCCATAAATGTCTGAGTGTGTCTATAACTGCACACTTTACAGTACAACTTCCAAGTTGTAGTTCATGGGAGCCAACTCACACATATTAAAGTAGCACTCCCATTAAGGTAGGGTTTTTTTTTCATTAAATCTGTGTATATGTGCATGGAGTGCAGTGTGAGTGCGTTAATAAACTCGTCTTCTGCCTCTTTCTCTGGGATTCAGGGCTGTTCTGCTCCTCTTCTAAGTGAGGTCACCTCTCATCAGACTATCTGACTCACTGTATGCGTGAACTGGTAGTCTCTTACACTGAAAGCCTATGAGGCCTTGCTCTGACGCTCCATAGGCTTACACTGTAAAAGCAATTTCCAGACCACGCAGAGCGCTGTGTGAACCAGAGAATTTGCAGAGTGGTGATGTCACTGAGAAGAGGATCAGAACGACGCTGGATCCCAGAGAAGATGGTGGTCGATGAGTATATTAATGCACTCACACTACACTACATGCACATATACACAGATTTAAAGGGGTTGTTCGCAACTTGGACAATCCCTTCTCAATCTCTGTTTGCGCTCTGTAAATAATAACACCTATACTCACCTCCATTCCAGGCCTGTTAATCCTGTCTCTCCCAGGGCTCACTTGATAAAACAATGTCATGTTAGCCCCGGAAGAGTCAGAGCCAAAACCATTGGAATGGCACCAGAGGTGAGTAAAGGTGTTGTTATTTTACAGAGGGGAAACAGAGAACGAGAAAGGGACAACCCATTTAATGAAGCAAAACTTTATGAGAGTGCTTCATTAATAAGAAAAGGAAAGTAAGTACGGTAGGTTTGTTGGAATAAAAGTAGTAACTTGTAGCTAACGGAAAAATATACTTCATAATCTGTGCACTATGCATTACAATAGACCCCGACTATTGGTATACATGCTCTATCACTTCTTATTTACGGACTAGAAATATTGATTTATTTTATTTCAGAAACACCTTTGTGCAGCCCACCATGCTATAATGATGAAGTTTGCACTTATGTCAGTAATGTGACAACCTGTGTTTGCAATTCAACTTATTACGCAGACAAAAGTAAGGCTCTATGTAATATAAGTATTTCTTCTTTTATGCTTCTCTATTTGGTTTTCTTTATTGCAAGTGATGCAAACAAAGTGCATAACTCAGGCAAAATTATCCTCATAGGGACACTCTTTCCTGATGACCTTTGTATGTGTCACACTTAAAAGTGTTTTTGCACAGAAATATTATTTACCCCCTCAATGTTATGACGTACAGGTAACCCCAAATCTCCTCCAGAATAACCAAGACATCTGTACTATATGCTGCCATCAGCAGAAATCAGGATCAAAGTCCACAAATTGGAAATATTGTCATTCTTTATTAGTTTCTATACTTATTGAGAAAAATGGCACAAAAAAGCATCTTTGGCTGGAAAACAATTGTTATATGTTGTTGATATGTAAACAAATGAAAACTGGAAAAAAAAAAAAAACAGTTCCTTTACAGTAAAATTCATCCTGGACATACATCAATATGAAAAATAATTTACACGCGGATTCCCTGGCCCATGAAGATGAAATAACGTATTGGAAAAATGAGTTAGTGTTTTGATAAACAACTTGAACTTGTAAATTTTGTGTCAAAAATGTGATGGCGGGGAACGGAGTTGAACCATTTAAGGAAGAGAAGAAAGTATATACACGGATGGACGAGTATGGATTTGCCTTGGCCAAAGAGGCAGTGAATATGTGCAGTGAAACTTCCATAAACTCACTGACCAAGATGTTGATGGCATCTTAGGGCATGTGCACATGGTGTGGTTTCTGCTGCGGATCCGCAGCGTTTCTGCAGCTGCGGGTCCGCAGCAGATTTAGGTGCGTTGTACAGTACCATTGTTTTCAATGGTAAACTGGAAAACACTGTGCACATGCTGCAGAGCCAAAAATCTCCGTGTGCACATAGTGTGGAATCTCCTTGGAATCCTTAGGCTATCTACCAGTACATATTATCAAATCCAAACCTTTTGTTCAGATATCCTAAGTAACTCCTACTGTGTCAGTATGTGCTACCTTTGTAGCACCTAAATTGACAGCGCAACACCACACATATACTTCCTTCCTTACTTTAGACCTGATCCGTCAGATTCCCTCATGGTAGTTGTGTTTTTCCAGTTGTCTTATGCTTCAATTGGATACACTTGATTATAAAGTCACACACTTTGTGCACTGGTCCAGTATTCATAGCAGTTTAAAAATTGCAGCTTGCAACAGGACCAGCAATATCATATTGATGAATGGTTACAATTTTTTGTTAAATAAACCATTTACATTTCTATTATACATCCATTTGTTTACCCTTCATTAACATGAGTCATCATTAGAGCTACAATTCTATATCACTGCAAAGACCCGGGCAGGTGGGAAGAGTGGAGCAGCCGGGTCAGAAATTAAAGAGGAGCTGGTCTGCCAGGGACTTTGCAATAATGTAGAATTGTAGTTCTCATGATGACTCATGCAGGGAAAAGATACTTCCTGTTCCTTCATATTTCTTAAAAGGATTCAGCCTGTCAGTTTTTAATCACTTGATGTCATAGACCTAATGGAAAAGAAAATAATTAACTGGGTAGAAAGACAGAATGAACAAATGTAAGTACACAGTACTATATAATATGACTGCAATATATTTAGAGGATAAAAACTTTGATGGGAGGAGTGCTTCTATAAGAACCTTGAAACCCATTTGTCACGCCGCCTCCGCATACACACCCGGCCTCCGCTCCCACACCGCAGCCCCCCCGCCGCCCGACAGTCATGGCGGTACCTTCTGACAGGCTTGCGACGGGGTCTCTGCATGCAATGCGCATGCGCCATAGGCCGCGGCCGCGCCTCCCTCCTGTTGCTTGTGCTCCGGCAATGCCCTGACCCGAAAGCACCTGCAGACCAATGGCAGACCTGACAAGGCCATATCAGGCCGTTCCCCCTGAGGGAGGCACCTGATCATTGTGTTTGCTAGCACACTGGGCCCTGCTTCCTCGTGTGCTCTCTGCAGTCTCGCAGTCCTGTCTTCTGTGGTCCCTGCAGTTGTCCTGCAGTCCGGTGCTCTGTGGGTCCAGCTATCCACGCTCCAGTCCTTCAATCCTACTCCAGTCCTGCCTCCGGTGTTCCTGCTCCATCCTGTTATCCACACTCCAGTCCTTCAGTCCTACTCCAGTCCTGCCTCTGGTGTTCCTGCTCCATCCTGCTATCCACACTCCAGTCCTACAGTTCTACTCCAGTCCTGCCTCCCATGTTCCTGCTCCGTCCTGTTGTCTATGCTCCAGCCCTGCAGTCCTACTCCGGTCCAGTCTCCAATGATCCCGCTCTATTGTCTACGCTTCAGTCCCGCACTCCTACTCCAGTCCGTCCTGAGCCGCCCCTCTCGGTACCGGCTATCGTGGTAACCGAACCCCTGGGCCTGCTCCTAACGATCCCTGTATAGGGGTCGGCTCCAACTGGCAGTTCGCCCAGGGCCCCTCGGTGCCACGGTCCAGGGGGTCCACTCCTGGAGATTTGTCTCCTGACCAGACGTGGTAACACCATTATATTAGAACCAATGGAAAGTGACATTATCTGTGGACTCCAAAGTTGATTCGCTTCTGGACCTTTTGTTTATAAATTCTGTAGTATAAGACAACATTATTCCTTGGTTGATGATGAGTCTGTGACATCAGCAATTTGGGAGGTATTAAAACAACGCACTGTTATAAATTGTAAACCTACATGAAACAAAATGCCAGATAATATTTAAATATACAAGAGATGCACCGGTGTATATAAAATTCTTATTACATACAGTATAACAAACAACATGATAAAAAGAAACTAAAATGGGATGATAGAGTATAATACGGGTGAAAAGGCATCCACTCAATGCTGACTTTTGTTTCCCATTGACTTGCATTGGGGTCGAGTTTCAGGCGAAACTCCGACTTTTTTTGCCCTAGTCGGACCAGTTTCATCTGACTCAAATTTTGTTTCATGAAACCCGATCCGACCAAAGTCGCTCAACTCTACTTGGGATCATTATCATGCTGAAAGACTAATCCACATTTTATCTTCAATGCCCTTGCTGATGGAAGGAGGTTTGCACTCAAAATCTCACAATACATGGCCCTATTCATTCTTTCATGTACATGGATCAGTCATCCTGGTCCCTTTGCAGAGAAACAGCCCCAAAGCATGATGTTGCCACCCCCATGCTTTACAGTAAGTATGGTGTTCTTTGGATGCAACTCAGCATTCTGTCTTCTCCAAACACTACAAGTTTTGTTTCTACCAAAGAGTTCTACTTTGGTTTCATCAGACTATATGACATTCTCCCAATACTCTTCTGGATAATCCAAAACACTCTCTAGCAAACTTCAGATGGGCCCGGACATGTACTGGCTTAAGCACGAGGACATGCCTGGCACTGCAGGATCAGAGTCCCTGGCAGCGTAGTGTGTTACTGATGGTAGCCTTTCTTATCGTGGTCCAAGCTCTATGCAGGTCATTCACTAGGTCCCCCATGTGGTTCTGGGATTTTTGCTCACCATTCTTGTGATCATTTTGACCCCACGGGGTGAGATCTTGCGTGGAGCCCCAGATCAAGGCAGATTATCAGTGGTCTTGTATGTCTTCCAGTTTCTTTTTATTGCTCCCACAGTTGATTTCCTCACAACAAGCTGCTTGCCTATTTCAGATTCAGTCTTCCCAGCCTGGTGCAAGGCTACAATTTTGTTTCTGGTGTCCATCGACAGCTCCGTGGTCTTCACCATGGTGGAGTTTGGAGTGTGACTGCTTGAGGTTGTGGACAGGTGTCTTCTATACTGATAACAAGTTCAAACAGGTGCCTGTTGTGAATTCTCTTGCTCGAAGTTCTGAGCCGAAGCTCCCTCTCCTCCCTCTGGTGGTTACTGAGAGTAGTGGAGCTGGCCAGGTGGATGGAAGTTCCCCATCTAACGATAATTGAGAACCTGGGATTACTGGATGGGAGCATATAATTGAGCTGGATGCTCTTGGAGGTTTCTGGTGATTTCCTCCTTGTACATTTGGAGTTCTTTTGTCCCCTGCCTGATCTGCATTGTTCAACTAAGTGATTCTTTTGCTAATCCTTTGCATCTAATCTGGTTTTGCCCTTTATTTTCTTTCTGCTTTTTTTCTAGGGTTCAGCGTGCTCCCTGCTGGGGCAGCGCTGGGTCCTGCTTCATATGTTGCAGCTTGTTCAGTCCCCTGTTATGTATCTTTTTGCTTTGCTTCCAGTTTATACAAGGGTGCGATATAGTGGGGGAGGGGTCATGTGACCTCAGGTTTTTTGTATATCAGAAGTGTTGGACTTTTTTAGGATTTTGTGCGTGATTGCAGACAGTATCTTTTCTGTCCTGTTCTGTCTAGACAGCTTAGGCCCCATCGTTTGCTCAGTCTGTTCTCTGCCTGTGTTTGTGTCTCATCTTGTCTCACCCACAATATATGTTTGGGGGCTGTCTATTCCTTTGGGGATCTGCTCCGGGGCAGTTTAGATTTCACCTTTCTGTCTTTAGGCTTAGTTAGTTCTCTGGCTGTGACGAAGCATCTAGGGTATCGTAGGAATGCTCCACGACTACTGCTAGTAGTGTGGATAGGATCAGAGGTCTGCAATCCGCTTAGTTACCAACCTCTCTGGTCTTCTCCAATCGAGAATCTGTAGAAAGAGCTGAAAACTGCTGTTCACAAATGATCTCCATCAAACCTCACTGAGCTCGAGCTGTTTGTCAATGAAGAATGGGCAAGAATTTCAGTCTCTCGATGTACAAAACTGATAGAGACATACCCCAAGCGACATGCAGCTGTAATCGCAGCAAAAGGTGGAGCAACAAAGTATTAAGTTAAAGGGGCCGAATAATATTGCACGCCCCACGTTTCAGTTTTAGAATTTCCCAAAAAATTTAAAATAACCAATACATTTCGATCAACTTCACAATTGTGTCCCACTTGTTGTTGATTCTTCTCCAAAAATTTACATTTGGTATCTTTATGTTTGAAGCATGATATGTGTGAAAAGGTTGAAAAGTGCCAGGGGGCCGAATATTTCCGCAAGGCACTATATACAGTATATATCTCTCTATCTATCTATATATACTGTATATAGATATCAATATATCTATATAGATATCTATATATCTATATATATATGTATATATATTTTCTATGTGTATATATCTAATGTTTTGTGAGCTGTCAGTGTGATTTTACAGTAGCCGGTCATGAATTGCCGCATTTAAGTGTGCCATCGTACAACGATTACTTAAAAAACCATCCCTCGACCAAAATTGTGCCGCTAACTATAGACCTGTCTCTAATCTTCCCTTCATCTCTAAACTCCTGGAACGCTTGGTTCACGCCTGACTTATCCGCTATCTCTCAGATAACTCTCTCCTCGACCCTCTACAATCCGGTTTCCACTCTCTTCACTCTAATGAATCGGCCCTCACTAAAGTCTCTAATGATCTTCTAACAGCTAAATCAATTGGTCTCTACTGCATGCTAATTCTCGTGGATCTCTCTGCAGTAATCGACACTGTAGATCATCAGTAGAGTTGAGCGATACCGTCCGATACTTCAAAGTATCGGATCGGAATGGATCGGCCGATCTTTAAAAAAAGTATCGGTATCGCCGATTCCGATACCGGAAGTCCCATTCAAGTCTATGGGACTTCCGGTATCGGAATAAGAAAAACCCTGTTTTTGCCTTGTACAGCCTCTCTGGGGTCTGTACGGGCCTTTCGGGGGGCTGTGCCGGCCTGCCAGGGGGTCTGTGCAGGCTCCGGTGGTCTGTGCCGGCCTGCCGGGGGGCTGTGCCGGCCTGCCGGTGGACTGTGCAGGCTCCGGTGGGCTGTGCCGGCCTGCCGGGGGGCTGTGCCGGCCTGCCGGTGGTCTGTGCAGGCTCCGGGGGTCTGTGCAGGCATCGTCCGATGGGACTACAAGTCCCATCGGGCGATGCCTGCTACCATGACAGTGATTGACACATTAGCCAATGATGGAACAGTAGTAGTCCCATCATCCGGCTAATGTGTTAAATGTTAAAAAAAAAAAAAAAAAATACTACATACATACTACATGCATGCTACATACATACTACATGCTACATACATACTACATGCTACATACATACTACATGCTACATACATACTACATATATACTACATGCATGCTACATACATACTACATGCTACATACATACTACATGCTACATACATACTACATATATACTACATACATACTACATACATGCTACATACATGCTACATACATACTGCATGCTACATACATACTACATACATACTGCATGCTACATACATACTACATACATACTACATACATACTACATGCATGCTACATGCATGCTACATACATACTGCATGCTACATACATACTACATACATACTACATGCATGCTACATGCATGCTACATACATACTACATACATAGTACATACATACTACATGCATACTACATACATACTACATACATACTACATGCATGCTACATACATACTACATGCATGCTACATGCATGCTACATACATACTACATGCTACATACATACCACATACATACTACATACATACTACATACATACTACATGCTACATACATACTACATATATACTACATGCATGCTACATACATACTACATGCTACATACATACCACATACATACTACATACATGCTACATACATACTACATATATACTACATGCATGCTACATACATACTGCATGCTACATGCATGCTACATACATACTACATACATACTACATGCTACATACATACCACATATATACTACATACATACAATACATTCATACTATACATACATAGACATACAGTACATATAACATAGAGTAACATACTTACCAATACTTGTCACATTGTTCCCCGAAGCCATTGTCTTTTCCGGAATAAATATTAACATAACAAACCACAAAAATACTCACCCACGATCCGAAGCAGTCCACGAGTGTGTCCCACGACGATCTTGGGTAGAGAACGGCAGCATCAGATGATGCTGCCGTTCTCTACGGGCTGCAGGAATCCAATGATGGAAGGTAGGTATCCTTCCGCACTGTATTCCTCCGCCACTTAAAAAAAAAAAAAGTCCCTAGTCTCACTTTATGCCACAGCAATGGCATAAAGTGAGACTAGGGACTTTTTTTTTTTAAGTGGCGGAGGAATACAGTGCGGAAGGATACCTACCTTCCGTCATTGGATTCCTGCAGCCCGTAGAGAACGGCAGCAACAGCTGATGCTGCAGTTCTCTACCCAAGATCGTCGTGGGACACACTCGTGGACTGCTTCGGATCGTGGGTGAGTATTTTTGTGGTTTGTTATGTTAATATTTATTCCGGAAAAGACAATGGCTTCGGGGAACAATGTGACAAGTATTGGTAAGTATGTTACTCTATGTTATATGTACTGTATGTCTATGTATGTATTGTATGAATGTATTGTATGTATGTAGTATATATGTGGTATGTATGTAGCATGTAGTATGTATGTAGTATGTATGTAGCATGCATGTAGCATGCAGTATGTATGTAGCATGCATGTAGTATATATGTAGTATGTATGTAGCATGTAGTATGTATGTAGTATGTATGTAGTATGTATGTGGTATGTATGTAGCATGTAGTATGTATGTAGCATGCATGTAGCATGCATGTAGTATGTATGTAGCATGCATGTAGTATGTATGTAGCATGCATGTAGTATGTATGTAGTATGTATGTAGCATGCATGTAGTATGTATGTAGTATGTATGTAGTATGTATGTAGCATGTAGCATGTATGTAGTATGTATGTGGTATGTATGTAGCATGTAGTATGTATGTAGCATGCATGTAGTATATATGTAGTATGTATGTAGCATGTAGTATGTATGTAGTATGTATGTAGTATGTATGTGGTATGTATGTAGCATGTAGTATGTATGTAGCATGCATGTAGCATGCATGTAGTATGTATGTAGCATGCATGTAGTATATATGTAGTATGTATGTAGCATGTAGTATGTATGTAGTATGTATGTGGTATGTATGTAGCATGTAGTATGTATGTAGCATGCATGTAGCATGCATGTAGTATGTATGTAGCATGCATGTAGTATGTATGTATGTAGTATGTATGTAGCATGCATGTAGTATGTATGTAGTATGTATGTAGTATGTATGTAGCATGCAGTATGTATGTAGCATGTATGTAGCATGTATGTAGTATGTATGTAGTATATATGTAGTATGTATGTAGCATGTAGTATGTATGTAGCATGCATGTAGTATATATGTAGTATGTATGTAGCATGTAGTATGTATGTAGCATGCATGTAGTATATATGTAGTATGTATGTAGCATGTAGTATGTATGTAGCATGCATGTAGTATATATGTAGTATGTATGTAGCATGTAGTATGTATGTAGCATGCATGTAGTATATATGTAGTATGTATGTAGCATGTAGTATGTATGTAGCATGCATGTAGTATATATGTAGTATGTATGTAGCATGTAGTATGTATGTAGTATTTTTTTTTTTTTTTTTTTTTTTAACATTTAACACATTAGCCGGATGATGGGACTACTACTGTCCCATCATTGGCTAATGTGTCAATCACTGTCATGGTAGCAGGCATCGCCCGATGGGACTTGTAGTCCCATCGGACGATGCTTGCACAGACCCCCGGACATCAGCACAGCCCCCCGGCAGGCCGGCACAGCCCCCCGGCAGGCCGGTACAGACCCCCACAGGGTGCACAGACCACCGGCAGGCCGGCACAGCCCCCCGGCAGGCCGGTACAGACACCCACAGGGTGCACAGACCACCGGCAGGCCGGCACAGCCCCCCGGCAGGCCGGTACAGACCCCCACAGGGTGCACAGACCACAGGCAGGCCGGCACAGCCCCCCGGCAGGCCGGTACCGACCCCGGGCAGTCCACACAGCCCCCCGGCAGGCCGGCAGAGACCCCCGGAAGGCCCGAAATGATGGCGCATCATGATGCGCACACACCGCGCATCATGATGACGTCAGGCCGTCAATCAACTTTGAACTTCCGATTCCGATGCCGAATTCCGATATTGAAAAAATATCGGAAGTCGGTATCGGAATTCCGATACAGCAAGTATCGGCCGATACCCGATACTTGCGGTATCGGAATGCTCAACACTAATCATCAGCTCTTCCTCACTATGCTTTGTTCCATCGGCCCCAAGGACACCGTTCTCTCCTGGTTCTCCTCCTATCTCTCTGACCGCTCCTTTACTGTATCTTTTGCTGGCTCCTCCTCCTCTTATCTTCCCCTTGCTGTTGGGTTTCCTCAAGGATCGGTTCTAGGCCCCCTCCTCTTCTCTTTGTATACTGCCCCTATTGGTCAAGCAATCAGTAGATTTGGATTCCAGTACTATCTCTATGCTGATGACACCCCATAATACACTTCTTCTCCTGATATCAAACCTGCGTTTTTGGAAAACACAAGTGATTGTCTTACCACTGTCTCTAACATCATGTACTCCCTCTATCTGAAACTGAACTTGTCAAAAACTGAATTCCTCATGTTTCCTCCCTCTACTAACCTACCTATGCCCGACATTGCCATTTCCGTGTGTGGTTCCACCATTACTCCCCAGCAACATGCCCGCTGTCTTGGGGTCATACTTGATTTCAAGCT
Organism: Dendrobates tinctorius; assembly: GCF_039654945.1. Taxonomy (NCBI): domain Eukaryota; kingdom Metazoa; phylum Chordata; class Amphibia; order Anura; family Dendrobatidae; genus Dendrobates; species Dendrobates tinctorius. Next base: position 21,389,640 of record NW_027361795.1, on the reverse strand, counting down.
TTCATTCATCCCCCACATCCGATCACTGGCTTGCTCTTGTTATCTGCACCTCAAAAACATTTCTAGAATTCGACCCTTTCTTACTTTCTACTCTGCAAAAACTCTTACTGTTTCTCTTATTCATTCTTGTCTGGACTATTGTAACTCTCTACTAATCATTCTCCCTCTTACCAAACTTTCCTCTCTCCAATCTGTCCTGAATGCTGCAGCTAGGATCATATTCCTCACCAATCGTTATACCGATGCCTCTACCTTGTACCAGTCCATACATTGGTTACCCATCCACTCCAGAATTCAGTATAAACTTATTACCATCACCCACAAAGCACTCCATGGCTCAGCACCACCCTACATCTCCTCCCTTGTCTCAGCCTACCACCCTAACCATGCCCTCCGTTTTGCTAATGACCTGAGGTTAACATCCCCAACAATCAGAACCTCCCACTCCCCTCTCCAAGACTTCACGTGCTGTGCCAATTCTTTGGAATGCACTGCCCAGGTAAACACGATTGATCCTCAATCCCCACAGCTTTAATTGTGCCCTAAAAACGCATTTGTTCAGACTGTCCTATTGCCTTAATGCATTAACCTAAATATCCCGGTGTGGCTCATTCAAAATTTTTTACCATAACCAGGTTCTCAGCATCATGTTCTCACATGCTTTATGCATTTAATAGCCCTCTGTGTCTGTACTGTTACATATTTAGACTGTTAACTGGTTCATGCAGCATTCAGGAACACCCGATTCTTACACTATGGCTGGTCCAAACAATAAAAGCAATTGTTACCATCTACCTTTCGTGTCTCCCCTTTTTCCTTATAGATTGTAAGCTTGCGAGCAGGGTACTCACTCCTCTTGGCATCTGTTTTGATCTATGTGTTTATTGGTATGCTGTAATGTCTATTGACTGTAGAAGTCCCCTCTATAATGTAAAGTGCTGTGGAATATGTTGGCACTATAGAAATAAAAATTATTATTAATTGCCAGCTTTTCAAAGGATACCAGTACGTAAAAATTGGACAGCACTCGCATGGTGCGAGTGCTGTGCGATTTTTTTTTCTCTCATACCCATTGACTTGCATTGGGGAGTCTTGTCCGAGAATTGCAGCAATACGCAGCATGCTGCGATTTTTTTCTCTGTCCGATTTCAGCTGGAAAAAAACCTCACAAATGAGATGTCACCTATTGAATAACATTGGTCTGAGCCCAATCCGTTTTTTTAACGGATTGCACTCGTCCGTATTTCTCGCAAATGGGTATGAGCCCTAACTCTTATGGTTAAATATGAGATATATACTGTATGTACAGTCGGTATGGAAAGCATTCAGATCTGTTAAGTTTTTCATTCTGTTTCATTGCAGCTATTTGGTAAATTCAAAAAAGTTCCATTTTTTTTCTCATTAATGTACACTCTGCACCCCATCTTGATGGAGAAAAACCAGAAATGTAGACATTTTTGCAAATTTATTATTAAAGAAAAACTGAAATATCACATGGTCATAAGTATTCAGACCCTTTGCTCAGACACTCATATTTAAGTGACATGCTGTCCATTTCCTTTTGATCCTCCTTGAGATGGTTCTACTCCTTCATTGGAGTCCAGCTGTGTTTAATTAGACTGATAGAACTTGATTTCTAAAGGTGCACACTTGTCTATATAAGACCTCACAGTTCACAGTGCATCTAGCATTGTGAGGAAAGAGGGAGACACAAGCGCAATATAGGGTCTTATCCCACAAATAAAGTAAGTGGTTTGACAAAAAACTGCTCATCTGGTAGTAGGTATTCAAAGCATGTATAGATAAAGACTGCTGCAGATCCACAAGTCGGTCACCGACTATCTGAAACAGAGCTCTGCAAAGGAATACGTGGATTTCGTCTGAGCTGCCCAAATGATGAAATTCCAGAAGGATAATAAAGTTTGACAGTGGTTTATTCTACGCGTTTCAAGGTTTTTTGCAACCTCTTTTTCAGGAAATACCCTGTAAAATAATGCTTATCCTGTAAAATACTCAGGACTAGTTACCAGATAAAAATATAGTGGTTTATTTGGATTCTTCCATCAAAGAAAGGTTATTACAGAAAAACAGGTGAATAAAAATAGGTGAAAGAGAGATTGTCCATTAGTTTATAGCAAAGCAACGTGTATTCTTTTTTCTCTCCGGGATCTCACATGGCAAATGGTGTCTGTCTCAGTTCGGCTTCTTACGTAGCCATCAAGCTACATACCAGCTGTTATGACATGTCATGGCCCAGCACAGATGACATCTTCGTGTCTGTCTCTCATGATGGTGAGGGAAGAAGACAGCGACCTCTACAGTTAGCCATGAATTATATACGTCTCTTGAAGCACGTGATCTCGGTATATACGGAGTTTGACATTTACCTCAAGGCTAAACTTAAATATGTAGTGAGCTGACATTTACCACTTGGTAAAATAGCACATGCAATGGAAGGCAATGTCCCGTACAGAACATATAAGAATACAACTCCATAACTAATGTATATATATAAATCCATGCCTAATATAAATCCATAACTAATAATATTTAACAATTCCCCCTTTTGAGGGAGACAGACATTAATTGGAACCCTCAAAATATAACAAGATCTTTTTTCTTCTTTTCTTCTTCTTTGACAAAATAATTTAATATCAATAACAATAATAATAATAATAATAATAATAATAATAATAATATCAGATTACCGTTATACGTACTCAATGACATAATTGATGTGAATTCATGTTATCGTAAGCCGTGAACAATATTCATATACAGTATGTATAATTATACTTCACTAAGTCTAAATTGAAGCATCTCAGGTCCAGTCATCATCATCTGATGTCATCTGGTCGTCATTTTGATGTCTTCTGTCTTCTTCTTGGTTCTATTTAAAACACAGTTTTTCTATAGCATATAGATGTTGTAGAAATCGTGTTGTGTAAAAATCAAAGTCCATAAATTCAAATGTTGATAAGAAACAAAGTCTATGGATGAAATGCAGCTTTAATATCTGTGCAGTGTCACCTTTAAAAACCTGGGCTTACATTGGCTCGCCTTGGAAATTCTGGAATCCTCCATCGGCACTGGTCTTTGAACAGGTGTGACGTCTTTGGTTAGCAAAGCAAGGGTTAAAATGACTCTTCCTTGCTAAACATAGCACCATAACCAGTCCTTGTCCTAATGCACAGGACACATGTCAGGGTTGTAGCTTCCTGATAATTACCTTCATTGTTCACCAGCTTTACATTGAAGCTTTACAGGTGATTAGAAACTTCTGGAACTTGATAAGAACGTGATAACACAGTTCATCTCAGCATCATAGGAGCATCGTCCTCTGGTTGTCAGGTTAGACACTTTAATTGTGACTGTCAGTGGTGGATACTGCACTTGTAATTAACACAGTTCATTTCTCAGAAGTCATAGCTTTGTTACCTTCTGGGACTTCTGGATAGCGACATTCTTCTTCTTGCAACTGATAAGAATCAATTTAGAAATATAAAAAGTCTTTATTAACGTAATTTCAGTATCTTGCTTGAAGTCTTCATTCCCTATTCTATACCAAATCTGGTAATTTTCCTATCCTATAATATCACAGCGTACCATAGCAATCAGTAATATCCATATAATTATTATCAGAATTTGTACTGTATATGGATTCCAATGTTTGAAATAATAAACCAATAATAAGTGATAATACATTATTATCCATATTTTTTTCATGTGATAGAACATTTTTTTATGTCTTAGGTGTAATTACCTTTTTCAACCCATAGGTGTCAATGTGTTTAATGTAACCAGTGTTTTCATCTTTATTAATAAGGAATATATTTATTATACTAATAATATGTAGGAATGTAAAGCCATGACCCAAAATAAGAATATATGAGTGAGCGAATGAATGAATAAAAGAATTGTTGCATATAACTCAGAAGTGAAACATTTTTCTTTGTAATGAAACCGTATCATTGTTATATTTAATGAAGCAAAATTCTATAGTAGATATTACTTTACTATTGATGAAAGAAAAAATAAAAATGTAAGAATTAAAAATAAAACTAGAATAAAAAATTGAAAATTAAGAATAAGAATAAAAATAAGAATAAGGCCTTTATGTTGATGCAGAGTAGTTATGTCTTCAGTAACATATACCCTTAATATTTCCATGATCTGGATTTTCATAATTGTCATAAACTTGTGTTACCAAAATATTCAAATTATGCAACTTTGCATATAATATTCCTCTTACTGTAAAGAAATGACTCTTTATAATACTTAATGTTATTATACCCAATACTTATACCATTGTACCTTATTTCTATTTGTTCTTTATTAAAATGTGTGAAGAAGAGGTATTAATCAAATGTGATGATGTAGTCAGGATCAAAAACATATTTTCCCCCTTAATACCAAAAAATATTGTTTCATAAAATAATTCATTTATCAAAACCAAAATGAAAAATAATTAATTTATAAATTGTATAAATATTATACTTGCTTATACCATTATTTGTCTGAAGATGTGTGACCATCAAAATTAATTTGAATATCATAAAATTATCCTTTGGAAAAATTAATTTGCATAAACCATTTTGATGTGCGATTGCACTTTGCACTTATCCACAATTAACTAAATCAAGAAATAATAATTACTATAGAAATATAGAAATATATGTTGTGTAGATAATATTTCATTATATATCCTAATATTCTAATAATTTAACTGATCTGCATATTTCTCCTAAAGACAGTTTTTTTCTAGCATTCAGAATCCTGAGGCTTCACACATACACCAAACGTATCACATTACATGCAATGGAAGGCAATGTCCCGTACAGAACATATAAGAATACAACTCCATAACTAATATATATATATAAATCCATGCCTAATATAAATCCATAACTAATAATATTTAACATACCCAGGGTGTTTCCTGAATAAAAGGTTGCAAAATGCCTTGAAACGTGTAGAATAAACCACTGTCAAACTTTATTAACCTTCTGGAATTTCATCATTTGGGCAGCGCGGATGAAATCCACGTATTCCTTTGCAGAGCTCCAGTTCACAGTGCATGTCAGACCAAATGAGAATCATGAGATCAAAGGAACTGGACAAGGAGTTCAGAGACAGAGACAGAATTGTGGCAAGGCACAGATCTGGCTAAGGTTACAAAAGAATTTCTGCAGTACTCAAGGTTCTTAAGAGCACAGTGGCCTCCATAATCCTTACATGGAAGAAGTTTGGGACCACCAGAAGTCTTTCTAGACCTGGCCATCAAGCCAAACTGAGCAATTGTGGGAGGAGAGCCTTATTGAGAGAGGTAAAGAAGAACTTTAAGGTCACTGTGGCTGAGCTCCACAGATGCATTAGGGAGATGGGAGAAAGTTGCACAATATCAACTATCACTGCAACCCTCCACCTGTCAGGCTTTTATGGCAGAGTGGCCTGACGGAAGCCTCTCCTCAGTGCAAGACATATAAAAGCCCACATAGAGTTTGCTAAAAAACACATAAAGGTCTCCCAGACTATGAGAAATAAGATTCTCTGGTCTGACGAGACGAAGACAGAACTTTTTGGTGACAATTCTAAGCAGTATGTGTGGAGAAAACCAGGCACTGCTCATCACCTGCCCGATACAATCCCAACAGCGAAACATGGTGGTGGCAGCATTATGCTATGGGGGTGTTTTTCAGCTGCAGGGAAAGGACAACTGCTTGCAATTGAAGGAAACATGAATGCGGCCAAGTACAGAGACATCCTGGATGAAAACCTCTTCCAAAGTGCTCTGGACCTCAGACTTGGCCGAAGGTTCACCTTCCAACAAGACAATGACCCTAAGCACACAGCTAAAATAACAAAGGTGTGGCTTCAGAACAACTCTGTGACCATTATTGACTGGCCCAGCCAGAGCCCTGACCTAAATCCAATTGAGCATCTCTGTAGAGACCTAAAAATGGCTGTCCACCAACGTTCACCATCCAACCTGATGGAACTGGAGAGGATCTGCAAGGAAGAATGGCAGAGAATCCCCAAATCTAGGTGTGAAAAAGTTGTGGCATCATTCCCAAGAAGACTCATGGCTGTACTAGCTCTAAAGGGTGCTTTACTCAGTACTGAGCAAAGCGTCTGAATACTTATGACCATGTGATATTTCAGTTTTTAATTTTTTATAAATTTGCAAAAATGTCTACATTTCTGGTTTTTTTCAGTCAAGATGGGGTGCAGAGTGCATATTAATGAGAAAATAATGAACTTTATTGAATTTACCCAATGGCTGCAAAGAAACAAAGATTGAAAACTTTAAAGGGGTCTGAATGCTTTCCGTACCCAATATATATATATATATATATATATATATATATATATATATATATATACACACACACTGCTAAAAAAAAATTAAAGGGAACTCAAACAACACAATGCAACTCCAACTCAATCACACTTCTGTGAAATCAACGTGTCCAGTTTTGAAGCAACACCGATTGTGAATCAATATCTCCTGCTATTGTGCAAATGGAACTGACAACAGGTAGAAATGATAGGCAATTAGCCAGACAACCTCCATAAAGGTGTGGTTCTTCAGGGGGTGACCACAGACAAGTTCTCTGTTCTCATCCTTTTTGGCTATTGTTTTGGTCACTTTTGCATTTTGTCATTGCTTTCTCTCCTACTGTAGCATGAGGCAGTGTCTAAAATCCACAGAAGTTGCTCAGGTAGTGTAGCTCATCCAGGATGGCACATTAATGCGAGCGGTGGCACGAAGGGTAGCTGTGTCTGTCAGCAGAATGTCAAGAGCATGGAGCAGATATCAGGAGACAGACCAGTACACCAGGAGACTTGGAGGGGTCCGTAGGAGGGCAACAACCCAGCAGCAGGACGGCTACCTCCTCCTTTGTGCAAGGAGGAACAGGAGGAGCAGTGCCAAAGCCTTGTAAAATGACCCCCAGCAGGCCACTAACATCCATGTTTCTGCTCAAACTGTCAGAATCACACTCTGTGAGGGTGGTATGAGGACCCGACATCCACAAGTGGGTGTTGTGCTTACAGCCCAACACTGTGCAGAGCGATTGGCATTTAAAAGAGAACACCAAGATTGGCATATTCAACATTGGCACCCTGTGGTTTTCACGGATGAGAGCAGGTTCACACTAAGCACATGTGACAGATGTGACAGAGTCTGGAATCACTGTGGAGAACGTTCTGCTACCTGTAACATCTTCCAACATGACCGGTTTGGCAGTGGGTCAGTAATTGTGTGGGGAGGCATTTCTTTGGAGGACTGCACAGCCTTTCATGTGCTAGTAAGAGGTACCCTGACTGCCATTAGGTACTGGGATGAGATAGTCAGACCCATTGTGAGACCATATGCAGGTGCAGAGGGCCTTGGGTTCCTTCTGATGCATGACAATGCTAGGCCTCATGTGGCTGAAGTTTGTCAGCAGTCCCTTTATAGTGACATAGTAATTAAGGTTGAAGGGAGACTTTAAGTCCATCTAGTTCAACCCATATCCTATCCTATCTTGCCCTAACATGTTGATCCAGAGGCATTGATGCTATGGGCTGGCCTGCCCGTTTCCCAGACCTGAATCCAATCACTCACATCTGTGATTTCGAGTATCATTCCAAATCCAGACCTCCATGGGATATTAACCCCTTTACCCACAAGGGTGGTTTTCATGTTAATGACCGGGCCAATTTTTACAATTCTGACCACTGTCCCTTTATGAGGTAATAACTCTGGAACGCTTCCATGGATCCCAGTGATTCTGACATTGTTTTCTCATGACATATTGTACTTCATGTTAGTGGGAAACTTTCATTCATATAACAAGCGTTTGTGAAAAAAACGGAAATTTGGCGAAAATTTTGAAAATTTCACAATTTTCCAACTTTGAATTTTTCTGCCCTTAAATCACAGAGATATGGCACACAAAAACTTAATAAATAACATTTCCCACATGTTTACTTTACATCAGCACAATTTTGGAACCAAATTTTTTTTGTTAGGAAGTTATAAGGATTAAAAGTTGACCAGTGATTTCTCATTTTTACAACACAATTTTATTTTTTTTATTTTACCAAGGGTAAAAGGAGAAATTGGACTGCAAAATTTATTGTGCAATTTGTCCTGAGTACAGTGATACCTGATATGTGGGGGGGGACCACTGTTTCGGCACATGGCAGAGCTCGGAAGGGAACGAGTGCCGTATGACACTTTCAACGCAAAATTGTCTGGAATTGAGATCGGGTGCCATGTCACGTTTGGAGAACCCCTGATGTGCCTAAACAGTGGAAACCCTCCACAAGTGACCCAATTTTGGAAACTAGACCCCCGAAGGAACTTATCTAGATGTGTAGTGAGCACTTTGAACCCCCAAGGGCTTCACATAAGTTTATAACGTACAGCCGTAAAATTAAAAAATAATATTTTTTCCAAAAAAAATGATCTTTTCACCCCCAATTTTTATTTTCCCAAGGGAAACAGGACCCCAAAAGTTATTGTGCAATTTGTCCTAAGTACACTGATACCCCATATGTGGGGATAAATTATTATTTGGGCGCATGGCAGAGCTTGGAAGGGAAGCAGCGCCATTTGACTTTTTTGGCTGGAATTGAGATCAGACGCCATGTTGCATTTGGTGAGCACCAGATGTTCCTAAACTGTGGAAACCCCACACGTGACCCCATTTTGGAAACTAGACCCCCCCCTGGAACTTATCTAGATGTGCGGTGAGCACTTTGAAGCCCCAAATGCTTCACAGAAGTTTACAACGCCTGGGCGTGAAAATAAAAAAATCGTATTTTTTCCATAAGCATGACCTTTTAGTCCACATTTTTTTATTTTCCCAAGGGTAACAGGAGAAATTGGACTCTAAAACTTGTTGTCCAATTTGTCCTGAGTACACTGAAACCCCATATGTGGTAGAAAACTACTGTATGGGCACACGTCGGGGCTCGTAAGGGAAGTAGTGACGTTTTGGAATGCAGACTTTGATGTAATGGTCTGCAGGTGTCATGTCACATTTGGAGAGCCCCTGATGTGCCTAAACTGTGGAAACCCCCCCACGAGTGACTTTTTGGAAACTAGACCCCCAAGAAACTTATCTAGATGTGTGGTGAGCACTTTGAACCCCCAAGTGCTTCACAGAAGTGTTTAATGTAGAGCCATAAAAATAAAATTATATTTTTTTCCACAAAAATGATATTTTTGCCCCTAATATTTTATTTTCCCAAGGGTAACAAGAGAAATTGGACCCCAAAAGTTGTTCAATTTGTCCTGAGTAGGCTGATACCCAATATGTGGGGGTAAACCACTGTTTGGGCAGAGCTTGGAAGGGAAGGAGCACCGTTTGACTTTTTCAACGCAGAATTGGCTGGAATTGAGATCAGATGCCATGTTGCGTTTCGAGAGCCTCTGATGTGCCCAAACAGTGGAAACCCCCCAATTCTAACTCCAACCCTAACCCCAACACACTCCTAACCCTAATGGGAAAATGAAAATAAATACATTTTTTTTAATTTTATTATTTTTCCCTAACTAAGGGGGTGATAAAGGGGGATTTGATTTACTATCTATAGCGGGTTTTTTTGTTTGGCAGATGCAATACGCTAAAAGATGCTTTTTATTGTAAAAATAGTTTTTGCATCACCACATTTTGAGAGCTATAATTTTTCCATATTTTGACCCACAGAGTCATGCGTGGTCATATTTTTTGCGGGACAAGTTGAAGTTTTTATTGGTATCATTTTCGGGCATGTGACATAATTTGATCGCTTTTTATTCCAATTTTTTGGACGCAGAACGAACAAAAACCAGCATTTCATGAATTTCTTTTTCTTGGGGGGGGACGTTTACACCATTCCGCGTGTGGTAAAATTGATAAGGCAGTTTTATTCTTCGGGTCAGTACGAGTACAGCGATACCTCATTTATATCATTTTTTATGTTTTGTCGCTTTTATACAATAAAAAGAATTTTATATAAAAAATAATTATTTTTGCATCGCTTTATTCTGCGAGCTATAACTTTTATTTTTTCACTGATGATGCTGTGTCATGGCTTGTTTTTTGCTAGACAAGATGGTGTTTTCAGCGGTACCATGTTTATTCATATCCATCTTTTTGATCGCACGTTATTGCACTTTTTGTTCGGCGGTATGATAAACCATTGTTTTTTGCCTAGTTTTTTTTTTTTTTAAGGGGTTCACTAAAGGGGTTAACTAGTGGAACAGTTTTATAGGGCGGGTCGTTACGGACGAGGCGATACTAAATGTGTATTTTTACTTATTTTTTTATTTACAAAAAAAAAAAGAATTAGGGAATATTTTTTCTTTTAATTTATTTAGGAATATTTTTAAAATTATTTGTACATGTCTTTTTTTAAACTTTATTATTTTGTCCCGGGTGGGACATCACTGTGAAGTGTCGGATCTCTGATCTGACACTTTGCAGTGCAGTGTCAGATTAGTGATCTGATACAGGCACTGCAGCAGGCTTCCAACATGCGTGCTCGCAGCAGGCACTGAGGAAGCCGCCTCCCTGCAGGCCCCCGGAGGCCATCTTGGATCCGGGGGCCTGCAGAGAGGGAGGCCCTCGGAACAGTACGATCACATCACGCTGTTCCGACGGTCCAGGGAAGCACGCAGGGAGCCCCCTCCCTGCCCAATGCTTCCCTAATTCTCTGGTACACTGCGATCATGTTTGATCGCAGTGTGCCAGGGGTTAATGTGCCGGGGGTGGTCCGTGATTGCCCCTGACGTATAGTGCTGGGTGAGAAAATGAGTTAGGACTGTCCCACAAGGGTTGCCGTGACGTGGCGGGATGGCTTCTACATTATTTTGATCAAAATTATGTTAACTAAATACCCTTATTATTACTATTATTACTACCTTCATGCAGTTTTTGCAATATATTTTTTTACTTTTTTATTCCAGGATATTTGTTTTGTGTTTTGCTTTTGGTTTTCTCTGTGTAAAGGTCATGTGTTCATATGCAATTACATTTTGCATGCACATTAATTTACTTTTTCTGCTCAGACCCATGTTCTCATTTGTTTCATTGTGCATTCTGTGCATATAAGGGTGTGACCGCCCTGTTTCTGAGTTGGAAAATCCATCCTGTCTGGCCTATACTATTACTGGTGGTTCAGTCCCTCTGTCCTTGTTCACATTTACGTCACTTGACAAGTGGAAAGGTTTTAAATACAAGAGTTAGGACTGTCCCACAAGGGTTGCCGTGACGTGGCGGGATGGCTTCTACATTATTTTGATCAAAATTATGTTAACTAAATACCCTTATTATTACTACCTTCATGCAGTTTTTGCAATATATTTTTTTACTTTTTTATTCCAGGATATTTGTTTTGTGTTTTGCTTTTGGTTTTCTCTGTATAGTGCTGGGTGTCAGCTGTGATAATCAGCTTACACCCGGCCGCGATCAGTGGTGCTCCCCCCAGGGGCGCCGCTGATCGCTTAAACGTACTATCCCGTCCCTGGTCATACGGGCCAGGGGACCTGGACGGGATAGTACGTCTGATGTCAGAAAGGGGTTAATTTTGATTTACATTTATCATTTTTATGTTTTATTGCTCTCATCGCATTCTACTATGTAATGAATTAAGATTTGCAACTGTAATATTTAATTCAGTGATAACTAGAATGTGGTATTTGAGTGTTCCCTTTATGTTTTTGAGCAGTGGATATATTGTGAGAAAGTCACTGGTTCAGTGTCTGGAGGGAAACACTCCAGAGAAGTGTTTGAGGTTTTGTTTATGCCTGAACCATGGGTCTTGCTAACCCTGAGCAGGCGGATCCCCGCTATTTCAAGGACTGTACTGAGTGCTACCATTTGTTTTGCTGTTTTGCCAGAGGGACGTGTTTATTTTGTGCGTCAGCTTGGTTTATGCCATATCTGATAAACCAAGTGCATTCCTAAAGCCACAGTGTTCCCGTGTCTACATGTAAGTGCAGCCGAGGGAGCCGATCTACCACAATTTACTTGTATATAATGCACACTTGCTCCTTTTCCATGTCACAGTCTGAGCATGGATTTTGGACTCCTGACCCAAGGTGTACACATTGCAGGTCTTTTCATCACTTGGTTTACTACGTGGTGCAGATTTTAAAATCTGTAGCATATCTGTTGTGGTAAGGAACTCTTTATGCATGCACATAATGGCATAGCATGGGATGCAGGCACTTGGGGCACGGCAAATATTTTGTGTCCTTTTAAGAGCACATTTACACAAACAAGGTGCAACAAACATTCCTAGGAACACTTGTTTCCCAATTATCAACTTTTTTAAAGAGGCCACGAATCACCCAACGAACGAGTAAAATCTATCATCAGGCAAAATAATTTTTAAGGTTGCTGATAAATAAGCATTCACAGGCCTCATACACATTAGGCTTCCTTCACACATCAGTGTTTCCGTTACATGATGTGACAGTTCACACATACTGGAGCCACGTTCACACTCATACCAATTATAATCTATGGGGCTGAGCACATGTTCACAACTGGGTTAGTAATGTGGGTGCCTTATAGACAGCTCTCAATTACTAACCTCTGGGCTTGATGTCAGTGGACATAAAAAAGCTGACATCAACCCCAAAATTACTACCCCACGTGCCACCACACCTAGGCAAGTGGGAATAGCGGAAGCTGAGAGCCAGATTTGGCGCATCTAATTAATGGGGTGGCTGAGAGGTGGTGTTTTTAGTCTTATGCTTGTTAGTAATATTATCAGGGACCCATGTTATTTTTTTAGTGACAACCGATGAACTACGATCACCTTTTCATGTCAATACTCGGCACTGAAACTGAGTTCTCAGGCTTAACCTAGTGTCTCCTGGATTCATGGCTGAGTGGTCGCATCACTCCACCACACAGCTATGAATCCCGATGTAGCAGAGTTAGATCACATCATGGGACATATGGATTATCTTCGGACAGGTGTAGAATATGGTGTGTTATTATTTTAAATTTTACAGTAATAAACAGATGAAAGAGGGTGGCGAGTGTTTGTTTCAAATAAAGGACTCTGTGTGTTTATATTTTAATTAAAGGACATTTTCCTGTGTCTGTGTTTCTATTACTTTTGATTACAGGATTAGCAGTGGGGGTGTTTTATAGACACCTCTCCATTACTAGAAATACAAAATCCCAAAGGCAAGGTACATAATATATAGTGGATGACAGCAAGAATTCCAAACCACCAGTAGGGCATTAGCCCATGGAAAACTCCACTAGACCCATAGATATGCAAAGAAAAAAGCAGAGTTTATAGCCCAAAATAAGATAAAAAAGATTATTTTATTAATGACAAAAACATGTATTAAAAAATGAACAATTACATACAGCTGTTCATGACAGAGTGTCAATAAAAGAAACAATGGAAAACCTAAAAATAATCCCTCGCTAGCCAGTCCATAGGTAACCCCCCAATCACTGCTTACCCATAACTTGTCAGGTCATTGCACGCTCCGCCCAATGCGCGTTTTGTGTGGGCTTCTTCCGGGGGCTGTTGCAACCTCCTATACCTCACTGGGGGATCACAATACTGATGCTAATCAGTACCCATGGGGCCTCAGAGATAAATGCACTGGCTAACTACTTAACCCAGCTGTCAGGGCTGCCGTTCTTGTTGCACCATTGTCTCTTTTATTGACACTCTGTCATATGAACAGCTGTACGTAATTGTTCATTTTTTAATACATGTTTTTGTCATTAATAAAATAATCTTTTTTATCTTATTTTGGGATATAAACTCCGTTTTCTTCTTTGTATATCTATATTTATCCATTACTAATCTGTGGGCTTGATGTCCGCTTACATTACAAAGCTGACATCAAACCCACAAATATTACCCCACTTGCCACTGCACCAGGGCAAATGGGAAGAGCCGGGCAAAGCACCATAAGTGGATCATCTAATAGATGCACCTTTTCTGTGGCAAGTGCAGGCTGCTATTTTTAGGCCAGTGTAACAGCGTGCCCCTGCCCCGGCCTGTGTTACTGGACTGTAATGTAATCAGGCCTAGGTCCACCTTGCTTGTACTGCATCTAGTGGAGGATTCTTTGCTCTTCTCAGCATAGGACTCTTCCAGTACACAAACCTGTAAGACAGAACGGAGCTGGTAGCTTCTGGAAACTACTCAATGTAGCCACATGTTATAAGTTGGTGTGAACCTCCCCCATTGATGGACTGATCCCAGGACACAGAACAATTGACTCATGTGTTGGCCGAGTCAGTTGTTACCTTCATTTGTGCTGCACAGTTCCCTGTTCCAATAAATCTCGTTAGAGTGTTTATTGGCCTGGTGTCTTCCTGCTCTGTTGCATACCTCGTCACAGCCGGGAAGAGCCAATATCCATGGCCACTTACCAGGTTGAGAATATCAACCACCAGCTGTCTGCTTTAGCTTGGTTGGTTGTCAAAAGTGGGGACTCCCGCCCGCTGCTATCAGCTTTACTTGTGCTGATTATCATAAATAGAGGGAGCACATGTTATTTTTTTTTAATTTATTTATTGCACAGGCGCTAGCTGGTGAATACTCTTATCTGCCTCGTCTGCTCTCACTGCTATTAGCGAGAGAGATGAGAGTGGTACTCTCATCAGCTGATGCCTGTGACCTGTGGTAACCTTTTTACTGCAGGTCACAGCTGCTGGCTCACATGCTGTTATCTGTATGACAGCGTGGGAACTGCAGACCTTTTATCAACAGTAAAGAACTTAGTGCTGATCAGAGTCGATGTTTCTAGCGCTGTCACACAGATGACAGTGTGAGAAACACCAGATGTTCGGGCTGCCAACCTGAACAGTAACACGGACTTCAGGGAGAAGTCCGTGTTCGGGGTCCGTGCATAGACACTAGGTGTTTGGTACGGACTCCGAACTTTACCGTTCAGGTTCACCCATCACTACCTATAAACTTAAAAGCTTTGTAAATTGCTATTATGTTTATGTACAAAATACTGTGACACACTTGACCTGCTGCAATTACCTGCATCTCTTACCTGGGTTTAATGCATCTCTTATATGTTCACTGATACATTTTTATTAATGTTCTGGTAGTGCAGTATATCCTGAATATGCATTCTTCACATAGTAAGAGGCATGAAAAATTGGTAGGACGATGATTTAACAAGAACCTTGCAGAACAATTTTGTAATGTCAAGTAAAGACATGGCTGTAATGGCGCTGTAATACTGATTGCATTGATACCTTTAGGTATGAAATCTGCTTTGTTGTCCTTCTTTAATGACCATTTCCTCTTTTCTGCTAATTAGATTTCAGTGCTCAGGACTGGACTGTGGACTGGGCCTTCTCCTCCCTGTCTGTGATTCCCTGGCCCCTCTGCCTCCGGTCTTTGAATGATAGATAGGTCAGTGCTAAGATTTCAAACAGAGGAAGCAGGTCATTCACAGACTAGAGACAGTAAAAGGCGCTGGTGAATCAGACGGGGAGTAGAAGACACAGTGCACAATCCAACACCTATTCACCGAAATCTAAATATCAGAAAACTTCAAAACTTCAGATAGTGATAAAAAAGAATAACAGAGCAGATTTCTTCACCAAAGGTATCAATTTAATCTCTATTACAGCACCATTAAAGCCATGACATTAATAAACATTACTTTACATGTCTTTAAATTCCATGTCTTTACTTTATATTACAAAATCATACTTACAGGTTCTCGTTAAGATTTTAATGGCTATAACTTTGTAACAGAGCAAACAAAAAGAAAAAAGGGAGGGAAAACAGCAACTAAACAGAATATTCTCTCAGACCAAGTGGTATATGTTCAGGCAAGATCCCCACAGACTATATAATACCTCTTAGGACAGCCAAAAAACTGAACAAAGCACACCACAAAAAAACAAATGACCATAAGTCCTACTATAAAATTGTATATTTTATTAATAATATAATAAAAACAGAGGTTTTTTTAAAAAAGCAAAGCAGCAATGTCAACATAATGTTATAATCACAACATAGACAGAGGGGGCAGTGCTGTCCATTTTTAAGGGACCATACCTAGTACAATGAAAACTTTGCTGGAAATAAAGTGCAACACAAGTGTATGAAATATTATGTGTAAATATATCAAATAATTGTTTCCACAAAAAAAAGTGTTTACCACCTATACATGCAAAGAAAACAAAAATGATTTACTTATAAAAAAAGTGCTAAAAAGATGTAAGCTAATAAAGTGCGATTATAAGTGCAGTAATCTACAAAAACCAGCTAAAACCCTGACGAAGGCTACAGGCCGAAACGCGCGTTGGTGAGGGGCAGCTATCCCAGGCGTCCCGGAGCTTTATAACCTGTAAGTTATAATTCTATATATTAAGGATACTTTGAATTTTATGCTGTGGGTTTTTATACTAATCCTGAGCCTAGATAGGTCCTGCCTATATATTTATACTGATTGCTGTATGTGGGTAGTTTGATTGGTATACCCTATACTGAGACATCTGCTGGTTTTTGTAGATTACTGCACTTATAATCGCACTTTATTAGCTTACATCTTTTTTATCACTTTTTTATAAGTAAATGATTTTTGTTTTCTTTGCATGTATAGGTGGTAAACACTTTTTTTTGTGGCAACAATTATTTGATATATTTACACAATATTTCATACACTTGTGTTGCACTTTATTTCCAGCAAAGTTTTCATTGTACTAGGTATGAAATGGTATGGGGGCTGCCTTTTGCATTGGGGTCTGCTCTGGGGCAGTTCAGATTTCCCTTTCTGTCTTTAGGCTATATAGTCCTCCGGCTGTGATCGAGGGGTCTAGGGCATCGTAGGAACCCCCCACGGCTACTGCTAGTTGTGTTGATAGGTTCAGGGGTCTGCAATCCGATAGCTGCCAACTTCTCTGGTTTTCTGGACTTAGCTAGCATTCCTGTTTTTGCCTCCTACGGTGACTCATTCATAACAGCCTTGCCCCTACTATCCTGCAGCACCTCAGCTGCTACCACTGGAGACAAAGGGGACGTTTGTAGAGAGACGGCAGAGACAGTAGCCCCTAGGCAGCAGCCCTCACATGACTGCTCCCAGCTGACTTCTTCCCTAGTCCATCAATATAAGACCGGGTTGTGTTTTTTAGACCAAGGGGGGCCCACAACGATAGGTGCTAGATTTCCTTCCAAGACCTAGTATGACTGGGACTCATCATGATGTCCACTATGCAGCACAATATCTTCTACGACTTGGTTTAACCCCCCCGGCTCAGTGGGACAGAGTTAATGGCCTGGACGCTTATGGGTTTGTCCGGCGTCTCACACCTCAGACCATGAGTCTGGACAAACTGAGCATCCACCGGACTAACTTCTGCTCCACTGTTAAGCATCGGTATGCCCTCAGGTACCTCGCCAACCATCACCTCTGCTGACATAGTACCTTCTGAGGGTGAGGAGGAAATATACACTCCCAGGTCGTCTTCCTCCACACGACCAGGGGGACACGGCTTCTCTGATAGTACAGAAGTTTCGACATGAGCACCAAGGACTAAATCATTAGTCTGCTCACTACAAGGACGTACCCCTTCACCTTGGGGAACACCAGGCAGCACCATGGGGACACCAACTCCTCCCACCTGCCTGGGTACGTCCCCATGTATAAGCAAGTCCTGCTCCCCAGCAGGGACTCCAAGGCGCATCTTCGCCAAAGCTGCAAATGGACCCTCTAGTGGAGCCAGAGGGTAGGCCTCAGACCCATAATTCCACTGTAGGTGCTGCTTAAACAAATCATTCAGCTCTTCACTCATCTCAGTGAGGACCAGCAGCAACTGCTCACTGGTCTGAACTTGGCCCATGGCTCACCAGAAAAAAATGTTAGGGTTGGTGATAATGTAATGTCACGTGTGACTGGATACACTGCCTCCAGCAGGGCGAATTTCTATAACACCCATGAACCTGGATACACCGCCTTCAGCAGGGCGAATTTAAACAGAGCTAAGGGAAACACCGGGGAAACGGTTACAATGGGGGGCCCTGCAATAGGGAACGGGGACGTGGAGACCTCCTGCACTCCCCTGAGTCAGTGTTCCTACACTCCTGGCGATCCCTAGGCAGGTTCCGCACCTGGCGACGAGCTGGATACCTCAAATCCCTAGCTCGCCCTGCACCCATCCCTTTCTAGTGAATTGGACGGTGCAGAAACTAATCCCACCACTGCACTAATACACACACAAGGAAAGTAACAAACAGGGGAAAACACCATTTAGCTTAGCTCTCTTACTATTGCTCCCAGCAACAGAGTACAACACCAAAGTTCAGCTTCACCCCTGAAGCTCGACACCTGAATTCAGCTTCTGCCTGAAGCTATTACACCAGAGCTCCCCTGAGCTGCAAGGAACGCCTGTCTGTCGTTCCTTCCTTCACCAGACTTGGTTGGAAATGAGCAATATCACCAACCGTGAGTGAGACCACCTGCTACTCCTTTATAGGTAGCAGTCAGGGAATCACACATGCTTCATTATCACGTGCAATAACACTAGCGGCCGCCGGGGGCAACTAAACTAAAGTAGCCAGAGTGTAATGACCCCAGCGGCCACCGGGGCAAAACTAGAACTAAAACAACCACAGTATAATGACCCTAATTGCCACCGGGGGCAAAACTAACTTTAAGCCAACAACTTAAAGGAAAAAAAAGATTACTTGTGCAAAATCTGTCAAAATCATGGGGTCAACAGAAAAGGTCCTATTGCCACCCCTATGTTTGAATAGGCGGGGTCATGGTGCATAGGCAAAGTCACTTAAGGGCATACCCCACAACTTTTAAAAACAGAGAGAGGGACATGTATTGTAACACTTTCACATAGTGGTTTCCCAAATGAAGCCTCTTAGTGTTCTCTTACAGTACAGCACCTTTTTCATAGTCTCTATAGAGTATAATGCCCCAAAATGCCAACTAACAGACAATATAATACCCTGACAGTCAAACCAGCCCATGATGCTCTCAAAGTATCATAATTTTAGTGATAATCAATTTGTTCCTTCCCGGGGGAAGACCTGGCTGGTCATTGCTTGCGTTGAGAAACATGTGATGGTGTCTCCGCGGCTTCTGTTTTGCATGTTTTGCATATTTCCCATAAGGGATGGGGGCAGTGCTCTAGAATCACTGCGTTGAGAAACACGTGATGGTGTCTCCGCAGTGTTGGATGTTGATCTCCATGAGTTCATTCATCCTCATTTTCATAGTCTTTTACTAGGCATTGCTCCTACCAGCCAGTTTCCTACTCCACACTGATGAGGGGCAATACCCCGAAACAGCTGTCTGTGGATGGATACCATGTTTTGGCATAGGTGGTTTCCTTCATTGGAGAATGCCCTTCCCGTGGTTGTTCCTTCCCGGGGAAAGACCTGGCTGGTCATTGCTTGCGTTGAGAAACATGTGATGGTGTCTCCGTGGCTTCTGTTTTGCATGTTTTGCATATTTCCCATAAGGGATGGGGGCAGTGCTCTAGAATCACTGCGTTGAGAAACACGTGATGGTGTCTCCGCAGTGTTGGATGTTGATCTCCATGAGTTCATTCATCCTCATTTTCACAGTCTTTTACTAGGCATTGCTCCTACCAGCCAGTTTCCAACTCCACACTGATGAGGGGCAATACCCCGAAACAGCTGTCTGTGGATGGATACCATGTTTTGGCATAGGTGGTTTCCTTCATTGGAGACTGCCCTTCCCGTGGTTGTTCCTTCCCGGGGAAAGACCTGGCTTGTCATTGCTTGCATTGAGAAACATGTGATGGTGTCTCCGCGGCTTCTGTTTTACATGTTTTTGCACATTTCCCATAAGGGATGGGGGCAGTGCTCTAGAATCACTGCGTTGAGAAACATGTGATGGTGTCTCCGCAGTGTTGAATGTTGATCTCCATGAGTTCATTCATCCTCATTTTCTCAATTTAAAAAGAATGTCACAGCAGGATAGGGATACATATTTATATGTTTCGATTTAGGAATCTTAAAAACACTCCCCTTTCGGACATCACTGAATTAGTTAAATTAATGTTATACAACACATGAGACACATACACAGATAATGAATACAGATAAACAAATTGTATTACACACACAATAGCAACAACAAAAATATTTGTGTCAATATATATACATAAGATGACTGCGATAATTTAAACTGAGCTTTGCTCTGGTATATAATTTCATGATCCATTATGCTTCAGTTTTTAGAAGAACTCTTTTCCAATCACCTCCATGTTTAGGTTTTTTTAATTTTCACTAAACCAAAAAAAGGAAATGTTTTTAGACTGCCATCATGATGCTCTCAAAAATGTTTTGATGCCCTTGAGGCAAAACTGACCGCACTAAGCAATGAGTAAAAAGACTGTGCAACAAGCGGCTATGAAATACGTAGGCCAGTAAATTACATTTATTTCAAGATGTTCTAGTTTGACCAGCTGGAACAAATATTAACAAGGGATTATTAAATCATTTTGCTTTAAAAGAAATAGTCAGAAGATGTGCTGGATTTACACTAACTGCACCTGAAACCATTTCTTCTGACATTGCTATGAAGGTGCCAACTTGATCTCCCAGTCTTCTTTTACCTTGTCTGTCAGGGGAATCCCATATACTTGTACAATCTATTGGTAGGTTTCCCTAATGTACATCTAGGTGTACTGTCAGCTCTAGTTCCCTATAGAAGGGAGGCGGACATACCATTGGCGCAGCTTGTGCAGCCACACAGGGTCCAAAGCAGTATGGGGACACTCAAAACCTCTTAAATTGATGGAATTGTGCATTATGATGAGCTATTGGACTGCCCATATATTGTTCATTCAAAGGGGCCTTTATCTGTCTGCGTCCGCTCCTGCTTCAGATCAAATGAACAAATGTATACCTCCCAACATATCACACGATGAAAGAAAAGGACGTACATCAAACACCTCAGCTGATAACTCTTTCATTTTTTTCTTGGTAGCTGTTGCTGATCTTGCACCATTATTGGCGTGTGACCCAGAAGGTTATATGGTTATATCTGTCAACAAGTGTCTCCTGGAATCTCTTGGTTATGATTACAATACTATGCATATGAATAATAAATCCAAATCTTGCACAGTTTACTATTCGGAAGTTAGTAATGGGAAGCAAGTGTATTCTTTTCAAATTAAAGCCATGGAAGGCTGGTGCGGTAATATTGTGACGGTAAGCATAGTTTTGTAATTATTGTTTATTTTTTCTATAATTTTGCTTATGTTTTGCTTAAAATAAATCTGTCATGTTGAAAATGATGTCTGATCTGCAGACAGGATGTTATAGAGCAGGTGGAGCGGATCAGATTGATAAACATTTTTGTGGTAATACATAGTTTAAGCAAACCTTGCAATTTATTGATTGAAATCAGTGAGGCTTAAAGCATGCGAGTCCTGTAAGGGCTCTTACTTCGTGATTGAAGTCTTCCCTGTATGACTGTATGACAGTGACAGTCAGCTATCTACATGCACTGAGCAGGACCATCCACTGGACAAACAAACATAACGATTTCAATTACTAAAATACAAAATTTATTGAATCTAACAAACCAGTATATCATCGACTCAGCTTCTCCTCCTTCACCATGCTTGTACAATTAGATTAGTTCCCTTTAATACTCACACTAGTTCCTCTTCACACATTGAACAAGTTTATATCTTATTATAGTACAAATAATGAACTTGGCTCCCACAATGGCAAATTACATCAACTGCATTCAAGGCTAAAGAAAATGTATAATTATGTAATATTCTAGGGGTGGGCCCCATGTAAGGGTTGCATGGTTAAATGTTTAGCCATGCGACCCCAGGCACCAGTGAAATGGGTTCTTCGTGATAGAAAAATACTGGACATACCAATAGATATATACCCAATTATATAGGTCAATGGCCTATTAATATATAGAATAAGTGGTAAATGCTGTGAGCTCATTTTTGGGTTTGCCTCTGGCTTCTGGTGAGGGTTATGGAGCTGGCTGTGCTGACAGAGAGTAGTGAGTTTTCTATCTGGACTCCCTCTGTTGGTGAAGGGAGGTAGTGAAGCTGATCTAAATGGCAGAGAGAGGTCACCTGAGGAAGAGGACTGCGATTGGACATCAGGAGCTTCTGATTGGATTTAAGGCAGCCGACTCCCTAGTTTCTTGCTGGTGATTTTTCCTGACTGTGGCTCCTGGCTTCCAGTTTGGTTCCCGCCTTCCTAAAGCTAAGTTTTCTCTGCTATTGTTCTTATGAGTTTTTGTCTGGTTTACTTAGTTTTTGTGTTCAGCCAGCCCTGGCTGGGACTGGGTAAATCCCCATTTTGTCTCTGATCAGTTGATCTCTTTTGCTCTGTCTTCAGAATATACCTGAGTGCTGATATGGCCTTTTTCTATCAGACGTGTTGGACTTTCTTTTTGGCAGGGTTTTTTGCGTGATTGCAGACAGCAGCTTTTCTTTCCTGTCCTTTCCAGTTAGCGAGGGCCCCATCGTTTGCTCAGCCTATCTTTCTACCTGTGTCTGTGCTTTCATCTTGTTTCACCGACAATACATGTTGGGGGCTGTCTATTGCTTTGGGGTCTGCTCTGAGGCATTTAGATTTTTGCTTTCTTTCTTTAGGCTTATTTAGTTCTCCGGCCGTGACGAGGCGTCTAGGACCACAGTAGGCATGCTCCACGGCTACTGCTAGTTGTTGTGGATAGGATCAGGGGTCTGCAATCCGCTAGTTACCAACCTCTCCGGTTTTCTGGGCTTAGCTTGCTTCTTGTTTTTTCCTCCTCGGTGACTCATTCATAACAGGTAAATATCTGCTTAGTAGATGAATGGTTGACCATTCGGAAAATAATGAGAACCGAGAAAGAAGAACCAAACTTGTGATAAGAATATTATGGGACAAAAAAAGAATACGTAAATAAAATACCTTTATTTGACAAATGGGTAAGAAGTAGCACCGCATACAAGAGGTGTCCGCACGGTACAGAATAAAAAATTATAATATATCAAAGATAAAAAGAATGTTAAAAAAAAACCCTGATGTAACAAGGAAAAATATATTAATTACTTTTCTACATGTTCCATATTATAATTAAAAATCCATATATCATAAAGTTCAATGTGCACTATATAGATGTACCAAAGTTGAAGTGTAGATGACAGATTATTGCCAAATGCCCGAAAAGTAGTTGGAATCAAAAGTGGCTAAGTATTGAAAAGATGTCCAGACAAAAATATATCACATAACATAATTTCAATGCCCCATAAAAATATATTCAAGTGAAAAGAACAAGTGGGTACAAAAAGTAAGCGCTGTTCAAATGAATGAACACATATACTGTATATAGATAATAAAGTCAATATATCAATATATCAAGCTTAGGTAAAAACAGAAAACGTAGTGTAAACATGGTGTAATAAACCAATACACTGTGTTCCAAATTATTATGCAAATTGGATTTAAGTGTCATAAAGATGTAATTTTTTGTTTATCAAATAAACTCATAGATGGTATTGTGTATCAGGGCTCTTTGGATCACTGAAATCAATCTCAAATGCCTATGATAATTAGTTTACCAGGTGAGCTCAATTAAAGGAAAGCTACTTAAGAATGATGTTCCACATTATTAAGCAGGGCACAGGTTTCAAGGAATTTAGGAAATAAAAAGGATCTCTCTGCTGCTGAAAAGCATCAAATAGTGCAATGCCTTGGTCAAGAGATGAAAATATTAGATATTTCCCAAAAACTTAAACGTGATCATTGTACTGTTAAGAGATTTGTGGTTGATTCTAAGCACAGACATGTTTGTGCTGATAAAGGCAGAATGAGGAAGGTTTCTGCCAGGCAAGTTCATTGGATTAAGAGAGTGGCTGCTAAAAAGCCATTACAAACCAGCAAACAGATATTTAAAGTTGCTGGTGCCTCTGGAGTCCCTCGAACCTCAAGGTGTAGGATCCTTCAAAGGCTTGCTGTGGTGCATAAATCTACTATTCGGCCACCCCTAAACAGTGTTCACAAGCAGAAATGGTTGCAGTGGCCCCAGACATATATGAAGACTAATTTTCAAACAGTCTTGTTTAGTGATGAGTGTCGAGCAACCCTGGATAGTCCAGATGGATGGAGTAGTGGATGGTTGGTGGATGGCCACTATGTCCCAACAAGGCTGCGACGTCAGCAAGGAGGTGGAGGAGTCATGTTTTGGGCCGGAATCATGGGGAAACAGCAGGTAGGGCCCTTTAAGGTTTCTGAAGGTGTGAAAATGACCTCTGCAAAGTATATAGAGTTTCTGACTGACAGCTGTCTTCCATGGTATAAAAAGCAGAAATGTGCCTTCAGGAGCAAAATCATCTTCATGCATGACAATGCACCATCTCATGCTGCAAAGAATACCTCTGAGTCATTGACTGCTATGGGCATAAAAGGAGATAAACTCATGGTGTGGCCACCATCTTCCCTGACCTCAACCCTATAGAGAACCTTTGGAGTATCATCAAGCAAAAGATCTATGAGGGTAGGAGGCAGTTCACATCAAAACAGCAGGTCTGGGAGGCTATTCTGACTTCATGCAAAGAAATACAAGCAGAAACTCTCCAAAAACTCACAATTTCAATGGATGCAAGAATTGTGAAGGTGATATCAAAGAAGGGTTAACATGTATCTTGGCCTGTTAAGCTATTTATCTCCAAAATATCCTTTTTGTTCTGTGAATGTGACCTCCTAATGCTGCAAATTCCACAAATGAGCATTTTCAGTTCTTTAAAACATATCAAATGTTTAGAAATTCTACTGTGCCTAATAATTTGGAACAGTGCAATTTGAGTTTATATTCATTTTGGAGATTATACTGTTATCATTGGGAGGCTTCTTCAATAAAATTTGATGTATACTCTAACCTGTGATGACTTTTATTAGACTGAATGTCATTTGTACCGACTATTTAGGAAAATCAGAGAAAAATATAATTTGCATAATAATTTGGAACACAGTGTAAAGTGCAAAAGTGCAATAAACCTTGAAAAAAAAACGAAAACTGCTGATCCACACTAGTGACAGAATATGAATGGGCAATCTGTGATAATACATCAAAAGGTAGCCAAAGGTTACTGTAATAAAATAACATAATCGTGCACTGCATATTATTTATCTCACATTGCTAGGAGAGGAGAGTAACAGCAACCCCACAAATATGAACCCCATTTGTCACCACTACAGGGTGTGGCGTTCAGGAGTAGACAACGTCCAAGAGTGGACCCTCTGGGTCGCGGATCTGAAGCCCCTGGGCCGAGCACGCCAGGTGATGACCGACCCCATATACAGGGATCGTTAGGGGCAGGACCGCAGGGGTCAGACCCGCGACAGCCGGGACCAAGAGGGACGGCTCAGGGACAAATAAGAATACAGACGGGCTGGAATGCAAGGAGGTGACTAGGGTACCTGAGCAGGGGGTACCAGAGAAGTGAGGACACCGAGAGGAGCAGCAAGAGATAGGCACTGTAGGCGAGGGAAGGCAGAAGTGGAGGCAGGAGAATCAGCAGACGGACAGAAGACAGGAACCAGTAACACCAGGAACAGGCAAGGAACTATAGACCAGACGCTAGGCAGAAGGTAGCAAGGGCTAAACTAGGAGAAGGCAGGCAGGAGGGATGGCAAGGAACGGACACAGAGGCAAGGAAGACAGGAACCAGGAAAACACTAGGCTAGAGGACTATAGAAGCACTATAGCGGCCGGAATAGTGCAGGAGCACCACACGATTACCAGGCGTCTTTCCCTTAGGGAAGACACCCGAAATACCTTTAAACCCGGAAGTGGATCAACACGGCCCTGTCCCTCAGCGACGCCCCCCGCTGAGTGAAGAGAGCGGTCGGGCGCGCGCCCGCGGCCTAAGGGAGGTGCACGGGGATGCAGCAGGACGGGAGGGAGGACGGGAGGAAGCCCAGGAGGAGAAGCGCAGGTGAGACGGGGCTGCGGCGAGTGCCGCCGCTGATGGAATATCGGCGGGCACGGCCGCCGATGTTACACAGGGCAAGTGGGAAGAGCCAGGCAAAGCGCCAGAATTTGGCGCCCCTCCTAGCAATGTGAGATGAATAATATGCAGTGCCCTATTTTATTTTATTACAGTATCCTTTGGCTACCTTTTGCTGTATTATTGTAGATTGCCCATTTATATTCCATCTTTCACTAGTGTGGATCAGCATTTTTCTGTTTTTTTCAAGGTTTTCAAGGGGTCAATATCCATGGCCTCTTACCAGCCTGAGAATACAAGCCCCCAGCTGTGAGCTTTAGCAAGGCTGGTTGTCAGAAATGGGGATTACCCCACACCGTTTTTTTAAATTATTCATTTAAATAATTAAAAAACAGCGTGGGGACCCCTCTATTCTTGATAACCAGCCTTGCTGAATCTGACAGCAGAGGGTGGTAGCCCCCAGCTCTGAGTTTTGCCTGGTTGGTTATAGGAAATACAGGGGAACCCATGCCATTTTTTTAATTGTTTATTTACAGCGCAGGAGCGAATACCCCCATCAGCCGCTCCTGCTGTTACTGTTATAAGCAGCAGCATGGGAAGGCTGATGGGAGTAATAATCCCATAATCCGCCACCTGCTGTCTCTTTTATTACTTCAGTGTAATTCTCATCATTCTCCCCTGCTCACGCCGATCGCCAGCAAAGCAAGGGAGAATTATGAGAACCGCGTTCAGCACTCAGCGCCGGAGAACAGCGCTTACTGTAACGCTTCTTCCCTGGCACCCGTCCTTGTGGTACTAATGCGGCACATGCATGCTACACTTGTGCCGCAAGTATTACACACACGGACACTGACATCCCCGGTGCCAGAAATATCAGGATATGCGAAAGAGGCCTTATAGCGGGCTTTTATATTTGGCTGCTGTCACACACTTTAAAGACACTTTTCATTGCAAAAAATAGTTTTTGCATCACCACATTTTGAAAGCTATCATTTTTCTATATTTCGGCCCACTGAGTCATTTGAGGTCTTGTTTTTTGCGGGACAAGCTGACATTTTTATTGGTACCATTTTCAGGCACATGATATTTTTTGATCGCTTTCTATTCCAATTTTTGGGAGGCAGAATGATCAAAAAACAGCAATTCATGAATTTCTTTTGAGGGGGCGTTCATACAGTTCCATGTGTGGTAAAAATGATAAAGCAATTTTATTCTTCGAGTCAGTACAATTACAGCAATACCTCATTTATATAATTTTTTTTATGTTTTGGCGCTTTTATGCAATAAAAACTATTTTACTCTATATAAAAAACTCTATATAAAACTCTATAAAAAATAATTTATTTTTCGCTTATGGAACTGTATGGTGGCTTTTTTTTGCGGGACAAGATGACGTTTTCAGCGGTACCATGTTTATTTATATATTTTTGATCGCATGTTTTTCCACTTTTTGTTCGGTGGTATGATGATAAAGCATTGTTTTTTGCCTTTTTTTATTGTGTTCACTAAAGGGGTTAACTAGTGGGACAGTTTTATAGGTCAGGTTGTTGCGGACGAGCTGATACCAAATATGTGTACTTTCATTGTTTAGATTTTTTTTTCATTCAAATATTTATTTAGTGATAGTAATAAAAAATTAATATACAGTATATTCTATTTTTGATTTTTCTATATATTTTTACAATTATTTAAAAAAAGAATTTTATAAATTTTTTACTTTGTCCTACTATGGGACTATCATTTTATGCAGGCTGATCGCTTCTATAACATGCAGATGAAGCAGCATCTGCATGCCATAGAAGCTGTCAGCACTGCTCTGACAGGGAGACTTGCTGATCATGCACTGTGCATGATCAACAAGTTTCCTAGCTCTGGTGACCCGGATGTCCTCATGGCAACATCTGCTCACCATGGCGTAAATGATTGGGATCCCTGCGTCACTCTGCGGGCTGTCCGATCCAAAGGCAGAGGGGCTGTCAGCCCTGTGCCGGCTTCCAGAATGCTGCAATTGCAGTATTTCGGGGGGGTTAAAGTGCCAGGAGCGATCTGTGACCATTCCTGGCACCTAGTGCCGGGTGTCAGATGTCAGAATCAGCTGACACCCTGCGGTGATCGCCCGCGCACTCATGATTGTGCCAGATCATCATGCTGTAATGATCCGTCCATGGTCAAATTGGCCCAGGTCACATGGACGGATCATTAAGTCTAATGTCAGAAAGGGGGTTAATAGATCTCTGTTATGTAAATAAAACAAGTCAACCACTCACACCTGATTGTCATCCTATTAATTGAAAACACCAGACTCTAATTTACTCTAATTTCACCTTCAAATTATCTGCTAATCCTACAGTTTCATACAAATTTACCATTTAGAGACATGTGATATTGGATCATTTTCTAATATTTTTGAAATTTTTTAGAGGCTTTCTTTTTCTGTTTTTAGGATTTATGAAAATCAGATGCAGTTTTCGGTTAAATTTATCAGAAATATGGAACATCCTGCAATTCCGCTATTTTTCTGTCATCCGATTGCAGTCCGATGTATGCGGAAACAGACAATGGAGAAGATTGAGAAATTAAGTTCTCCATCTTCTACGCACCTGTGCGAGAGTCGGATGACAGTAAACTGATACATGGCTAAAACTCTGATCAGAGTTTGAGCTGTGTCATTAGCATAGTGTGATGAGCCCTAAGGGAATGTGCATATGACGTCTTCTTCAGGCAATTTACGCCTAGAATCCGTGTGAATAATTGCCTCAAAGTGCTGCAAAACATGAACACAGTTTACAGCGGTGTCAAAATGACATTGCTATGGACATATCCTGGCTTAGGTCACTTCTTTTAACTGTTTCAGGAATTAGAGACCTTGAAGTGGTTAAAATATTTAACATTTTCGTCCTTCATGTGGCTTTGTTTGGAAGCCGCCCACTTTATATGCTTGAAAGTACACAGCAAAGGCTTCAATGGTAGAGCCACTGCAAAACTACTAAAAAGATGTCAGTGTGTTAACTCCCACTCACTTACTTTTGCTTACAAACCACCGCTACACACACTGACGCTAAAACAGTCTTTTATAGGCTTCTGTCTTTGCACTCACGGAGCAATATTGCTGCACAGTCACTGGTACCACAACACTCACAATGATGACAGCATCCACCACTACCTGGGTCTGGACTGATGCTAGCAACCATGAAACTATTTCATGTAACAAAGGGAATGTGAGGCTTACCCTTCTTTCAT
This sequence comes from Dendrobates tinctorius, assembly GCF_039654945.1. Classification (NCBI taxonomy): domain Eukaryota; kingdom Metazoa; phylum Chordata; class Amphibia; order Anura; family Dendrobatidae; genus Dendrobates; species Dendrobates tinctorius. The sequence goes on along the minus strand of NW_027361795.1, from coordinate 21,360,457 downwards.
GCTGGTCATTTCAATATAAAGTTGTGAGAAATGTTACCAAATGGTGTGGAGTTATGGTGGAGTTAGGCTATGTTCCCATGATGAGTTTTTTGGGGAACTTTTTACGCTGTGAGTTTTAAAATAAAAAATGCAAGTAACCTATTTTTACCTAATGGGTACAAAAATGTGCAGAAAATCTGCAACATCAAAAACTCAACAAAAGCTCATCATGGGAACATAGCCTTATGGTTTAAATGTTTGTATTTAAAATAATACAATAGGTTAACATTGCATATTTAATTTTACAGCGCAACTCCTCGATGGTCTACTATACCAACAGTCTCTACATCGACATTCAGATAGGAAATGTGATCACTGCAAATCCAATAAGCTTTGAATTTACATGTGCTTATAGCCTAATATGGGAACTGAGTCTCAAAATGAACATAAAAAGACTTTTGTCTGCTACAACTGTCTCTTCTTCATCTTGTGAAATACTACAAGAAGAGAGTATACTTCTAAGCTCGGACAATCAATGGTCAAGGTACATTACTTTAATAAAAATATTTAAAGGCGTTATCCCACAAACTGAAAAAAAAAATCTCATCATTATTTTACTCATAGCCATGCAAAAAAAAAGCATTGAGGTGGATTTAACAATACAGCCCAATTTTTTGACAGTTCAGATGGATTAGACAGTCTTAAAATGTGCTAGTTTTATCATAGCAGTTAATGATGTTTGATAAGTATCTAATTTAAAACTGTCAAGTCTAAGCTTACACCAATTTTTAAATGGCTTCTTCTGGGCTGTAACAAATATTAGACCATGCTGCTTACTGACAAGCCACATTCCTTTTTGCCAAGACCACGCCCATTTGGCAGCCAAGGTGCAGAGAGTGTCAGTCCATTTCAAACAATACTTGTGAGACAACCTCCTTATTTTTTTAAACCTTAAGCTAAAATTTTATACATACTGTACATACTTATTATTCTGCCTTCAGGCACGCTGACACGATGTGCAATCCAGCATACAGTATAAACCACAGCTCTGTCTTCCAAAACAAGCAGATTGTTCTCTGTAGTCTAACTTGTTAATTTGTGAAGAGTATAGAACATGCGCGGCAAAACTACAAGGAATACAAATAACATGCATAAGTATTGGGCTGATGATCACAGCTAACACAATCACAGAAGTGTACATTGAGATGCAAACATTACATAGGAATAGAAAGAAATAGCCAGCTCACCAGAGATCAAGCGCAGAAACTCGGAGCTCCGTGCGGACCAACGTCATAGACCATAGAAGGAAAGTTCTGCTCCAGCTGCTATTAAAATCTTCTTTAATGAAAAACCATTAAACATACAGCAATTTTTCATCTGAGCTGCAAAATTACATTCTACAAGTAGTTGCATTTCTTATGTCACATAATTTCTTCACGTTCAATGGAGAATTTTTTTTGCAACTTAGAGGAGTTGCAATGGGAGCTAAATTCTCACCCTCCCTTGCAAATCTTGTAATGTCATTCTGGGAAATGGAATATATATATTCCACTGCCAACCCTTTTTCAAAGCAATTAATCTGGTATGGTAGATATATCGATGATACCCTCATCATTTGGGGTGGAGATATTTCTGCCATACCAGATTTCATAAAATATATTAATTCTAATAACTATAATATCAAATTCACGTATAACTACAGTTCTAACAATATTGCATTTCTGGATTTGTGTTTGAGTGGCACAGATGGTGCGGTCATTCATACCAAAACGCACCATAAACCATACAGTGGGAACACGGTGCTACATGCAAGGAGCAGTCATTCAAAACATACAATCAGGTCAGTCCCTGTTGGTGAATACACCAGAGTTAAACGTAATTGCAGCTCAGAGGAATCCTTGCAAGAGGAATTTGCACATGTTACCAATAAATTGACAAATCGCAATTATCCAAAATGGACCCTAACTAGAGCACAAAAAATAGTGCAAACCAAAGATCGAAATGACTTGCTGGCATCAAGTACAGAAGGGAAAAAAAAGGCAATAACTATGGGGAAAAAACCCTATATATGTTTCCAGTATAGCCCGCAATTCACATCTATCAAAAATATTGTTCACAAGTTTCTACCCATTCTGCACCAGGAAAATGAATTGGTTAAAATTTTATCATCAGGAATTAATGTGGTGTCAAGAAAAGCACCGTCTTTAGGGAGTATACTATCCCCCAGCATGTTTTCACTAACACATCACAAGCCTAAAGAAAACTGGTTAACGGTGAAGGGCTTTTAGAAAATGCGGTGCTAACATTTGTAAAATATGCAAATATGCCCAAATTTCTCAGGAATTCACTAATAATGATCATACTTCATGTTTTAAAATAAAAAATTATATCAATTGCAATTCTAGCAACATAGTGTATAAAATTAATTGTGAACAATGTGATTTATCCTATGCTGGTTGCACCTCGAGGCAGCTAAAAATAAGAATAAGGGAACATTTAAATGATATTAGCAATACAAATAATTTTATACGGAATGTCTCAGTAGTTTCCAAACATTTTATTGATTGCCATGCCCGCAATACATCACACCTTAAAGTTCAGGGAATAGAAAAAGTAAACCTGTCATCCCGTGGGGGAGACATCAGGCGATGTCTCCTTACTCGGGAAGCATTTTGGATATACCATTTAAATACTAGACATCCAAACGGTCTCAATAAAAGACATGATCTATTGTTGCACTATTGTTGAATTTCCCCTTTTTTTTTTTTTTTTCTCAAAAGAGGGTTTGTTTTTTTTTGTTTTTTTTTCTATGTCGCTTTTGTATTTAATTACATGTGTCCAATTGGATTGGCTCATGTGATCATGTGATTTTTATATGATGTTTTATTTGTTAAGCTACATATATATGTCTAATCTAAGGCAAATTTCAAATATGGCTTTGACAAAGACCGTCTGGTCGAAACGCGTAGCCTGTCATCTCTGTTGTGGTGAGGTTATATGGAGAGTCTTCACCATTATATGTTTTAATGGTTTTTCATTAAAGAAGATTTTAATAGCAGCTGGAGCAGAACTTTCCTTCTATATTACATAGGAATACATTACTTTAGGATTACATTTACTGAGAACTGGCAACTAAAGGGTTAATGACATCTCTTGGCTGCTAGACAGTAAATAACACCTCTCTGAATCACTGCATTGCAAGAAAGATTAAGCTTACCAGTTATGCTTTAGCTAGGTAGTGACTCAAGTAGAGAAGTTGCAGGAAAAACAAAGGTTACACAGGAGGACAAAATAACATGTGCATCCTATGAGATCCACTGAAGCAAATTGGCCCTTCATCCCAGAATACATTGCTTCCTTCCCACAAAGCACTGCTTTAATCCCAAGTGCATTGCTTCTGTTAAAGGCACAGACTATATAATGTTATCAAGACACTGCTATAAATTCAGCCACCACTAGATGGTGCTATAATCAACCCAGCACATAATAAAACATTCTTTGCCCTATTAAGAGGGCAGAACACTTATAAATAGGTAAAAATCTCTTCAAAAGGAATTGGACGTTTTAATTTAATTTTAACTGATATGTTAATTGTACATAATTTTGTGCACATTTACTTATATATAGGTATGACAGGTTCTTCGCCTGCTCTTTTTACTGCAACTTTCTTTGCAGCTTGCACATAGCTCCTGTCCATAAAATGGCTGCTGGTGGAGGAGCATGTGACAAAGATCAGTCCATCAGCTTCATCCAATAGAAAATAGCTTGCCCATGTGAGGTGTTTTACAATTGGAGAATGCTGATGGACTGGTCTGGTCACATGCTCCTCCACTAGCAGCCATTTTATGGACTGGATAACTGTGCAGTCTGTGAGAAAAGTAAAAAAGTAAGTGCAGGAAAATTGCTCATCATACCTATATATTTGCAAAGGTACACAAAATCGTGTGCCCGATATATCTGTTAACAAAAAAGATAACTTGGCCAATTATTTGATCAAGAAATAAAAGGATTTCTGGATTACTGTATGACCTATTTGTTAATGATGGCATCTGAACCAAGGCATCCACAAGGGCCATGTATAAGCAATGTAAGAAGTGGAATACTGCCCCTTGTGCATTGCTTGGTGACCGCCACTAATTACCAAAGACGCATTCTCGGAATCATTTAGGGTTCAATCAGTTAAACCCCCAATGACCAGCAAGTTAGTGGCAGGATATAGGGGGTTTTACACATAGCAATATCGATAGCGATATCGCTAAAGCATCACCGATTTTGTGACGCAGCAGCGATATCACTACATGTGACACTCACGTCCGACCGGCCCCCCCGCTGGCTATCGCTGATCGAGCAAGATTGGCCTGGTCCATTTCTCGTCGACAGCTTCCTGCTGGCGCCGACGAGCGAGCCATGGACTCGGGCGGAAGACAGTCATCATCGCCGCGTTTCGACCGCTGCTGCATCGCTAGTGAGATCTGCCTGTGTGGCAGCTCACTAGTGACCATTTAGCGATGCGCCAGCTATCCTGACCGGGTGATATCATGGTCGGGATCGCTGGTGCATCGCTAAATGTAACGGGGCTTTAAGGCATAACTTACTATCTTGAGAATAGCCATCTAACTAACACTTGTAAAACAAACAGTTCATTTTGTCATCCCACTCTCACTGTGCAGGTAGCGGTCGCTTGATCCCACTCATCAGATTCCTGTGATTTCTCCGTCTAAAGCCCAGCTTTGGAAAGGAAGTTCCTCCGGTCAAAGTGTAACAGACTCTACCGGCCGCTGCTTGGTACAGCAGCGCAGCTTCTATTCTTTTGTGTAGAAGCTGTGATGCAGTAGACGGAAATGGCCTTAGAGGGACTCTACACTTTGACTAGGGTTGCACTCAGCAGCTCCATTCAAAGTGTTTACATCCGACCACTGACGGAACAAAAAATAGTTAATTGGTGGGGGACCTCAGTGACAAACCCCTACCAATCTGCTATATGATGGCCTATCTTATGGACAATCCTTTTTAATTTGAAATAGCTGTTAATATCTTTTTTGCAAGTGTTTATGCTGCAAAATATAAGATACAAAAAAGACAATGGGCCTAATTCATCAAGCAATTTTCGCCATTAAAACTGCTTGGAATGTTGAAAAAATAATTATAACATTTTGCGTTTTTGCGCCAATCATGGTCAGCTGGACTATCTTTTTAATAGTGGTCAAAGCTCAGGCAAAACTGGTGTGGCCAAGTGATCCACACAAATTCATCATTACTTATGCGAGAAAAGTGGCGTCAATTACAACTGAAATAAACACAAGCCCTGAGCCCTTCCCTCAGCAGTGGCACATAGCAGTTAAAGATGCGCCAAATTCATTAATAGCCACATGCCTCTTAATGGATCTGGCTCAATACTCCAGCGTATACATTATGAAGTACTGGGGGGGTTCACCAGACTTGGTGAATTGAGTCCAATGATTTTTTTTTTCTATTCTCTCCAGAATTAAAGAGTTAACAAAAGTTAATCAATAGGTTACATGTACCAAAATGGTAACATTAAAAAAAATGCACCTTATTGTGTAAAAAGAAAGAAGGGAAATAAAAAAAGTCCTGTGTCTTAGATTGCAGATATTATAAACAAAATTAGTACTGCAGTCCTGAAGGCCAAAAGAGATCTGAACCTAAAGGGGTAATCAAATGTTTATAATTACTCCAAATCAGATGGATATGAAGATTTTCATATTTTGAATTCTCTAATTTTCATCTGACATTTTATATCATTTGCTTTTAATCTGCTTAACTTCACAGCAATTCGGGAATTCCTTTAAGCAATGGCACTGACTTTGCTCTGAATACAGACGTTTGCACTGATAGTTCATGCTGGTAAGAGGACTTTATATACCTGTTCTCATTATGTATTAAAGAACATATTTCCGTTTCCCTGACAAGCCTGCATTATCAAAAAAAGTTTTATCACCTACAGTTATCGTTTCTATTGTGAATAAGCTGTGACGCTACACAGCCGGCACTGAAGGGATGGTGTAAGACTACAGTACATTCACAGATCCTTGAGATATGGCTTGAGCATGGACAAGCCATGAGTCTAGTGGTCCAAACTTGACAGTCTCATGTAGGCCTGTGAGGTTGTTGATATTGAGTCAGAACATCTGTGGCCTGTCCGTACCTGGACCACAACACGCGGACGTGTGTGTAGTATTGGGGTGCATTCGCACATCATACATGTGACCTCTAGTATATGTACACAGGGGTGGACATACCATTGGTGCAAGCCACATAGGGGTCCAAGAGGTAAAGGGGTCCATTTACTCCTCTAAAGCAGGTGGAATTATGCATTATGATGATCTACTGGACTGGAAAGGGCCCTTATAATTTTGCTGCCCAGAGGCTCTTTTCTGTCTGTGCCCCCCCAGTGTATGGACATATAAAGAAAATTAATGCACATATTAGAGCTATCAATTTATTCATACATTTTCAGGACTAATAACAGAGAAACAGCACAATACAAAGTTCTAAAAATTATGCAGAATTATTCACGGCACACTAGCTAGGTCAAGCAGAAGTGAAAATGATTATTTCGAGTAGTACAAGTGATAAGTTCTAAACTCCCAGGTTAGAGCTGTGTGGCGCACTATAAGGATATCCCCGTGCCCTTGGCTTCTCCTCTAAACTGCCAGTTTTTGAAAAAAGATTCTTCCAATCAAAACAACAAATCAAGAAGCATTTCTTTATCTTTTCATGTGTGAATGCACCACTTGTACCACTATAAATGCACTTTTCCACTTCTGCTTGACCTATCGATAATTATGAACAATTCTTCTGATACATATTGGGACACCATGCCCATCCCACTGGCACCTACAAGAAACTACGCATGTGCACTCCGAATATATTCTATTCTAAGACAAGTTGCCTCAGAAATATTACTTTATGTGTAATTAAAGTGTTTACTAATGCCAATATGTCAGGAGAGATCATAGAGCAGCAAGAAAGGCCATACTTATCAAGTACTCTACGGAGCAGACAGGCCCCAGTGGTATATGATGGGGGTAGCACTGGTGCAATATACTGATGATCTCCCACTCACATCTATAATTCATAGGAAGTGGTTGTTTAGTATTGTAAATGCATATAAAGTTATGGTCACACTGATACATGTAGTTCACAATGCCGGCTTACAGCATACTCACAACCACAATATTAGATCAACCGGGCATACCCAGCATTTTATAAGTGCACCCCACAAGCACAAATGTCCGCACACAAATATCACAAGGCTTGACTGTATGATGAAAAAGTAAATTAAGTATTAGTTGCTTTAGTGACTAGTAGGTTGTAAGCCAGCATGGGGCACTACAATTATCAATGTGACTGGCACCTTATATAAGTCTTATGTGTTGGTTTATAATGCTAAGCAGACCCCTCATAGATGAAATGAGTGTGGGTGTTTGTTCTATCAGTAGTTTGTACTTGTGTTATATTAAAGGGAATTTGTCACCTATTTTTTCGACTATCAGCTGCCAGCACCACCATCAGGGGCTTATCTACAGCATTCTGTAATGCTGTAGATAAGCCCCCGATGTATCCTGAAAGAGAAGAAAAACGAGTTATATTATACTCACCCAGGGGCGGTCCGGTTTTGGTCCGATGGGTGTCGCGGTCCGTTCCTGCACCTCTCATCTTCTAACGATGACTTTGTCTTCTTTGCTTACCGTTGAAGCTCCTGCACAGGCACACTGCTCTGCCCTGTTGAGGGCAGAGCAGAGTACTGCAGTGCACAGGAGCCGCGACAATAAGCAAAGAAGAGGACATCATCGTTAGAAGATGAGAGGCGCCAGACCAGACCACGACACCCATCGGACCAAGACCAGACCCGGACCGCCCCTGGGTGGCTGTAGATAAGCCTCTGATGGCGCTGCCGGCAGCTGATAGTTGAAAAAAATGGGGCATCTGTGCATCCTGCAGTATGTTTGAATTGTGACCAGGTATTGATAAGCATGAAAATAGGGGGGGAAGCCAGCACTGCTTAAGGTTAGAACGCATAAATTGAAGTGCATATGCACATAATATCCAGCTGTATTCAAAAATGAGATATTTGGCAAAAAAATTGATCAATTCAATTGAGCCACCCCGCCGCGCCAAGGCAATCTCATGTGGGGGGTCCTACTCTACATTTATAATAAATACTGTGCCATTACGGCCTCCTAAGAGCATGACCACATCAAGTGCAATCTGTACCTGAACATTGCTGGATCGCTCCCATGAAGCCAGATGAATCAAGTGCAGATGAAGGCCAACCAGGTCTGAACACAGACATATCAGGATTGACCTCCACACATTGCCCAACCAGCAAACATAGATGAAGGGCGATATTGGCCCGGACACAGGTGCACAATTAAATAAAGCTTGGGGCAGGGCGGGGCTGCCGTGTGTGTGCACAGCAGCCTAGATCCATCATGATGAACACAGAAAAATTTATAGCGGACATAACCAAGCGTGCACGGCAGCAGTGGTGGTGAGCCACAAACCAACAACAAGAAAATAGGGGGGGAAGTCAGCACTGCTTAAGGTTAGAACGCATAAATTGAAGTGCATATGCACACAATATCCAGCTGTATTCAAAAATGAGATATTTGGCAAAAAAATTGATCAATTCAATTGAGCCACCCCGCCGCGCCAAGGCAATCTCATGTGGGGGGTCCTACTCTACATTTATAATAAATACTGTGCCATTACGGCCTCCTAAGAGCATGACCACATCAAGTGCAATCTGTACCTGAACATTGCTGGATCGCTCCCTTGAAGCCAGATGAAACAAGTGCAGATGAAGGCCAACCAGGTCTGAACACAGACATATCAGGATTGACCTCCACACATTGCCCAACCAGCAAACATAGATGAAGGGCGATATTGGCCCGGACACAGGTGCACAATTAAATAAAGCTTGGGGCAGGGCGGGGCTGCCGTGTGTGTGCACAGCAGCCTAGATCCATCATGATGAACACAGAAAAATTTATAGCGGACATAACCAAGCGTGCATGGCAGCAGTGGTGGTGAGCCACAAACCAAAGACCTGGTTGGCCTTCATCTGCACTTGCTCCATCTGGCTTCATGGGAGCGATCCAGTAATGTTCAGGTACAGATTGCACTTGATGTGGTCATGCGCTAAATATATTTAGGAGGCCGTAATGGCACAGCATTTATTAAAAATATATAGAGTAGGACCCCCCATATGAGATTGCCTTGGCGCGGCGGGGTGGCTCAATTGAATTGATCAATTTTTTTGCTAAATATCTCATTTTTGAATACAGCTAGACATTATGTGCATATGCACTCCAATTTATGCGTCCTAACCTTAAGCAGTGCTGGCTTCCCCCCCTATTTTCTTATTGATAAGCATGGCCTCTTTTTCTGAGATATGTCAGGAGAGCTAATATATTCTCTTTTTGTAAAAGAAGCCTGGGTAAGGCATTAATCAGATAGCCATTTTTCATACATGTACTCTATCCAAGGTTTTTTGCAGATAGAACAGGTGTTATAAAGGTTATGGTGCTGTAAACACATGCATGTTTTTTGGCAGGCTAAGTGTTTGCAAAAAAAAAAAAATGCTAAAACAGCATTTTTTTTCTTTGTCCAAATCATGGATCAAACTCACAAGTACAAATCAATGGGTCTGTCTTTAAAAGGAATTTGACAGCTGGTTTAGAAGCCACGGGGGACTATGTGCATGGGATGCTATAGTTGGACAGGCGGATTCCCGGCAGCTTCTCCACACCCGCTGCCCTTGATTGGCAGTTTCTCCCCATACACACATGCAAGGAGAGACCTGTCATTCATTGTCAGTGGGTGGGGAGAGGTGGACTAGCCTGTCCGATTAGTCTCTCATGCGACTCTTTCCCCGGCAGCTTTTAAACTATGGCTTTTCTTTCTAAAATTCCACAAAGTTTCACAGTTAAACATACCTGGTTACGATCATAAAGTCACGTCTGATACATGTTGCCTGTGGATCAGGCAGCATGCATCAGCTGTCAAGTTCACTTTAGCCGTGAGTTTGTTAATACTCATGATAAATCACATACTTGTACACTGTTCAATAGTTTTGGAAAGCAAAAATGTAGCACTGCAGTTTGATACACTGCTTGGACTTTTTCATGTTATATTATGCAGTTGCATGTTACATTAAAGGGAATCTGTCAGCAGGTTTTTGCTACCAAATCTGAGATCAGCATCATGTAGACAGAGTCCCTGAATCCAATGATGTACCACTTAGTTTGCTGGGTGGAGAGGCTCTGACACACTCAGTGTTCTTAGTGTAGGATGCAGCAGAGCTGAGAAAGCTAACTCTGCCCACACCAAGCTGTCTATTTACATTGTCTATTGACAGTGAGATGCTTATCACTGAAGGGGGTGGAGTCAACTAGCATGTGAATGTTTCTGTAGTCCAGGAAATGATAGTCAGCTGGTGATAAAACCTTTAGTAAACAGTAGACAGCACACAGCCTGGCATGTGAGCCATCATTGAATTTAGTGTTTTAACCCCTATCTCATGCTGTCCTCAGATAATATAGCGAAAATCTTTTGTTAGATTCCCTTTAATCAGCAGAAAAGAAAACAAAAATGTAAATACCAATAAGAAAACAAATCTCTACAAAGTGCTTTACAATTATTACAATAATCAAATACGAAATAATGGAGTGCTTATGATACAAATTGTGAAGGGGACAACAGATTGGTGTTAAAAATCATAGTCCATGTGTTACACTCCCAGACTCTTACCTGGGGGTCTCCTCCTCCCGATGCCCTTCCAGTCCGCTCTCACGCCACTCCCCGTCTGTCTTTGCGGGGTCGCTGCGCATCAGAGGCCCGCGCATGCGCGCTCGCTCTTCCCCGGGTGCCAGGCATCCTGGGAGTTCGTGACCCGGTGGCTCCGCCCCGGCGCCCACCGGGTATTTCTGCTTGGCAGGTAAGACACCTGTTTGTCAATCTCTATGGCGCTAGCATCCTATGGACAGACAGGCACAATACACGGTTGGCAGGTAACGACAGAAGCAGCGGTACAGGCAAGGGAAAAGACACGGTAGCAACACGGGGTGACTAGCAGAGGCACGGGAGGGAGAGGTAGGACAAGAGGATGGAGCAGGGAGCGAGAGCAGGCAGACACCAGACGGGAATGCCAGGCGGCAAACAGGGCAGAAGGGCTAACTGCAATACTGAGGGAGCGCAGGGACCTGAGGTCTTTATTTTCATCTTCTATCTTGCTTCTTCTGTTTTTTTTTTCTATCTTTTTCATTCTCCAAAGTTACAAATATTCTATTTTTTAGTTTTTTTCCGCACCAACAGATCATGTTGTAAGGAATTCCATTTTTATTGGCTCATGTGAAGCAGTTATCAACGGAACAATGGAATTTCTGACAACATTATCGGTTGGTGGTCCTTGAGGACTGGATTTGGGGAACCCTGCTCGATTCAGTCTGTGCAATATTAGAATAATGTAGAGACTGGTGTGGAAAATACAAGTCATATAGAATTGTTTTTTTGACAACACATATGTCCAAGACTGACACAAGAAACATGTCTCAGCAATGGACATATCTGGTGTCAAAAAAACAAATCTATGTGACTTGTATTTTCAGCACTGGTCTCTTCAGTCATATAATATTGCACAGACTGAATCGAGCAGGGTTCCCCAACTCCAGTCCTCAAGGCCAACAAACAAATCATGTTTTAAGGAATTCCATTACTCCGGTGATAACTGCTTCACCTGACCCAAAAAAAAGGAAATCCTTAAAACATGATCTGTTGGTGTACATTTAGGACTAGATTTTGGAAACCCTGGCATAGAGGATGGTGTTGAGTGCAAGGCATATCTATTGTTACTTTGCCTTTTTTTTTTTTCGTTACCATCATCATTTAACTACTTTTGAGACAAGGCAAGGGGATTGTAGATATACCTAGTAATTAACAACATACTCTATTTAAGTGTGTGGAATAAACTGATGACCTGATGCTGAAAATAAATGTTATATTTACTTCACCAATACCCTGGCCTTGTATCATCATTAGTGTTGAGCATTCCGATACCGCAAGTATCGGGTATCGGCCGATACTTGCTGTATCGGAATTCCGATACCGACTTCCGATATTTTTTCAATATCGGAATTCGGCATCGGAATCGGAAGTTCAAAGTTGATTGACAGACTGACGTCATCATGATGCGCGGTGTGTGCGCATCATGATGCGCCGTCATTTCGGGCCTTCCGGGGGTCTCTGCCGGCCTGCCAGGGGGGCTGTGCCGGCCTGCCGGGGGGCTGTGTGGACTGCCCGGGGTCGGTACCGGCCTGCCGGTGGTCTGTGCACCCTGTGGGGGTCTGTACCGGCCTGCCGGGGGGCTGTGCCGGCCTGCCGGTGGTCTGTGCACCCTGTGGGGGTCTGTACCGGCCTGCCGGGGGGCTGTGCCGGCCTGCCGGGGGGCTGTGCACCCTGTGGGGGTCTGTACCGGCCTGCCGGGGGGCTGTGCCGGCCTGCCGCGGGGCTGTGCTGATGTCCGGGGATCTGTGCAAGCATCGTCCGATGGGACTACAAGTCCCATCGGGCGATGCCTGCTACCATGACAGTGACTGACACATTAGCCAATGATGGGACAGTAGTAGTCCCATCATCCGGCTAATGTGTTAAATGTTAAAAAAAAAAAAAAATACTACATACATACTACATGCATGCTACATACGTACTACATGCTACATACATACTACATACATGCTACATACATACTACATACATGCTACATACATACTACATGCATGCTACATACATACTACATGCATGCTACATACATGCTACATACATACTACATGCTACATACATACCACATACATACTACATACATACTACATATATACTACATGCATGCTACATACATACTACATGCTACATACATACCACATACATACTACATACATGCTACATACTACATACATACTACATACATACTACATGCATACTACATGCATGCTACATACATACTACATGCATGCTACATACATACTACATGCTACATACATACCACATACATACTACATACATACTACATACATACTACATACATACTACATATATACTACATGCATGCTACATACATACTACATACATACCACATACATACTACATACATGCTACATACATACTACATATATACTACATGCATGCTACATACATACTACATGCATGCTACATACATACTGCATGCTACATGCATGCTACATACATACTACATACATACTACATGCTACATACATACCACATATATACTACATACATACAATACATTCATACAATACATACATAGACATACAGTACATATAACATAGAGTAACATACTTACCAATACTTGTCACATTGTTCCCCGAAGCCATTGTCTTTTCCGGAATAAATATTAACATAACAAACCACAAAAATACTCACCCACGATCCGAAGCAGTCCACGAGTGTGTCCCACGACGATCTTGGGTAGAGAACTGCAGCATCAGCTGTTGCTGCCGTTCTCTACGGGCTGCAGGAATCCAATGACGGAAGGTAGGTATCCTTCCGCACTGTATTCCTCCGCCACTTAAAAAAAAAAAAGTCCCTAGTCTCACTTTATGCCATTGCTGCGTGGGAAATTCCCACACAGCAATGGCATAAAGTGAGACTAGGGACTTTTTTTTTTTTTAAGTGGCGGAGGAATACAGTGCGGAAGGATACCTACCTTCCGTCATTGGATTCCTGCAGCCCGTAGAGAACGGCAGCAACAGCTGATGCTGCAGTTCTCTACCCAAGATCGTCGTGGGACACACTCGTGGACTGCTTCGGATCGTGGGTGAGTATTTTTGTGGTTTGTTATGTTAATATTTATTCCGGAAAAGACAATGGCTTCGGGGAACAATGTGACAAGTATTGGTAAGTATGTTACTCTATGTTATATGTACTGTATGTCTATGTATGTATTGTATGAATGTATTGTATGTAGTATGTATGTAGTATATATGTGGTATGTATGTAGCATGTAGTATGTATGTAGCATGCAGTATGTATGTAGCATGCATGTAGTATGTATGTAGTATGTATGTAGCATGTAGTATGTATGTAGCATGCATGTAGTATATATGTAGTATGTATCATGTAGTATGTATGTAGCATGCATGTAGTATATATGTAGTATGTAGCATGTAGTATGTATGTAGCATGCATGTAGTATGTATGTAGCATGCATGTAGTATGTATGTGGTATGTATGTAGCATGTAGCATGCATGTAGCATGCATGTAGTATTTATGTAGTATGTATGTAGTATATATGTGGTATGTATGTAGCATGTAGTATGTATGTAGCATGCAGTATGTATGTAGCATGCATGTAGTATATATGTAGTATGTATGTTGCATGTAGTATTTATGTAGTATGAATGTAGCATGTATGTAGTATGTATGTAGTATATATGTAGTATGTATGTTGCATGTAGTATGAATGTAGCATGTATGTAGTATGTAGTATGAATGTAGCATGTATGTAGTATGCATGTTGTATGTATGTAGCATGTAATTTTTTTTTTTTTTTTTTTACATTTAACACATTAGCCGGATGATGGGACTACTACTGTCCCATCATTGGCTAATGTGTCAATCACTGTCATGGTAGCAGGCATCGCCCGATGGGACTTGTAGTCCCATCGGACGATGCCTGCACAGACCCCCGAAGCCTGCACAGCCCCCCGGCAGGCCGGCACAGCCCCCCGGCAGGCCGGCACAGCCCCCCGGAGCCTGCACAGCCCCCCGGCAGGCCGGCACAGCCCCCCGGCAGGCCAGCACAGCCCCCCGGAGCCTGCACAGCCCCCCGGCAGGCCGGCACAGCCCACCGGAGCCTGCACAGACCACCGGCAGGCCGGCACAGACCACCGGAGCCTGCACAGACCCCCTGGCAGGCCGGCACAGCCCCCCGAAAGGCCCGTACAGACCCCAGAGAGGCTGTACAAGGGCAGGAAAGGGTTTTTCTTATTCCGATACCGGAAGTCCCATAGACTTGAATGGGACTTCCGGTATCGGAATCGGCGATACCGATACTTTTTTTAAAGATCGGCCGATACCATCCGATACGATACTTTGAAGTATCGGACGGTATCGCTCAACTCTAATCATCATCACTATCACACATGGGCAGGTGAATACACATGAGTTTTAACCTGCAGCGTTGCATAAGTCTCCATATATTTGAAGCAGACTGTAAAGATGCTGCAGTTTAAGTAATATGTGTATTGTCATGCCTATGTGTGATAACTTTGTGAACTCAATATGCGTTATTTTGTGCGTCCTCCCTTCAGCATGACACCAGGCCTAGGTATGGTAGAAGTTGTATAAACTCTGATATGTATCCAGTGTGCGTTGAAAATCAAGCCACAGTGGTGATCGTACAAGTAATATTTATAGTCACATGTTTTGGTGTAAAGGATGCCAGTGCATCAAATTTTTTTTTTTAAATTGGCCCATGTGACAAAAAAATTAGTTGTATTATCTCCACCGTCGCTGCTAATCGAACACACTGTCAAGATGATAAAGGTCATACAACTTGCACAAAACACAGCATCATAATTTCACTGGTACACCTGACGAGTTGATCATAGTATTGGGAGTGTAAAAAGACACAATGCACTCAGTACAGGTATCAAAACATTGTTTTATTAACCCAACAACAAGAAAAAAAATTTACACCATTTGCTCTTGCCATTCCACCCGGCCTACATCCGAGATTAAGTTGGTCCCTCATTTGGCCATCTTCAACCAATGACCTGAGAGGGTGCTGAGTAAATTCAGGCAATGGGTTAGGAGCAAAATCATCAAGATCTAAGTTCGAATGCTCTCTAACCATGACAAAATTATGTAGAACCACACAGGCCTTCACCACCTCATCCACTGTTTCCAGTTTTAGATTAATGACTGTGGCAAGAATGCGCCATCTGGATACAAGTATACCGAAGGCTCACTCAAACAGTTTTTCTGGCCCTGGTCAGCCTGTAATTAAAAATTCTTTTGGTGTGGTCCAAGTCCCGGCTGGAGTAGGGCTTGAGCATGTTTTGGCACATCTGGATTGCCTCATCCCCAACCATTACAAAGGGCTGTGGTGGACCTTCGGTGTTGGGAAGAGGCCGTGGCATGGGAAAATTAAATTAGTTGCCATACAATCTCCGGCCCATGTCAGAGTTCTTAAAGGCCTGGGAGTCATTTCCACAGCCAAATGCCCCAATGTCCACTGCTACAAACATACAGTCTGCATCCGAAATGGCCATGAGTACTGTAGAAAAGTACTTTTTATAGTTGTAGTACTCCGATCCAGTTCTTTTTGGCTTGATAATCCTGATGTGTTTCCCATCCACCGCTCCCAAACAGTTGGGGAAATTGCATACTGTCCAGAATTTTTCGGCGATTTCCAACCACTTTTCTGCGGTGGGCAGGGGCATGAATTCTGGACAGAGAACATTCCACAAAGCCTGGCAGGTATCCACTACGGTACTGGAAGTGGAGTGAAGAGAGTGTCTCTCCAGTTGCCAGAAATCTGGGAAACAAAGAAAAAACAACAATTATTACTTCTGTATATGGATTTTTAAAACACCAACAATAAATTTAAAAAAAAGTTAATAAAAATACATCCGCGGCCTTTTGTTCATTACATGCCATAAAAAAAAAAAAACACGCAACTTTTTGCTAAATACATGGCAGAACTATAATTCTGCCAGATTTGTAATAGTACATGTCACAACAAAGAAAATTCTGCAGGCATTGGTTTTGCAATACTACGTACCGTAATGTAACCAGTAGCCGTTCCTCAGGAGTAATCGCACGACGGAGCTGCGTGTCCTGTCTCCGGATGACTTCTTGGACCCGACCAAGCAAATAGTTAAAGCTTTGTTGGGACATCTGGGTATAATCTGTAAATTTCTCCGGGTTTGCCTGTAGCTCACTGTAGAGGGTGTGGTATGCTCCACGGCTCTCCCGAAGTTCAATAATGGGATGTATCCACAAACGCCACCGCTGCAGTCTTCGATGCCTCTCTCTCCCTTTGTTGATGGCAAGCAGCTGCATAAGCCTGAGCCATCCTGATGTCCAGATCCAAGTCAAAGTAAAAACTCTTCCAGCGCAGATCCATGTTTCACAAGGCAAATGCAAGCAAATGTGAAGAATTCAGCTGTAAACAGGGTCTATATAAAGAATTTCCATAAGACACACCCACTGATGTCCCATTGGTGGTCTGTTGCAAGAATTTTTCAAGGATTTTTTCTCCTGTGAAAGTGACACCATTGCGCATAAAAAATGCAAACGCATGAAAAAACACTTACGCATAAAAAGGCTGCGATTTTTTGTCGTAATACGCACAATAATGCTACAAAAAATGCAGCGTTTACAAGCGTTTGCACGCGCTTTTGACATGCTTTTCATGTGCGCTCGATACGCTGCGCAAAAATGCGCAAGTGTGAAAGTAGCCTAATTGTACAGTAGCTCTTATATGGGATTGGATTAGATGGGTTAGTTTTCTGTATCAATAAATCATGGGGGTGCTACGATCCATGGTTTCTCAGGATATCCCTTAAATATCTGATAAACGTAGACATCACTGCATGACATTCTCAGTAAAAAGGGGCTCAGCAATTTTCGCATTGCTCATGCAAAGATAGACAAAAACAAGGAGCCATGCATGCAAGGACACCGCTCCATTTCAGACACTACAATGTGACCCCATTCTCAAGATAGATGCCGATCCCAGCTTTAAGACCTAGCTGACATTTATGACATATCCTCTTGATATGTCAGAAATGGTGAAACCCCTTTCAGAAGGTATTTCATGCAATATTTTACATTGTGCTTTGCATTATAATACTGTTTAATGAACGTACAGCACTGCACCAAAGTTTTAGGCTGTGGAAAATGCTAAAAGGAACAATGATTTCAAAAGTGGAAGTGTTAATAGTTTTTTTAATCAATGCAAAGTCAATAAACAAAAGAGACAGTTAAATCAAATCAATATTTAGTACAAGGGCAAACTGAGCACTTGCCCAGAGCCCACATGCAAAGTGCGCCCCCTGCTTCTGCAGCCCCTCCAGTAAGTGAACAAAGGATGCACACCATACTTACAGTTTATGCTGTACATCCTCCATAGTCCCAGAAGGCCACTCTCCGTAGATGTGGTGCCAGGAAAGCAAATTTCCAACGGATGAGAGATGATCTTGGTGTAATTAACTGGGACGATATCCTGAGACATAAAAATACACAAAGAAAATGGGAGACGTTTATTAGCATCCTGAATAGGACCTGTGCACAATATACAGCATATACCGTATGGGAATAAACATGCTGGAAATAGGAGGAAACCACTATGGCTAAATAGAGCTGTAAGGGGCACAATAAGTGACAAAAAGAGAGCATTTAAAGAATTAAAGGAAGTAGGTAGTAATGAGGCATTAAATAAATTCTGTAAAAATCAAATCAAGACAGCAAAGATTGAGACAGAGAGACTCATTGCCTGAGAAAGTAAAAATAATCCCAAAATATTCTTTAACTTCATAAATAGTAAGAAACTAAAAAATGATAGCGTTGGTCCCCTTAAAAATAGTCTGGGTGAAATGGTGGAGGAGGATGAGGAAAAGCCAATATGCTAAATGACTTTTTTTCAACAGTATTTACACAAGAAAATCCCATGGCGGATAACATGATCAGTGATAAAAAAAATTTTCCATTAAATATCACCTGCTTAACCCAGCAGGAATAAGACACAAAATCCCAAATACATAATTATGAGCTGGAGAGGTGAGGTGACATCACATTACGAGTCCAGACCAAAAAGCACCAGCTCCGATGAGCTATAGAAGCATGAGGAAAAAAATGGAGCCAAAAAGTGTCCTCAAAAATAGAATAAAGCAATATCAATTTTATTCAGTAACAGAGTAACAAAATATTTTAAATATACAAAGTACCAGTGAAAAAATGCATGAAAATCTGCCCCTTACTGCCCAGCACCCTCAAAAAATTACCCCAAATCATGTAATAATGGGGATCAGGATCGTAGTACTATAGTAAACTAGTGGGTACTACCAGTGAATTTACGTAGCAGCAGCCATGATAGCACAGGCTCCACAATCAGAGCCCTATTGCACAATGTCCCATTATATCAATATCATGATGAAAACGTGTTTTAGGCTTTAAGAGTACCCAAACTTATCAGGGAGAGGGAGCAGGGAAGGACGGGAAATGTGGTGCACCCCGACGCGCTTTTTGTGGCAGCACAGGGCCACTTTCTCAAGGGGATGTCACTGAGGTTCCAACAGGACCATCAAATAGCCCTGTGAACCCGGTCATGTGGTTGAAAACAACCAATAGGAGGTAACCAATGCGGCGCATTCGCACCACGCCGGCAAGGTCCTACATGTGAAAAGGGCGTCATGCCCACCGCACACACGCCAAGGACTGAACCCCGAACACAATGCACAGGGCGTAAAGACACCCCAACGCAAACAGGACTCCACCGGTCACAGCGCCATGCGCACCGTCATCACCACGGTATATGTAGTATAGGGAAGGGAAAGAGGAAACAAGTGGAGGAAAATGGAAAACAAAGGCTATCCCGCAGTGCTTGTCCCATGGGAACACAATATAATGCATAAGAATACATCACAATATAGCAATGACATATGGAAAAAGCAAAGTAATAATAAATAATAATATACAATACAGTATTATTGTCCATAGTGGAATTCCCAAATACAATGCTGAAAGACATAACACATGTGATTCCAAAAAGACAGGCCACAACAGGGTCATGTTAAAGCCTAAATAATCTCCATATTAGAAATCATCAACCCCTTCTGTCAGAGCATATTTTTCTTTATATTCCAACGGAGCCAAAGGAAGGTGAAGGTGGAACACCATCAAAATCACTACCAAGAATAAAGACATAATAAAAGTTAGAATAAAAAATAAGAGGAAAAATTAAAAAATAAATTAAAAGCAGCACATATCCACAAAGGTATAGGAGGGTGTGATGGGAAGAGCAAGAGAGACAAACTCCAAAAAGAATTATGGGAACCCTACAAAAATGGGGCAAAGCTCAAAGATTCATTCAAGCCCTTTGGTGTAACCGTATCCAGAAGGACAATCCACCTTGTTTCAATTTGAGCGAGGAGTTCTTTGTTATCCCCACCCCTAATACCAAGGTGGAGGGCATCAATCCCCCTAACCCTAAATAACCTTGCATCACAATTGTGGTGTGCCTTAAAATGGCAGGGGATCACCTTTAAATCCATAGTGTCCGTCACAATCTTGGCCGCGCCAATGTCCCGCACGTGCTCCCGTACCCTGACCCCTAAGCTCTCTGATGGTAAGACCAACGTATATCTTGGGGCACGGGCAAGTAGCATAATATATAACGTTGGAGGTGCCGCAAGATATACGCTGTCTGATGGTAAAGTCCCTAGACTCATCTGCAGAGGTAAAGGTGGAGCAGCGCAGGACACTGGCGCAAGCCAGGCAATGGCCACATGGAAAAGAACCAATCTGAGGGGCAACAATACCAAATGGATTACCGGATGCCGGAGTATAATGACTCCTTACTAAGAGATCGCCAAGATTTTTTTGATCTTCTGGATGTAATGGAGGGAAAGCTACCCAGGCAGTCCTCAGGGAGGGGTCAGTCTCCAAAATGGGCTAGTGTTTCTTGAGAATGGCATGCATCCCATGCCACTCGTGGTTGTAGGTGGGGATGAACCATATAGGTCCATTATAGTCCACCTTGGTCCCTTTCTTAGTAGAATTTAATAGATGATTTTGTGGTGTCTTCCTTGCACGATCATACCCGGTCTTCACACACCTGCAGCTGTAGCCACGTGCGTGAAAACGGTCTTTTAGATCCGAAGCCTGTGCCTCGGATCTGGTGTCCGAAGAGCAGATTCGCCGCATCCTAAGGAACTGTCCGACTGGGACAGCTCTTATGGTGGTTGGATCGTGAGAGAAGAACGCATGTAATATGAATTAACAGACGTTGGTTTCCTGAAGCTGTCCGCCTGGATGCGCCAGTTCGAGTCGACCTCCAGATGGACGTCCAGGAAATCAACTGTAGTATCATGAAAGGCATAGGTAATCCGTATATTGAGATTGTTTTCATTAAGCGTCCCCATAAAGTCATTGTTAGGGACTGCGGAATGCACCAAATAATATGAAAGGAGATATGAGGTGCGTTCGCAGCCCGGGTCCACCGTGCAGAGATGGAACCTGCTGCTGAGTAATGGCAGAATAAGATGGTGGCTAAACGCTTGCTTACACGTGGGTTAACTTCACCCAGTATGAATAGAAGCGAACTCTATTACTCCACAGAGCTGATGAAACAAATGCCAGAGCCTGTTGAAATCACAGAGCTCAGCTGAGTGAGCTCTAATTAGGGTCACAAAGCCCTGTCCTAGAGACACCAAACTAGAGCTCCTCTAGACCATCAGCACTCGGCGCTGCGGCTGCAGTGCCAGCAAAAGGTAATAATATATTTAAATTGCACCAAGTGCACACAGTGCTGCTTTGGCGGATGCCACTAACCACTCAGGATGGGGAGGAAAGTGCTAGAGGTGTGCACGGCGGTCACAGCTACCTGATGCGATACGACAGTGCCCGTAGCAGGGAGGCACAGTCAGACGCTAGTGTGCGTAGACTACTGGGAGCACAGTGGCTTGAGCATAGCCACCCATTGGCGCTGACTCTCACTTTGAATGCCTCCTCAAAGGGAGGGGAGTCTTAATGAGTCAGTCACCAGATACATGCATCCATCACCATACTCACAAATAAGCATAATAGTCTATACTAGAGCATGGCCATGTGGCTCTTTTATAGCAGCATCCTTCCGGGACCTTCCTGATGGTCCAATCTGAGCTGGAGAAGGACCTGAGCATGTGACCTCCGATCTCCAATGAGAGATCATCCCAAGAGCATGCTCAGTGGACTGAAAGGAGGACTTAGTCCCTGGAGTAGCTCGCTGTTGACCAGCATACATTGCTATAGCTCGACCAGAGGTGGCAGCAGCAACCAAACCTACAGAGCTGGTCTGAGCAGAGCGCCTGGATCGACGACTCTGCTGAGCAGCCTCCTCTGCGGCCGGAGAGGAATGGGAGACTGCCGAATGCAAGACTCGGGATCTCTGCTGTGCAGCCACATCAGGACAGTGGAGGATGGGAGCGCCAGCAAAATGTGTCTTGATGGCAGAAAGGCCTTGAAGACCTGTTCAGACCATACTTTAGGATTGGCTCCCTTTTTGGTGAGGGTGACCAAAGGAGCCACCAAGGTGGAGAATTGGGGGAATGAACTGGCGATAATAGTTAAACCCCAAAAAGCACTGCACCGCCTTAAGGGAGTGGGATTCTTGCCAGTCCATTACCGCCTGCAATTTGGCAGGATCCATAGCCAAACCCTGGGCCAAGATGATATAGCCCAGGAATGGCAAGGACTCCTGCTCAAACTGGCACTACTCCAACTTGGCATAGAGGGAGAGGGCTTGCAGGCGGTCGAAGACCTTACAGATGTCTCTGCAAGCCAAATCTGGAGAGAAGATAAGAATGTCATCCAGATAGACCACCACGGAGGTGGAGAGCGTATCCCGGAAGACGTCATTTACAAAGTCTTGGAAGATGGCTGGGATATTACAGAGGCTGAAGGGCATGACCAGATACTCATAGTGGCCATCCCTGGTGTTAAAAACCGTCTTCCATTCGTCCCCCGCACGAATACGTATCAGATTATAGGCTCTCTGCAGATCCAACTTGGAAAATACCCTCGCTCCACGTAACCTATCGAACAGTTCCGATATCAAGGGCAGAGGATACTTGTGCTTAACTGTTATGGCGTTAAGACCCCTGTAATCGATGCAGGGGCGTAATTCTCCATTCTTCTTTTGGACAAAGAAGAATCCCGCTCCCACCAGTGACATTGACTTCCTAATGAATCCTCTTGCCAGATTCTCGCTGATATACTGAGACATGGCCTCTGTCTCTGGGAGAGATAGGGGGTAGACTCGACCCCGAGGAGGCTCAGCACCGGGCAGGAGGTCAATAGGACAGTCGTAAGGGCAGTGCGGTGGAAGGGTCTCCACCGCCTTCTTGGAGAAAATGTCTGCATACTGCAGATAGGGCTTGGGAAGCGAGGAGAGATCTACGGGAACCTCTGAGGTAGCGACCTGTACGCAGTCCCTTAGGCACCTACCCTCGCAGGACTTGCTCCAACCGAGAATTTTCCCCGAGGACCACTCTATATGAGGAGAGTGAAATTGTAGCCAGGGAAACCCTAAGAGGACCTAGTCGATACCTTCGGGCATAACAAGCAGGGCTGTGGAGTCGGTAAGCCACAGTTGCGACTCCGACTCCAACTCCTGGATTTTATCAGGCTCCGACTCCGACTCCGGCTCCGACTCCTTCATAAATGGCCAATTCATAACAACAAATTTACTGTTGTAAAATATTAAACATCGTGCTTATTCAGTTTCTCACCATCATATAAGTAATCAGACCACTTAGAGCAAAAACTACATTTATTAGAATACAATTAGAATATAGCAAATAACTTTTATAAACTTTTCTAAACTGTAAGTAAATATGCAATAAACACTTTTATGCAGTTAATAAGAAGAAATCTATAAATTTGTCCTCAGAAAAAGTATTGCCTCTGTCAGATCCTCCTTCATGGATGCCCTCAAATCTGATCTAATTATTTTGAGAGCAGAGAAAAACATCTCTACACTTGTGTTGGTGGCAAAGCAGTAACCACTCGGGCAACATCTCTGACAATGTCAGGATACAGAGGAATCGCTTGTTGCACTGTTATTTTTGATGAACGGTCAAATTTCTCAATTTCTTTTAGTGCACATGAAAAATTCTGCTGAAATGTACTGGCTGTGTTCCTTGATGGGGATGACTCTTCTTCTATGCGGGAACGCTTTGCACGGTCCTTGTGATCCAAATATTTTTCGAAATTAAATTCTTCATCAGTTGATGATGAGGGTGAAGATGTGGCAGGACGACCAAATTCTTCTTGTTCCTCCTGACTGTTCTGCAACCCTTTCATCCTTACTGCTATTTCAAACAGACCTTCTTTTCCTTTACTTAGCTGTTGATCATCTAGAAGAATCCGATGCATTGGGTCTACATAAACAGCTGCCAAAAGAATGTTATTTTGTAATAGTAGCTCCTCTCTCCGTTTCATTGATGTAGCAATGCCACTTGCAATTAACCCTCCTCTTTGGGACAGGCGAAACATCAGGTTCTTCCACTCCTTTAAGAAAATACCTGGAGTTAAGTCCTCTGCTTGTAATTTTTTATTCACTGTAAATGGGTGCTCTAGCAATTTTTCCAGCTCAGTCACCTGATTCCACTGACTTTCATTTAGCATCAGTTGAGGGTTAGCCATGTCTACAAGAAAGGTTTTCAGTTCAACCAAGCGCTGAATCATTAAGTAAGTACTGCCCCATCGTGTGGCTTGATCAATAATTGCCCCTTTTCCAGCACGTCTCTTCAAAATTGAGTCAACTTTAGGGGTTCTGGCAACAGTAGCCAATTTTCTCACCTTGCCAATCAGTGCAGCAGCATGTCCTTCTTGCAGACTGTCTCTTATAGCCAGCTGTAGCGTATGCACAACACAGCACATGTGATGAATGAAAGAACATATTGACACAGTTTCAACAAGATCATCTAAACTATCATGTTGCTGTTCATCTGAAGCAACTTCAGTTTGCTCCTCAGTTACAATACTGTGTTCCTCTATTTCAAACATTTCTGTGTCTGTGGACCCAGAATGTTCTTCTTCTAGCTGCTGGTCACCATCATTACTCTCATTCATTAGCTTAATAGTACTTATCATATTTGAAGCATTGTCAGTTACGACAGAAAGAACTTGCTCTTTTTTAAGTTCATAGTATTGCAGAACCTTTTCCACCAAGACCTGGAGAAACTCACTGGTGTGATGAGCTTTGGTGTCTTTTACTGCCAATGTCTTGGTAACTATTTCATTTTTGTCACAAACAAATCGGACATTGATGGCAAAATAGTTCATTCTGTGACGTGTGCAGGCATCCATTTTAAGAAACAGAAAGCGTCCCTTGAGAGTTTTTTTAAGTTCTTCCTTTTGTTTAAAAGCTTCTTCGATTACTAATTTTCTAATACTGTCTCTCTCCAGAGAAACACCAAGCTTGCGGGCCATTTCCCCATTCAGACACATAAAAGCTGGTCGTGAAAATAATGAAATAGGCACACTATCCTTTACAACAAGCTCTATGATCTGTTTTTTAAATGTATCTACTGTCATTGTCACAGTAACTTTGTCACTGACAAAATATCTTGCAACTGATGGCTGCAAAGTTCTCTGCTCCTTTGTTTGGCTGGAAGAGCTGGGCACTGGTTCATTGGTCTGGATGCAGTCTTTCTCATCCACTGCTTTCAGTACTTCTGGATGAAAGCGCTGTAAATGTCTCTTTAGATTAGAAGCTCTGGTAGGAGCATTTTTATCTTTGCCTGAATATGCACTCATCTTGGCTTCACAGCATTTGTTTTCGTCTGGATCATTTGTCATACACTGACAGACATAGTGTTTTCTATCTTGAGTGATGGTGAAATGTTCAAATACAGCTGATTTAATGTGATGCTTCTTTGACATTCTCAGGTTTTTAATTCTGCATTCACAATCCAAATGACAATTGTTTTTCCTAAAAACAATTGTACAAAATTATTGCCAGGTCATACAACTGATATAGTGGTCAGTAATACTGTTATTATTCCTCATGTACTCACAGTTAACTGATGCAAAGTTTGTTGAAAGGATAATACTTCTTACAGTCTTCCTCTTCTGAGTAGCAGGCAGCTGTGAGATGCTTGGAAGACGCACACCTAGTATGATCTAGTCTAGAGGAGGAGCTTTACTACTAAGAATTTGCAACACATTTTCACTTTCAGTTTCATACATTGTAAGTAGGGGGGTTGGGGCTGTATGAGGTTAACCTAGTATAAGATTAGATAAGGGCAGTGGAGAACAGTGACACACAAGAAGTAAGAAATGTCTCTATCTCCAGCAGAACTGCTTATCACTGTTGTTCATAGTTTGATAGAACATATATATTTGAGTAACATTTATAAAATTCATATGAAAGTTCAATTATGAAATATTAATACATTTTTTTTAAAGCTGGAGTCGGAGTTGGTACATTTCTACCGACTCCGACTCCAACCAAAACTAACTCTGACTCTGACTCCACGACTCCGACTCCACAGCCCTGATAACAAGGAGAGATAACATCTCCTGATGAGAAGGAGACAGTGAGAGCCTCAGCGGAGCCGTCTGGTGGGTGATCTGGGAAGGTAGTGTCGCACCATTCACCACTCTGATAGTGACTGGTTGGGGTAGCAAGACCAGGGGGATTGCGTGTTGTTGGGCAAAGGCAGATGACATGAAATTGCCCTCCACTCCAGAGTCCACGCAAACCTCCACGATCAGAATGGAAGAATTGAACTCCAGCGCCCCTTTAAACAAGAGCTTGGAGGAGAAAGCCACTGTGTCTAGTAGTCCCCCTCCGATAACCACTAGACGCGAGCGTTTCCCGATCGCTGTGGGCACTGGTTGGCAAGGTGGCCAGTTTGCCGACAACGGAAACAGAACGAGGATACCCGCGCGGACTGGAACTTGGAACCCGTGCGGAACACCTCCATGGCCATTGGAGACTCGGGCGCCTGTCCGGGAGGTTCCAGCGGTCTAGCAAAAGTTAGGGCCAACCTATAGCGTTGACTGAACTTGGAGCGCGCCAGCCCTCGCTCCGTGAAACTAAGGTTAATTCAGGTGGAGACAGTAATGAGCTCCTCCAGAGTGGTGGGCACCTCCCTGGTGGCCAGGGCGTCTTTGACATGATCAGCCAGACCTCTCCAGAATATAGGTATGAGAACCTTATCTTGCCACTCCAGCTCTGAGGCCAGAGTCCTGAAGAGGATGGCATACTGGCTGACCAGAGACGAACCCTGAGTTAAGGCCAGCAACTGAAGTGTGGTGTCATTCGTGGCCCAAGGCCCCAGGAAAACCTGCTTCAGAGTGACCAGAAAATGGGTGGCACTCTGTACCAGGGGATCCCCACGCTCCCACAGCGGGGTGGCCCACTCCGAGGCACTGCCCAAAAGGAGGGAGATGATGAATCCCACCTTAGCCCGCTCAGAGGGAAATCATGTGGCCAGCAACTCTAGGTGAATGAAGCACTGACTCACGAAACCCCTGCATGATGCACTATCACCCGAGAACTTCTCGGGCAGCTGGAGGCGGGACAAAGTCAGAGCAGGGATGGCCATGGAGACACGGAAGACAGCCTCTGTGGCTGCTTGAACAGCGACCGAGGTAACATCCGCAGTTGAGGTGGAACGCTCTAGCGCTGCCAACCTGCCCTCCAACTGCTGGATGTACCTATGCAGTCACTGCTCGTCCGCCATTACTAGCCAGACCCTGGTGCTACTATAATGTTAGGGACTGCGGAACGCACCAAATAATATGAAAGGAGAAATGAGGTGCGTTCGCAGCCCGGGGTCCACTATGCAGAGATGGAACCTGCTGCTGAGTAATGGTGAAACAAGATAGTGGCTAAACGCTTGCTTACACGTGGGTTAATTTCACCCAGTGTGAATAGAAGCGAACTCTGTTACTCCACAGAGCTGCTGAAACAAACACCGGAGCCTGTTGAACTCACAGAGCTCAGCTGAGTGAGCTCTAATTAGGGTCACAGAGCCCTGTCCTACAGACACTGGACTAGAGCTCCTCTAGACCATCAGCGCTCGGCGCCAGCAAAAGGTAATAATATATTTAATCGCACCAAGTGCACACAGTGCCACTTCGGCGGACGCCACTAACCACCCAGGACGGGGAGGAAAGCGCTAGAGGTGCGCATGGCGTCACAGCTACCTGGTGCGGTACGACAGTTCCGTAGCAGGGAGGCACAGTCAGACGCTAGTGTGCGTAGACTACTGGGAGCACAGTGGCTTGAGCATAGCCACCCAATGGCGCTGATTCTCACTCTGAATCCCTAACCAACATGTGTATCAAAGGGAGGGGAGTCTTAATGAGTCAGTCACCAGATACATGCATCCATCATCATACACACAAATAAGCATAAGAGTCTATACTAGCGCATGGCCGTTTGTCCATGTGCCTCTTTTATAGCATTGTCCTTCCGGGACCTTCCTGTCCTTCCTGATGGTCCAATCCGAGCTGGAGAATGACCTGAGCATGTGACCTCCGATCTCCAATGAGAGATCGTCCCAAGAGCATGCTCAGTGGACCGAAAGGAGGACTTAGTCCCTGGAGTAGCTCGCTGTTGACCAGTAAGCATTGCTATAGCTGGACCAGAGGTGGCAGCAGCAGCAACCAAACCTACAGAGCTGGTCTGAGCAGAGCGCCTGGATCGATGAGTCTGCTAAGCAGCCTCCTCTGCGGCCGGAGAGGATTGGGAGACTACCGAATGCAAGGCTCGGTATCTCTGCTGTGCAGCCACAGAAACCCGACGCCTAACAGTCATCGAGCTGGTGAGCCCCTCCATCCAACAACAGAATATCATTGATATAGCGATACCAGCACAGCAAATGGGAAGCAGCCTGCGGGCCCCCGTCACCAAAAATAGATCTCTCCCAGGCGCCCAGGAAGAGATTGGCGTACGAGGGCGCACAGGCTGTGCCACGCTTCTGTAGATAGAAGATGTCTTTGAAGACAAAACAGTTGTGGGTGAGGATGTAATTCACAAGCTCGAGGATCAGCTTACACAAGTGACCGTCCAGGTCGAAGGCCCCCATGAAGAGGCGAATTACATCAATACCCAGGGAATGATCGATGCAAGTGTAAAGACTCTCCACATCAGCCATGAGGAGGAGAGTGTGGGGATCCACAAGGACGCCATCAACCCGTGCCAGGACATCCATCGCTCTTTCTCCTGTTTCTTTAACCCAGCAGGAAGTGCCGCGGTGTCTAAAAATCACTAAAATTGACAAATCCCTGGGCCAGGATGGGATACGCCCCCGTGTACTGCAGGAATTAAGTACAGTCATAGACCATTAATTTTAATCTTTAAAGATTCCATAGTAACAGGGTCTGTACCATAGAACTGGTGTATAGCAAATGTGGTGGCAATATTCAAGAAGGGGACAAAAACTGTACTTGGAAATTATATGCCAGTGAGCTTAATCTCTACTGTAGGTAAAATCCTGGAGGGTTTTCTAAGAGATGCTATACTGGAATATCTGAAGATTAACCTTATTACCCAATATCAACATGGGTTTAAGAGGGACCGTTCCTGTCAGACTAATCTGATAAGCTTTTATGATGAGGTAAGTTCCGGACTGGACCAAGGAAATACAGTGGACGTGGTGTACATGGACTTTTCAAAAGCTTTTGATATGGTGCCACACAAAAGGTTGATACATAAAATGAGAACAATGGGGATAGGGGAAAATTTGCGTAACTGGGTTAAGAGCTGGCTCAGGGACAGGAAGCAAAGGATGGTTATTAATGGAGCTCCCTCAGACTGGGTCACGGTTAGCAGTGGGGTACCACAGGGGTCATTATTGGGCCCGCTTCTTTTTAACATATTTATTAATGACCTTGTAGGGGGCATAGGAGTAGCATTACAATATTTGCAGATGACACTAAACTCTGCAGGGTAATCAATACATAGGAGGACAATTTTATATTAGAGGAGGATTTATGAAAACTAGAAGCTTGGACTGATAAATGGCAAATGAGCTTTAATGGGGAAAAATGTAAGGTCATGCACTTGGGTAGAACAAAGATGTATAATTATGTGTTTAATTGTAAAACATTGGGCAAAACTGTCACTGAAAAAGACCTGGGTGTATGGGTGGACGACAAACTCACATTTAGCGGCCAGTGTCAGGCAGCTGCTGCAAAGGCAAATAAAATAATGGGATGCATTAAAAGAGGCATAGATGCTCATGAGGAGAACATAATTTTACCTCTATATATACTGTAAGTCACCACACTTAGAATACTGTGCACAGTTCTGGTCTCCGATGTACAAGAGCGACATATCTGAACTGGAGCGGGTGCAGAGAAGAGCGACCAAGGTTATTAAGGAACTGGGGGGTCTGCAATACCAAGACAGGTTATTACACTTGGGGTTATTTAGTTTGGAAAAGTGAAGGCTTAGGGGTGATCTTATTACAATGTATAAATATATGCGGGGACAGTACAAAGACCTTTCTAATGATCTTTTTACTCTTAGACCTGTGACGGGGACAAGGGGGCATCCTCTGCATCAGGAGGAAAGGTTTAAGCATACCCACAAACACGGATTCTTTACTGTAAGAGCAGTGAGACTATGGAACTCTCTGCCATATGATGTTGTAATGAGTGATTCCCTAATAAAATTTAAGAAGGGACTGGATGCCTTTCTTGAAAAGTATAATATTACAGGGTATATACACTAGTTTCCTTGATATTGCGTTGATCCAGGGAGCTAGTCTGATTGCCATATGTGGAGTCGGGAAGGAATTTTTTCCCCAATGTGAAGCTTACTGTTTGCCACATTAGTTTTTTTTGCCTTCCTCTGGATCAACATGTTAGGGCAAGTTAGGATAGGATATGGGTTAAACTAGATGGACTTAAAGTCTTCCTTCAACCTTAATAACTTTGATACTATGTTAATAACTATCTTACTATGTTACTATGTTCAGTCATGTCTGTGCTATGTCCTCTTCTTCATGATGTCTGACCCCCTCTATGACTGTCCTGGAATCAGAGGGAGAGAAGCAGGACCTGGCAAGTATGAACTGATAGATCTAAAAATAAAGTTAGGTGTGTCTGTTTATATTAATACATCCAACATATAGTGTGTGTACATTCAGTGCTCAGCAGAAACATTTGGAAAGTAAGATTTTATTCAATATCTCACTGACCACAAGGCCAATTTCCAACATTTGGTCAAGACTAAATTTCATAGAACATTTCTTTAACCCATAACATGAAAATATGGTTAATAATTTAACTTTTATTACAGAATCTTCAGTTTTACTCTAATTAGTTTATGAACCCCACATCAAAAACTATAACCCATAGTATTTTGTATGACTTCTCTGATTTTTAAGAACAGCTCCCAGTCTTCTAGGCATTGAATTGGTGACATATTGCAATGTCTACCAAAAAATGTAGTTGCCCTACACCATTCTGGTGTCGTGATCACATTTTCTGCAACAATGTGACACCTGGATCACTGACTGTCGAAAAATTGTAAAAAAAAGGAATGGCGGCTAATGTAATTATGCATCAGTTTTGATATCAGTTCTGATCCATTGCCTTACAACCAGGCTCCAAAAACTTACAAACTATTTATCCCAGAAAATGGGGTTCATTTTGTTTGCAGATATCCCTAATTGCTGTAGTGCGATGAAACATGAACTGCAGTAAAACGAATAGAAAGAAAACATTTTTTATCCCCTTTATCACCATGTGTATAACATGCCACTGTTTTACTGAATATTGCTACATTTTAAAATTATTGCTTTTATTTATTTTACACAGTATAATAACTCTCCCATCATCCATGAAATATTCTCTTTATCCCATGTATATGGAAGCATTTATTGATGAGGCCTTTACTATTCCACTAACTGAGGTATCCGTAGGATCTTACGTCTATGTGGGAATGGCAATTTCTGCGGATGCAAATATTTTTTCTCTGAGCGTGGAACAATGTATTGTTTCCCCAACAAACAATCGTAATGATTCCGACAGTGTGATACTAATATCTGACGGGTAAGTGTTCTTTATGGCATCATGGCTAGTTGTGTTGTTTTTAGTTTTTTTAGTACATCCATGTTGTTAAGACTTTGTTCTTGTAGTGATGATCTGGCAGAAGTAAGATACAAACTCCAATGAAGTTGTTACAAAAAAAAAAATGTAACCAATTCCAGATCAGATGTTATAAGAATAAATCCATGGATCAGTTATCCATGTCTCTTGTAGTAGTACATATTTTCAAACAGTCAGTCAGGCTCTATTAAATTCACTATCACAACATCCATGGTCTATGGTTCAATAATCCCATAACAGCACAAAAAAGTTCTGGACTGTTGGCGCAACCTTCTTTACAAAGAGTTAATGCCTTATTTACAGGGATAGGCAAAAAAACCCGTTAAACTGGGAGTGAAGTGCTTTTGGCACACTAAAGGTCCATCTATACAGACCGACCATCAGCACAGTACAACCGTGGGTTGGTAAACCTTTACCGATCGGCGGTCATTTAGTAGCCTGTTTACAAAAACAGACCAAAGTAAATGATGAGCATTAAATCATCTGTAATAGATTGCCCAGTCTATATGGACTGCCGTGGTTCTCGTCAGTGTGAGTCCTGTTACACAGGACAATGCACCACAGAGAATGGTGAAGGCCCTACACATGATTGGGGGAGGGGGGAGGTGGCAGTGTAAGCAATGCTGTATGAACCTGTAATGAGAATAAAAAGCAGAGCACTCCTAAGGCTGGTTTCACATTCGCGCTTTTTAAGCGCACGCACGGCCGGGGGTAGCTCCGCCCCCGATCCGGCTCTCTGCCCGGCGTGCCCGCCCCTTCCTTGTAGCGCCGCCTCCTAGCGCACAGCGGCGCCTGCGATCGGCGCACCCTATCTTTAGCATAGGGTGCGCAGATCGTGCGCAGGCCGTGCGCTAGTTGCGCTTTGACCTGCGCTGCGCACTTTTGACGGTGCGCCGTGCGCGCCAAAATCCGAAAAGTTTGATTTTGGCGCGCGCGGCGCACCGTCAAAAGTGCGCAGCGCAGGTCAAAGCGCAACTAGCGCACGGCCTGCGCACGATCTGCGCACCCTATGCTAAAGATAGGGTGCGCCGATCGCAGGCGCCGCTGTGCGCTAGGAGGCGGCGCTACAAGGAAGGGGCGGGCACGCCGGGCAGAGAGCCGGCTCGGGGGCGGAGCTACCCCCGGCCGTGCGTGCGCTTAAAAAGCGCGAATGTGAAACCAGCCTTAGTGCAGAAATCCTTAATAAAATCTGTATTCCTCATTCAATCCATCTGCATAGAATCGTACCAGTAGCCACTGACATCTCCTATCTCAGTAAAGTAACAATCCCTATTTACTGAATACAGATTTTACCTGTGAATTCAGCCCAGGAGGAGAAAGAAGCAGATTTCTCTGATAAGATCTATTATAAAGTTTTGTATTTTCACGTGTACTATCGATTTATGAAATAAAAATTTAAATGACGATTACTATTTTAATTTCTCAGACAGCGGCATTTAACAAGCGGCAGCATGGCGGCGCATCATTCTTATCGCCCATCAGCACTCCCGTGGTGTGATCATGGGTCACCGATAGGTTGCTTTCATAGCAGGGGGTCTACTAA
This sequence comes from Dendrobates tinctorius, assembly GCF_039654945.1. Taxonomy (NCBI): domain Eukaryota; kingdom Metazoa; phylum Chordata; class Amphibia; order Anura; family Dendrobatidae; genus Dendrobates; species Dendrobates tinctorius. The sequence goes on along the minus strand of NW_027361795.1, from coordinate 21,327,053 downwards.
AAGCCTCCATACTTGCCATCATGAAGCTCCTTTGGAACACTGCCGAGATTCAAAGGAGACTGTGATTTTTACTATATGCAGCTATGTGGTTGCATCACTGTTTATAGTACGAGTGATCAGATGAATAAAATTTAAAAAAAAAAAATAATAATTCAAATCTCCACCCTTTTACCCCATTAAAGATAAAGATAATAAAAAATACACATATATGTTATCTCTGTGTTCAGAAAAGTCCGTTGTATCAAAATATAAAAATAATTAATCCAGTCGGTAAATGCAATATTTGAAAAAAATTCCAGAACGCCAAAACAACCTTTTTTTGTCACTGCAATTCCACGAAAAATCAGAATTCTCATTTTTTTTTTCAGAATTTCTCCCCACTTGGAATTTTTTTCATGCTTTCCAGGACTCTATGAGTTACAATGAAGGATGTCATTCAAAAGTACAACTCGTTCCGCAAAAACAAGTCCTCATATATTTTAGTGAACTTAAAAATAAAAAAGTTTTGGCTCTGGAAAGAAGGAAGGGGGAAGAGTAAATACAAAAATGGAAAATGTAATGACGGGGTCAAGTCTTCCATAAGGTTCTAGAGACACAGATCTTTTTAGTTATCGCTAGTTTTCCTGGTCCTTACCAAAGGGGTGTCACTCACAGGGTAATAATGCAGAGCATCAAATGCTACTCCATGCAGCTGCTCTCCCGAAGAGGAAGTTTTGCCAATCACCATGATAAATGCAATAAACTAAAGCTTGAGATAAATATTGAGAAAAAAAGAATCTAATGGCTATACTTATTTCTCCTAGATGTGCAGTGGATACACAAAATGTGGTAGAAATATTAACAAGTGGACAGTCCTTGGAAGTTAGACTTAAATTCCCTGCATTCCGTTTGAAAGAATATGAAAATTATTATATGTTCTTCAACATGAAGCTTTGTGATGAAACTAAAGACTGTACCAAGGTAAGTGCGAGTGTGGAAAGCATTCACTGCATTGTGTCCTGTTGTCCCAGCTGTATTCTCACAAAGTACTAACAGGTGGTTCTCAAATCTTGGTGGCAGGTAGATTGGGTTGCTCACATAATTTTAAAATATGTAAAACTATAAAACAAGTGAGAAAATATAATAAAGGATATAGATATACATTTTAGTCCATTCAATTTATGAAAAAACACATTGAATTCATAGTGTAACAGAAGGCTACCCACGATAATGGACAGCCAAAAGAATGTTTTGTTAAAATTATGAACTTTATAACAGAATAATCCAATAATATTTCATATGAGAAAAGTAAATAATGATTCCTCCTGCTAAAAGGCAGATCAAAATTGGTCCAAGATACTATACATAAGCATATACATGATCAAACAAGACTGACAAGGCCACTCACAATTGTATTCATTGGGCAAAATTATTTAAATGCATCAAATTTAGACTGTATTAAAGTGCCAAAGTGATACTATGAAAGAGTAACAAAAAATGTGCAAACAAATGCCCTGAAATTTATCCAACGCAAACTGGTTCAGTGCCTGTAAACATTGCCAACTTGAATTGATCTATTAAAGTGCTTTAAGCTAGAAGGAACAGAAATCCAGTCTGGTGCTGGCACTCCCGAAATATGTAACATGTAAGAGATTGGCTTACTTAAAAAAATTTTATTCTGAAGTGTACCAAATGTTGAGATATTGTGGATATTACGGTATCTATTAACTGAAAATACTGCTACATTTGGACTCTTGAAGTAAATTGAATCTTTACTTCTATCTTCTAATACATAATATATCACCTTTCTCTACTTGCCAAAATCAAACTCACTACTTGGACAACCCATTCTTGAATAGTCTTTTCCCCCTTGTAAAATAATATTACCCTAAACCCACGTTCTGGGTCTCCGGAGACATTAACTGCAGGGCTGACAAGGCATAACAATGTCACAGAAGCCTCGAGAGAACCGACACTGTGATAGCTGGAACAACAGGGTATCTTTATTTTGCATCGGTGAATATAGTATTGAAGAAGGGTTGTCCGAGTAGAGGACAGCCGCTTTACATAATTTCTGCCAACAGCCATCAATAAAAGGAATTTAAGGAGCTACAGTAAACATTATATTATATTATAATATATATATATATATATATACACATATATATATGCATATACATACACACACATACATTTAATAGAAGAAGAATATATACATACTTGCGGACTCAGACAGAAGAGGGCCCCTGTGCAAGAACAGTATATTGGTCCTTTGCAGTCCAATATCTCATCATAATGCACATTTTCACCTGCTTTGGAGGTGTAAACAGGCCCCATTACCTTTTGGGCACTTGCGCACAAAGGTTGCACCAATGATATGTTTGCCCCTGTATATATATATATATATATATATATATATATATATATACACACACTGTATACATACACACACACACACACACCGTGCCTTGCGAAAGTATTCGGCCCCCTGGAACTTTTTCAACCTCTTCCCACGTATCATGTTTCAAACATAAAGATACCAATTTTAAGTTTTTGGTGAAGAATCAACAAAAAGTGGAACACAATTGTGAAGTTGAACGAAATTTATTGGTTATTTAAAATTTTTGTGGAAAGTCAAAAACTGAAACGTGGGGCGTGCAATATTATTCGGCCCCTTTACTTTCAGTGCAGCAAATTCACTCCAGAAGTTCATTGTGGATCTCTGAATGATCCAATGTTGTCTTAAATGACCAATGATGATAAATATAATCCACCTGTGTGTAATCAAGTCTCCATATAAATGCACCTGCTCTGTGATAGTCTCAGGGTTCTGTTTGAAGCACAGAGAGCATCATGAAGACCAAGGAACACAACAGGCAGGTCCATGATACTGTTGTGGAGAAGTTTAAAGCCGGATATGGATACAAAATGATTTCCAAAACTTTAAACATCCCAAGGAGCACTGTGCAAATGATAATATTGAAATGGAAGGAGTATCATACCACTGCAAGTCTACTAAGACCTGGCCGTCCCTCTAAACTTTCATCTCAAACAAGGAGAAGACTTATCAGAGATGCAGCCAAGAGGCCCATGATCACTCTGGATGAACTGTAGAGATCTACAGCTGAGGTGGGACAGTCTGTCCATAGGACAACAATCAGTCGTACACTGCACAAATCTGGCCTTTATGGAAGAGTGGCAAGAAGAAAGCCATTTCTCAAAGATATCCATAAAAAGTGTTTTTTAAAGCAACAAACCACCTGGGAGACACACCAAACATGTGGAAGAAGGTGCTCTGGTCAGATGAAACCAAAAATCGAACTTTTTTGCAACAATGCCAAACGATATGTTTGGCGTAAAGGCAACACCGCTCATCACCTTGAACACACCATCCCCACTCTCAAACATGGTGGTGGCAGCATCATGGTTTGGGCCGGCTTTTCTTCAGCAGGGACAAGGAAGATGGCTAAACTTGATGGGAAGATGGATGGAGCCAAATACAGGACCATTCTTGAAGAAAACCTGTTGGAGTCTGCAAAAGACCTGAGACTGGGATGAAAATTATTCAGAATTGAGAGTCCTCAGTGGTTGATACCTTTTAATGGCTAACTGAAAAGATGGTAACACATTGCAAGCTTTCGAGACTACTCAGGTCTCTTCATCAGGCATTGACTAATACAAAATCTGAAGAGTCACATATTTATGCACAACACAATACAGAAAAAGTGCAATAGATAAGACAAGTGACGTGAAGCAGAACTATCATTATGCCTCTAGTAGTCACATACAACCCAAATTTACCATCTTTTCAGTTAGCCATTATCAACCACTGAGGACTCTCAATTCTGAATATTTTTCTATCTACTTGCTAACGCCGTACAAAGATATACATCTTTCCTGTATCGAGACTGGGATGGAGATTTGTCTTCCAACAAGACAATGATCCCAAACATAAAGCAAAATCTACAGTGGAATGGTTCACAAATAAACGTATCCAGGTGTTAGAATGGCCAAGTCAAAGTCCAGACCTGAATCCAATCGAGAATCTGTGGAAAGAGCTGAAAACTGCTGTTCACAAACGATCTCCATCAAACCTCACTGAGCTCGAGCTGTTTGTCAAGGAAGAATGGTCAAGAATTTCAGTCTCTCGATGTACAAAACTGATAGAGACATACTCCAAGCGACTTGTAGCTGTAATCGCAGCAAAGGGTGGCGCAACAAAGTATTAAGTTAAAGGGGCCGAAAAATATTGCACGCCCCACTTTTCAGTTTTTGAATATCCACAAAAATTTAAAATAACCAATAAATTTCGTTCAACTTCACAATTGTGTCCCACTTGTTGTTGATTGTTCACCAAAAATTTAGATTTGGTATCTTTATGTTTGAAGTATGATATGTGGGAAAAGGATGAAAAGTTCCAGGGGGCCGAATACTTTCGCAAGGCAAAATATATACACATATACACACACACACACACACATATACATACACAGAATTTTATTGATAGGTGTATCGCACACCAGCTCTAATTTGAGGTTAGCTAGAGATCTGCCCACAAATCAGGTATGTTATCACCAAGTGTAGGACCACAGGAGCCAGAAGTATAGACGTAAGAGTCCAGAACGCCAGCATTTTGTGCATGCCATCGTACCTATAGAATAAAAGAAATTAAGGCTAAGCCACAACAATAAGCATTTGAGTTTTTGATGTTGCAGATTTTCTGCAGTATTTCGGTACCAATTAATTAAATTACGTTACTTGTGTTTTTTCATTGCATCTTTTAGTGCAGTTTTTTACATGCATTTTATCACGTTTTTTCTTTTGTGGTGTCTTCTTTTGGTGGGTCCTGTTTTAAAATTGCTTTTTTTTATACTTCCTTTTACTTAGTTTTGTTAAACTTTATTGGTAAACTCATGTGTGGATTATATTCAGATGTGCACTAAAACAGATTTGTGTTTTTATGTGCAAATTTTCCTCACCTCATTGAAGTCTATAGGGAAAATCCACAAATAAAAGCATATTTAATGCAATAGAAATCAACATGTTATGGAGTTCAGAAACGCATCACAGGTCAGCTTACACAGTGTAAAAAAAATCCAAATACTCACAATAGTTTCCCACGATGAGTATTTGCTGAGTTTTTTATGTTTTTATATATTTTCTGCATCATTTCTGCACCTTTAGGCTATGTGTACATGTTGCATATTTGCTTGCAGAAATTTCTGCAAGGTTTCTGAATCTCTTGGCAGAAAAATGCAGTGGAAAATACTCGTTTTTTTATGCGTTTTGTCATGCATTTTTGTAAATCCATAGAGCTAAATAAAAATATATTTAAAAAAAATAATAATTTTTATGTCATTTTCTTGTTCAACCTCTTTTTCATTCTCCATTGAAGACCATAATGTCATTACATACCATGTTCAAATTTATAATGTTTACACACACTAAACAAATATAATTGAACATATAATATATACTATATATGTATATACACTGTTCAAAAAAATAAAGGGAACACTTAAACAACGGAATATAACTCCAAGTAAATCAAACTTCTGTGAAATCAAACTGTCCACTTAGGAAGCAACACTGATTTACAATCAATTTCACATGCTGTTGTGCAAATGGAATAGACAACAGATGGAAATTATTGGCAATCATCAAGACACCCTCAATAATGGAGTGGTTCTGCAGGTGGGGACTACAGACCACATCTCAGTACCAATGATTTCTGGCTGATGTTTTGCTCACTTTTGAATGTTGGTTGTGCTTTCACACTCATGGTAGCATGAGACGGACTCTACAACCCACACAAGTGGCTCAGGTAGTGCAGCTCTTCCAGGATAGCACATCAATGTGAGCTGTGGCAAGAAGGTTTGCTGTGTCTGTCAGCGTAGCGTCCAGAGACTGGAGGCACTACCAGCAGACAGTCCAGTACACCAGGAGAACTGGAGGGGGCCGTAGGAGGGCAAAAACCCAGCAGCAGGACCGCTACCTCCGGCTTTGTTCAAGGAGGAACACAGCAAGAGCCGTGCAAAATGACCTCCATATGACACACACATATTATAATTAAATAGATATATATATATATATATATATATAATCTCTCTCTCTATCTTAATAAAATAAAGGGAACACTTACATATTTCAAAGAGATATATATAGTAGAATCAGTTAAAATTCAGTTGCCGACTTCTGTAAAATCATTACAGAACCCGACATGAAATGACACATGGTTTACATACAGTAAACCATTTCATTTCATTTAAGGTACTGTCACACTTAGCGATGCACCAGCGATCCCGACCAGTGATATGACGCGGTCAGGATCACTGGTGCATCACTAAGTGGTCGCTAGTGAGCTGCCAAACAGGCAGATCTCACCAGCGACATAGCAGGGGTCGGGGGTCGCTACTTACCTGTCAGACGAGGCGATCCTGACGTCCTCCCGCCCACATCCACACGTCGCTCGTTGGCACCACAGGAAGCCCAGCAGGAAGCTGACGAGAAACGGTCCAGGCTGTTCTCGCACGATCAGCGATAACCAGCGTGGGAGCCGGTCGGAGGCAAGTTTCACACATAGCGATATCTCTAGCAATATCGCTGCTGCATCACAAAACCAGTGACGTTATAGCGATATTGCTATCGATATCGCTTAGTGTGACAGGCCCTTTAGATTTATATATGTACTAGCTGAAGAGCCCAGCGCTGCCCGGGCATAGTAACTAACTGTGGATAGCTATAGCAAATTATAATTATCCTCAATCCCATAGCCCGTGCCCATATACCCATCATACATATCCTCCATCCCATAGTCCCATGCCCATATACCCATCACACATTCTCCATCCCATTGTCCCATGCCCATATACCCATCACACATCCTCCATCCCATAGTCCCATACCTATATACCCATCATACATATCCTCCATCCCATAGTCCCGTGCCCATATACCCGTCATACATATCCTCCATCCCATAGTCCAGTGCCCATATACCCATCACACATCCTCCATCCCATAGTCCCGTGCCGATATTCCCGTCATACATATCCTCCATCCCATAGTCCCGTGCCCATATACCCATCACACATCCTCCATCCCATAGTCGAGTGCCCATATACCCATCACACATCCTCCATCCCATAGTCCCGTGCCGATATACCCGTCATACATATCCTCCATCCCATAGTCCAGTGCCCATATACCCATCACACATCCTCCATCCCATAGTCAACCATTATGACATCATGACGAGCGGCGGGGCTTGCAACCTATGATGACATCAGCTTCGCCATGGCAACCATTGTGACATCATAATGAGGGGCGGGGCTCGATACGCACACACTTTTTCCCCATTATGTAGATAGGGGCAAAATTGTTTGGTGAATTGGAACGGGCGTGGTTAAAATTTCGCCTCGCAACATAGCTTAGGACGCTCTCAGGGTCCAGACATGTGACTGTGCCAAATTTTGTGGCTGTAGCTGCGACGGAGCGGATGCCTATCCCGGACATACACACACTTGAGCTTTATATATTAGATTTCATTAATAATTACATTAGTGTATGTGTGTAAAATTTGGGACATGTAGGTGTTAGATTAACGGGTACATTCGTTGAAAAACATGGTGTGGGCTCCCGCGTAATTTTCTCCGCCAGAGAGGGAAAGCCAGAGACTGAGGGCAGATATTAATGGCCTAGGAAGGAACCATGGTTATTTCCCCCCCCCGGCTACAAACATCTGCCCCCCAGCCACCCCAGAAAGGCACATCTGTAAAATGCGCCTTTCCTGGCACTTAGCCTCTCTATTTCCACTGCCTTTAATGGTGACATGTGGGTTAATAAGGGGTAAATGTCACCTTGCAATTGAAAGGTGACATTAAGCCAGGTTAATAATGGAGAGGTGTTAAAAATACACCTCTCCATTATTAATCCAATAGTATTAAAGGGTTAAAAAATACACACAGACATTAATCTAATATATAAAGCTCAAAGTGTGTGTGTATGTATGTGTGTATGTATGCATGTTATGTATGTATGTTATGTATGTATGTGTGTCCAGGATAGGCATCCGTACCGTCGCAGCTACAGCCACAAAATTTGGCACAGTCACACGTCTGGACCCCGAGAGCGTCCTAAGCTATGTTGTGAGGCGAAATTTTAACCCCGCGCATTCCAATTCACCAAACAATTTTGCCCTTGTCTACATACTGGGGAAAAAGTGTGTGTGTCAAGCCCCGCCCCTCATTATGATATTATAATGCCCCTATCTCCAAAATGGGGAAACAGTGTGTGCGTATCAAGCCCCGCCCCTCATTATGATGTCACAACGGTTGCCATGGCAACGCTAAAGTCATCATAGGTTGCAAGCCCCGCCACTCATTATGATGTCATAATGGTTGACAGTGGGATGGAGGATGTTTGATGGGTATATGGGCACTGGACTATGGGATGGAGGATGTATGATGGGTATATGGGCACGGGACTATGGGATGGCGGATATGTATGATGGGTATATGGGCATGGGACTATGAGATGAAGGATGTGTGATGGGTATATGGGCACGGGACTATGGGATGGAGGATATGTATGATGGGTATATGGGCGCAGGCCTATGGGATGGTGGATATGTATGATGGGTATATGGGCATGGGACTATGAGATAAGGATATGTATGGTGGGTATATGGGCACGGGCCTATGGGATGGAGGATGTGTGATGGGTATATGGGCATGGGACTAAGGGATGGAGGATATGTATGATGGGTATATGGGCACAGGCCTATGGGATGGTGGATATGTATGATGGGTATATGGGCATGGGACTATGGGATGGAGGATAATTATAATTTGTTATAACTAGCCACAGTTAGTTACTATGCCCGGGCAGCGCCGGGCTCTTCAGCTAGTTAGAAAATATTTTAATGAAATGACACACAGTTTTTGACCAAATTTATTACACAGCCAATCCAACTGAAGGCATCGTTCTCCTGTAATGAAAAAATAATATCCATACCTCTCCACCGTTCAGTCATGTCCCCCGCTGTAATCCATCTGAAGGGGTTAAATAGTTTACAACCGGGAGCATTGCTAATGCTACCAGCCCGGTTGTAAACCTATGAGAAATGAATGGAAACCTGTCTACGCAGGTGCCCCAGCTAACCGGAGATGAACTGATTAGCGTGGGAAAGTTTCTGAAGATTTTCCCACGCTCCTGAGTTCACCTCAGGTCAGGCGGAGACTCTGCACAGCCTCCGTGTTTACCACTGATGTCACTGAGGCTGCGCAGAGTCTCCGCCTAAAGGTGGTACTGGAATCCATGGGACTTTATGAGTTGTTCCAGGTCAAGTGTACATATTGAGAAGAGTAGGGATCCCAGAACAGAACCTTGGGGGACTCCAACAGAGAGAGGGTGGGATGAGGAGGTAGTGCAGGAGTGGGAGACGCTGAATGTGCAGTTGGAAAGGTATGAGGAGATCCAGGATAGGGTGAGGTCTTTAGGCATGATTGTGGCATGTTTGAAAGCAGAAGGGAAGGTACCAGAATTTAGTGATAGGTTTAAGAGATGGGTTAGAGATGGGATAAGTGTGGTGGTGAGGTCAGAGAGGAGGTGGGATGGGGTCTAGTGCACAAGTGGTGACGTGATTTGGAGAGGAGACATTTAAGCTCCACTTCAGTGATGTTGGAGAGGGAGGGAGGTATTTGGGGAAGGGCATTGGTCTGGTATACAAAGGGGTTGTAGTGGTTGAACAGTAAAGACTTGCCTTGTTTAGTCAATCTTATTTTTGAAGTGTGTGGAAAAGTCCTCAGCAGAAATGAGGGAGGTTGGAGGGGGCAGTAGTGGGTGGAGGAGGGAGTTATAAGTTTTGAATAAATGTTTGGGCTTGTAGGAAAGGGAAAATACGAGGTTTGTGAAGTAGGCCTGTTTAGCATAGGTGAAGGCAGATTTGAAAGCAAGTGTTACTTGTTTGAGTGCAGTGAGATCATCTTGCGAATTTGTTTTCTTCCAACGCTGCTCTTCAACCTGTCACGCCTTTCCGACATACTCACCCAGCCTCCGCTCCCACGCCGTCTCTGCATACTCACCCAGCCATCGCTCCCACGCCACAGCCCCTCGCCTCCTGACAGCCACGGCGGTCACCTCTGACAGGCGCGAGGCCGACAGCATCTTTGCATGCAATGTGCATGCGCCATAGGCCGCACCTCCCTTCTGCTTCTTGTGCTCCGACTATGCCCTGACCCGGAAGCACCCCCTGACCAATGGCATACCAGACAGGGGCATATCAGGCCGCTTTCCCCTGAGGGAGGCGCCTGATGATTGTGTTTCTTAGCACACTGGGCCTCGCTTCTTCGTGTGCTCTCTGCAGTCTCACAGTCCCGTTCTCGTGTGCTCCCTGCAGCAACCTTGCTGTCCTGCTATCCGTGTCCCCTGCTGTACTCCACAGTCCGACTCCAGTCCTGCCTCCGGTGTTCCTGTTCCATCCTGCTCCAGTCCTTCCGTCCTACTCCAGTCCTGCCTCCAGTGTTCCTGCTCCAGCCATCCCTCCACGTTCCAGTCTACAGTCTTACTCCACTCCAGTCTCCCAGCTCTGTCCTGTCACCTACACTTCAGTCCCACGCTCCTACTCCAGTCCATCCTGAGCCGCCCCTCTCGGTACCGGCTACCGTGGTACTCGAACCCCTAGGCCTGCTCCTAACGGTCCCTGTATATGGGGTCGGTTCCACCTGGCAGCTCGCCCAGGGCCCCTCGGTGCCACGGTCCAGAGGGTCCACTCCTGGAGATTCCGGCTCCAGACCAGCCATGCTAACACAACCCTGGACACTTGCCAGAGCTTTTTAGTGATTTTATTGTGCCAGGGTTGTCTATTGATACATCGCACTCTGCCATGAATGAGAGGGCAACTGTGTCAATAGCTAATGCGAGAGTGACATTGTTGAAAGCAGTGGCACTGATTGTGTCGTGGAGTGAGGATATGGATGCCAATGGTAGAATAGAGTCAGAAAGTGTGTGGGTATCTAGGTGAGTGAGGTTTCTGCGGTGGTGCGCATGTGGCTGGACATGGGGGGCAGGTGAGGAGGACAGGGATGAGAAAGTGAGTAGATGGTGGTCAGATAGAGGGAGAGGGAAGGTTGTGAAGTTAGATAGGGAGCAGAGACGGGTGAAAACTAGGTCTAATGTATGTCAATCTGTGTGGGTGGCTGAGGAGGACCACTGAGCAAGTTCAAAAGATGAAGTAAGAGACAGGAGTTTGGAGACTGTTGACTGAAGGGTATCAGTGGGGATGTTGAAGTCACCCTTGATGATAGTGGGAATGTCAGTGGAAAGAAAGTGAAGAAGCCAGGTAGAGAATTTAGTCAATAAAGGCAGTGGCTGGGCCCGGAGGTCGGTATATGACGGCCACTTGAAGGTTGGATGGAGAGTTGATGCGGACAGAGTGGACTTCAAAAGAGGGGAGTATAAGGGAGGGTAGTGGTGGGATTGGGTTAAAGGTGCAGTTAGTAGAAAGGAGAAGACCCACTTCTTGCCCCAACAACAGATATGGTGGAGGAGTGTGGGTGAAGTGGAGGCCGCCATTACACAGTGCAGCAGGGGAGGCGGTGTCAGAGGGCGTCAGCCATGTTTCTGTGAGGCCGAGGAAGGCAAGATTGCGAGAGAGAAAGAGGTTAGGAGCATTAACATAATTAACCTACATATGCTGTAACAAAACTGCAACTGTGAGAAATCTGCGTAAAATGCAATATCTGTTTACTTTCCAAAAAAAACGTTTTAAATTGCATGAGCTCCTGCGTAATTTTCATAGTCAGCAGAGGGAAAGCCGACAGCTTATGTTAATATTCTAGGAAGGAGCAAATAGCCATAAAGGTTCCCAGGTTATTAATATCAGCTCACACCTGTTTGCTTAGTCTTTACTTGCTAGTTTACAGGGGAACCCCAGAGAAAAATTGACATGGGGTCCCAAAAAAAAAAAAAAAAAATCGAACCAGCAAAGGCTAGGCAGATAGCTTCGGGCTGATATTAATAGCCTGGGAATGGGCCATGGATATTTGCACCCCCTTAGGCTAAAAGCATGAACTCTCAGCCGCCCCAGAAATGGCACATCTTATAGATGGGGGTGGTTGATGTCACCTTTGTATTGTCAGGTGACATCAAGGCCACAAGTTAGTAATGGATTGGTGTCAGTAAGACACCCCCATTACTAATCCCATAGTGATATTCTATAAAACACCGACACCCAGAATAAAGTCCTTTATTTGAAATAATCACACAGACTCCTTTACCGAATTTAAATTTACCCTACTTACTGAACGCCTAATCGCCGACACCCTCGTATCCTGAAAACAATCAAAAAACAATAAACCAACATATGATACTACCCTGTCTGATGTAGTCCATTTAATACCAAGTGTCCCACGGCGATCTCACGTGTAGAACAGTCACATTGGGAGATGTGACTGCTCTACCCGGCCTCTGGCGATACATTGACAGGAGGTAATCGCTCCCAGAGTGTATCACTGCGCTGCCGTGAGAGTTCACCGGAGTTCATCAGCTCCGGTGCTCTCACTTACGGCATGCAGCAGTGCCACAAGTGAGAGCATCGGAGCTGATGAGCTGATAAACTCCTGTAAACTCGCACGGCAGCTCAGTGAAACACTGTGGGAGCGATTACCTCCTGTCAGCGTATTGCTGGCGGCCGGGTGAGATGGATGTGAAACACTCAGTATTAAATGGACTACAGCAGACAGTGAGTATATGTTGGTTTATTATTTTTGATTGCTTGCAGGAGACGTGGGGGTCGGGGATTAGGTGTTCGGTGAGTATGTATATTGTATGTGAATATGACTAATTATGTAAATGTTTTGATTTTTGTACAATTGAACACAAGCGCAGGATGATGAGACTATTCTCCCATTATCAGCTCATACTGTCTATGTTATATGTGATAGCAGACATAGCCGGATGAGAGTAGTAGTCCCATCAGATGATGCCACACACAGACAGATGCACATATTCTCTGCTCACAAACATATTCTCTGCTCACGCACTAAGACACACATTCTCCACCCACACACATTCTCCACCCGCACACTCTTCCTCCTTCTGACATCATTTCCTTTGACAGTTCGTAGCGTTTTTGGCAGCAAAGATGCAAACCTTTTTTCACACGCATTTTTGCTGCAGATTTGATTGACTCAATTTAAGTCAAATGCAGCATGGTGGCTCAGTGGTTAGCACTGCAGCCTTGCAACACTGGAGTCCTGGGTTCAAATCCCACCAAGGACAACATCTGGAAAGATTTTTTATGTTCTCCCCGAGTTTGCGTGGGTTTGATACGGGTACTTCGGTTTCTTCCCACATTCCAAAGACATACAGATAGGGAATTGAGATTGTGAGTCACATCGGGGACAGCGATAATAATGTGTAAAAAAAAAAAAAAACTGTAAAGGGCTGCGGAATATGTTAGTGCTATATAAAAATAAAGATTACTATTATTAAGACAATGAGTCAAAAACACTGCAGAAACACACAAAGAATTGACATGTTGCAGAAAATAAAGCGCTGCAAATACAGATGGAAATTTACGTATCTTGTGCACAGCTTTGGTATTCCATTTTTGTTGCATTTACGCGCATAAAAAAACACCACGAACACGCATCAAACATGCATTTTGTACACATAGCCTTAAGCTAAATTAGGTTATGAGTGTTTTTCCATTGCACTTTTGAATGTGTTTTTTGCATGTGCTTTTATTCCATCCTGTTCCCTTTTTTTGTATAGTAAAAATAACCAGCATCAAAAACTCATGAGAATTTAACCTAAGTGTATGTTCACATGTGGCATAATGGTAACAGAGTTTTCAGTGCCAAAATCAGAGTGTTGTCAGAAAAAGCGTTGCGTATAACACGCTTGTTTTTGATGCATTTTTACATGTGTTTTCACAGCATTTTGACTAAAACAGCATCTTAAATTTTGAGACCACTGTGCTTTTTAATTACACTGCAAAAATTGACTTGAAATCTGCAACATGACAATTTCTCTTGCGAGTACACAGAATTTCATGTTCGGATTTTATCAAAAGAATTACATTAAGTCACATATGTCAAACTAAATCTGTGTCCCCCGCCCAGCATCGTACTTTCTACCTGCATCGCATTTTCAACTATATCGGCGTCCTATATGCCGATACAGTCTAAAGCAATGATAGAGGAGGAAGAATCAGCTGATGGTCCCTCTGTCATCATTCTCCCTCTGCTTTTGACGTCTCAGTGCAGCGGATGCTATAACATCATTACAACATGACCACTGTCCAAGATGTGCACATTATACTATATGGAGAACTATTTGGGACCATTATACTGTATGGAGAGTTATGTGGGGTCCATTATTCTGAATGAAGCACTGTGTGAGGCCCATAATACTGTACGGGGCACTATGTATGGCCATTTATACTGTATGGAGCACTATGTAGGGCCCATTATACTGTATGGAGCACTATGTAGGGCCATTTATACTGTATGGAGCACTATGTAGGGCCATTTATACTGTATGGAGCACTATGTAGGGCCCATTATACTGTATGGAGCACTATGTGGGTCCATTATACTCTATGGAGCACTATGTGGGTCCATTATATTGTATAGTGCTCTATGTGAAGCCATTATACTGTATGGAGCACTATGTGGGGGTATTATACTGTATGGAGCACTATGTGGGCACATTGTACAGTATGGAGCATCATGTGGGGCCATTATACAGTATGACACACTATGGGGGTCCATTATATTGAAAAGTGCACTATATGGGGCCATTATACTGTATGGAGCACTATACGGGCCATAAAACTGTATGGAGCACTCTGTGGGGTCATTATACTGTATGAAGCACTTTCATGGCCATTATACTATATGGAGCAGTGACTCACATGAGTAAATGGGTCAGTTAAACATTTAGTACACAATGGGCATAGCCATTCATAATAAACTTCACATTTTTCATGCTAAATTTCTTGCATAAGTCCATGAAACATATTAGAAATGCAAATAAAGAGAGCAATAATTTATATTGAATGGTTTCATATTTCTAGCAGTGTAATACAACATCCACCAGCAGTGCAAGCAATGAACAAGCATCAGTGAACGCAAGAAGTAAGTATAACCTCTGATAATATCTTGCACTGAATTTGTTCCGTATCTATTTGCTGTGTACCACAGATGAAACTAGTGGTTGAAAAGCAATAGTGGCTTGTAACCTCTCCAGTCAACATACAAATGACAGAAAAAACTGACGGCACATCCTAGTCTGAATAGGTGCATACCAAACAACAGCTTACATATCAAAATAAGGAAATGGTTGCACTCAATTGCATTAAAGCATATAAACATGAAATATATGAAATGTGAATAGCATAATGGCTTTTGGAATTTAGAAAAAACATATGAGATACTTAGCACAAAATTTGGCCAAAAGATGTGAGCCCATTCACCAACGTCAAGGTGATCTCATTGAACGGGTCCCTATTCTAACTGCCTCATGTGAACTACTGGCTAATAACAAGATAAAGCCTATATTTATAGGAAGATAGGATCCAAAAAGTGATTGGATGTAATTAAAATCACAGCTTGATGAAGGGCGGAGTACTCAGTCAGAAAGCTAACATACAAATTACAGAAAAAACTGACGGCATATCCTAATTAAAAAAACAGCCTGGGGACCCCTCTATTCTGCACAGCCAACCTTGCTGAAGCTGACAGCTGAGGGTCACAGCCCCCAGCTGTAAGTTTCGTCTGGTTTGTCATGAAAATGAGGGAAACCCCACGTCGGGTTTTCATTCACTCTGCTCTCCGGCCTGCAGAGCAGGAGCAGAGAATGACAGCCGCGTTCAGCACCAGCAGCCGGGAACAGCGCTTACTGTAGTGCTTCTTCCCGGCGGCGTCCGTGTGGTCCTGATGCGGTACGGTTGCCAAAACGCAGGTACCATGTGTCCACACGGACTGCTCCGGTACCGTTTTTTCCAGTACCGGAATTATCTGGACGTGTGAAACTGCCCTAAGGGCTCATACTCACTTGTGCGAGTCTCTCACATGAAAACCCGGCACTGCCGCCGGCACTGGGACCGGAGCATTTGGCAGCATAGAAATACATGTAGCCACACGCTCCGGTCCCAGTGCCAGCGGCTGTGCCAGGTTTTCATGCGAGAGACTCGCACGAGAATCGTGCAAGTCTCTCGCGAGTGAGTATGAGCCCTTAGGCATCATTCACATGTCCTCACCTCGCGAGCACTCTATATCACAGTCTGCATGCCAAAACCAGGAGAGGAACCCACAGAGAGAGTGCCTGCTCTTTGTCCTGGAGACACTCTCTGCCCTGTCACACAAACACCATAGAAAACCTGACCAAAAACACTAGTGTGTGAACAAAGCCCAACAGCTTACAAAGCAAAATTACTATGAAAAGGAATGTTTATAATCAAGGTTAATAGATAAAAGATAAATATTGTTTATAATTCATACCATTAAGATATTGTGTTTAATTTCAAAATCCATGATACTTCCCTCAAAAGCACCCGTCTGCGCCAATCTCCTCCTTTTCGATGACCTAAAACATGAAATGCTCCACACTGGCTCCGTGCAGTTCTGTAACCACTCCTGAATAGGATGGGCTTAGCTCCTTAGTCTGACTTATGCATGCGCACCCTGACTGTGATGTACAGTTACTTCAGAGTGCACAAAAGTGTTAAGGATACAGTATTTGTCTAATTCATAAATATTCACATATAGAAAAGATCTTCTAGGGTGCCTTAATAATGAAGTGGTTTAATCCAAAATATGTTATACCTCTACAGGTACAGTAAGTGAATGCTATGACGAGGTGTGGACTGAAGGTGAGTTTTCCTTAGGAATACATTGGGGCATATTTCTCACTGCTTAAGGCTTCCATACACTTGAGATGACAATAAAATGTCATTCGTACCAAACTTGCACCATAAGGCTGGTAGTGCAACAAGAGACTGCGCTGCTGTGGTAGAATTCAAGGTATCTTTATTGCCAACGCGTTTCCTGAGCCAGTCCCAGCTCACTTCATCATGGCCTGATGAAGTGAGCTGGGACTGGCTCAGGAAACGCGTTGGCAATAAAGATACCTTGAATTCTACCACAGCAGCGCAGTCTCTTATTGCACTACCAGCCTTCTCTTTGTACCAAGTCCTTGGACCTCGTGCAGACTGCTGCAGCTGTTTTATGCGATTATAGGTGTTGTGACTCTCACAACCCTATCAGGTGAGCCTAACACTTGCTGTGCACTCACTACTTTCCATACAGACCTACGCATTGGAAGCGCCCTGTCTCCCCCTTTTCTTTTCAAAACTCGCACCATACACATGTCTAATTACACTGAACAACTATCTTTGAGATGAAGCCATGCATTTTCAATGTATATTAAACAAAAACTTTCAATTATCTGTGAGATTGAGCCAATGGAATGTTTTCTGAATGATTAGCAGATACCCGTTATGCCATACACTACAGTTGTACAAAAATATCAGCCTTGGGATTGAACTGCAAACAGTAGTCGCACTCAAGTTGATTGTTTGCCTCGCAAAGAACTGAATGAAGAATTATCAATTTAGTCGAAATTGTCCATTTGATACAACTTTGGCCCAATGTGTATGGGGACCTTTAGAGTGGAGAACTTTAAAATGCACTAGAATTATTACAAGGTTTCATGCTTGACAAATCGTGTTCATCTTTAGACTGTTTAGTATACAGAAACTTTAAACTACCAATTAATTGACTTGGAATTGTCAGAATTCCAGTGCATTACATTTGATAAATCTCTCTCCTATTTGTAAATTATGCTTCTGACTCTAAAATCTGGTTGGTGCCATCTATGGCATAATTTCAAGTGAAACTCCACATTAATAATCATTACAAATATCTGAATGGCTTTACAATGGTAATTTAATATATCGAGGCCATTATTTCTACATTCTGGTCCCTGAAATGCAAACTTTGTGCTTCTTTTATCGTGGAATGCACAGATTCCCTGTCCTCAAAATAAGAGTTGTTTTTGGGGCACGAGACCACAACTGTTCATCAGTCCCTTCCAGATAAGAAAAACATGACTTCGGGGAATGTATGACTATACGGCCTTCTTTACATTATGGCCCTTACTCAACTATAAATAAAAAAATGCTGAAACCCATGAAAGTTTGTGGTCAGTAGAATGGTGTGGGATGAGGAGTGAATAAGTGCTAGACGGAGCCAGAGGTAGAGTGAGACATTGGGCTCGTGCACATGACTGTGTTTTTGGTCTGAGTGTGATCTGACAAAACATCAGATCATACTCAGACAAATGTTAAGTTATGGGGCCTTGTATATGTTAGATTTTTTCCTCTGAAAGAGTCTGTCTGAGGGAAAAAATTGTTGCATGCCTGAGTTTGATCCGATATTCGGATCGCAATCAGCCATGCAAGTCAATGAGTGTGCATTGAACTGCACTTGGATGACATCTGATTTCAGCAGTCTCACAGAATTGAGAAGATGGAGAAATCTTTTTCTTCAACTTCTCCTCATCCAAGACAATAAGGCTACGTGGTATTAAAGTTATCTCTGGTACCAGCTGTTGCAATAGGTTGTCGGCTATGCATTCCAGCTAGCACCACCGCAGATGGCATGACGATAGTTTCTGTGCCCCTGTCATCCATAAATGTCCTGTAAAACAGCAGCTTTCACATCCATTTGGTAATGGGGCAGTGACCAGACAAAAAGATCAATTTAAATATCTTTCTTTTCCAACTTACAAACAAATGCAAAACCTTATCCTCCGGTTTGCAGCCAGAATGTCTAGATTAGTCCAAATCCAAAAAGAAAAAAATAGAATGGCACTAAGAAACAGTCTACTTACTGGTGGAGTGGGTGGACTCGGAGTCAGCAACACTTTGCAAGGTGAAAGCATGGTGATGAAGGTGCTTGCTTGAAGAAGCACACATGAGGCAATCCAAAAAATAAGGAAAAAAAGCAGTACACTTCATTTATCATAAAAAACCTAAGTCCTTTATTTTAGAAAAGCATACATGGACAAGGTTTATGAGGGCAGGATAACTGCAGGCATGCAGACAAGAAACAGGACCATATTAGTCTATTGCCATGGACAACTGTCCCACTGTATAACCCGTGGGTGCGGTAATGGCGTTGCTCAAGTCTCTGGTCTGTGTTTAGTTTCGCACAGACAGGCCGACTCAGCGCTCCTGCTCTGTTGCTTGAAAAAAAAACCCCAATATTGACACAACCAAACCTTACCTGAAAGTTTAAATAGGAATCGTGGACATGAGCCACTCCCAACACCCGGAGTGGAGGGAGAGATCTGTCCCACTACTGTCCTACAGATCTCTCAAAAAATAAAAGCCCATGTCAGGATATCCTAAATCTGACTTGGTCAAACAGCTTGACCAAGTCCACACTCTATTTTAGTTTGCATTGTAACCACAGCTGTTGCTGTAATTACAATGCACTCCAATGGGTTCAGTATGTTTCTATGCACATCCTGGGGGACACCTAACGACCCTCATATATGATCTCCCTCACTGCCTTACAGTACGTACACAATGTAAATGCACTTATTGCACCCTAAGGCTGTGTGCACACGCTGCGAATTCTGCTGCGGATCCATAGCGGATTTGGCCCTGCGGATCCGCAGCAGTTTCTGCTGCGGTGCTGCGGTGTACAGTATTATTATTCCCTATGGGAAATGGAAATCGCAGTGCAGATGCTTCGGAATTGTCCGCGCGGTTTTTGCTGCGGTTTCTAATCCGCAGAAAGAATTGCATGTCAATTCTTTCAGCGTATTCCGCAGCGGTTTTCCATCTCCTCCATTGTGGAGATGATAAACCGCAGGGCAAAACCGCAGGCAAATCCGCAGATAAACCGCAGGTCTTTTGACCTGCGGATTTTGCAAAATCCGGGAGGATCAATCCGCAGCAGATTCCGCAGTGTGTGCACACAGCCTAAAAGTTTCCACTGCAGCTGGTTCAGAGAACTCAAAATCCTCCTTTTCACCCAATAATAATTGACAAATCCCACTGGATTAAGAATATCAAGAATATCATTCTTGCTAGTGGGAACAAGGTGTGAGGTAAAAACATTCTTCCAATTTCTCAGTAATTGCTGTTACACTGTAAGGATTAGAAATTCTCTGGATCAGCCACTGCTTAGACCAGCAAAGTGTAATATAGTAACATAGTAACATAGCTTTGAAGGCTGAAGGAAGACCTTATGTCCATCTAGTTCAGCCTATTTTTAGTGCAGCAGTTCTGCATTGTTGATCCTGGGGAAGGCAAAAAACCCACAGAGTAGAAGCCAATTTTCTCCATAGGGAAAAAAATTCCTTCCCCTAAGCTGGGTCAACCATCTACCTATAATATTATGTTATTCGTAACCTTCTATACTGTTACTCACAAGAAAAGCATTCATTCCTTTCTTAAATTCATTCAGTGAGTTGGCCATCACCACTTCCTCAGGAAGAGAATTCCAGAGCCTCACTGCTCTTACCGTGAAGAACCCTCTTCTATGCTGGTGCAGAAATTGTCTTTCCTCCAAACGAAGAGAATGCCCCCTTGTTCTTGTCACAGTCCTTGGTACAAACAGTTCATTGGAGAGATCTCTGTAATACGTTGTTTGTCATGTATGCCCTCTATATACATATGTACAGTATATAGATAGAGAAATTTGCTGCGTGTTTGGACAAATTGACTGAACCTACGTTTGATACAGTACTCCTGTTTGCCCATCTGTGGGAATGTGTTGAAGTTCCTAAACCCTAACGCCCCCATCACACACAGCGAGATCGCTAGCGACATTGCTGCTGAGTCACCAGTATTGTGACGCAACAGCGATCTCACCAGCGATATCGCTGTATGTGACACCTATCAGCGACCGGCCCCCCTGCCGGGTATCACTGATCGTGCTCAAAAGCCCTGGACTTTTTAATGATCGTTGGTCTCCCGCTGGCCAGCACGCATCGCTGCGTGTGGCAGGCGGGAGAGCAACGATCAGCGAGCTCCCAGCTCGTATCCAAGGTAAACAGCGGGTTTCTAAGCGCCGCGCGGCCCTTAGAAACCCACAGTGTACCTTAGATACCAGTGCGCTGGTGCAGGGAGCTGATAACCAAGGTAAACAGCAGGTTTCTAAGTGCCGTGCGGTGCTTAGAAACCCGCTGTTTACCTTGGTTACCAGCTCCCTGCACAAGCGCGCTGGTATCTAAGGTACACAGCAACGCGCACGCTCGTCATCGCTGGTGCTGATCGCACCTGTTTGGCAGCTCACCAGCGGTCATGTAGCGACACACCAGTGATCCTGACAAGTTCATATCGTTGTCAGGATCGCTGGTGAGTCGCTATGTGTGACGGGGCCCTTACTCCAATTAGGATGTGAATACTATCAACTTAAAGCAGAGAGCTTGCACTCTAAGCCCATATTGATTATATATATATGTAACCTGAATATGTTTTGGTAAACTGCTAGAATGACAAAACATGTCACTCTCCAAATATTTCTGGTCCGGACTGTATATAACACACCGATGCTGCTAGTACTGTTTCTTTGCGCCGGCTCTGAATTGAACACATTTCTGACTGAAGCATTAGCATAGACTCCTCCTTTTCTCCCAGCTGTCGGGATAATAAGGGAGATAGACCTGTGCAATGTTTTTAGTAGCAGGTATTGACTCCACTCAATTTTTTCTGTAACAATGCCATCTGTATGTTTTGCATCAATAAGATTGCAAAGGTCTTGAGACAGCTCACTGTTTTTACATGAGGTGTTTCTTGTGTAGGACATCTTTTTATAGGCCATTAGTTGAACTAGCTGATATTATTGATTTCAGCTGTTGTCATGACTTTTGATGGCTTTTTGTACCTTGCTTTCTTTATGTGTGGAATACTTTTTCCCTGTGTGATTTCTCATTATTACACTTTACTTATGGACATCTATGGTTTGATTTCTTTGCCTGTGTGGATTGGTAGGGCTGTTACAGACATATGGTGAGAATTTAATGCTAATAGCACCTATAGAAATATCTTTGCTTAGAAAATTAGTGATGTGTTCAATACTTCCACCTGCTGTATTTACAAAGTACTGAACATGAACAATATATCAGTATATATACAGGTGCTTCTCACAAAATTCAAAAATCATCAAAAAGATAATTTATTTCAGTTCTTCAATACAAAAGGAGTAATTACAGAGTGATATATTTCAAATGGAGTGGAGGGGTACACAATCCAAGCTGCTTGAGGTCTAGTGTGAAGTTTCCACAATCAGTGATGGTTTGGGGAGCCATGTCATCTGCTGGTGTAGGTCCACTGTGTTTTATCAAGACCAAAATCAGCGCAGCCGATTACCAGGAATTTTAAGGCACTTCATGCTTCCCTCTGCCGAAAAGATTTGTGGAGATGGAAATTTGATTCTCCAGCACGTATGGCACCTATCCACACTGCCAAAACTACCAATACCTGGTTTACAAACAACAGTATCGCTGAGCTTGATTGGCCAGCAAACTCACCTGACCTTAACCCCATAGAGAATGTATGGGGTATTGTCAAAAGGAAGATGAGAGACACCAGATCCAACAATGCAGACGAGCTGAAGGCTGCTATCAAAGCAACCTGGGCTTCCATAACACATCAGCAGTGCCACAGGTTGATCGTCTCCATGCCTCAACCAAGTATTGAGTACATTTACTGAATATACTGTACATTTCAGTAGGCCAACATTTTGAATTTTAAAATCATTTTTCAAGCTTGTGTATAAAGTATTCTAATTTACTGAGATAATGACTTTTGGGTTTTCATTGGCTGTAAGACATAATCATCAACATTAATAGAAATAAACACTTGAAATCAGTAGCGTAGCTACCAGGGGTGCAGAGGGTGCGGTCGTCCCGGGCCCCTTGTTCTGAGGGGGCCCACCCAGAGCTACTGCCACTGGGTTCGCCACCTGAGTTGTAATCAGGGTTACTGGTTTTTGCCCCCCCTGAGTTGAACCCCTAGCTAACCCTCTGCTTGAAATAGATCACTCTGTGTGTAATGACACTATATAATATGAGTTTCACTTTTTGTATTGAAGAACTGAAATAAATTAACTTTTTGATGATATTCTAATTTTGAGAGAAGCACCTGTATCAGAACATAAATATTACAGATCCCAATACACTATTTTTTGTCCAACAATTAACTCTCTTATCTCCCGCATACACAGGAATGCCCAGCTGAGTGTTCCTGTGCTATCTATGATTGAAACACTTTAAGATTTCTCTGGCGGCTGATTTATCTCCAGGGATCAAATCCAAGAGGCAGATTATTCTCTCCCACGACTTAATTTTTCAGGCGAGACGAGTTCCACCCAGTTTAGTCTAATGTGTATGGTGTGCCTTAAAAAAAAGCCTACAGACAGATTAATACATTGTTTATAAGTATATAGTACACTAGAAATAGGCCCAATGCTATTGTATCGGGAGTGCAGTGAAATGAACATCCGCCGGCAGGCGGCTCAGCCAATGAGCGGTGCCGTGCGGCTTTGGCGGGCGATTAGAATCCCCCGCCGGCTGAGCCAATGAACGGTGCCGCGTGGGATTTGAATCCCTTGCCAAAGCCACTCGGCGCTGCTCATTGGCTGAGCGCCCCTGGTATGCATGGTCCTCTCACCCCCCAATCCTGACATGCATGGTCCTCTCACCCCCCAATCCTGATATGCATTGTCCCCTCACCCCCTATCCTGGTATGCATGCTACCTCTCATCCCCCTATTCTGATATGTAGGGTCCTCTAACTCCTATTAAACTGCACACATACAAAAAAAAGCAAAAAAAACATTTATACTCACCTTTCTTCCCTGTGCTCCAGCGCTGTCCCATTCTGCCGGAGGCCAGGGGAGGAGCGCGGGCGGCTCAGCCAATGATCGTGCGGCGGCTATGGCGGGGGATTCAAATCTCCCGCCAGCTGAGCCAATGAGCAGTGCTGCGCGGGATTTGAATGCATGCATGGCCCTCTCACCCCCCTATCCTGGTATGCATGGTGCTCTCACCCCCCTATCCTGGTATGCAACGCCCTCTCACCCCGCTATCCTGGTATGCAAGGCCCTCTCACCCCCCTATCCTGGTATGCATGGTCCTCTCACCCCCCTATCCTGGTATGCATGGTCCTCTCACCCCCCTATGCTGGTATGTAGGGTCCTCTCACCCCCCTATCCTGGTATGCATCGTCATCTCAACCCCCTATCCTGGTATGCATGGTCCTCTCACCCCCCAATCCTGATATGCATGCTCCTCTCACCCCCCAATCCTGATATGCATGGTCCCCTCACCCCCTATCCTGGTATGCATGCTACCTCTCACCCCCTATCCTGATATGTAGAGTCCTCTCACCCCTATTAAACTGCACACATACAAAAAAAACAAAAAAAATTTATACTCACCTTTCTTCCCTGTGCTCCAGCGCTGTCCCGTTCTGCTGATGGCCGGGGGAGGAGCGCGGGTGGCTCAACCAATGAGTGTGCGGCGGCTATGGCGGGGGATTTGAATACCGCACGGCACCGCTCATCGGCTCAGCCAATGAGCGGTGCACGCGCGGCTTGGTGGGGGATATGAATCCCGGCCGCCATATACCCATAACTTGGGTGTTCCAATATGGCGGTCGGCGTACTTCCGGTCGCAGTGCATTGTGGAAGCGACACACAAGCGCTGGAAGTGTGTGACAGAGTTTATTGGTAATTATATATTAGATTACATTCAAAAAGAGTGTACTAGTCAGATAGATGACTTCTGTGTCCTGATGTGTATTTTGCTATAACTTTGCTGTGATGGTGACTTTCCTTGACAAAGCTGTGGCAAAAAATGCATTGGACAGCTCAAACCTATTACGTTGTTCTTTTTGTAACTTCCTAATTATGTACGCATATTCTAAACGAAAAATGATATGCTCTGTTTGGATTATCACTTTCTTTTTCCCTTCAGCTGCCCCATATTACTCCTGTGAAGTCTGTGGCGGGATATGCTCTAATGACAATCGCTGTATTTGTGGGGATGGAGTATATCAATGCCTACCCACAGATTGTCCTATGAAGAACAACGCGTGCTGCCCTGAGGGTCTGTTCTGGGATCCCATCAAATCCTGTTGTACAAGTAGGTATCCGCTAAATTATTCCCATAAACACATTATTTTTTGTGTGATTCTCTATCTTATCTTGTATTTTACAGGAACATTGTGGTGCAATCCATCATGTGGGCAAGATGAAATTTGTACAAATATTACTAATAGTGCAACTTGTGTGTGTAACAATGATTTCTACAAAAACAGTAGTAAGTAATCCAGAAATGCTTTATATCTATAATAATATAGGTTTCTCATCAATTAGATAACTGTTAATTAACAAAGTATGTTCAAGCAAAGTTTTTGTTATGTCAATTTCATTGAAAGCTGCCACATGTATACTAGCCTCATCAAATGGCTACAACTTATTATAAAAGTAGTCACCTAATCGTCTTTATGACACTTTGGAATCAATAGTGTTATTATTTGTCAGTGTTAAAACATCTGTACCTGTTTAAAGCTTGTGGGACTTTGTCAACTTAAAATGACAGCCGAGGGCATAGCTTTTTACATTCCATGAAATTACAGCTGAAGTGCAAGTGATCAGTTACGATGCCTGCCCCATCGCTTCACTGGAAGAACCACCAAGGCATGACATACTATTAGGGCATTAGGCAGGATGGGGTAAAGCTTACTTGCACACTTGTTTTAAAGGGGTTTTCTGCTTTTAGAAAAGTGTTCCCCACTGATCAGTTAGAAATAAAAAATACAGATAGTACTTACCCTTCTCGGCAGCTTTCTGATGCTGCTCCAGCCTTTCCGATGCTGCTCCAGCCTTTCTGATGCTGCTCCAGCCTTTCCGATGCTGCTCCAGCCTTTGTGTTTTGGCTGCAGCAGTGACATCAGAACTCTAATGCATATCACCGCTGCAGCCAGTCACTGAGCTTGGTGGCTCATTGCGTCAACAAAAGCAGAGCCGCTATGTTCAGTGATTGGCTGCAGCAGTGATGTGACATCTCTGCTCCAGTCAAACCCCGGACACCGATGCAATGACAGGCTGCTGGTAGTAGACTGGGGATAGTGTTTACTATCTGTAGTTTTTCACTATTCTTCAGTCAGTTGAAGACCACTTTTCTAAAAAAGGAAACTCACTATATTTTTTTTTTCAAGTGTTCCTTTTTCTTTATGGAAAGCACTGTATAATAAAGGCATGGCAGCATCATTATGTTTGCTTAGGACATTGGTCACGTGTTCAATACTTATTTCACCCGCTGTATAAGGATAGAGGATGTATATGTTTCAAATGCAATAATATCTCCCAAATTGAATTACGTGTCTACTCAGGGTTCTTAGTCTACTATTACACTTTCACTAATGGTCAGACAGAGTGAGAAATATGGGGATTGCATGTTGTCCACAGCACTGTACATTTTTTAATAATTGTAAAATGTAATTGACATTACTACGTGTATACTCTGTAACATTTACCTTGTAATTTACTTGGCAGCCACTGCAGACATCACTCCTTTCATAACATGTGGTTTTGGCACAATTGAGGTGTATGTTGCTAGTCGCTGTCTTTTGGACTACCTTGGCTATGACTACAGGAACCTACATCTGGGCGATACGGCATGCACATTCTCCTACGTCAGCTATCACAGTAACAAACCTGTTGTGATCCTTCAATTAAAATCTGAATCCGGATGGTGTGGTAACAAGCTGACGGTAAATATTTGTTGGTTTTCTTGTTTTTAACTGTAACATTTATCTTCGTTATAATATACCTCATTTAGAAAAATAAATTCCAGAAAAAGAAAAATTGGATGCAAGATGATTGCTCCGCTAGATATCTGATAGAATCTGACTGTGCACACTATTAATACCTTCATGACATACGCCGTTCTAGTACGGTGCGTGTCGTATCTTCCCCGCCGGAGCCCACAACTTTCCTGACACATGTCAGCTGTTTTGAACAGCTCACATATGCCCGGATCAGCCGCGGGTGGAATCGTGATCCATCGGCGGCTATGAACCAGGTAAATGCCGCTGTCAAACACCAACAGCAGCATTTAACGCACGTTTCCGTCATCGGGCTGCAAATCCGCCCATCGGTGACCCTCGTCAAGTGATTGTGGGTCACCAGTGGGTCGGCATGACAACCAGACATTTCCTAAAGACCTCTATGGTTGTCATTGCCGGCTTGCTATGAGTGCCACCCAGTGGTTGGCGCTTATAGCAAGTTGTCAGCAATTCTGCTACATACAGATGATCTCATCATCACCTGTATGTAGCAAAGCCGATCAGGTTATGGCAGCTTCTAGTATCCCATGAAGACTATTGAAGCATGCCAAAAGTAAAAAAAAAGTTATTAAAAATATTAAAAATGTAGAAAAAATACAAAAGTCCAATCACCCCCCTTTCACCCCATTCAGAATAAAACAATAATAAAAAAGTCAACTATACACATATTTGGTATCACCACGTTCAGAATCGCCCGGTCTATCAATATAATAAAAAGGATTAACCCGATCACTAAACAGTGTAACGATAAAAAAAAAGTCAAAACGCCAGAATTACATTTTTTTGGTGGCTGGAACATTGCATTAAAATGCAATAACGGGTGATCAAAAGATCATATCTGCACCAAAAATGTATCAATAAAAACAACAGCTTGGCATGCAAAAGTAAGCCCTCCCCCAACCCGAGATCACGAAAATAGAGACGCTCCGGGTATCGGAAAATGTCGCTTTTTTTTTTTTTTTTAACAAATTTTTTTCACCACTTAAATAAAAAAGATCCTAAACATGTTTGGTTCCTAAAAATTCGTAGAGATCAGGAGAATCATAAAACCAGGTCAGTTTTAGCATTTGGTGAACATGGTAAAAAAAAAAATCCAAAAAAAGTTGTGCAATTGCATTTTTTTTGCAATTTCACCGCACTTGGAATTTTTTTCCCCGTTTTTGAGTACACAATATGGTAAAACCAATGGTGTCGTTCAAAAGTACAACTCGTTCCACAAAAAAAAAAAAAACAGTCCCTCACATGGCCATATTGATGGAAAAATAAAAAAGTTATGGCTCTGGGAAGAAAGGGAGCGAAAAACAGAAGCGTAAAAATGAAAAAAAAAGCATGAAGGGGGTTAATGTTTTCTCTGCATTATTGTCCATAGATTTAATCTGTTGTGTTCTTGCCTGTCATAAATGACTTTCAAAGGTAAATGAAGAATTACCTTGTGTAAGATGGCAAACTGCATTTTATTTGTGGTTTTATAATGGAAGCTCTTTGGCCTCATGTTTCTATTCACACATACATAGTGGATATATGCACTGGGTATGACAGAATGAGTATACCTAGCATGACAGCTGTCAGGAGGGGCAGCAGCCTAGGATCCCATTTCCTTTTATAGATGAGGTGCAGCTAGAGATCATTGTGAATGGAGAATGAGCAGATTAAAAGCCAATGTAACCAAAATAATTTCATGTTGAACTCATCATAAATGGCGAATTAACGTCCACTTCAGCATTTTTTTTATTACGGCGCTGGTGCCGCTAATCTAAGGTCCCTGATCCTAGTTTTCTACTTACCAGCCACTGTCTTCAGCTTTTCCCGGTGCCACTCCGGTCCCACACCGCCATCTTGCAACAGAACTTCTGACTGACCAGAAATCAGAGGTCGCAAGCTCTTAATTTGACTCTATGAGAGACTTTTTCTGGCCTCATTCTGGCTCTCACCGACTTACATTGAGTTGTGCCTTTCGGATTGCTAAGCAAATACTGGAGCAATCAGTAGGTCACAACCTGCTAAAAACCTACTGGAGCGGCGTCAGGATCAGGTGAAGACAGCTCCTGGTAAGTATGAGATTAGGCACAGGAAGCTTAGATTAGTGGCACCACTCCAATGCTGCATTAAAACTAAAACGCTGGAGAGGTGCTTTAAGGCTGGATAGAAATGTTGCAATAATGCCTAATATCTACTCGTAACACTGGTTTGCCTTTCCTTCTGGGGCTTCACTAGCCAAAGCAAGGTGAAGCCTGGGCCATTCCATCAGTTAGTAGCCAAGCCAATAGAACAATATGTATTGTACCTTCATTGCTAGTTAGTGTTCAGCCACAGAGCCCTGACCACACAGTCACCATTACCAGTCTCCATGCCCCAGGTCGATATCAAATTTACATTTTTAATAATGTTGCCATAAAAAAAGTATTCTTGAAATTTTATATTGGGCTACGTTCCCATGATTAGTATTTGGTGATTTTTGATGCTAATTATGCAAATTGTCTCTTCAGAGAGGAAGAGGACTAGAACGCTAGTGCCACCTATTGGAAGTAGCAATCCTAAAAGTCAATGTTGACCATTTAATGAGCCTTGTTACATGACTTAGGATAATAGCCAAGCCAGAATCTCAATTTGCAGACACTGTTTCTTTTTTTCTTTTTTTTTTTAAAAACCATTCAGGTTAGTTATAAACAACTCAATATAAGCTCATCAACTTAAACGTCGTTGTTTCAACTCTCAACATCATGGTTCATATTTATTTTAGTACAACAAACCAAGGGTATACACAAGATACATCCTGAACATCAATAAACATCACTAGAATTCACTGATATTTGATCAGGTGCTGCCATTTTTTAAATTTCCAGACACCCTCTGCATCAGAACCACCACCGCCTTCGCTGTCTAATTTATAAATCAAGTATAATCTAGAAAGGATCAGTCCGACACACTTATTCACCACTACATGCTTCTCTTTGAAAATTCCTAAATTCCTCACATCCCACAAACTCTGCATCACACAAGTCATAATTAACCATAGGATTCTATTTTTCACACGACCACATGCACCAATTCCAAACATCGCAACACACCAGTCAATAAAACTCACACCCGCTAACTCCTTATACAACCCACCTACACACTTCCACACACTGCACTCGTAATCACAGTCCCACATAGTATGCCACAAAGTCTCACATCCACCACATCCTTCCCTCGGGCACACATCAGTTCTGGTCAGACCTCGTCTCTTCTGAACCTGTCGCACAGGCAAAATATTGTGCAAGGACATCCATACTGTTAGGAATGGCGGAACGCACTTAAAAATAATAATAAAGTGCGTTCGCCGCTCGGGGTCCACCGTGCAGCAGGTGTTACAACCGCTGCTGAGTAATGGCAGACGAGCAATATGGCGATATAATGCGCACGGGTTCAACTTCCCCCGAAGTGCGCAGAGCGGGCTCTGTTCACACACAGAGGCGCCGCAACAGAAACATACAAAAGTCTGAGTCTGTTAGAGTCACAGGCCTCAGGTAAATGCACACACAGTATAAGGTCGCAGGAGCAGGAAGTAAGACAGAGGGGCTGCGTCCGTCTAGACCTACCGTGTGTGCGGCGTCGCTACTGCGAACGCCAAGAAGGGCTATAACTGCAGCGCAGGACACTGCCGCTGGACGACACAGCTACAAAGCAGACGCTATGTCGGACGCTAGCGCAGAGGTGCGGTGTGCACAGTGGCCTAAGGCTTGCCACAGACTGGCGCAGACTACTGAACCAACTCCCTAACCACAT
Organism: Dendrobates tinctorius; assembly: GCF_039654945.1. Classification (NCBI taxonomy): domain Eukaryota; kingdom Metazoa; phylum Chordata; class Amphibia; order Anura; family Dendrobatidae; genus Dendrobates; species Dendrobates tinctorius. The sequence goes on along the minus strand of NW_027361795.1, from coordinate 21,296,429 downwards.
GCATAATATCAGAGGGAAGGGGTTTCATAATAAGTCACCAGAATCATACATCCGTCACCATTCACACATAGCAGTATAGTCTATACTAGCGCATAGCGGAACGGCCATGCACGCTTTTTATAGCAGCCAGGACCTTCCGGAAGCTTCCAGATCTCCGAGATGGACCAATGAGATCTAGAGCAGGACCTGAGCACATGACTCCTGATCTCCAATGGGAAACCGTCTCATGAGCATGCTCAGTAGGAGAACAGAGGGACTTAGCCCCTGGAGAGATTAGCTGCAAGGCAATCTCCTCTGCGGTAGATAAAGAGCAAGAGACCGCAGAATGTAAGGGTCTGGATTCCTGCAGAGCAGATGCAGGAACCTGACTCCTAACACATACAATATCCCTTTGTCTATTAGACATCACGTGCGTTCCCAAACTCTTCCATGCAACCAAAACTTCATTCCCTCTCAACCCCACAATATTACATTCCACATCATTCTTACGTATTATTTTCATCACATTCTTAGCCATTCTAAAATCATTCATCAGTACACTCAGTAAATCATGCTTCCTCACAAACTTCTCAATCACCCCATACCAGACCGGACACTGGAAAGCAACAGGCACTTTAGCATCCCCTTTTCTCCAACATAAGCCATATAACATCCAACCAGCAGAATAGCTTGCCATATACGCTCCCTTGTTTCCTTTATTCAGCAAAATAACAACAGTTTTGATATACCGAAGCCCCAGAAAAATCTCAATGTTTGGAAATGCCATGCCACCATGGTGACACGCCTTATAAAGACTTTCTCTATTTTACTGCTCCAGAAAAAAGTAAAAACTAACTTTTCCACTCTTTTTATTTTCCTACATGACCGTGGAAAAACTGTTGCAATAAAAAGCAAAATCGGAAGAATCACCGCTTTTATGACCAAAATCTTACCAATCAAGGTCAAATCTCTCAGTCGCCAAAAATTAAACTTACGCTCTATGCGCAATCCACACTCCTCCCAGCTCTCCTTACCTTCCAAGTCCTTATTAAATAATACTCCCAGCACTTTGATAGCACCCTCCTCACACTTTACCCCCTCCATTTTAACCCTGTCATCTCCAAAACATTTAAAACTACATTTATTCCAATTCACTCTAAAGCCAGACGCACCACAGAAAAACTCCAGAAGCAACTTAACCCTTCTCATAGACGCAACACTTTCACTCACAGCCACAACATCATCCTTATATCCAAGAACTTTCACATGCTTCCCACCACTCCCAGGTACCAACAAACCTCGCATCATTTTATAACGTCTCGCCAAGCACAACAAAGGTTCAATCACACATACAAACAAGACAGGGGACATGGAACACCCCTGCCTTACACCAGGCTTAATATTCACTTTCTCACTCAACCACCCATTAACAAGAAACTCACTTGACACACAATCATACTGTTAGGGCTGGCGGAACGCACCAAATAATAAAGTAGTAGTAGGTGCGTTCGCAGCCTGGGGTCCACCGTGCAGAGGTGGTACACTGCTGCTAGACAATGGCGGAAGAATAGAGCGGTGTGAAAACAGTCACACGTGGGTTACGTCACCCAGTGTGAATAGGAGCGGACTCTGTTAATTCACAGAGCCGCACAACCGCTGAACGTGGATGCCGGAGTCTGTTTAGCTCACAGAGCCCAGCCAAAGAGCACATAGCAAATGGCCATAGAACTCTACCCCAAGGACACGGGGTTAGAGTCCCTCTAGGCCCACTGAGCGTGCGGCGTCGCTGCCTTGAACGCCGCTATAGACGCTGGCTATGGAATGTGGAGCACTTGCACTGAGGCGTGCCGAGTCACTGATGAAGACCAATGCCTGACTCAGATTCTGACCTACCTACGCCTAAGCCTAGGCGCTAGCAGGCTAGACTGCACAACACATGCGTACCAAAGGTAGGGGTTTCATAATGAGTCAGTCACCAGAGACATTCATACGTGCATACATCACTCACTCCTTATAGTCTGAAAATACAGTCTATCCTAGCGTATTGCCGAGCGGCCATGCGACCCTTTTATAGCCGCGAGCATCCGGGACCTTCCTGGCTTCTCGGATGGTCCAATCCGAACAGGAGCAGGACCTGAGCATGTGACCTTCGATCTCCAATGGGAGATCACTCCAAGGACATGCTCAGTGGTCCGACATGAGGACTTAGTCCCTGGAGAATCTCGCTGCTGAGCAGCATGTATTGCCATAGCTGAGCCAGAGGTGGCAGCAGCAAGCAAACCCACGAAGCTGGTCTGGGCAGAGCGCCGGGACCAACGAGTTTGCTGAACAACCTCCTCTGCGGCTGGAGAAGAATGGGAGACCGCCGGAAGTAAGGCTCGGGATTCCCGCTGTGCAGGAACCCGACGCCTAACACATACAAAGACATTATCCCATTCCCAAATTTTTGAGGAAATCCCATTCTCTCCAGAACTTTAAACAAAAACACATGCGAGACCCTATCAAACGCTTTCTCAAAATCAATTGACAGAACCATACACTTCCGTTTCCTTCCCATGCAGTCTCCAATCAAATCCCTTAATAACAATAAGTTATCACTCATATTTCTTCCAGGCACAGCACACACTTGATCCTCATCCACAACACTACCAATCACCTCACGCATATGATTCGCCAACAATTTGCTATAGATTTTGTAATCTGCATTCAGCAATGTTATAAGTCTCCATTTCTCTAAACACTTTCTCTCACCTTTCTTATGCACAAGCACAACCACCCCCTCTTTCATTGATTCATACAACTTACCACTCTCCCACATATACTTACATATTTCAGTCAAATCAGCACCCAGAAAATCCCACGCCTTCACAGAGAATTCTACCGGCAACCTGTCTTTACCTGGTGTCTTATTCTTTTTAGCACTCTTCATCACATTTTCTACTTATTCCATAATTACGTCCTCATTCAAAATATCATATTCTCCACTATCCAACTTGTTCTCTAACCCATTCAGCACTTCTGAAACAAGACCAGAATCAATCCATTTTTTATCATATAACTTGCTATAGAACCTATTCACCTCCTTTATCACATTCTCACCTGACACACACAAACCGTTCCTATCCAGGATTTTATCCATATCAACCTTTCTCCCATTCCTTTTCTTAAAAAAGAACTTTGTGCACTTTTCATCTTTCTCAAGATGTTCTATTTTGGTGCGATAGATGATTTCTTTCCCTTTTTCATCCATAACATGCTTTAATTCACTCTTTGTCTCATCCCGCTTTCTCCACACTTCCTTAACCAGTCTAAACACCTGTTTAACAACATTTTATCTATCCTGGATGCAATACCACCCCTATCAGCATGGTACGTTGGCGGTGGTGGGATGCCAAATTTCAGGGCAGCATCATCTAGAAGGGAAAAATCAGAAATAAGATTGAATAACTTTTTACCAGTTATGTCACAATTCCCTTCTGTGATGCAATTAAAGTCTCCAACTAAAACTATAGGCATTTTGCCCGGAAGAAACAAACTTAATTTTTCCAAAAGAGCCAGACGCTCCTTTTTCTTGTCGTGTCCTGATGGACAGTACACATTAATAATTCTAGCCCGCCACCCCCTATAGCTTACATGTGCAATTATACATCTACCCACCTCTACCACCGTGAAGCTATCTAAACTAATCTCCCTGTTACACATTAATATCCCTACACCATCATTCCTATTAACACATGAGCCAGACGATACATGCTGTCCGTAAGGCCAGTCCTTATCGCTTGGAGCGTCCACAATCCCACATTCTTGAAGACAAAAGATGTGAGCGTTCATCTGTTTAATATAATCTAGAGCGATTGCCCTCCTGAATTTGGATCTAATTTGCCTGACATTCAGGGACGCAATGCCCCAACCAGCTTGGGGAGCCATAACATGACTGTGTTATTTACATGACGACTGTAAGAGAATGGTCAGTCATAATATACTGAGCGGCCATGTTGTCTCTAGCAGCCATTTTGTTGAAAGTTAGAGAAGATTCAACTTTTACAAAAGAGCTGATAAAATGTATTAAATGGAGGATGGAAAATGAGATCATGTCTCCTAGCAACCTCAGCAGATGTGCGTAGAGGAAGATTGGATCAATCAATAGGGTCACAGGTTACCAAATATATGGTCAGTATGCTTATACGTGATAGTGTGGTAGCGAAGAGTAGAGTAGTTAAAATGTCAGGATGTAAGAATTTAGGGACCTAGACTGGAGACAATGATAAGATTTTAGGACAGTAGCCATAGATACCAATGACTTATGGGTTTTAGTGTTGCTTGAAGAAATGTTAATTAATATCTTCATATTATGTCATTATATTCTCTTTTCTAAACCACGTTTCTGTAGATTACCATGAAAACGCCTTAGAATTATAATGTTAACGCCCTCTGCGGCAAAATGCAGCTTTCTTTGTTCTGGTAATGTATAAGAAGCCCCTGTTACTGTCGATCGGGGCCATTCCATCGCCATCATGCCACTGTGCCTCACCATGGCCAGGGCACAGAGCCTTATCACCGCTAGACCTCCTAGCGAATCTCTGCCTGTCTGAATTCCTGTTTTTGCCCGCATATTCCAACTCCTCTGTTATTCTGTATCTGTCTTGCTGTGTATCTCCGAATAAACCTTCAACCTCAGCTTGATAAGAGATCGTCTGTGGAACTTCTTCCCGACTCTTCCAGCTCTCAATAGAACTTTTTCTTACAAGTGGCGAGCCAGCCAGGAGGAGCGGCTCCGGAGAGCTGCCTCCAGAAGAACCACCGGAAGAAGCCACAGATGAGGGCTTGGAGGTGGGAAGAGGAAGAGAAAAAAATAAAAGAAACGCGTGTGGCCATACGTTAAACCGGTCAAAGGAAGCCAGCCTGAAGGAGAACCTCTCGTGATCGCTCTGAAACCGCCTGCCCGATTTTTTTATAATAAAACCACGGACAAAGAAAAAGACTATAAAAAGATGAGTAACTAAGAAGAAGCTATCTACAAGGACGTGAGAATTTGTTGTGCCTGGTAGCAAGAAGCTTTAAAAGGGCGTGGGGAGACGCTTGGCAAGCGTAACGAGTGAGGCTGGAATCACGGCTGCACCTCTTTTGATATCTGGTCGACCCCAAACAGCTGCAGCGAGGTCTTCCATCTGAGAGGTGTGAGTATCTAACTTTGCTTAAATTGCATTTGTTGATACTAGGACAGAGTAAAACTCGTCCTTGTAGACCACTGTAAATATGGAGTGGTTACGGAAGCAGGCAGAGAAATATGCTGGCACACCCCAGCTGGAGGGGGTTAATGTGGAAACCACGTGGTTAAATTGTATGCGATGGTTTACCACAGAGAACAGGGAACTAGATAGAAAAAATTCACTAGGTTAAGCTAATAGCCAAGTAGTGGCTTTGTGTAAGACAGTCATAACTTTTGATCAGGCTCTTGATAGGTAGCTTACACAGCAATATGTTAACATGATCACCCGGGGAGGGGCAGCGTATAGGGAGAGATCAGAACAGCTGAGTGAGATGCTGGAGCTAGCAGCGAAGCACAGAGAGGAGGGGTGCGAGCAGCAGCAGCTGAGAGCAGTTATGTCACAGATGGACACTGCAGCTTCGAAACACAGTGCTGATGTAAATACACTTGTAGACTGGAGAAGAGTTAGGAGAATGAGTAAAGTAGTACATAACAAGATATAGTGTCCCAACAGCTCCAGCTTATGCAGACACAGTTGAGGAAAGATATATTGTCCCGACAGCTCCAGCACATGCAGACCCTAGGTTAGGTGTGATGCTGCTTCAACCCCGAGAGAAAAAAAATCCCAGGCCAAATGTTCCTGGTCCATCTTAAATTTATTAAAAAAAAATGTTGCCTAATTGGGAGGAAAGTAAGTGAGTGTTTTGTTAGGACGATGCAATCTGAGGTGAGGGGTGATGAGTCTAATGTTTTTGCATGCCATTCACCTCGGGGTGTATCTGCTGATTCAGGGAGGCCAGGAGTTCCGGGGGGGTATGCGCAGCTGCAGAGAATGGGCAGGTCCCGTTCGGCAGAGCCCCCACGGGATCCCATGAGAGGTCCTCCCTTGTGTTATTTTTGTGGACATCTGGGACATGTTAGACGTTTTTGTCCCAGCCTTGTGCCAGGGATTGTTCCCCGAGAACCCCGGGCACCATTTAACCCCCAACAGACCCGGGAGTTTTCTAGACCACCTTTCGGAGTTAGACCTCTGTATCCAGCAGTGAATGACCCTAGGCAGTATCAGCAGTACAACGGTCTTCAAATGGTTAACCCAGTCTCACAGGAGCCTTCTGCTCCTGCTCCTTCCTCAATAGCTTTCACTCATCCGCACCCGGAGATCCAAGCTATTCAGGGAGGGGTCACTCCTCCTCGTCCCTATACTCCGCTGATCAAGGAGCTGCGGGAACATGAGGACCGGACCCTGACTAAGGATCTCTTTGGGGCGGAGGTGGCAGCTGTTGGACGGAAGCCATGTCCAGATGGGGATGATGGATTTTTCGGGCTTCCCACGGCAGGTAACACTGATTGATGGAGTGCTCCCCCTGTTCCCCTTACCCTCCTTGCCCCCCTTTCCCTGGGCAAGGACGGTAGACCTTATGTCAGAGGGAGAATAGAGGGGCTGCCTTGGGAAGACATCCTCATCGATACAGTAGCCTCAGTTTCAATAACACGACACAAATTGCAGTCACCCCCTGGACTGCCTGAGACTACCATTTTGGGTAGAATTTGGGGGCTCCTGTATTCACGCAGTAAAAAGTCGTCCAGTAAGCCTGAGATTTCAGGACACGGGGGGATCGAAGCAAAGGGGTCTTCGATGCGCTTTTTGGGTAAACCCACAGTTACGGTACACTATTTTGGGAACTGATGTTTTGGGAGCAATGGGAATTGTTGTTGATTTATGTAACAAAGTCTTGTGGCGGAACAAAGAAGCCACTATCTGTTCTGTAACTGTCCCTGTGGAGGAGGAGGAGGAGAGTCACAAATTACCCATTGCTAGTTTCAGAGTATGTACTGGTGAAAATGTTGAAAATACTGACAATGATGCTTTAAAGAATGAATTGAAGCAAAAGTTCCCTGAATTGTGGATCTTAAAGAAAACTGATTGTGGGTTAATGCAAACTCAGGTTAAAATTGATGGTGAAAAACTGCCACCTTTCCAGCGTCAGTACCGTATTCCGGAGGACGCAATCCCTTACATAAGGGTAGCAGTCAGTGAATTGGAGAAACAAGGTGTTGTTGTGAAAGGTAATTCTCCATGTAACAGTCCTATTCTACCTGTAAAAAAGGAAGATGGCAGTTTTCGAACGGTAGTAGACATGAGACTTGTATATAAGTACACTCCCTCAGCTGCTCACCTTGTTGCATCTGTCCCTGAAGTTATGTCACAGCTGAGGAGTGATTGTAAGGTATTTTCTTGTTTGGATATTGCAAATGGCTTTTTCTCAGTACCCCTAACACCTGAATCTGCACTCCGCTTCGCACGCGGTTGCCCATGGGATTTCACAGTTCTCCTGTGTATTTCCATCAGGCATTGGCTCAGATGTTAGAATCCCTTGGTTACGGAGACAAAGTCTTACAGTATGGGGATGATTTATTGATTCAAACTGTCGATGAATGTGAACACAGAGAAACCCTTGAAAATGTTTGTCAGGCTTTACAAGAGGCAGGACTCAAAAAGAGTCTAGATAAAGTACAATTGATGAAATCAGAGGTTAAATTTCTGGGTGTGTCTGTCTCAGCAGAAGGAAAGAAGCCCATGCATGATAGGGTTAAAGCTATTCAGGCTGTCCCCATACCAACTAATATTACTGAACTCAGAAAATTTTTGGGTCTTATTAATTTTTCCAGAGAATTCATTGAAGATTTTGCTTATTTGGCTAAACCACTGTATGATTTATTGAAAAATGTTGATAATGATTTTGACCCTGTTAATGTAGAGGGAACCGCCTTACAGGCTTTTGAGGGATTGAAGCGCGCCCTTACGGCAGCTACTACATTGGTTAACCCTGACCCTTCCCAGCCTTTCTACATTCAGACTCACACCGGTGATATCTCTATTTCTTCTGTGCTCCTACAAAAATGGCCCAAAGAAAGCCCAGAAGTGTCTAGTCAGTTGTATGCCCTAGGTTATTACTCCAGGTTGCTGACCCCCGTGGAAAAAGGGTTCACTCAGTGCATGAAGCACCTACTGGGCGTGCACTGGACTATGAATCAAGTGAAGCATATAGTGGGATTTGCTCCTTTAATTCTACAGACCCCGCATGTCACCTTAAAAACTTTGCTGAAGGGAAAAGCTTCAGGTATTAATTCACAGAGAATGGCCCAATGGATCATTGATTTTGAGACTAGAGACTTACAAGTCGAAGTGGGTGAGAAATATCACTTAGCCCAGATGATGCAATATGCAGGAAAAAGTCACGATTGTCAAATTGAACAGGCTAATGTTACTCCCTCTCCCTTCTGAGCAGACTTTCAAGAGGGAATCCCCTGTGCCTATATCGACGGAGCTCGCTATTGGCTTGAGGGGCATTACGTCACAGGCTTCGCTGTGTGGTTTCCAGCTAAGCCATTGCTGCTGCAGTATAAACTCCCTGGTCATTGCTCCGCTCAAAGAGCTGAGTTGGAAGCAGCTTTACAGGTCATTCTCGTGTGTCCAGAGCCAATGAATATCTTCAGTGATAGCGCATATGTCGTGTCGTCACTCACTCTATATCTTAATGTATGGGCCCCTAGGGGGATGGTTGATTCTCAGAACAAGCCCTTGCAGCATGCAGACACTCTAAAACAAATTGAGCAACGGGGTAAAGAATTCCCAAAATTATGGTCCTTCTGTAAAATCAAAGGACACCAGAGGTTGATTCCTGACCCCCACATCCTTGGCAATGCATATGTAGATCACGCGGCCAAGGAGGCTGCACTCACAGGCGATGACAAATATCCTCAAGAAGTCATCGCTGCAGTCACTGAGAAACCCCGAGAGCCCCCCTCCCTTGTTTTTTCTCCTTTGCAGGATCTCATAAAGGCACAGGAGAAGGAGGGTGACTCATCTCTGTTCAATTCCCTCGAGTCCCTGCCCATTGAGGGGGAGTGCTTGTACTACAAACGGGTTAATGATAGACTAGTGCTTTACATCCCAACAACAATGGTTAAGTCTTTGCTCAAATTTTCAAGCTAAAAAGGTGATTAAAATGGTTCAATCAGTATAGACTTCTTAATTATTTTACTGAGATTTCTGGTAAGGACTGATACTCCACTCTTTTTTTCTATTTTCTCCAGGTCCGCTGAAGATTTTCATATTCGACTCCTGGGACCATGAACCTATTGGATGATCAGGAGAAGATGTTTCACACTATACAGTGGGACTCTGATAGTGTGAGAGGGGGAGAAGATAAGGAAAATCCAGAAGACAAAGAATGAGAAGAAAAAGACCAAAAGAATTGACAAGACCAAAAGAATTGACTATTGTGCAACTTATTTTTTCGGGACTATTTGAATTATTTTTTTATTATGTGTTTGTTCTATTTTTAGGGACATTTGCCTTACACACACACGTGCATAAAGTGCTGAATTACCTCAATATTCTTATTTTCAGTAATTCACCCATGAATATTACAGTACTGTATGTTATACTCTGGATAGAGTACAAGAGGGGGACTTGTAAGAGAATGGTCAGTCATAATATACTGAGCGGCCATATTGTCTCTAGCAGCCATTTTGTTGAAAGTTAGAGAAGATTCAACTTTTACAAAAGAGCTGATAAAATGTATTAAATGGAGGATGGAAAATGAGATCATGTCTCCTAGCAACCTCAGCCGATGTGTGTAGAGGAAGATTGGATCAATCAATAGGGTCACAGGTTACCAAATATATGGTCAGTATGCTTATACGTGATAGTGTGGTAGCGAAGAGTAGAGTAGTTAAAATGTCAGGATGTAAGAATTTAGGGACCTAGACTGGAGACAATGATAAGATTTTAGGACAGTAGCCATAGATACCAATGACTTATGGGTTTTAGTGTTGCTTGAAGAAATGTTAATTAATATCTTCGTATTATGTCATTATATTCTCTTTTCTAAACCTCGTTTCTGTAGATTACCATGAAAACGCCTTAGAATTATAATGTTAACGCCCTCTGCGGCAAAATGCAGCTTTCTTTGTTCTGGTAATGTATAAGAAGCCCCTGTTACTGTCGATCGGGGCCATTCCATCGCCATCATGCCACTGTGCCTCACCATGGCCAGGGCACAGAGCCTTATCACCGCTAGACCTCCTAGCGAATCTCTGCCTGTCTGAATTCCTGTTTTTGCCCGCATATTCCAACTCCTCTGTTATTCTGTATCTGTCTTGCTGTGTATCTCCGAATAAACCTTCAACCTCAGCTTGATAAGAGATCGTCTGTGGAACTTCTTCCCGACTCTTTCAGCTCTCAATAGAACTTTTTCTTACAACGACAAACACGCCACTTCCTCTTCAGCCGTTTTCGTCTTCCATTTGGAACTGCAACTCCTTGAATCTGTTTACGCCTGCGGGAATGCCTAAAAAAGCATTGGTGTCAGGAGAGAAGACATTCTGAGGGTAACTACGTTCACTCACCGGACTTAAACCAACTTCACCAGGGTCTGCCCAATCCGTTCTGGGCTTCTTACAGGAAGTTCCAGGCTCCTCATCCTCAGAGGACCTCGCAAGAGTGAAGTCACCTTGATCTCCACAACTGGCCAACTCCTCCTCAGTAGCAAACCAAGATACACTGGGGGTATTGCCAAGAGTACTCTCCAACTCCCCCTCCCCACAGACATCAGACTGATGAGGGAGCTCACATTCAACATCAGCAACTTCCAAAACTGCCACCTGTGGGCTGGGAGACTCCGTTTGGGGCAGGGCCTCCTCATGTGCATCCATGATTTCAGGTTCCTCAATAAGATCCGGGTCTGAAACCTGTGGAATGTCAACAACAGCAGTAGGGGGCGCAGCTGCCCCACCTGAGACCTCAGCGTAAGACCTAGGACTGATCCTGGCCTTAGGGTACCGTTACACCTAGCGACTCACCAGCGATCCCGACCAGCGATATGACGCTGTCAGGATAGCTGGTGAATCGCTGGGTGGTCGCTAGTGAGCTGCCACTCAGGCAGATCTCACCAGCGACATCGCTGGGGACGGGGATCGCTACTTACCTGTCAGACGCGGCGATCCTGCGTCCTCCCGCCCGGCTTCACGCGTCGCTTGTCCTCACAGCAGGAAGTGCCGCAGGAAGTGGCCGACGAGGAATGGTCCAGCAGCTTCTCGCGCGATCAGCGATAACCAGCGGGGGGAGCCGGTCGGAGGTAAGTATCACATGCAGCGATATCGCTAGTAATATCGCTGCAACGTCACAAAATCGGTGACTTTACAGCGATATTGCTAGCGATATCGCAGTGTGTAACGGGGGCTATACAGTTCCGATACTTATGGTCCTCCTCACCACAAGCATTACACATAACAGGATTTGTGCAGTCTTTTGCCATATGGCCAGAAGCATTGCAATTCCTGCAAGTTGGCATCTCCTTGCAACTATCCTGGGTATGCCCGAAATTTTTACACCTCCTGCAATACATCGGGGCATCTGGAAAGAGCAAAAAAAACACTATTTTTCCCAATTGAAAAATTAAGAGGGGTGTAATGGATGCCTCCCGGGCCTTGGGGATGCATCCCAAATCTCACAAAAAATTTGTACTTCCCGGTCCAGAGCCCTTCTCCATTCAGGACCCTGTGGGAGTACTGAACATAAATGCAATGTCTTTTCAAAAATAAAGCAATGTCCTCCAGGGAAACAAAAGGGTTGTGCATGAAAACTACAAGTGGGATATCTCCTTTAGAGCACAGCACAGTAAAGGTAAGACCTTCCAGCAAAGGATTTGCAACTCCATTTTTCAGGGCAGTAAACAAATTCTGGCAAGCTGCCATAGAAGATAGCACCAGTACATACCTGCCTTCCCTCCTAAACTCCTGCAGGCATATTATATCAGACTTCTGAATCTTCAGGATGTCATAAAACACCATGTTGACCAAATATCCCAGGGAAAAATGCAACTTCTTATCTTCAGCGATGTCAATCCTGAATCCATTTTTGACCCGGCTATCACCGGTCCCAGAGAATTGAAGTCGGACTACCATCGTCCACAGCTCCAAGGATCTCCTCCCCGAAACCTCCTGGCTATCTCCCAAAAGCAGCGACCGGCTTAAGCCACCGAAGTGGCGATGCCGGAAGGCCAAGAGACAGCACTCAAGGTATTCAGGAAACTTTGCACCTCGTCAGTGCAAAGTGTGAGATCTGGTTTGGCTGTGTGAGAGGCGTCTGACCGATATCCAAGAAGTATCATTTATCCTTGCGGAGAATGACATGCTAAGCATGCCGAGATGAGGAGACTTAAAGCCGCAATGCTCCTCTGGGAAATATGCTAATTATGCAAATTGTCTCTTCAGAGAGGAAGAGGACTAGAACTCTAGTGCCACCTATTGGAAGTAGCAATCCTAAAAGTCAATGTTGACCCTTTAACGAGCCTTGTTACATGACTTAGGATAATGGCAAAGCCAGAATCTCAATTTGCAGACACTGCGTTTCGGGGTACTGCCCCTCGTCAGTGCAAAGTGTGAGATCTGGTTTGGCTGTGTGAGAGGCGTCTGACCAATATCCAAGAAGTATCATTTCTCCTTGCAGAGAATGACTTTTAGGATTGCTACTTCCAATAGGTGGCACTAGAGTTCTAGTCATCTTACTAGTGTACTTACTCCTGATGAAGTTATATCGAAACGTGTGTAGGGGCGCCAGGCACGGGGACACAGCGCACTTCCATATTAGTACACGGCTGTCTGCACTAATTATATTGCAGTATTAGCATGCTCGTGGTCAGTTGTTTGACACATAATTATGTTTCTAGGACATGGTACATTGAGGTCTGCGGTACTCCTTTCCTTATTATGCAATTTTTGTTAGGGGCACTAGATTTAGCCTATTATTTTTTTTCCAAAGCACTGATTGCACTTTATTATTGTGACCTGAGCAGCTTAGGATCGACATTGTGGTTGAGACATTTTGTAATAGATTGCTGTGTGCAGCTATTAATTGTCTTGCTTCTTTTTTGGGCACTTATCGCACTTTATAAATAAGATTCAGGCGGTCTATAAATTCTATAATTGCTAATGTTGGCAGAGATAATAAGTGATGTAGATTGCTTTTTATATGCCTAGTCTATGTAAATGCGATTAGTGCTTATGAAATTGTATGGAACAGTTTTTGCCCGTGATTAAATCCTCTATATATGTTGCCTGTTTGGTATCAGGTGCTCCAAATTTTAAGCTATTTTGAATAAAAATGTATGTTTTTTACAAGAATACACTTTTTGAACCTTGTTTTTCTTCCTTATGGAAATGGGTATAGCATGGTTGTGTTTGTTCATTGTATTGACAAATACATCAAGTTTATGCAAAGACTCAATGTTGACCCTTATTTTTCAAGACTTTTGCGATTCTCCCTTGCATGTTGGATATGAGCTTCTGGGTCAAGTCCTGATTGATAACATTTCATTCTTACCTAATCAGTGCTTGGGGTTTATCACAATTTCTGTGTTTTTGTCCATTTTCTTTTGGGAGATTTAGCACAATTCCTCATTGGAATGTACATGCGGGGCTTTTTCTGGCTATGGACCTAAAATTTCAATGGTTTTGTTAATTAAAAAATAAGGGTTAACACTAAATATTGTCTTTGAATAAACATGGTGTATTTGCCAATAAAAACGTAAAAACTTATGAAATGCTTATAATTGTACTTCAGTAATCATAGAAAAATCTGACTAAAATTTCAAAAACACAATGAAGCAGGAAACTGGATGTCAGTCTCAAAAGTTTTGGCCATGACTGTACAGGAGTAGAACTAAACACAGTGCAAAATTCAAGCTGACTCCTGACATATCATTTTCTACCATGTAGCACTACAGCTTTCATTAAGGCCACATTTTTGCTGTTTCCACCTGTCACGCTATAGATAAAGTGTATACATTACAGATGTGGTGCAGATTGAGGAAGAATAAACACTTACATTTAGGGATCACAAGGTGATAAGTGCTCTGATGATGTTCTACTAAATTTTCTCCATTTGCTGCAGAGACACATGATGACTTTTCTCTGCCTTGACCTATCTGTGTAGTTATTATGGACCTCTTCTTTGGTTTCCCCACATTTGCTGCACATTTCCACCTCTTATGTTTATACAAATATACGGTAAATTTCCTATAGTGTAACGTTCTGTACCTGCATGAATATAAGCACTGAGTATAACATTGATATATATTTCGTGCCCTAAATGTAGACATGCCACATACAGTGACCCCAGAAAATATAGTGCCACTTATAGTGTTCCCAAATTGCTGAATTCCAAACATTTTTGTAAATTCTTTATTTTAGCAAAAACTACTTAGCCAAAGTGACATTTTTTAAATAGGGATCAATTTATTTGTATTTACTTGGTATTCTTTTGACTTTTCCCACAGATGGATTCCTCGAGTTTTCACTACACTAATACGCTTCACATTGGAATTAAGAATGAAACCCTCATCACGGTGAATCCCATCTTCTTCGATTTCACTTGTTCTTATAATTTAGCTCAAAATACAAGTCTGTCTTCATCAATCCATATCTCGTCGTGTACATCCAACTCAACAAATACGACTCAGAGTATAATTAACAGGTAAGACAAACAAAATAGTTTCTACAGAAACTTATTCTTAGAATCATTGGTGACGTAATCTATTGACCAAGCATTTTCTTCAATAGAATAATGTTGTAATGCCCAGTAAAGTCACTACTACACTGTGTGCAGTATTGTTAGATAAGTGAGTATTTTGATGATAGTCTGCAAGACTTGGCACAGGTTTTAACTTTACAGAGTTAAATCTCTTTTTTTGGGCCCATTTTGCCTGAGGAAAATAAGCTGCCAAATAATTTTGCACTCCTTGATAAAGGGGGTTGATATCCTTAGGCCTCACATTCCTTCATCCCACAAATACACATCACATTAATCCAATAAGCATTCAAGTTTATACCTCTTGGAATGTGAAAATCTGCATACAAATTATGATATTGTAAAAATACTCAGTTGCCTTAAATTGTGCACACAGTGTATTTAGATGGCATGCAGGTAGACAGAGGATAAGCAACAATAGCACTTTCAACCTGAGACTTGAACTCCCTTGATTTGAATGTTGATGACCTACCCTAAAAATAGGTCATCAATATTTGGAAGAAAAAAAAACATACTCCAGCAGTGAGGTTTTTTTTATTTATTTTTTTTAATTTTTTTACTTTTCCACTACCCTGGGCCTATTAATTATCTGTTATAGAGGACAGCCTCTTTAACCCCTTAGCGACAGAGCCAGTTTGCAGCTTAATGACCAGGCCAATTTTTAAAATTCTGACCACTGTCCCTTTATGAGGTTATAACTCTGGAACGCTTTAATGGATCCTGCTGAGTCTGAGATTGTTTTTTCGTGACATATTATACTTCATATTAGTGGTAAAATTTCTTCAATAAGTCTTGTGTTTATTTATGAAAAATGGAAATATGGGGAAAATTTTGCAATTTTAAAACTTTAAATTTTTATGCCCTTAAATCAGAGAGATGTGTCACACAAATTTCTTAATAAATAACATTTCCCACATGTCTACTTTACATCACCACAATTTTGGAAGCAGAATTTTTTTTTCGTTAGGAAGTTATAAGGGTTAAAAGTTGACCAGCGATTTCTCATTTTTACAACAAAATTTACAAAACCATTTTTTTTAGGCACCACATAATATTTAAAGTCATTTTGAGGGGTGTACATGACAGAAAATACCCAAAAGTGGCACCATTCTAAAAACTAGACCCCTCAAGGTGCTCAAACCCACATTCAAGAAGTTTATTAACCCTTTAAGTGCTTCACAGGAACTAAAGCAATGCGGAAGGAAAAAATTAACATTTAACTTTTTTTTGCAAAAAAATTATTTCAGAACCAATTTTTTTTATTTTCACAAGTGTTAAAAGAGAAAATCAACCACAAAATTTGTTGTACAATTTCTCCTGAATACGTCGATACCCCATATGTGTGGGTAAACCACTTTTTCAGCACACAGCAGAGCTCGCAAGGGATGGAGTGCTGTTTGACTTTTTCAACGCAGAATTGGCTGGAATTGAGATCGGATGCCATGTTGCGTTCAGAGAGCCCTTAATGTGCCTAAACAGTGGAAACCTCCAACAAGTGACCCCGTTTTGGAAACTAGACCCATTAAGGAACTTATCTAGATGTGTGGTGAGCACTTTGAACCTTCAAGTGCTTCACAGAAGTTTATAACGTAGAGCTGTGAAAATAAGAAATCCATTTTTTTCCACAAAAATGATCTTTTCGCCCCCAAATTTTTATTTTTACAAGTGTAACAGGAGAAATCATACCCCCACAGTTGTTGTGCGATTTGTCCTGAGTACGCCGATACCCCTTATGTGGGGGAATCACTGTTTGGGCGCATGGGAGAGCTCGGAAGGGAAGGAATGCAGACTTTGATGGAATGGTCTGCGGGCATCATGTTATGTTTGCAGAGCCCCTGATGGGCCTAAACAGTGGAAACCCCCCACAAGTGACCCCATTTTGGAAATTAGACCCCCTAAGGAACTTATCTAGATGTGTGGTGAGCACTTTGAACCCCCAAGCTCTTCACAGAAGTTTATAAACGCAGAGCCGTGAAAATAATAAGTCTTTTTTATTTCCACAAAAGTGATTTTTTTAGACCCAATTTTTAGACCCCCAATGTTGGTAAATAGTGGAAACCCCTCAATTCTTGCTCCAACCCTAACCCCAACACACCCCTAACCCTAATCCCAACCCTAACCCTAATCCCAACCCTAATCCCTAATCCTAAGTCTAACCCTAATCCTAGTTCGCCCTAACCCTAATTCTAACCCTAGCCCTAACCCGAGCCCTAACCCTAGCCCTAGCCCTTACCCTAACCCTAACCCTAGTCCAACCCTAACCCTAGTCCAACCCTAAACCTAGCCCTAACCCTAGCCCAAACCTAACCCTAACCCTAGCCCAACCCTAGCCCTAACCCTAATGGAAAACTGAAAAAAAAAATATTTTCTTTATTTCGTTATGTTGGCCTAACTAAGGGGGTGATAAACGGGGGGATTATGTACTATTTTGTTTATTTTGATCACGATGATAGTTCATCATCGTGATCAAAATGAATGAATGGAATCTGCCAGCCGGATTCACGGCGGGTGCACTGCGCATGCGCCCACCATTTTCTCCGGATCCAAGATGGCGGCGCCCACCAGAGAACGCCGGCAGGACGCGGGACCACCGGAAGGGGACCCTGGACCACGGAGAGGTACCGGGGGGGATTGGGGACCCTAGTTCTCTCTCCTCTGATGTGCGATCACATCAGAGGAAAGAGAAATTTAATGCACAATCGCAGCTTTTTTTTTTGCGGTCGCCGTTATAGGGTTAATAACGGCGATCGCAAAAGCGGGGTCGGTAGAAACTGACCGATTCATGTTCTCTGGGGTCTCAGCTACCCCCAGCAGCCGAGACCCCGGAGAAAATCTGACACTGGGGGGCACTATTCACTTTCTCCACAGCACCGTGAATTAGCGGCTGTCAGGAACACCGCACTACACTCGCTCACTGAGCCAGTGCGCATGTCCTGAGTACAAAAAACCATGCTCAAAGATACCTGTGGAGCAGGGCAGCAGCGGTGACAATGCGTGCTTCAAACTATCAGGACCTGAAGCACTTGACTGCTGGGGGCATGGCCTAAGCTCCACAGAGCTAGGAGCTGCAGGGAAACTCCTAGAAAGGTAACTACGGGACAAGTTACCAAGGGGCATAGACAGGGGCGGAAACCAGATCAAGCCGGGGTCAATGCACGAGAAAGCAGGACAATACCAAAGGGTTAGACAGAGCAGATAGTCAGGACATAGCAATAGATCAGAAAACCAGAACGGGCAATAGACAGTACAATAGGGGCAAACGGTAGCGGAGTAACAATAGCCAAGCCAGGAGGTCAGAACCAGAGAAGACAATAGTATCAAAAATGTGAGACGGAGTTCAGAGTGAGGGGAAAAGCCTGGTCATACACGGGAATCAAACAAGCAATGCAGTACACGCACACCAGGGGGGTCGGTCAGACACACAGCCAGAATAACAGTATAGTTGACAGAGAATGCTAATCTGGAGTGAGTATAAATACCCCTCCCAGATCCAAAGAGAGGCCGGCAAAAGTTAACCCTGTGAGAACAAATATAAAGTATAAATTTATGACGATTTTTGACACTCTCAGTGCTGGAATGAATGTGTCGCATGGATTTATGTCTTTTTAGATCAATTAAGGAATTTGCTTTCAAGACCTGATGGGGGCATCACAACACATTAGGAGACCCCAATCAGAGGACTATAAAACATCCGGACTCCTTATCTATGTACTGGTCCAATATTTATGTTTCTCCCTCTCCCATATTGATAGTTCTGCTTCACGTCACTTGTCTTATCCATTGCATTTTTTCTGTGTTGTATTGTGCATAAATATGTGACTCTTCAGATTTTGTATTAGTCTAGCCTGAAGAAGAGACCTGAGTAGTCTCGAAAGCTTGCAATGTGTTACCATCTTTTCAGTTAGCCATTAAAAGGTATCAACCACTGAGGACTCTCAATTCTGAATATTTTTCCCTGTGAGAACAAGACATTAACCATGTCCTAACCATGACAGCGGCGCTGTGGTTTTAGTACAGTTAAATACTGCTGTTAAAAGGCGTATCGGCAGTCGCTAAGGGGTTAATTAAGAGAGTTTTCCCAAGTTCAAAATTCTGGATATTGCCATATTGTTCTGTTGAAGTGAATGTCTAGTCATTAGTGTTGAGCGATACCATCCGATACTGAGAAATCGGATCGGATTGGATCGGACCGATACCCAAAAAGTATCGGGTGTCGCCGATTCCGATACCGGAAGTCCCATGCAAGTCTATGGGACAGAAATATCGGAAGTAAAAAAAACCCTTTCTTTCCTTGCACATCCAGTTCGGGAGGGGGAAGAGTGTGGGCGGTGCATGGGCGGACACTGTGCGTGTCTGTGTGTGCGGGCGGGGTCTTACGGGCCTCTCGGGGGTCTATGCCGGCCTGCCGGGGCCTGTATGGGCCTCTTGGGGGTCCATGCGGGCATGCCGGAGCCCTGTGCGGGCCTGCTGAGGCCTGTACGGGCCTCTCGGGGGTCTATGCGGGCCTGCCGGGGCCCTGTGAGGGCCTGCCAGGGCCTGTACGGGCCTCTCAGGGGTCTATGCGGGCCTGCCGAGGATTGTGTGTGTGTGCAGGCATCGTCCGATGGGACTGCAAGTCCCATCGGGCGATGCCTGCTACAATGACAGTGATTGAGAAATTAGCCAATGATGGGACAGTAGTAGTCCCATCATCCGGGTAATGTGTTGAATGTAAAAAAAAAAAACAAACATACATATGACATACATACTACATACATACTACATACATACTACATACATACTACATTCATACAACATACATACATACTATATACATACTTCATATATACTACATTCATACAACATACATACTACACACTACATACATGCTTCATATATACTACATTCATACAACATACATACATACTACATACATACTACATATATACAACATTCATACAACATGCATACATACTGTACATACTACATATATACTACATTCATACAACATACATACATACTACATATATACTACATATATACTACATTCATACAACATACATACTACATACTACATACATACTACATATATACAACATTCATACAACATAATACATACATACTATATACATACTACATATATACTACATTCATACAACATACATACATATATACTACATATATATTACATTCATACAACATGCATACATCCTACATACTACATATATACAACATTCATACAACATACATACATACATACTACATATATACTACATTCATACAACATACTACATACATACTACATATATACTACATTCATACAACATACATACATACATACTACATATATACTACATATATGCTACATTCATACAACATACATACATACTACATACTACATACATACTTCATATATACTACATTCATACAACATACATACTACATTCATATAACATACATACAACATGCTACATACATACAACATACATACTACGTACAGACATACATTAAAATAACAAACAAGCGATATACTCCCTGATCCGCAGAAATCCACGAGTGTCCCACGACCATCTCCCATGGAGAATAGCAGCATCAGCTGATGCCACCGCTCTCTACGGGCCCCAGGAATACAATGACGGGAGGTAGGTATCCTTCCACACTTTTTTCCTCCACCACTGTAAGAAAAAAAGCCCCTAGTCTCACTTTTGGCATTGCTGTGTGAGAAGGTTCCCACGCAGCTTTTGCCATAAAATGAGACTAGGGACTTTTTTCTACAGTGGAGGAGGAATACAGTGCCGAAGGATACCTACCTCCCGTCATTGTATTCCTGGGGCTCGTAGAGAGCGGTCGCATCAGCTGATGCTGCTGTTCTCCACTGGAGATCGTCGTGGGACACTCGTGGATTTCTGCGGATCAGGGAGTATATAGGTTATTTGTTATTTTAATATTTTTTTAAAGATGACACTGGCTTCGGGGAACAAAGTGACAAGTGATGGTGAGTATGTACTCTATGTTATATGTACTGTATGTCTATATGTATGTATTGTATGAATGTATGAATGTATTGTATGTAGTATGTATTTTGTATGTATGTAGCATGTTGTATGTATGTTGTATGAATGTAGTATGTATGTAGTATGTATGTAGTATGTAGTATGAATGTAGTATATATGTAGTATGTATGTTGTATGAATGCAGTATATATGTAGTATGTAGTATGTATGTATGTTGTATGAATGTAGTATATATGTTGTATGTATGTATGTTGTATGTATGTTGTATGAATGTAGTATATATGAAGTATGTATGTAGTATGTAGTATGTATGTATGTTGTATGAATGTAGTATATATGAAGTATGTATGTAGTATGTATGTATGTTGTATGAATGTAGTATGTATGTAGTATGTATATAGTATGTATGTATGTTGTATGAATGTAGTATGTATGTAGTATGTAGTATGTATGTATGTTGTATGAATGTAGTATATATGAAGTATGTATATAGTATGTATGTATGTTGTATGAATGTAATATGTATGTAGCATGTAGTATGTATGTAGTATGTATGTAAGTATGTTGTATGAATGTAGTATATATGTTGTATGTATGTAGTATGTATGTATATTGTATGAATGTAGTATATATGAAGTATGTATGTAGTATGCAGTATGTATGTATGTTGTATGAATGTAGTATGTATGAAGTATGTATGTAGTATGTATGTATGTTGTACGAATGTAGTATATATGAAGTATGTATGTAGTATGTATGTATGTTGTATGAATGTAGTATGTATGTAGTATGTAAATAGTATGTATGTATGTTGTATGAATGTAGTATATATGAAGTATGTATGTAGTATGTATGTATGTTGTATGAATGTAGTATATATGAAGTATGTATGTAGTATGTATGTATGTATGTTGTATGAATGTAGTATATATGAAGTATGTATGTAGTATGTATGTATGTTGTATGAATGTAGTATGTATGTAGTATGTAGTATGTATGTATGTTGTATGAATGTAGTATATATGAAGTATGTATATAGTATGTATGTATGTTGTATGAATGTAATATGTATGTAGTATGTAGTATGTATGTAGTATGTATGTATGTATGTTGTATGAATGTAGTATATATGTTTTATGTATGTAGTATGTATGTATATTGTATGAATGTAGTATATATGAAGTATGTATGTAGTATGTATGTATGTTGTATGAATGTAGTATGTATGAAGTATGTATGTAGTATGTATGTATGTTGTACGAATGTAGTATATATGAAGTATGTATGTAGTATGTATGTATGTTGTATGAATGTAGTATGTATGTAGTATGTAAATAGTATGTATGTATGTTGTATGAATGTAGTATGTATGTAGTATGTATGTAGTATGTAGTATGAATGTAGTATATATGTAGTATGTATGTTGTATGAATGCAGTATATATGTAGTATGTAGTATGTATGTATGTTGTATGAATGTAGTATATATGTTGTATGTATGTAGTATGTATGTATGTTGTATGAATGTAGTATATATGAAGTATGTATGTAGTATGTATGTTGTATGAATGTAGTATATATGAAGTATGTATGTAGTATGTATGTATGTTGTATGAATGTAGTATGTGTGTAGTATGTAAATAGTATGTATGTATGTTGTATGAATGTAGTATGTATGTAGTATTTAGTATGTATGTTGTATGAATGTAGTATATATGAAGTATGTATATAGTATGTATGTATGTTGTATGAATGTAGTATGTATGTAGTATGTAGTATGTAGGTAGTATGTATGTATGTATGTATGTTGTATGAATGTAGTATATATGTTGTATGTATGTAGTATGTATGAATATTGTATGAATGTAGTATATATGAATTATGTATGTAGTATGTAGTATGTATGTATGTTGTATGAATGTAGTATGTATGAAGTATGTATGTAGTATGTATGTATGTTGTACGAATGTAGTATATATGAAGTATGTATGTAGTATGTATGTATGTATGTAGTATGTATGTATGTTGTATGAATGTAGTATATATGAAGTATGTATGTAGTATGTAGTATGTATGTCGTATGAATGTAGTATATATGTAGTATGTATGTATGTTGTATGAATGTAGTATATATGAAGTGTGTATGTAGTATGTATGTATGAATGTAGTATATATGTAGTATGTATGTAGTATGTATGTATGTTGTATGAATGTAGTATATATGAAGTATGTATATAGTTTGTATGTATGCTGTATGAATGTAGTATGTATGTAGTATGTAGTATGTATGTAGTATGTATGATTTTTGTTCAATTCAACATTCAACACATTAGCCGGATGATGGGACTACTACTGTCCCATCATTGGCTAATGTGTCAATCACTGTCATTGTAGCAGGCATCGCCCGGTGGGATTTGTAGTCCCATCGGACGATGTCTGCACACACACACAACCCCCGGCAGGCCCGCATAGACCCCCAAGAAGCCCGTACAGGCCCCGGAAGGCCCGCACAGGGCCCCGGCAGGCCCGCATAGACCCCCGAGAGGCCCGTACAGGCTCCCGACAGCCAGCACAGGCCCCCGACAGGCCCGTACAGGCCCCGGCAGGCCCACACAGGGCCCCGGCAGGCCCGCATAGACCCCCGAGAGGCCCGTACAGGCACCCAACAGCCAGCACAGGCCCCCGGCAGCCCCGTACAGGCCCCGGCAGGCCCGCATAGACCCCCGAGAGGCCCGTACAGGCCCCCGACAGCCAGCACAGGCCCCCGGCAGGCCCGTACAGGCCCCGGCAGGTCCGCACAGGGCCCCGGCAGGCCCACATAGACCCCCGAGAGGCCCGTACAGGCCCCCGACAGTCGGCACAGGCCCCCGGCAGCCCCGTACAGGCCCCGGCAGGCCCGCACAGGGCCCCGGCAGGCCCGCATAGACCCCTGAGAGGCCCATACAGGCCCCCGACAGCCGGCACAGGCCCCCAGCAAGCCCGTACAGGCCCCGGCAGGCCCGCACAGGGCCCCAGCAGGCCCGCATAGAACCCCGAGAGGCCCGTACAGGCCCCCGACAGCCGACACAGGCCCCCGGCAGGCCTGTACAGACCCCCCCGCAGTCGGCACAGACCGCGCATCATGATGCGCACAGACCGCGCATCATGATGACATCATTTCAGCAGCCAATTCCAGCCACAACAGTGGCTCATTGCATTATGGGTACTTCCGATTCCAGTATCCGATATTGAAAAAATATCGTAACTCGGTATCGGAATTCCGATACAGCGAATATCGGCCGATACCCGATATTTGCAGTATCGGAATGATCAACACTACTAGTCATTAGACTGAATTATGAATCATGTCGGCATCCTCCTCCTGGCTTCATATTCTGGTGGGGGACATCATCTGACCATAAAGCCAATCGGTAGCTGCTGATATGCTGCACCTTGATATTAAAGAGATTGGCACTTTATCTTGTTAGTGCAGCTTTCCTCACAAGGTGACCAGCACTTCAGTCCACAAAATGTCAACTGGTCCAGGAACATGTGACCAGACCCGTCCATCAGTCTCCTTCAAAAGAAAAGCAATCAGAGACTAATGGATTGCTATACCAAAAAATAGAAGGAAAGAAGCGCAACAGTGGTGCACACAGCCCAATATTGAATGAAAAAAGGCTTTATTAATACAACGCCAGACAGACAAGGATAATTAAAAACACTTATAAAAACATGCAGCCAATAACATGTAAAGATAGTGCACAGCAAGGATATATGACAATATAAATATTAAGAGTATAATACTCAAATAGAACCACCACCCAGTAGATAATTATGTAAAAAGTATACTGAGAGGGGCGCTCATGAATCCAATCTCATAAGGGACAGCAGCTAGCATATATGCATATAGATAATAAATAGATTCTCTATCACAGGAATATATAAGCATATATGTATTATACCAAATTGTCTGGACTGGTGCAGGCAGGGTGTCTGATGCTCTCCATCTGGTAACTATGATCTTTTACTGATTGTTTAGCATGTTGTGGACACTCATGGATATGATCTAGGGCAGATTAGGCTGGTATGGATATATATGGGTGCTAAAGTCTAATATGTGGCAATCCTTTTGGGACAAAAATTCATGTATTCTTTTATTAGCACTTCCATGTGATTGAATTTGGTACAATACATATATGCTTATATATTCCTGTGTTGTCCCACCAAGGACAACATCTGCAAAGAGTTTGTATGTTCTCCCCGTGTTTGCGTGGGTTTCCTCCGGGCACTCCGGTTTCCTCCCACACTCCAAAGACATAGGGAATTTAGATTGTGAGCCCCATCAGGGACAGTGATGAAAATATGTGCAAACTGTAAAGCGCTGCGGAATATTTTAGTGCTATATAAAAATAAAGATTATTATTATTATCAGAGTCCTTCCTCCATTTAGTAAAGACATTCCTGAGAGTCCTCCATATAGTACAATGGACACCATAGTGTCCCACACAGTACACTACATACAATAGTGCTTCATACAGTAAAATACACACCATCCCTCATACAGTACACCATATGCACACTATAGTCTTCCATGTAGTTCACTGTACAACATTGTGCTCCACACAGTACCATGCACACCACAGTCCTCCATATAGTATAATGCACACCATAATCCTCCATATAGTACAATGCACACTATAGTCCTCCATATAGTATAATGTGCTCCATAGTTCTCCATATAGTATAATGGACTCCCCATATTTCTTCATCTCTTATAACGCACTCCTCAGTCATTCCTCCATATAGTATAATACAGTCCTGAGAGTTCTCTATATAGTATAATGCACACCATAGTCATCCATATAGTACAATGCACACCACAGTCCTATATATAGTACAATGCACACCATAGTCCTCCATATAGTACAATACACACCATAGTCTGCTATACAGTGCAGTGCACACCACAGTCCTCCATGTAGCAAAAGGACATAGGGAATTTAGATTGTGAGCCCCATCAGGGACAGTGATGAAAATATCTGCAAACTGTAAAGCGCTGCAGAATATGTTAGCGCTATATAAAAATAAAGATTATTATTATTATCAGAGTCCTTCCTCCATATAGTAAAGACACTCCCTAGAGTCCTCCATATAGTACAATGCACACCATAGTGTCCCACGCAGTACACTATATACAATAGTGCTCCATACAGTAAAATACACACCATCCCTCATACAGTACTGTGATGTACCATGTCGGCAAGATATGTTTTCTGTTGCAATGTGCTAACAAATCCTCCATCCTAGGACATTGTAAACTGTCAGTAATAGGAATTCCTTCCCCCCAGGTTTTATCAACCCTGCCACTTCCTCTGGAAGAGCAGGAATGTTAATTAGCTAGACCATCTTCCTCACACCATTCTCTGGCTTCTCTCAGCTGAAAGAGAAAAAAAGTGCGGGAACTAAACTCTTTGTTTGAAACCAGGAGTTTGAATAAAACAATAAGGGATTGTCCCGCGAAAACCATACCCAGCAGAAATATAAAAATCATATTTCTGCGATCCGAGCAGACCCAGCTTCGCTGTGGTGCCTGTTGCAAAACTCTCGGATGTCCAGAACCTGAGATATGATTTGCGCCCAAATGGACGGTCATATCGCATAGATGTTTGATGTTTTCTTGATGGGCTCCTTACGCTGGGAAACATGATACCACTGATGAGTCCATACCAGCTTCTCCCATAAAGTTATAGCTAATCTAAGTTTTGTAGCCAAAACATAACTTGGATAAGAGAGGTGGGATCAACCCAGAATGCACCTCTCTGTGATGTCACATAGGAAAGTCTATAAGGCATTCCCTGGCAGAACCAGCTCAGAACAGCTCAAGTCGTCGTGCTAGAAAGATCCAGATGAGCGGAGAAGTGCAGCTCCGCCTCCACCCACCTTAGCCGCATGGTCTGCCTAAGGAACAATATGGAACTGTGAGTGTAATCTCTTTGTTTTCTCCACTTTTATTTTATACCTGTACTGTACATATTTTATGTCTCAATTTTATAGCAACTTTTATCTGTAATCACTGTCCTCTTTCGGAAAATAAATGAAATAATTATTTAGATCTGTCTCCATGCTCTAAGACTCGAACTATACGCCTTTGATAGATAATCGCTACTAATTCAAAGGGTTTGCCACGGACCCTCTTAATTTAACACTGTGAATTAAGTAACCGTGACTGGTGGCAGCGCGTTGTGTACGGCTATTACGGCTTGCTGGCAGTACAGAAGGGTCTTATATTGCTGAATAAGGGTCTGCAGCCACAGCATTGATAATTCCCTTACTGCAGAAGCCTAATTGCCGGTTCACAACAGGCAGCCCGTCCGGCGACCAATTATCCTAGGTGCAGTTCCCTGACTGACCTGAGGGTAAGGGGGGCGCCGGAGAGCTGTGAGTTCCAAAGTGGAACTGAGAAAGTGGGATATACATAAATCCCCGCAGTACTTGGAAGATTGATAGCAGTGGTGGGGCATCCAAATTAAACTCCCCCTGCGGCAAATTGTAGAGCGAGATTAGCTTGCTGGATATTTTTGGTCACATGGTGCCAGTGTTGGGATAACTAAGATAAGCCCCACTGCGCCTGTGATAGCCGTGTGCCGGCATTGTGTCACGTCCCTCCGTCCGCTGATACACCCGTGTCAGTGGTGGGACTGTGACATAGTGGTGACACAGGGTCCGCTGTCCGTCGCGTTTTGGTGGCAGCGGGACCCCCGTTAGTGTCGCCCGTAAGTAGACGAACGGCGGTGGGCTGTTCGTCACATATTGGTGGCAGAGCGGTGGGATAATCCTAGAGCATTAGTGATTTGGTTTGAGCAATCATTCCTCTCACTAAAAACCTGCACGGTTCCTGCGGGAATCCTGCATCATAGGTTTTGGAGAACAGACTCAGTGGTTACTAGTTCTGAAACATTTGTGTGTACATACAAGTATTCCCTCCCATTTCTTCGTTTTTCTTTTTCTATCTTTTATTTGGCAACCATGGCGGCAAAAGGAGAACCTTGGTACAACCGGCAGACAAAGGAAGTTCTTGCTGGGTTATGCACGTACCAAGGCCTTGACGCCACGAACAAAAACAGAGCTCAAATGATCGCGGCTCTAGTGCAGCTGGACAACGACCAGAATCCAGCGAGCGCAGAAGTTGGCCCAAGTGGCAATGGGGCTGCAGCAGAGGCTCCACTCCTGAGCGCTGGCCCCACATTCAACCAGGACGGGGTGGACCCCTATCTGCAAATGGCCTTGGACGCACTCCCCGCCGAAGACAGTGATGGGCGGGTGAGGCTGATCCAGCAATATCGGCAGGAGGCCCAAGCCGAGCGTCAAGCCCAGGCTGAGAGAGCTGAGCGCCGAGCGGAGGCTGAGAGAGCAGAGCAGCGAGCCGAGAGGGAGGCGCAGAGGGCCCATGAACTGGAGGTACTCCAGCGGGGTGGGAATGCCCCCACAGCCCGAAGCAGTGAGCCCAGCAGCGTCCAGACTCCTAAACCCCGGCCAGAGCATTTTCCCGTGATGGAAAAGGATGGGGACTTGGACACATTTCTGCGAGCCTTTGAGAAAGCCTGCAGACAGTACCAGCTGCCTAGAGACCAATGGGCAAGGTACTTGACCCCAGGGCTAAAAGGCAAAGCCCTGGAGGCATTTGCTTCTCTTCCGCCAGAAGCCGATGATGACTATGACGCCATAAAGCAGGCGCTGATCGCCAAATACCGGCTGACACCTGAGGTATACCGAAAGAAGTTCCGACACCTCCAACGTGGCCCACACGATAGCTACAGTGATGTGGTGCAAGGACTCAGGACCCACTTTGACCAGTGGATCCATGGACTGTCCGTTGAAACCTTTGAGCAGCTACGGGACCTGATGATCAAAGACCAGTTCCTGCATCTCTGCCCAGCTGAGGTCCGACAGTTCATCCTGGACCGCGAACCAACGAACGCGGACAAAGCGGTGCAGATCGCCGACAACCACGAGGCCAACCGGAAGCCCGAGACGCGGAGGCCAGTCGCCACCAGCTGGAAAGGGGGTAAGCCAGCAACCAACCCCAATGCCCCAGCTAGCCGTCCCTCCGGAGGCCCAGTCCCTGTTGCCAACAGCAGGCCGGCTACTGACAGTCGCCTGTGTCACCACTGCCAGCGGCCTGGTCACTTCTTTTACACCTGTCCGAATAGGCCGAAGAACCCCCCAGCCAAGGCCCCCGGGCCCAACGCCTCTGTTCTTTTGGTGGGAGGTGTGGTTGGGAGGGCTGACGACAACGTTCAACCTGTTCAGGTGGGGGCCCGTCTTGCTACAGGCCTCAAGGACACCGGGGCTGAACGAACCCTCATCCGTCCTGGACTGGCGGCCCCTGAAGAGTTTGTTGAGGGGAAAACCCTGACTGTCACCGGGATTGGAGGCACCCGTTGTCCCTTGCCAGTGGCACGAGTTTTTCTTGATTGGGGTGCCGGGAGCGGGTTGAGGGAGGTGGGAGTGTCTGAAAATTTGCCCACTGATGTTTTATTGGGGACTGACTTGGGGAGGATGGTTGCATACTATGTCCCTGACACCCTTCCCCAAACTGATAATAAGGGTAACGTTAACCCTGATGATGTTGATGATGGGAAACTGAATGTGTTACCTGCTAATGCCTTGATGAGTAATGATGCAACTAACAACCATTCTTTCCCCAGGTACGATGCTGATGCTGATGTGAATGTACCAAAGCAAACTGATAACCATTCTTCTCCTAGGAAGGATGATGATGATGTTGATGTATCTGTGCCGACTGAACCCGTTAACCCTTTCTTTGAAGCGGTAGATGTGTCCACAGGTACCGAAGTGCTCAGCCCCGTCACTCTGCGGAGTGAGACGGCTGAGGAACCCCTGGCAGGAGTAAGCAACGGTGCTCAAGGAAATGGGGAGGT
Source organism: Dendrobates tinctorius (assembly GCF_039654945.1). Taxonomy (NCBI): domain Eukaryota; kingdom Metazoa; phylum Chordata; class Amphibia; order Anura; family Dendrobatidae; genus Dendrobates; species Dendrobates tinctorius. The sequence continues at coordinate 21,266,730 of NW_027361795.1, read as the reverse complement.
GCATGGGGACCATGAGGAAGGTAATGCCATGCAGCTGACCAGTGCCACCGAGGAAGGTAACTGGCCCATAAGTAGCACTGCTCCTGAAGTGTTGGGGGTGGATGGGGAGGTAGAGCCCAGGGCAGCACCAGCTGGTGGGTCTGAAGAAATCCCCAGGGAGACAGCATACATAGCAGCTGTCACACGCAGTCAGAGTGCCCAGATCGCAGGTAACGCACTGTCTTCTGGACCCTCTGCTGCTACAGGAGAGACTGAACCAGAGGTGAACCCAGAGCCGGTTCCAGAGGGTCCCAGTAAAGAGGGGACCCTGACGTCACTTCTGGCAGCCTCCAGCATGGAGTTCCAGGCTGCTCTGCACTCAGATGCCAGCCTGGAGAAATTGAGAGGTCTCGCCGAGACGCCCACCTCCAAGTCTGATAAGGAGAGGGTGTTCTGGGAACGAGGAAGGTTGTACCGGGAGACAGTACCCGGAGATCCTAAAAAGGAGTGGTTGAGGGAAAGACAGCTGGTCGTCCCCTATCAGTTCAGAACTGAGTTGTTGCGGATTGCCCATGAGATTCCACTCGCTGGACACTTGGGGATCAGCAAAACAAAGGCACGGCTGTCTCAACACTTCTATTGGCCCAAGATGGGGACAGATGTAACACACTACTGCCGCTCCTGTGCCACCTGTCAAAAAGTGGGTAAGGCGGGGCCTGCTCTTAAGGCTCCCCTTATTCCTTTGCCGGTGATAGAGGAGCCTTTCCAGAGAATCGCGGTGGACATTGTAGGACCGCTGTCCGTCCCCAGCAGCTCCGGAAAGCGATACATTCTCACCGTGGTAGACTACGCTACCCGGTACCCAGAGGCAGTAGCTCTGTCTTCAACCAGGGCAGATAAGGTGGCTGACGCACTGGTGACCATCTTTTCGAGAGTAGGATTTCCCAGGGAGATGCTTACCGATCAAGGGCCCCAATTCATGTCTCGCCTAATGGAGGCTCTCTGTGAGAAAATGCAGGTGACGCAGCTGGTATCGAGTCCGTATCACCCACAGACTAACGGTTTGTGTGAACGTTTCAACGGTACCCTCAAACAGATGCTCCGCATACTGGTTGAGACCCAAGGGCGCGACTGGGAGCGGTACCTCCCACACCTGCTGTTCGCTTACAGAGAAGTTCCGCAGGCCTCGACCGGGTTCTCCCCCTTCGAGCTCCTGTATGGCAGGCGAGTCCGGGGACCCCTTGGGTTGATAAGAGAATCCTGGGAAGATGAGCCAAACCCCACAGAAGTGTCCATCGTGGATTATGTCATGCGCTTCCGTGACAAGATGCAGACCTTGACGCAGTTGGTGCATGACAACATGACGCAGGCTCAGGCTGACCAGAAGCACTGGTACGACCAGAACGCCCGGGAGCGGACCTACCAGGTGGGTCAAAAGGTGTGGGCGCTGGTCCCTGTACCAACGGATAAGCTTCAGGCAGCCTGGGAAGGCCCGTACGTCGTCCACCAACAGCTCAACCCGGTCACCTACGTGGTCACGCTTGACCATGCTCGGGGTAGGCGCAAGGCCTTTCACGTCAACATGCTGAAGGCGCACTACGAACGTGAAGCTTGCGTCCTACCGGTCTGCAATCTGCCAGAGGATGGGGAGGAAGATTCCCTCCTGGACATGCTGGCCCAGGCCAAGGCCAATGGGTCCATTGAGGACATGGAGATAAGTGGTTCGCTCACCGTGTCCCATCGGTTGCAGTTGATGGCCACCCTGGAACTCTTCCGGCCCGTGTTCACCAACCGTCCTGGGAGGACGGAGTTAGCGGTTCATGAGGTGGACACCGGGAATCATGCCCCATTACGGCGAACACCTTATCGGATCTCTGAAACGGTGCAACAAGTCATGCGCCGAGAGGTCGATGAGATGTTAAGGCTGGGAGTGATTCGACGGTCAAAAGGTGCGTGGGCTTCACCTGTAGTCCTCGTTCCTAAAAAGGATCGAACCACCCGGTTCTGCGTGGACTACAGGGGGCTCAACGCCATCACAACCTCTGATGCCCACCCGATGCCGCGCATCGAGGATCTGCTCGAGCGGTTGACAAACGCCAACTACATATCCATCATGGATTTGAGTCGGGGATACTGGCAGATTCCCCTGAGCCCTGAGGCGCAGGAGAAATCCGCCTTTATCACCCCCTTTGGACTGTACGAGTCCACGGTCATGCCCTTCGGCATGAAGAATGCCCCTGCCACTTTCCAGCGGATGGTCAACCACCTGCTTCGGGGACTGGAGGAGTACGCGGTGGCGTACTTAGACGATATTGCCGTCTTCAGTTCCACCTGGGAGGAACACCTTCAGCACCTCCAGGAGGTGCTCAAGCGTCTTCACCAGGCAGGCCTGACCATCAAGCCGGGGAAGTGCCAGATAGGCATGCGCAAGGTCCACTACCTGGGGCACCGGGTAGGCGGGGGTTCCATGAGTCCGGAGCCAGGAAAAGTGGACGCAATCGTGTCCTGGCCCACCCCCAGGACCAAGAAACAGGTGAAGTCCTTCTTGGGCACTGCAGGGTACTATAGGCGGTTCGTACAGGACTATAGCGCCCTTGCCAAACCCTTGACTGACCTCACCAAGCAGAGGCTACCCCAAACAGTCAACTGGACAGATGACTGTGAGGCGGCTTTCCAAGCTTTGAAAGCAGCCCTGTGCAACTCTCCAGTGTTGAGAGCAGTCGACAGCAGTCGCCCGTTTCTGGTACAGACCGACGCCAGCGAGTTTAGCCTCGGTGCTGTGCTTAGCCAGGTCGACTCGGGGAACCAAGAGCACCCCGTGTTGTACCTGAGCCGGAAACTTCTGCCGAGGGAAGTGGCATACTCGACCATCGAGAAGGAGTGTCTATCCATGGTGTGGGCACTGCAACGTTTGCAGCCCTACTTGTACGGGCGCGCCTTCACGGTGGTAACCGACCACAACCCTCTGAGCTGGTTGCACACAGTGTCCGGAACCAATGGAAGATTGCTCCGCTGGAGCCTTGCCCTTCAACAGTACGATTTTACTGTAAAACACAGGAAGGGCAGTGAAAACGGCAATGCCGATGGGTTGTCCCGCCGGGGCGAACCCGCTGAGGTGCGCATGGCCGATTACCGAGAGGTAATGCCTCCTTAGCGCCCTCTTAAGGGGGGAGGTGTGATGTACCATGTCGGCAAGATATGTTTTCTGTTGCAATGTGCTAACAAATCCTCCATCCTAGGACATTGTAAACTGTCAGTAATAGGAATTCCTTCCCCCCAGGTTTTATCAACCCTGCCACTTCCTCTGGAAGAGCAGGAATGTTAATTAGCTAGACCATCTTCCTCACACCATTCTCTGGCTTCTCTCAGCTGAAAGAGAAAAAAAGTGCGGGAACTAAACTCTTTGTTTGAAACCAGGAGTTTGAATAAAACAATAAGGGATTGTCCCGCGAAAACCATACCCAGCAGAAATATAAAAATCATATTTCTGCGATCCGAGCAGACCCAGCTTCGCTGTGGTGCCTGTTGCAAAACTCTCGGATGTCCAGAACCTGAGATATGATTTGCGCCCAAATGGACGGTCATATCGCATAGATGTTTGATGTTTTCTTGATGGGCTCATTACGCTGGGAAACATGATACCACTGATGAGTCCATACCAGCTTCTCCCATAAAGTTATAGCTAATCTAAGTTTTGTAGCCAAAACATAACTTGGATAAGAGAGGTGGGATCAACCCAGAATGCACCTCTCTGTGATGTCACATAGGAAAGTCTATAAGGCATTCCCTGGCAGAACCAGCTCAGAACAGCTCAAGTCGTCGTGCTAGAAAGATCCAGATGAGCGGAGAAGTGCAGCTCCGCCTCCACCCACCTTAGCCGCATGGTCTGCCTAAGGAACAATATGGAACTGTGAGTGTAATCTCTTTGTTTTCTCCACTTTTATTTTATACCTGTACTGTACATATTTTATGTCTCAATTTTATAGCAACTTTTATCTGTAATCACTGTCCTCTTTCGGAAAATAAATGAAATAATTATTTAGATCTGTCTCCATGCTCTAAGACTCGAACTATACGCCTTTGATAGATAATCGCTACTAATTCAAAGGGTTTGCCACGGACCCTCTTAATTTAACACTGTGAATTAAGTAACCGTGACTGGTGGCAGCGCGTTGTGTACGGCTATTACGGCTTGCTGGCAGTACAGAAGGGTCTTATATTGCTGAATAAGGGTCTGCAGCCACAGCATTGATAATTCCCTTACTGCAGAAGCCTAATTGCCGGTTCACAACAGGCAGCCCGTCCGGCGACCAATTATCCTAGGTGCAGTTCCCTGACTGACCTGAGGGTAAGGGGGGCGCCGGAGAGCTGTGAGTTCCAAAGTGGAACTGAGAAAGTGGGATATACATAAATCCCCGCAGTACTTGGAAGATTGATAGCAGTGGTGGGGCATCCAAATTAAACTCCCCCTGCGGCAAATTGTAGAGCGAGATTAGCTTGCTGGATATTTTTGGTCACATGGTGCCAGTGTTGGGATAACTAAGATAAGCCCCACTGCGCCTGTGATAGCCGTGTGCCGGCATTGTGTCACGTCCCTCCATCCGCTGATACACCCGTGTCAGTGGTGGGACTGTGACATAGTGGTGACACAGGGTCCGCTGTCCGTCGCGTTTTGGTGGCAGCGGGACCCCCGTTAGTGTCGCCCGTAAGTAGACGAACGGCGGTGGGCTGTTCGTCACAAGTACGCCATATGCACACCATAGTCTTCCATATAGTTCACTGTACAACATAGTGCTCCACACAGTACAATGCACACCACAGTCCTCCATATAGTACAATGCACACCATAATCCTCCATATAGTACAATGCACACTATAGTCCTCCATATAGTATAATGTGCCCCATAGTTCTCCATATAGTATAATGGACTCCCCATATTTCTTCATCTAGTATAATGCACTCCTCTGTCATTCTTCCGTATAGTATAATACAGTCCTGAGGATTCTCTATATAGTATAATGCACACCATAGTCATCCATATAGTACAATGCACACCACAGCCCTATATATAGTACAATGCACACCATAGTCCTCCATATAGTACAATACACACCATAGTCCACTATACAGTGCAGTGCACACCACAGTCCTCCATATAGTAAAATGCACACCACTGAGCCACCGTGCTGCCCACTCTGATGATTGCATTATACTATATGAAGGACTATGGGGAGTACCTTATACTATATGGAGGACTATGAGATATGCATTATACTATATGAAGGGCTATGGGGAGTACATTATACTATCTGAAGGACTATGAGGTATGCATTATACTATATGGAGGACAACAGGGTGGATTATACTATGTAGAGCACTATGAGGTGCATTATACTAAACAAGCAAAATGCATTCTGTGCAAGATGGGGTGTGGCCTCCCTCTCCTGAGCTGGAAATTGTATTTAAAGGCTTCCCCTGACTGGTGTCCAGTGGTTGGGACCCGGTCCTTGTCTGCCCTTATTCACACAGACGTCAACTTTGACACATGATAAGGTTATTAATACTAGACAGTGTAGGACCGCCCCGACCACAGAGTCACCTTGTCGATGGTGGGACGGCTTTTATGCTATGTTTGATCAAATACAGTATTACTAAGAACTCTGTATGATTTAAATGCACTTTTGCTTTTTACTTATTTAATTATAGCAGGGTTTTTTTCATTTTGTCTTTTGTAGGTTTTGTAAGCAAGCAAAATGCTGCCTATTTATCAAGTGATTGGATTGTTTATGCCGGAACAAAAAATCATTGTTCTTAGCAGCACATCGCCTGGTGTAAACTGCAGATACACTGCTGATAACATGATACTGTGTGGGGACAGATTGATCTGCTAATAATCATTCTGTGCCCATCATTCTTCCTCAGCCAGTGTAAAGAAGCTAGAAAACAAGTGTCGAATGACTTCAATATACTTGATCAGGCTCGTTTAACGGTCTGATCTCAGCGCATGTAACTTCAACCAAAAAATTTGGGTGATGGTGCAATATATTAACATTTGGGGCCTCACTTTAAACTTTTGCCCCGGACATCACTTTGTCTAAAACCAGCCCTGTTGACATGTCACATGTAATCTATGTAAGAGCTCAAGGAAATTGGGAAGGGAGTCAAAAGGTGTCAAAAAAGAGGTGTAAAGATACGGGAAGGAAGCACAGAACGATCCATGACCCCAGACATGCTGGTTCTGTTCTCCTTCACAGCTTTTATGTGTCATATCAAACACGATAATATTTGACAGCAGAGAGAGTGAGGGGAACATCAAACAAGCAGACTGTCAGACATGATGATTTGTTAGGAGGCAAGATGCATAAGGAGCAAGAATCAAGCAATGCCCCTGATCTAAAGCGCAATATCAGAGCTGTGACGGGAGATCACAATGAGTAATAGTAAAATCACACAAAGTGGCATACAGTGGTGTAACATTCAGCTCATGGACCCCAGTGCAGAGGATTTTTAATTTTTTTTTACCGAATGCTCATGAATATTTCAGGATATTTGACGCATTAACTTTATTCTGCAGGTCTATACATTTATATAAAATCTTGTTTAAAAAAAATTGCAGGGGTCATTGTATTTTTAAACCCATAAAATTTTATTCTTCCATATAGTACCTTGAGAACTTGTTTTTTACAGGACAAGCTGTAGTTTTCACTGCTGCCAATTTTGTAGGCATACTGTATGCTATAGTTGTTTTAGAATGCACAATATGATGACACTGATACCTAATTATATAGTTTTATTACTACTATTCCACAAGGAAACCACTTTTTTAAACAACTTATTGAGTCATCACATTCCAAGAACCATAACTTTACATTTTACAGAGCTCTGTGGGTGCTCATTTTTTTTCAAAATAGCGCTACATTCTGAAATCTAAAATACCTCCTGAAATGAATGTGTTAAGAGGTGAAATCGGCAGGCCTGACACTAGGACAGCATGACGTAGGCGACAGATAGGCTTTAAAAGCTTCTTTATGTAACATGCGTCTAACTTTGTTTTTAACAGCACGACCACAGCTACTCTTACTACTACTGCTACAACAGATCAGTTCTGTTAAGTTTTCCTATACATGTATGGTAATTAAGGGCATTTCTGATTCATCATGACCAATTTTACCGATATGTAATATGATGCTCCAAAATAGTTTGAGAGTGGCTTGGCATTTGGGAAAAATAAAAAAATATATATAAAAAAAATGTTTTTTTCACAAGCAAGTCACATTAACCTATGCAAATACAGCATATATGCTGCGTTTCATAATTACCTATTGAATTTCAGCTAGGAAAAAAAGATCACAAAAAAAGACGTACTGAAAAAACACCAGAAAAAAAATACTGTTTTTTTTCTAAAAACGCATCCTCATGGTATATACCCATGGGACATTTTCATTGTGAACCTCCTAATGCAGATATCATTGTGGAAATGCAATATGGTGACTGCACATTCCATCCTTTGCACTGCATGTCATGCTGTGTATTTCCAATCTGCACAGCTGGTCAAGTTAAGCCGTGGATTTTTGTGATTCAGATTTTCAATACTTTATTGTGAAAAGCAACTCACACAAGTTAACAGCAAAATATAACCTTAGTGAGAAACATACCCTGAATCACTGAATCATTTTAAACACTGGTGGAAACACCCCGCAATCACGTAGTAAAGGAGACTACTAAGGCCATGTGCATATTGGCATATTGCATTTTACCTCATGTCCATGGCTCCGAAAAGCCCTGGAATATTCCAGTTCAAAAAAGGACATGTGAGCAATGCATATCAATTGAAATATTGTATCCGTGTGAATAAGCCCATTTACAACTATACGGGTGGCACCATGTGTAGGTCTCCATTATTCACTGCATTGGTGAGCGACCGACACCTCTCCAAGAACCAAGGCCTTCTGGCTGTCAATGCTATTTTTGATCTTGGTCAGGATTACTTTTATGATTTGACTAACCTTCTATGAACAACCCATTATCATTCTAAAAAAAATGTAGACCTCATGCTTTTAAATATAAAACAATTAGTAGCACTTTTAAAAGACCATAATAATTTGTGACATTGTTTTAGGAAGTTAAAGTTACTACTACACATCTCAGTTGCTTTATTATTACTATTAATAATGTATTCTCGTCAACATTGAAATTGTAACACCATGAAGGATAAGTCATGGAATAATGGAAATGATGGGATCGAGAGATATGTTAGTGATATGCAAATGATGAAAACACGGAAGCAAAATTTTCAATCATCTCAATTTTTTTCTGCATCGAGTATGAATGCCACACTCAGAAATGCATAGCCATACACATCTTGGCATGCTATCAATGAAGTTACTAATGTTTGTCTGAGGAATAGTATGCCATGCTGAATTCACTTGGTCATGCAAATCATCAAGATCCACTGCCGGCAGCTTCCTTTGCAATTGCCAATCTATGGCATTTTAGATGTGCTCGATGGAAGGCAAGACTGTAGACGCTGCAGGTCATGGTAGTGCATTTAGGCCAAGCAGGCTGCTCACAGTAGCACAAGCAACATGCAGTCTGCTGTTATTCTGTTCAAAAACAGTTCGTGGGACACTTTAGAGCAATGGCCATACCACTGGATGCAATGATAGCAGGAGATTGGCCTAGGAGACGACGTGTTCAACTCCATGATGAGGCCTTCATGAGGGAAATATCACACTGGTATGACTTCCAGAATTATGATGTGGAGTTACAATCATGGCCAAAAGTATTGACACCCCTGCAATTCTGTCAGATAATACTCAGTTTCTTCCTGAAAATGATTGCAAACACAAATTCTTTGGTATTATTATCTTCATTTAATTTGTCTTAAATGAAAAAACACAAAAAGAATTGTCCTAAAGCCAAATTGGATATAATTCCACACCAAACATAAAAAAGAGGGTGGACAAAAGTATTGGCACTGTTCGAAAAATCATGTGATGCTTCTCTAATTTGTGTAAATAACAGCACCTATAACTTACCTGTGGCACCTAACAGGTGTTGGCAATAACTAAATCACACTTGCAGCCAGTTGACATGGATTAAAGTTGACTCAACCTCTGTCCTGTGTCCTTGTGTGTGTCACATTGAGCACGGAGAAAAGAAAGAAGTCCAAAGAACTGTCTGAGGACTTGAGAAACCAAATTGTGAGGAAGCATGAGCAATCTCAAGGCTACAAGTCCATCTCCAAAGATCTGAATGTTCCTGTGTCTACCGTGCGCAGTGTCATCAAGAAGTTTAAAGCCCATGGCACTGTGGCTAACCTCCCTAGATGTGGCCGGAAAAGAAAAATTGACAAGAGATTTCAACGCTAGATTGTGCGGATGTTGGATAAAGAATCTCCACTAACATCCAAACAAGTTCAAGCTGCCCTGCAGTCCGAGGGTACAACGGTGTCAATCCATACTATCCGTCGGCATCTGAATGAAAAGGGACTATATGGTAGGAGACCCAGGAAGACTCCACTTCTTACCCCGAGACATAATAAAGCCAGGCTGGAGTTTGCCAAAACTTACCTGAAAAAGCCTAAAACATTTTGGAAGACTGTTCTCTGGTCAGATGAGACAAAAGTAGAGCTTTTAGGGCAAAAGCATCAACATAGAGTTTACAGGAGAAAAAAGAGGCATTCAAAGAAAAGTACACGGTCCCTACAGTCAAACATGGTGGAGGTTCCCTGATGTTTTGGGGTTGCTTTGCTGCCTCTGGCACTGGACTGCTTGACAGTGTGCATGGCATTATGAAGTCAGAAGACTACCAACAAATTTTGCAGAATAATTTAGGGCCCAGTGTGAGAAAGCTGGGTCTACCTCAGAGGTCATGGGTCTTCCAGCAGGACAATAACCCAAAACACACTTCAAAAAGCACTAGAAAATGGTTTGAGAGAAAGCACTGGAGACTTCTTAGGTGGCCAGCAATGAGTCCAGACCTGAATCCCATAGAATACCTGTGGAGAGATCTAAAAATGGCAGTTTGGAGAAGGCACCCTTCAAATATCAGGGACCTGGAGTAGTTTGCCAAAGAAGAATGGTCTAAAATTCCAGCAGAGCATTGTAAGAAACTCATTGATGGTTACCGGAAGCGGTTGGTCGCAGTTATTTTGGCTAAAGGTTGTGCAACCAAGTATTAGGCTGAGGGTGCCAATACTTTTGTCCGGCCCATTTTTGGAGTTTTGTGTGAAATGATCAATGTTTTGCTTTTTGCTTCATTCTCTTTTGTGTTTTTCATTTAAGACAAATTAAATGAAGATAATAATACCAAAGAATTTGTGTTTGCAATCATTTTCAGGAAGAAACTGAATATTATCTGACAGAATTGCAGGGGTGTCAATACTTTTGGCCATGACTGTACATAAAGTTCAATAGCCGTACCCCTCTAGTCTTCTTTCCAGCTACACTAACAGCTTGGTTTTCATTGATTTGGACATGGAACAAATAGTAAGGACATTTCTCCAAAGTGTCTCAGGAGCCATTTTTCATCTCAATAACAACAGGCTGTATGTTCCTCATGCTACATATTACTATTGCTTGAAGTGTTTCTGTAATTGCCTTCATTCTAGCTCATGTGTATTTGTGGCGCCCCTGAGGCTTAGTCGCCACAGAGGTACTGCACCTTCTCCTAAGGTGTAGTGCCCCACCATCCTGGTAAGTTGGGAACTCCTTTCCACACTCCAACACCTGCACCCGCACACAGGATAGTTCAGCAAGGGACCAGATTGCAACTCCATGCTTAGAGGGTAGCAGAGCCCCTTTTGTGGGTCCTTGCTTCGTAACACGAGATATGCTGGGAGGTGGGTGGAGTTTAGATCCATATAAAAGGTTGGGAAGGTTTAGAATTACAGGTCAGTCTCGGAGCAGTCTGAGAGGCGTGAGATGGACAGTCAGTCAGGAGAGTCTGAGGACAGGTCCGAGGAGAAGGAGAGAGACGTAGAACTGTAACCTAAGCATCCATCAGAAGGAGAGACAAGTACGAACAAAGGAGTAAAGAGAACAGAGAGGAGGAGTGGGTTGGATAGGAACCCTGCCTATAGGTTCTCAGCGCAAGGCCGGGGCCCAGTCCCCGAGGTTGTATGGACACTTATGGTTCTGCAGCAGACACCGGTGGAGTAGTTGGCTATAAATGCACTACTCCCATCCAAGACTTGGGACACAACAGCAACACGGATAGAGAGCTGGGATCCAGGAGCATCCCCGAGCAGGCTACAGCTGTCTGTCATACAAGTAGAGTTCTAGGAACATCTAGACAGGAGGTATTTCAGGGTAACTAAGTACTGGAGTGCTTCACACCACAAGGCACATTGGCGGAGTCGTTCAGGAAGGTACATGTTGGCGGAGTGTTGGAGAGGAGAGCCCTGATTTGCCCGGGAGGTTGATTGAGTCTCTGCCCCGGAGGACACGGCACGGAGGCAGGCACCAGTGGGTACCACGAGCTGTGAGTAAAGCTTTGAAACTGCAAGCCCTGGTGTCTTCCATTCATTCGTCGCTAACACCTTCAGCACTGCTACATCTGGGTATCAGCATCCACACCATCCTGTACCTCTCCTCATCCATAGCGCCTACACTGCCCTGAGACTACAGCTCCACCTGTGGGGAGCTACACCATCTTTGCTGCATCACACCATCAGTCCCAGCGGATCTGCAAGCAGCATTGGCTTAACATCTTAATTGCCAAACACCACAGGTGGCGTCACGAACTATTCCATTAACCACAAAAACCATCACATTGATATTGGGCGCCCAGGGCCATGAACCGGGTTACCGCCACCGCTGTGACACATCCCCCCTGACACCGGCCTGGTACCGAGTACCCCACAGCCCTGGGAGGGCGACCCATGTTCATCTTGGCAGAACGTTCCTCAGGCAAGCATTAATAACCTCACTGACATAATACCAAGACGCGTAAGTGCAGGTATTTATGCATGTGGCGTTCATACTTAGTACATACTAAATAAATGCATTCTAAACAAATCAAGATGTTTCGAAAATTTTGTTTCCATTTGTTTATCATCTGCATATCATTAACATATTTATTGACCCTATGTATTCCGTAATCCCTCGACTTTTCCACCTTGGCATTGCAGTTTTTATGTTGAGAAGTGTATAATATAATTATTATTACTAAAAAAGTATTAGTAACATTTTAAAAATCACTGAATCATATCTAGGAGCATTATTGCATTTCTCATGCAAAATTTATTTTTTTTGTAAAGAAGTACTTGCACATTTATACCTTACTTTTTCTTTTGTACAGCAAAAACAATGTAACAGGTTCTCTAGATGTTATCATGATGGCATTCACGGATGCGTCATTTGGAATGCCTATAACAACGGATAGTACTTTATATGTGGGAACAGACATTTATCTACAAACCGTTGCCCCATATGTAGAAGCAGGTGTATTTTCATTAAAGGTACTACGGTGTTTTGCCGCTCCTACCAATAGTCGCAGTGACTCCAAGAGCATAGAGTTTGTGACAAATGGGTAAGATTTTATCTATTTTTTTCAAACATGTTTTTAAGGGTATGTGCACACGTTGCGGATTTTTTGCGGATCCGCAATGGATTTTCCAAGCGGATTTGCTGCAGATCCGCAAGTGTGTGACAAACTAATGTAATTCAATAGGAAAAAAAAAGCTGTGCACATGCTGTGGAAAATTCCGCACGGAATCCGCAGCGGTTTATTTTCCGCAGCATGTCAATTATTTTTGTGGATCCACATGCGTTCTTACACCCATTCCATTAATGAAATCCGCAGGGCTAAAAACGCATGCCAATGCGCAAAGAATCCACACAAAATCCGAACAAAAAAGCGCCTAAAATCTGCAAAAAAAGCGCAGATTTTTACCTGCGTTTTCTGCCAAGAAATCTGCAACGTGTGCACATACCCTAAGGCTGTTTGCAGATGCATCATCCTTTTTACATACGGAAAAAAATTACAATGTTTCAACTGTACTGTGTTACGTATGCCATCAGAGTGTTCATTTTTACGTCTATAAGTCCAATTTGTACATTCATATGGCATCCTTTATTTTACACTGCCAATTTAATAAATAATAAAGGTGAAAAACCTTTTTTATCTTAAGAATTTTAAAGTATCTGTTAAAATCTATGGCATACATTTGGTAACCTGCATGTGATCCATTTTTTACGCCCCCATTGACTTATAATGGGCAAGTCTGATCTGGAATATGGATCAAAATAGTGCATGCTGTGACTTTTTAAACACAGACCATCTGTGTGAAAACATTAATGTGACTACCATATTGACTTGCATTGGTTAGTGTGCTGTATGTATGCTCTCAGTACTGCATACAGAAAGCACATGGGCTTTTAAGCTTTTAGTCATACTTGCCAACTTTAGGGACATCAAGGTGATTTTCAAAGGAAAAGGTTTGGTTTTCTTTTCGTCCTTATGACTTGCCCTTTCACATAGAGCAATCCTTGAATCTACAGCATCTGAATCAGAAAGAGTTCATATGATTCATCTCTCTCCTCTACTCCCTTCCTTTCCCCCTTTGCAAATCCCTTCACTGGCTCCCAATTCTCCAGCATATCCAGTTCAAACTACTAACACTGACTTACAAAACCTTTCTCCTCCACATATCTCCAAACTAATCTCCCTAAATCTTGCCTCACGTAATCTCTGGTCCTTCCAAGACCTCCTTCTCTCCTCTACACGTATTCATTCATCACCCAATCAACTCCAAGACTTCTCCCTAATATCCCCCATCCTCAGAAATTCTGTGTTCCAACACGTCCGATTATCCACCACAATTAGATCCTTCAGACGGGACCTGAAAACCCATCGATTCAAGAAAGCTTACAACCTGCCAAGACCATGCTGCCATACTATCAAGCTGGTTTTTCACACTAGTTAGACCTAAAGCTTTCATGGAATATTCCCACTCTTGCTGAGAAATTACGGACAAAAAGTAAATCCTCTAAATATCTTGTGGACATGTCCTAAAATTATAACAATAGGGAAATAAATCTTTAAATTACTAAAGAATGGCAATAACTCTATGGTAAAAATCCCTCCTTAACTATTTTTTATTTCTCTCAATTCAAACTTGCTCCCTCAGAAGATAAAAATATATTTCAAGTCATGTACGTGCTATAACAAAACTACTTATTTCATCTAAATAGAAGTTTCTTGACGCTCTTACTAGTTCAGACATTATAGAAAAAAGTCCACTCATAATTCCCTGAATAGTCTTTTGTTTTAAGAAATAACTCTCTTAAAAATATTATTCTAGATGGTTTTCCTAGAATAAACACTTCTTGCTAAGCAAGAATAACCTCTCTAAATAAATGTTATTACTTTTAGCCAGAAAATATATAGATTGAAAACCTATGAAGTTATAATTCTGATTATAATATGGATGATCTCTTTTTTATTTCCCTTTATCCTTCTTTCCCTATTAACCATTCCCTGGACCCCTTTTTGTCCACCTTTTCCTTTCCCCTTTTCCTTTCCTCCGAATCTCTTTCCTTGTTCTCTTCGTTGTTTCTTCTTATTTGCAAGTTTTTTTTTCTTGAGGTTGATGTCACAGTATATTTAATTTAATTTTCTCTTTCCCTATATTTTAAAAATCCCCAAATAATAAAACATAATATTTCAAAATGGTTTCAGTAGCTTGGAGCCAAATGCCTTCTCCAATCTAGTACCCTCAAAATGACGATGGCCAAGAATGTTCTTGAGTTTTGAGCTCCTTCTGTAAGTACTTTAAAATAGAGCACTACTTTTGGAGAGTGATGTTCAGGTCACGCCATTCTGCATTTAACTGTACAGATAAGTTTCACCTGGTGGTTTCCTTCTTCCAAGACTTCAACAGGTCATGCATTTTAGATTTCAATGATATGTTCCATCCTCTCTTAAGGAGGTTGTCTGTTTTATTTTTTTACTGTGGGCCTAAGAACTAACAGTGTTGTTAACTACCTGCCTGATCTTCCTGGCACAGATCTCTGCTGATACAGAGCATTAATAGGCCGCTCTGCTCTGTTGATTGACAGTTGGTGCCTTGCTGTCTTTACTTTGGGGAGCAAAAACTCATGCACTACCAGGATGCAGAAGTCCCCCCAAAAAAAGGCGGATGCACTACAGGTGCAAAATACTGATGAAACAACCACTCACAACCTACCAATTCATGGAGGGGGTGGTTACCTAATTTTGAAATTGCACATGGATAAAGTTTGTATAGGGCCCTAGTCAAGCAGTTGTAATGCACAATATTTGGCTCCCATACAATTAAATCAATCAGACTACCCAACACTACAGTGTATAAGTGCACTCCAGAGGGCCAGGTACCCCAGTTTACATAGTCACCATTATTGTGTCTGGCGGCATCCTGTAAAAAAAATATGAATGTGCAGAAAAATATAATATAAATGACGTATTGGTCAATATTTTGGCCAAAATATGCAAGCTCACAACCCATGTCAAGGGTCCTCATTGTCTTGCAAGTCCCTACACTGCAGTAAAATCAAAATCACCGCTAAAGAAAAAGAAGGAAGCAAAAAAATTCCCCAAAATTAACAAAGTGGAATTTTCTTAGAAGTTTTTAAGTTCCTTTTTTTTTTTTCTTTGGCTGTGCTCTTGATCTAAATGTAGGGAGCCGGCTATCAATTAGCATGATGTTGGCAGTCATGCACCATCAACAGAGCAGCCTGGAAGTTGGAAAGCTGCTCTGTTGATGTGAGCAGCAGACTCGCTTGCAGAAATGGTCCTTGACCGCTCTGAGCGTGTGCCTTTTATAACAGGTAGGTAGTTAGAAATGGGCCTGTTAGTTCTTAGACCCATAGTAAAAAAATAAAATAGATCCAGACAACCCCTTTAAAGGAAGTCCACCACCCAAAAATGCTTGTTACATGGGGTGACCGACTGGTACTGTTACTGGTACAGTGCCTAAGAAGATAACTTTTAATTCATATGCAAATGAAGAGGCTTTGTTTGTAACATTGGCGTGGCAAGGAGTATGTTGCATCATTAAGCCTCCTCATTTGCATCTTGGAGCCTTTCCCCAATTCTGATTGTAGTCCTCACTTTCCTGAGTGAGCACTGTCCGAATGATGCCAGCTTGTACGCATCTGCATGCATTCGTCTCCCTGTCTCCTGTCTTCTGACACTGCTGGCTGCACTTCTGGGTGTACAATATTTTGACACCTCCAACTCCAATGCTTGTCTGGAGTAAAATTTATAGCAGATATTCCTTTTGTTGCAGCTGAAGACTAATCTGTGACATTTTGAAAAATTTTGCATTAAAAGCATCAATGAATTCTACCAGATTAAAAAGAAAGGCAAAACCAGTAAATGATGAATCAGGTCCATTGTCTAGTTTGTTCTTCATTCTGTTTTCGAAATCTGAGCATCTTTTATGCTGAACAATCTGCATATATCTGAATGTAAGGTTCTTGTGAATGCTCCTAACTTCAGCATATGCTTCTGTCTTTATTATACAGCTGTCCAACAAGCAATGATAAGATTTTGACAAATATTATATCAAATGGAAACTCTTCAGACGCACGAATCAAATTTCGCTTATTTCAGTTTCAAGGATATGATGATTTGTTCATTTTCTGTGATGTAACCGTTTGTACAGGAAATTGCAGCGTGGTAAGAAAAGATAAATGGAAAAGTTACATTAAACATTTTATGATTTAAAAATGCTTGTGAAAAACTGAACTTCTTTTCAATAGAGAATAAAAGGTTGAGTGGAACATCATATTTTTATTTTAGAGTTGAACAAAAAGTTTTGTAGGACCCTAGTCCAGCAGTCATGTCAGTAGTTCATGGTATGGTGGATCAGAGCGGCTCCTAATTTTCGACATCCTTGGTGCCCTTCTGATCAATAGGCCCAGTATAACATCTTCATTGTGCAAAGATGCAGGCATGACATCATGCTGAGCCTACTAATCAGAAAAAGCACCTTGGATGCCGGCAGATAGGAGACGTTTCATAGTGCTGTATTTCAGCTGCCACAGATTACCAACATGGTTCCTGAACCCTGCATTATTATTTAAATTTGTACCTATTAATTTAAGTCTATTTTATATCTATGCTTGTTTTGGGTTTTTTTAATGTTCTTCATTGTGGACTGATTTAGGGTTTTCAAATATTTTCTTTTGATTTATCAATGGTGACTTTTTTAAAAAGTTTCACAATTTTTCAGCAATAATACTCCAATCCCCCTGAAGCTTTTTTTTAATTTACATCTGTAATTTTTGCAGAAATTTTTCATAATTTTAGCAAAAAATTCCTCTAAGTTTCAAAAAAAGTTAAGTGCATTTTGCACAAACTTCTTGAACCACCTGCAAAAATGGATACAAGACAAAAAAGAAAAGTGACTTAAAAAAAGCCAAATAACAAATTATGCCCTTAGTGCTTAATTACTGTGAGCTGCACACACTATCATCCAGTATTTCTGTTGCAGCCTAGAGTTACTAGTATAATCATATTGAGCACTTGGTCATGTTAGCTGCTGCCTATGCAGAGTGCCGCTGCCAATTATAGTCACCTGTACTGTTGCGTTCTGCATATGTATTGCAGTGGGCAACGAGCGGGCAACTTTATTCTGAACTAGCTGAAGAGCCCGGTGCTGACCGGGTATAGTAACTAACTACGGATAGTTATAACAAATTATGATGATTATATCTATGTATATAAAGCTGAGTGTAGAGCCCGCCCACCCCGCATAGCCACATTAATTATAATATCACACATCATCCTGTCAGCCAGAGCTACCGGACTACTACTCCTAATATCCCACATCATCCCGTCAGCCAGAGCCACCGGAATACTACCCCTAATATCCCACATCATCCCGTCAGCCAGAGCTACCGGACTTCTACCCCTAATATCCCACACCGTCCCATCAGCCAGAGCCACCGGACTACTACACCTAATGTCCCACATCATCCCGTCAGCCAGAGCCACTGGACTACTACCACTAATATCCCACATCATCCCGTCACAGCCGCCGGACTACTACCACTAATATCCAACATCATCCTGTCAGCCAGAGCAACTGGCTACTACCCCTAATATTCCACATCTTTCCGTCAGCCTTGGGTGAGAACCAGAGCGCTGAGTGGAACGGTCCTAACTTCCATACCGGGGATCCCTTTAAGAGAGGCCTGGGGTCAGTACCAAAGTGCAGAGTGGATTTGTCCTCACTTCTGTACCGGGGATCCCTTTAAGAGAGGCCTGGGGTCAAAACCAAAGCGCTGGATGGATTTGCCCTGACTTCAATACCAATAATCCCTTTAATAGAGGCCTGGGATCAGTATCAGAGCATTTGAAAGCAATTGCCCTGACTTCCATATCGGGGATCCCTTTAAGAGAGCCTGGGGTCAGAATCAGAGCGCAGAGTGGATTTTCCCTCATTTCCATACCGGGATCCCTTTAAGAGGGGCCTGGGGTCAGAACCAGAGTGCTGAGTGGAATTGCCCAAACTTCCATACCAGGGATCCCTTTAAGAGAGAACCAGAGCACTGAGTGGATTTGCCCTTACTTGCATACCTATGATCCCTTTAATAGAATCCTGGGGTCAGAATCAGAGCACCGAGGGATTTGCCCTAACTTCCATACAAGAGATCCCTTTAAGAGAGCCCGGGGTCAGTACCAGAGCAATTGAAGGCAATTGCCCTGACTTCCATACCGGGGATCCCTTTAAGAGGGGCCTGGGGTCAGAACCAGAGCGCTGAGTGGAATTGCTCTAACTTCTATACCGGGGATCCCTTTAAGAGGGGCCTGGGGTCAGAACCAGAATGCTGAGTGGAATTGCTATAACTTCTATACTGGGGATCCCCTTAAGAGAGCCTGGGGTCAGTACCAGAGCAATTGAAGGCAATTGCCCTGACTTCCATACCAGGGATCCCTTTAAGAGGGGCCTGGGGTCAGGACCAGAATGCTGAGTGGAATTGCTCTAACTTCCATACCAATGATCGCTTTAAGACACCATGTGGGCAGAACCACAGCGCTGAGTGGAACGGTCCCAACTTCCATACCAATGATCCCTTTAAGAGGGAAGATGTGCCTATGAGATGGAAGATGTGTGATGGGTATATGGGCACGGGAGGGGGGTGATTAATTTCTGTCATGTGCTCTCTGCTCCTTTCTGGCGGGGCAGACAATGGCTGGAAGCCTATGTTCCAGGGGGTGCTAGATTTCTCCCACTCGGTCAGTGTCTGCTGAGGTGTTGTCGAGTGAGAAAACGGTGGCTCATAGCAACTAATCACAGCCCAGCTTCTTTTAAACAGCTCTGGTGAAATGAAAGATGCTTTGTGATTGGTTGGTGATACACACCTACATGCACACACATACATTCAATTTTATATATATAGATTAAGCTAGTGCTTGTTAGGTACTGGCACTCACTGCTCTTGCGCGCTTTATGTAGAAACGGTGCATGCGAGCCACTCAGTGAAGATTCCCGAAGAGCTAGTTCTGCCATCCTGAATCATACCAGCCACAAATTGCGCTCCTGCATAGAATTTGCCACTTGGAGAGACCAGCTCCACACACTCCCATTGTATGTCATATTTTTTAATAACTCCATACCCTGCACACATCTCAAATAAGTGAATCTGAAAAAGTAAATGGAACTACATATGGATGGTAAAATCTAACCATATCCCTCTTCTCATTTAAGCAATGTGCTGAAGAATTGTCCAGCACAAATATTGGAGCTGGCCTTTCGGATAGTCTTTCAGGTAAGTGGTGACACCAATAAAGCTACTTATTTATGCGTTCCAACATCAATGATCTGTGTAATGATCTGATTCTATGTGTCCGGTTATATAAAATCTTAAGGCTTATGGCTCAGTCATTCACACATTTTTACCTGAATTTAAAAAAAAAGATATAACAATTTCCAGAAATTATGCCAACAAACCTGTTACATGCAAATATATACTTGGGTTAAACAACTTTTGATAATAGGAATAACAGTGCAGAGTGTCAACATAAACCTTGGTAAGCCTGAAAGACCTTAACAATAGAAGTGTTATCGGAGCCTTACATATTCAAAAATAAGGCAGTATAAGGCTTCCTTCATGTAGTTTTTCTTTCTTTTGGGACCCAAAAACACACCAAATTAAAGTTAGCCACTGTTTTGTTTCCTAGTCCAATCGACTTTTATTTTGTCTTTTAATGAGTTTTTTTACACGCATTTGGTTCGCCCGCCAGGGCAGTGGGGAACACGATACCGGGCCGGTATCGGAGAGGGAAGTGTCACAGTAGCGGTGACCCGGTCCGTGGCCCTGGGCATCCATGTAAAAGGGGTAGTGTGATGGGGATAAAGTTGTTGAGATGATTCGTGACGCCACCTGTGGTTTCTGGTCAGTTTGACCAGCGCTGCAGGGTTGCTTCTCTGGGACAGATGGTGTGGTGCAGCAATGATGTTGTAGCCCTCCACAGGTAGGGCTGTAGTCCCAGGGCAGAGTAGATGAGGTTGGCAAATGAGGAGATAGTGAAGAGAAGCAGATGGTGCAGTGTTAGGCACAGAGATGTAGCAGTGCTGAGTGGGTTGGCGCAGGAAAAGGCAATGAGACAGCTGAGTGCAGTTCCAGTTCTTTTACTCACGTTCTTGGCACAGACAGGTGCCCGCTGCAATGCTGCGGTCTCCAGATCAGGGGCTCAGCCAACTCCCAGGCAGAGGAAATTAACCTTTCCAGCTCTCCCTTTCGTGTGCCTGTTCTGAACGTCTCCACACTAGCGCTTGTACTGAAGTACTTGTAGTTGTGTGTTAAACCCAAGTTCCTCCTTTCAGATGTTCCTTTGAACTCTACTTGTACGGCAGACAGCTGTAGCCTGCTTCAGGGACTCCTTGCTATCAAGTCCCGTCTCACTCACGTTGCTGTTGTGCCCACAAGTCTTAGGTGGGAATAAAGTGGTGACAACTTCTATTCCTCCGGTGTCTGCTGCAGGACCATCAGTATCCGTACAACCTCGGGGACCGAACCCCGGCCATGCGCTTAGAACTTGAGGAAGGACTCCACTCCGACCCTAGTCCTTAGTTCTCTTCTTCTCCTTACTTTCTGCACTAATCTTTCTTCCTTCTGGAGAATCAGGCTTTCTATTTCTCTTTCCCGTGCCAGCAGCTTCAGGTCACTGAAGTCTGCTGCAGCACCTCCTTCACTCCATCCCTCTCAGGGGATCTTCAAAGGTGCTTTGCTACACTACTATGTTTGTGTGGTATGCAGGTGTTGGAGGCTGGTCAGGTGTTACCATCTTATCTGGAGAGTGGGATACCACACCTCAGGAGGAGGTGCAGTACCTCAGTGGCAACTGAACCCTTAGGGGCGCCACACATTTGTATCACATTTTTTCAGCTGAAGTTTTCAGCTCTTTTTGGTATGCCATTTTTATCTATTTACTGCATTTCTTGTGCAGAGAAATGTACACCAAAAAATGCACCAAATGCTTATTGTAGGAACATTAACTGTAAAAGCGACATCATTTTTATGTGCTTTATACAAGTGTGCTTTGTTATTTTTCATGGTGTTTTTCAATTGGGATAATAAAGCATTTTTTTCTGTACAAAAACCTGTAGGAAATCGCAAAAAAACCCCACATTTATAACGTGTTGTGTTTGGTAAACAATGCCAAGGGCCCGATTCATCCAAGTGTTTACTCAAATGTTCTGGTGTAAATCACCTTGAAATGTTGCTAAGCTTTTACTCAAATCAGAGTTCGACAAAAATTTGGGATCTTGTGCCGTTTTCACATCAGTCCTTCATAGCTATGTCAAAATGGGTAGATCTGAGACAGGGTGCAGCAAATCCTGCCCAGGAACTTCATCAATATTTGTTTCAATTTTGTGGCATGATTTATAACTGGAGTAACATTTCTGGTGGATGAGCATGCCAGTTGTAAGATGTGCCTAACTAATTAAGTGATGTGCACTTCTAAATGAATTAGGCTCATCTTCTTCCAGCAGTCACTTCATTAAGACGGTTGAGCGACCCTACAGTCCATACAGTCTTAGGCTAGGTTCGCTTCACGTTTTAGCCACATGACAGTGGGCAGTGCCTCCAATAGGCCTGGCCTTTTGTCTATAACACTAAAAAATTGGATTCACGCATAGCCGTTCATTTAGCCAATGAGTTTCATGAAGCAGACAGTCACTTTGTGCTCTGTGTGACCTTATTTTTCACAATGTCTGCCTTTTTGGCTTGGTGTTCTTAGGGTTGTACTCATTCTTCTTCATCTTCCAAACATAACGAATGGAGTTCATACCAAAAAAGTTCTATTTTGGTCTCATCTGACCATATGAGCTTCTCCCATGCCTCCTCTGATCATCCAGATGGTCATTGGCAAACTTCAAATGGGCCTAGACATGTGCTGGCGTGAGCAGGGGAACCTTGCGTGCCTTGCAAGATTTTAATACATGATGGTCTAGTGTGTTACCAACAGTAATGTTTGAGACTGTAGTCCTAACTCCTTTCAGGTCATTAACCAGTTCCTACCATGTAGTTCTGGGCTAATTCCTAACCTTTCTCAGAATCATCTTTACTCTACAAGGCGAGATTTAGCGTGGAGCCCCAGACCAAGTAAGACAATACAGGGGAAACACCACTTAGCTTTGCTCTGTTGCGTACGCTCCTAGCAACAGAGCCCACCACCTGTGTGCATCTTCTCCTCCACCCGGATCCATCACATAACCGGATCCATCACCATAGTGCAGCCTTGGAGCAGAGTCCACCACCAGTTGCAGCTGCCCAGTAAACAAAGTCCCAAGGATGAGTCCAGCTTCTGCCAAAAAGTCCAGCATGCTCGAGTTCAACTTTTCTGTCAAGAAGTCCAGCATACTTGAGTCCAGTTTTCTGCAACCAAGTCCAGCATGCTGAGTGCAACTCTAACCATAGTCGCCACTCCACCAAGCCATGCAAGCACTTCCTGCCGACACCATAAAATGCGACTCCACCATGCTATGCAAGCCCTTCTTCCAGACACCATTGTTGAACTCCACCAATCCATGCCAGCACTCCTTGCAGACTCCATAGCTGACTCAACCCCTCTGGCTGGGCTGCCCAGGACTCTCATTCAGCTCCTTCATCAACCAGGCTTGCTTCCCAAATGACGAACTATCAATATCACCCCCGGTGACCAAACACACCTGACACTCTTTTATAGAGCCTCACACCTGATTACGTGCACATTAAACCAAAAGTGTGATACCACTCACCACCACCGGGGCAACTTAGAATGAACAACACCACATGTAATAATTCTAATGGCCACCAGGGGCAATCACACCACTTTGGCACCTAGCCAAAGGAAAAAAAGTTCACTTTGTACATTTAACCTGTCAGATCCAGGCTGGATCATGACAGGTATGTCCCTATAGGGAACAATATAGAGCACATGTAGGAGATCATTAGGAATTTACCAATACCACCAAACACAGGTTTAGTGCATAGGCAACGTGCTCAGTAGCATAGCTACCGGGGGAGGCAGAGCGTGCGGTCACCACAGGCCCCTCACTCAGAGATGCTCACCCAGAGCTACTGCCAATGCTCACTGATATTATTAAGCTCCTCGGTAGAGCAAGGAGACACGATCTTCCTGCACTACTACTCTATTCTGTAGGCCCCTTTAAGCCTATGGTCTACATAATGGCAGATAATGCGCCGGCGTAACTAAAGGACTTCAGAGTCCTGGCGAAGTGATGTCATAGTGTCACCCCGGGACTCTGATGTCCTGTGCATGTGATGACAGCTTGTTGGTCTGACCCCCATTTTTTATTTAACTTAAAATGTGTGGTGGGACTGTGGGGGAAACATAAAGTATGAGGAACCATCATACAGTGTGGCGGCTACTGTTGGGGGTCCTTTTATACATTGTAGAGTCTACTGTGGAGGTGTCACGTGGACCCGTCCTGTGTGACACGACCCGCAGGTCAGCAGCTAAAACAACAAGACATTGCACGTGTAACTGTCCTGTGTGATACGACCGGCAGGCCGGTAACTAAAACAACAAGACACGGGGGAAGGGGAAACAGTTACAATGGTGGGCCCTGCGATAGGGAACGGGGACGTGGAGACCTGCTGCACTCCCCTGAGTCAGTGTCCCTAACACTCCTAACGTACCCTATACAGGCTCCTCACCTGTCGCCGAGCCGGAACTTGTCACCCTAGCACACCCTACACCTATTTCTTGCTAGGGAGCTGGGTGGTGCAGGCACTGGCCCCACCGCTGTACTAATACACACAAGGGAAAATTACAAACAGGGATAACACCACTTAGCTTTGCTCTGTTGCTATTGCTCCCAGCAACAGAGTCCACCACCAGAATGCAGCTTTCCTCCAGAATAGCTGTTACTTCCCCAAGCTTTGTCAGAGCTGCAGGGAACACCTCTCTGTAATTCCTTCCTTCACCAGACTTTACACCAGAGCTCCCCTGAGCTGCTCTCTGTAGTTCCTTCCTTCACCAGTCTTGGTTGGAAATGAGCAATATCACCAACAGTGATTGCAACCACCTGACACTCTTTTATAGGTAAGAGCCAGCAATCACACCTGCTTCATAATCACGTGCACTAAACTAAAGTAACCAGAGTGCAATGACCCTAACGGCCACCGGGGGCAAAACTAAAACTGAAGCCACACAGTGAAATGACCCTAATGGCCACCGGGGGCAAAAACTAACCTTAAGCACACAGCTTAAGGAAAAAAAAGGTTACTTGTGCATTTATCTGTCATAATCCAACCTGGATCATGACAGTACCCTCCCTTAATGAGGGGCCTCCGGACCCTCAAGACCGCTCCTCATGAGGGAACCATCTACAGCGGGGACACCCAGATCCAGAGTTCACCCCTGCAACTACCTGCACGTCAGGTTGATGACAAACCGCTGGTATTGGCAACGTATGTTCTGGAGGCACCACACATCTCCGAAGCGCCGACCTGGGAAACGAGTTGTGTATGTGCATGTTTGGGGGTAACTCGAGCTGGTAAGACTCTGCAACACTCTTCCACTGGATATTTTTTGGTGGCCACCCATACAAGCTCGTTCACTCACAGGTCCGGACCGAACGTTCATTGCCACACATTCTTTTGTCACAAATCGGTGAACTCTTTCTTGGATTGACAACAGAGGCGTCCCCCTGTGTCACCACACTCACACCCCCGCAATTCACCACTGGTACACCACCCTCCAACCCCTTCCACCATGAGGTCTGCACCTCCCAGGGTTGGCTAATGGCGAGGGTTGAGACTTGCCCCTACTCTCCTGCAGCACATCTGCTGCTCTCACTGGAGAGAATGGGGTCAGTTGAAGAGAGACGGCAGAGACAGTAGTCCCTAGGCAGCAGCCCTCACACGACTGCCCCCTGCTGACTACTTCCCTCGCCCGCCAATCAATCACCTCCGGTACTCCGCCAGCCAACACCTCTGCTGACATAGTACCTTGGGAGGGCAAAATGGAGGAAATATACACTCCCTGGTCACCTCCCTCCGAGCGACCAGGGGAATGTGGCTTCTGAGATGGCACAGATAATTTGGTGCACATTGGGCAAGCCTTAAGGACTTGACCAGTCTGCCCACAGTAAAAACATGCCTCCACCACTCCCTGAACCGTAGGCAGGCCTGAACACAAACTAGCTCCTCCTACTTGCATAGGTTCATCTGGAGACTTGGCATGCACTGGGCAGGCTCTCATGAAATGGCCCGGCTTCCCACAGGAAAAGCATACCCCCCACCATGGCGAACCACAGACAACCCCTTTTTTGTACCAACAACACCGGGCTGCTTGGGTTCCTCCATCCGTACTGGTGGGTCCTCCTCCCTAGCAAGGACTACAGGGGGCACATTTTGTGTATGTCTCTCCCTAAGGTGTCTATCCACCCGGATGGCAAGGGACATGGCGGCCTCCAGTGACCTGAGGGTGGCGTACTGCACCAGAGTTTCCTGCAACTTTGGAGACAGACCCTGCACAAATTGACTCCTAAGTGCAGGGTCATTCCACTGAGTGTCAGTGGCCCACCTCCTAAACTCTGAGCAGTACTCCTCAGCAACCCGGGCTCCCTGTTTACACCTACGAAGTCGAGATTCCGCCAGGGAGATGCCATCAGGATCCCCATACACCAGCGCCAAAGCCGCAAAAAACTCATCCATGGACTCTAATGATGGTGAATCGTCCAGCAGGGAGAAGGCCCAGGAATGGGGATCCCCCTTAAGAAGGGACATAATGCTTCCCACCCATTGCTCTTCACTCCCTGAAGAACGAGGGTGCAGCCTGAAGTATAGTTTACAGGCTTGCTGAAATACCAAGAATTGATCTCTCCCTCCAGAAAACCTGTCAGGGAAGGATATCTTGGGTTCTGGCTGAGCCTGTCTCTGAACCAAGCCCCCAAAGCCCACCAACAGCTGCAGTTGCTGCACCAACTCACCGCGCAGCCCCCTAATCTCATCCATAAAGATTTGCAGCATTTGGGCAAAGGTCTGCATTGGGTCCATGGCTCAGCAGAACAAAAATGTATGGTTGGTGATAATGTCACGTGGACCCGTCCTGTGTGACATGACCCTCAGGTTGGTAACTAAAACAACAAGACATGGCACGTGTAACTCTCCTGTGTGACACGACTCACAGGCCGGTAACTAAAACAACAAGACACGGGGAAGGGGAAACAGTTACAACGGTGGGCCCTGCGATAGGGAACGGGGACGTGGAGACCTTCTGCACTCCCCTGAGTCAGTGTCCCTAACACTCCTAACGTACCCTATACAGGCTCCTCACCTGTCGCCGAGCCAGAACCTGTCACCCTAGCACACCCTACACCTATCTCTTGCTAGGTAGCTGGGTGGTGCAGGCACTGGCCCCACCGCTGTACTAATACACACAAGGGAAAAATACAAACAGGGATAACACCACTTAGCTTTGCTCTGTTGCTTTTGCTCCCATCAACAGAGTCCACCACCAGAATGCAGCTTTCCTCCAGAATAGCTGCTACTTCTCCAAGCTTTGTCAGAGCTGCAAGGAACACCTCTCTGTAATTCCTTCCTTCACCAGACTTTACACCAGAGCTCCCCTGAGCAGCTCTCTGTAGTTCCTTCCTTCACCAGTCTTGGTTGGAAATGAGCAATATCACCAACAGTGATTGCAACCACCTGACACTCTTTTATAGGTAAGAGCCAGCAATCACACCTGCTTCATAATCACGTGCATTAAATTAAAGTAACCAGAGTGCAATGACCCTAACAGCCACCGGGGGCAAAACTAGAGCTGAAACCACACAGTGCAATGACCCTAATGGCCACCGGGGGCAAAAACTAACCTTAAGCACACAGCTTAAGGAAAAAAAAAGGTTACTTGTGCATTTATCTGTCATAATCCAACCTGGATCATGACAGGAGGTTCTTTATTCACCATGGGAGCAAAGGTAGAGGCCATTATACAGTGTGGAAGCTAAAATACAGGCCTTCATATGTGTAGGAACTAATGTTGGGTCATTATACAACGTGAGAGCGACTTTTGGGCCATTACACAGCATGAGAGCTAATATGGCGGCCATTATACAGTGTGAAAGCCAATGCTTGGGCCATTATACAGTGTGGGAGCTCATGTCGGGCCATTATATAATGTGAGAGCTAATTCTGGGGCCATTACACAGCGTACGGGCTAATATGGGCCCTTTATATAACATTGGAGCTAATATTGGGCCATTATAAAGAATGGGAGCTAATATTGGGGCCATTATACAATGTGGGAACTAATGATGTGCCATTATACAGTGTGGCAACTAATATGGGGTCATTATACAGCATGAGAGCTAATGCTGGGCCATTTTACAGAATGGGAGCTAACATTGGAGCCATTATATAGGTCGGAGCTAATATGAGCACCTTTATACAGCATGGGAGATAATGCGGGGACCATTTTACAGCATGGTAGCTAATGTTGGGGCCATTATACAGTGTGAGAGCTAATTCTGGAGCCATTAGACAGCTTTAGAGCTAATGTTGGGGGCCATTATACAGCATGGGAGCTAATGCGAGGGCCATTATACAGAGTAGGAGCTAATATTGGGCAATTATGTAGCATGGGAGTTAATGCAGGGGCCATTAGACATCGTGGAAGCAAATTTGCCAGTCATTATATAGCATGTGAGCTAATGTGAGGGCCATTATACAGTGTGAAAGCCAATGCTTGGGCCATTATACAGTGTGGGAGCTCATGTGGGGGCCATTATATAGTGTGAGAGCTAATGCAGGGGCATTATACAGCATGGAAGCTAATGCGAGGGCCATTATTCAGAGTGGGAGCTAATGTGGGGGCCATTATACAGAGTGGGAGCTAATGTGGGACTGGGGGATGGAATGGGGGATGTTATTATTATATGACAGACAGAAGGGGGGTGTTATTACTGTATATAGTGAACATTATTTCTCTATTGGAGGGCATTAAACAGTACGGGGGCTATAATGGGGACAGTATATTGTATTAGGGCCACAAAAGGGGATCTTATGATACATGGGAGCCACAGAGAAGGACACACTGTATGGGAGCCATAATGGGGGTCATTTTTACTCTATAGACGACAGAAAAATGGACACTATTACTGTATGGGGGGCCAGAATGAGAGACTTTATTACTGCGAGAGGTTCACAAAGGGCAGGGCATCACTATTTTAAAATATTTTATTTTTGGAAATATTGTTTCTCTGGGGGAGTAAAGCTGTTCTGTGCAGGCAGGACCGTAATTTGCTCTGGTCGGCAGTGCACAAGATGCACATGTGCAGCAGGATATCTGCCATGCTTGCAGGAGCACCTGATTGATCAAGTATTCTGGATCCCCTGTTATACACGTGCACCTTATTTTTTATTGTATTGTGCCGCTGCCTGCCCTCAGACACACACCCTTGTAAGAAGAGTCTTGTGCCAATAATTGCCGATGCCAGCTGCAAGAATGAAGCAACACGTATGCCACCCCATTAGTTGCCTGTTATCTGTGTCCGTATGAATCTTTATTATGTCATTTCATCTGGTGGCTAGGGGCTATTATTTTAAGATTCTTAAATGCAGGATTTGTCTTGTTTACTTTATGAGCAATGTGGCGAGGGATTCATTATAAGCCCCAGACCATTAGTATAATAATCCCCCACACCACCTACAGTATGTGACAGTAACACTGGCATCAATTGCATTGAATAATCTAATAATAAAATGATTATGTTTTATGAGATTATTAACTGCGGTGCAGAACATGCCAGGGTTACTGTCTGGAGGAGCCTAAGAGTATGTGATGATTATTTACTGCATAGAATGGTTATTGGGTTACTTAGCCACCCCAAGCAGTAGACAGGGTGTGCAGTAAATATTTAGACATCAGAGTCTCCTAGCTAGGTTGGGATACATGTTTGCCAATCATTGATCATTTAATAGCATAGATCGATCTATCAGAAACAGATCATTCTGATCATTGTGTTCGATAGCACTTGGCCTGTTTACAAAGGACAATGTGCTGCCGACAATATTGGATACATTGGAATCCTATTTTCAACAAGAAACATATAACCAACAAATTGTTCAGTGTAGAGCACTGTAGAAATATATGAACCCAGTCTTATCCTACCAGTATTAATACCACTCGTTATCCAAAACATACAGCTCTCATAGAGGGCAGTATTCTGGCCATCATAATATTCGGGAGGGCCATAGGGATGACTGAATGCTCTGCTACTAATATTCTAATAGTACACAACTTGTTTGTTATCCTAAACTATAAAAATAAAATGTTCTACATTTTTTAACACTCTTTCTGTTTCTCTCTACAGGTGCAGACCCAAAGTGTTATGGTGAGTAAGACATTTAAATAAAGACCAAACCCACATAAATATGTGTCCTATCTCTGTTTTTGGTACATATTCTATTTTTATTGATCAGTATATGTGCTATATGACAAAAAAGCACCGTCTCCTCTGTATGATACAACTCTACATCATGGCTGCAGGAGTCATTGTCAGATTAGGACGGTCTCCTACCACACCCTGACAATCAGCTAACATTTGGGGAGCTGCTTACTAGGCATTGGAGTGCTTACACTTACTCTCCAATGTGACATATACTTGTACCTACTGTATGTGCTAAATAAAACTAGAATGTTCTGGGTTCTATGCCAAACTTTGGTATGGTGCACTCCAACAAGATTAGTCACCAGTTCCTGTTCCCCCACCCTTTACTTGCTTCACTTACAGTTCTTCATTACACCTTTTTCTTCAAAGAGAAAAAAATGGTCAGAACATGGAGCAAAATGTGTGGTTTATTACAAGAACATTAGTTATTCAAAAATATAACTATTATCATTACTCATTAAAATCTTTATCAAATAATTCTGAAACAAGTTTTGACCAATAATGTGCATGTGACTGACCCCCAACATTACCTAATTACCTAGACCTCGTTCAGATGTCCGTTTTTTCTCGTAGATAGTAAACACGTTTTCATCAGTGCTTGGTTTGCGTATTTATTTTTACCATCAATGTTCCTTCAGCTTTCGTCTTCTGAAAAAAAAAATTTCAAGTTTCTCCTAATCATTAAACAGTAAAAAATGGGCAGTACACAGATGAAATGTGGTTGAAAACTATGTACTCACCATATTTTGACTGACCGATTGAGTTGCAATGGCAAATTTGATCAGTGAAAAATGGATGTATATCTTTTTTTCTTTTTGTATTGTGAACACTCGGTCTGTAAAACACCCAGGACATTTAAACAATCACATAGACCAGGGGTCCCCAACCTGTAGCTTGGGAGCCACATGTGGCTCGCGGTCCCATGAATTGTGGCTTACGGCTGTCTACCAGCTTGGTACATTGGCTCCAGGTCTATCAAAGGTATGAAGAGAAAATCTCAAAATGGTGAATTTTGTGAGTAGTCCACACAGAAAAGCAGAACTGGATGCACAAATACTGGTCTTAGGGGTTTAGAGATGATTTAAGTATGGTATGCTGGAGACAGGATGATGCTACCTGTCAAAGGAGGTTCTTGAAGATGGATGTGACAGTGTGTTGGGAGTGTTTGATGGGAGAATACTGAGTGGAGTATTGTGGGAACCCTTGGATCTTGGTATTCTGCTTTGGGGTGATTTCTGTGGAAAAGCCTTAGTTATCATTATACCCATAATGGAGGCTTCGGTTGCCACTACAGTGAGGAGGGCAGGAGTGGAATGTAGCTCGCAGCCCTCTATCAGAGCTGAATGTGGCTCTCAACATCAGAAAGGTTGGGGAACACTGACATAGACTATAATAGGTATATTTTATATCCTTGAATAAACACCTATAACAGATTTACATGAAACATAGACATCTGTTTGAGGCTATTAGCGTAGGTAGGATGGCCTGTTCAAAAACTCTATGGCTAGCCCCCTCCAACCAATGCTTCCATTTGTCCAAATCTGTTTTAACAGCCAAAAGTTCCTGATCGCCTATATCAATCATAGTTGGACTCTGCTTGTAAGAATTTCCGAGATAAAAAAATGTGCAAGGTGGAAAGTAACTGTCCTTCTTCTGTGAAAGAACAGTATTTATCTCCACAAAGAGGCCCCCTTACTAAATAATAATGACCCCCACTGTCCCAAATCCTCTAATAGTGTCCTCCATCCTGGCCTCTTCCTTTAATAATGTTCTCCATCCTGGTTCCATTCTATAATAATACCCCCATGCTGTAATAATGTACTCTGTCCTGTAATAATGTCCCCATCCTGTATTAATGTTCCCCATCTTGCCCTTCATCTTGTAATAATGTCCCCCATCGTGGCCCCTTCCTGTAATTATGTCCCCCATCCTGGTCCCTTTTTTTATTAATATCTCTTGTTCTGGCGCTTTTTTCTCCAAGACATTTAAAAAAAATATATATTTTTTACCTTTCACCACTCCCATGCACACATTGCAATTCTTTAATATAGGAAACGGTATTTGAATGAAAAATTGTCCATTTTTTCTGGATGAAAATTGGATGATTTTTTTTATATGCTTGTGCAAAAGCTTCTTTCTGCCGCGCCATGTGTTTGTTTGATGTCTCTGTTTCTTCCTAGTAAGAGTTACTAAACAGCAACGATACAAGCTGATTTGTAACGAGATTTCTTCTTTCTACAGATGGTCCCATTGTAGCTTGTGACACCTGTGGTGGATCATGTGAATTTGGTTCATATTTCTGCATGGATGGAATAGACCCTTGTGTCCCCACAACAGCAAGTGACTGTGTTTCAGAAACCAATGACTGCTGCCCCCCTGGTTATTACTACAACACCTCTGCTTTCTGCTGCACAGGTACGGTATGACCAGATGGAGCTGATATTAATCACATTTATTTTTCTGCTAACTATAGTCCACTAATATTATCACCATCTTTGATCCTATCAGATACAGTAACATGCAATCCTGCATGTGCTGAAGATGAATATTGTGCTTTAGGATTTTGTGTATGCAACCTAGCTATGTACAGAGATAAAAGTAAGTATACACAGCTTTACTAAATCATGCATTCATTATGCTAAACTATATCTTTAGAGGCTCACAGTATCATTCTATTTCTCTTCCAGCTAGGTTATGGATATTAATAATGGACAATAATTTCTAAGTTAAAGCTAGACTGCTTTTTGGCCTATACATTTATGAATGCAAGTTCCTTTCATTTATAACTTTGTCACAACATATAATAAGTACATCACTGATATTAACATTCATACTGGCTAGAATGACCTCTTTTTTCAGGGCAATTTCCTGGTGGAAAAAGTATTAAAACATTTGTGTTTTCCACCAGAATTTACAATTTTTATTTATTATTTGCCATTTTCACCATCTTTCAAAAATGTTGGTGGAACCTCCCATGGCCCCAAAATCTGGTATAGTTTTCACCAGAAATTGAGGTAAATTATAGAGGCTTTTTACTGTAGTGCTCTTTTCATTAAGAATGGTGCAGAACTGCTGAACTTAAAAGGGGGATTCTCAATTTCTTATATTGCTTTAGTTAGTTAGTCATCATAAAAATAAACACATTTACAATTGAATTGCTTTTTCTACCTTCTTTCCTGCAATGAGAACTTTTATCTTTTAGGGCTTGTTCACACAATCACATCTTCAGTCCAAGTGCATGAAAAAAATGGACCAATGTTATTCAACAGGGCAGTGCAGATGAGCGCTTTTATTTTTAGCTAACCAAATCTACGTAAGAAAAAAATCACAGCCTGCACTAGTTTCTTCAATGTGTCAGATGAGACTCGCCCATTCAAGTCTATGCGTGCGCAAAAAAAATCTGATGACATACAGAGCCACAGTGTCACTGTCACGTGTGTCTGGGCGCAGCGAGTACCGCAAGGCGAACCCATATGACACACGTGACCCTGGATACACTGCCTCCAGTTGGGCGAATTTAAATAATAAGACGTGCAGCTGGATACACCGCCTCCAACTGGTGAATTTAGGTATTACACGTATTTATACAATAGTCTGGAAACCCCGCCTCCAGTAAGGTGAAATTTAATAATAAAGGGGAACCTGGGTAACATTAACAATGGTGGGCCCTGCGATAGGGAATAGGGACGTGGAGACCTCCTGCACTCCCCTGAGCCAGAATCCCTGCATTTCTAACATTCCCTATGCCGGTTCCGCACCGGGCGACGCACAGGAACCTTAAAACCCTTAAAACCCTGACTCGCCCTGACCCTAAACCCTCACTAGGGAATTGGTCGGTGCGGAAACTAATCACACCACTGCACTAAACACACACAAGGAAAATTACAATACAGGGGGAACACCACTTAGCTTTGCTCTGTTGCGTATGCTCCTAGCAACAGAGCCCACCACCTGCGTGCATCTTCTCCTCCACCTGGATCCATCACCATAACCGGATCTATCACCATAGTGCAGCCTTGGAGCAGAGTCCACCACCAGTTGCAGCTGCCCAGTAAACAGAGTCCCAAAGATGAGGCCAGCTTCTGCAAAAAAGTCCAGCATGCTTGAGTCCAGTTTTCAGCAACCAAGTCCAGCTTGCTGAGTGCAACTCTGACCATCGTCGCCACTCCACCAAGCCATGCAAGCACCTCCTGCTGACACCATAAACTGCGACTCCACCACGCCATGTCAGCCCTTCCAGCAGACTCCATAGCTGACTCAACCCCTCTGGCTGGGCTGCCCAGGACTCTCATTCAGCTCCTTCTTTCACCCAGGCTTCCTTGACAATGACTAACTCACAATATCACCAACAGTGAACAAACACACCTGACACTCATTTATAGAGCATCACACCTGATTTATAATTACGTGCACATTAAACCAAAGAAACTAAAGTGCACTACCGCTCACCACCACCGGGGCAACTTAGAATGAACGACACCACGTGTAATAATTCTAATGGCCACCGGGGGCAATCAATCCACTTTGGCACCAAGCCAAAGGAAAAAAGTTCACTTTGTCCATTTACTTGTCAGATCCACCTTGGATCATGACAGTACCCCCTCCTTAATGACGGGCCTCTGGACCCTCAAGACCACTCCTCATAAGGGAAACACCTACAGCGGGGACGCCCAGATCCTGGTTTCACCCCACCACCCCCTGAAACTACAGGTTTATGACAAAGGCACTGCTGATATTGGCAATACATGTTCTGGAGGCACCACTCATCTCCACAGCGCCGACCTGGGGAACGAGTTTATGTATGTGTATGTTTGCTATGAGCTGATCAGACTCCACAACACACTTCCACAAGATGTTTTTTGGTGGCCACCCATACATGCTCGTTCACACACAGGTCCGGACCTGAACGTTTATTGCCACACATTCATTTGTCATATTTTGGTGAACTCATTCTGGACTCGACAACAGAGGCGTCCCCCTGCTGTCACCACACTCACACCCCCGCTATTCACCAAGGGACACTACCCTCCAACCCTTTCACCATGAGGTCTGCGCCTCCCAGGGTTGGTTAATGGCAAGGGTTGAGATTTGTCCCCACTCCCCAGCAGCGCACCTGCTGCTCCAAACCTGGAGGAGAAGGGGAGAGGAATATGGAGGAAATATACACTCGCTGATCGCCTTCCTCCACACGACCAGGAGGGGGCGGCTTCTTCGGTGGTATAGAAGATTTGGCATCAGCCCCGCGGACTATAACACCAGTCTGCTCACTACAGGGATGTACCCCTTCACCTCGGGGAACCCCAGACAGCACCATGGGGATCACCAACTCCACCCACCTGTCTGGGTACATCTGCCTGTATGAACAAGTCCCGCTCCCCAGCAGCGACTCTACTGGGCACTTTGCCAGAGCCGCAGGAATATATAGGAGAAATACACTCTCTGGTTGCCTCCACACGACCAGGACGGGGCGGCTTCTTCAATGGTATGGAAGATTTGGCGTGAGCCCCGCGGACTATACACCAGTCTGCTCACTACAGGGACGTACCCCCTCACCTCGGGGAACCCCAGACAGCACCATGGGGACACCAATTCCACCCACCTGTCTGGTTACGTCCGCCTGTATGAACAAGTCCCGCTCCCCAGCAGCGACTCTAGGGGCTACTTTGCGGGAGCCGCAATTTGATTTTCTGGTGATGCCAAAGGGAAGGCCCCAGACCCTGATAACTACTGCTGCAGCGGCTCTAACACACCATGCTGCTCCTCACTCACCTCAGTGAGGCCCAGCAGCAATTACTCACAGGTCTGCACATGGCCAGGACTCACCAGAAAAAAATGTATGGTTGGTGATAATGTCACGGTCACGTGTGTCTGGATGCAGTGAGTACCGCAAGGCGAACCCATATGACACACGTGACCCTGGATACACCACCTCCAGTTGGGCGAATTTAAATAATAAGATGTGCAGCTGGATACACTGCCTCCAACTGGCGAATTTAGGTATTACACGTATTTATACAATAGTCTGGAAACCCCAGTAAGGCGAATTTAAATAATAAAGGGGAACCTGGGTAACATTAACAATGGTGGGCCCTGCGATAGGGAATAGGGACGTGGAGACCTCCTGCACTCCCCTGAGCCAGAGTCCCTGCACTCCTAAGGTTCCCTATGCCGGTTCTGCACCGGGTGACGCACAGGAACCTTAAAACCCTGACTCACCCTGACCCTAAACCCTCACTAGGGAATTGGTCGGTGCGGAAACTAATCCCACCACTGCACTAAACACACACAAGGAAAATGACAATACAGGGGGAACACCACTTAGCTTTGCTCTGTTGCGTACGCTCCTAGCAACAGAGCCCACCACCTGCGTGCATCTTCTCCTCCACCCGGATCCATCACCATAACCGGATCCATCACCATAGTGCAGCCTTGGAGCAGAGTCCACCACCAGCTGCCCAGTAAACAGAGTCCCAAAGATGAGGCCAGCTTCTGCAAAAAAGTCCAGCATGCTTGAGTCCAGTTTTCAGCAACCAAGTCCAGCTTGCTGAGTGCAACTCTCACCATCGTCGCCACTCCACCAAGCCATGCAAGCACCTCCTGCTGACACCATAAACTGCGACTCCACCACGCCATTCCAGCCCTTCCTGCAGACTCCATAGCTGACTCAACCCCTCTGGCAGGGCTGCCCAGGACTCTCATTCAGCTCCTTCTTTCACCCAGGCTTCCTTGACAATGACTAACTCACAATATCACCAACAGTGAACAAACACACCTGACACTCATTTATAGAGCATCACACCTGATTTATAATTACGTGCACATTAAACCAAAGACACTAAAGTGTACTACCGCTCCCCACCACCGGGGCAACTTAGAATGAACGACACCACGTGTAATAATTCTAAAGGCCACCGGGGGCAATCAACCCACTTTGGCACCAAGCCAAAGGGAAAAAGTTCACTTTGTCCATTTACTTGTCAGATCCACCTTGGATCATGACACACAGCATAGCATCTGATTTTTATGGATATATTGCAATTCTGTAACATAGGAAACTGTAAATGATTATTAGCTGCTGTAAATTGTACATGGACTGCACACGGATGATAAGGGAGAGAATAATTGTCCAAGTTTTCTGGGTGAAACTCTGAAGATTTTTAGTGAACTTGTGTGAGCCTACTCTCTTAGTGTACGGCTCATTTTCATGGAGCTCTGCCTCTAGTGTCTGCCCGAGTGAGTAGACTACATAGAGCAGAGAAAACAGAAGAATTAATTGGGTAGATAAGCAAAATGAGCAATTGCAATCCTGCTGAAAATCTATCATTCATGACGTCTTGTTGCTCTTCCTTGACATCTCCTTCTCTGAAATGGAAGCACCTTTCCAGGATACTCATTACTACCACATAGATAGCAGTAGAGGATATTCCCATATATAAGCAACCTATTGTTAACACAAAGAGATAGTCACCTGTATGGGGGAACCAAGATAGATGGTGGGGAAGAAAAACACCACGGTATCACCACTATAGATGTGGCTTCATAAGGGTTTAAAGCCACAACTACACCACGTTCCAAATTATTATGCAAATAATAATAATAATAATAATTTTTTTCTCTGATTTTCCTAAATGGTCGGTGCAAATGACAGTCAGTCTAATAAAAGTCATCACCCGTTAGAGTATACATCAAATTTTATTGAAGAAACCTCCCAATGATCTATATATATAATTGCCTTAAATTGTCTGTCATCCACTTCCGTCTGGATGTCCCTGAATCCCACAATCCATCGCGCCGCACCGGAAGTACGCCGACCGCCATATTGGAATACCCAAGTGATGGGTATTACAATATGTAACCCGCTGGTGGTACCAGGCCCTTCCACAGTACCACCAGCGGGACACCGCCGGGACCCCCCTCCACCGCCAGACCCCCCCGCTGCCGCCGCTGCTGGACCCGCCGCTGCTGGACCTATCGGACCCGCCGCTGCCTGCCCAAACACCTCTATCACAGCTGGCAGGAAAGACCGTGGCTTGCGGCCTGTGCTGGAGATGGGGTGCGGGCGCCCTCTGGTGGCGCTGCACACACGTACTCACATACAGACACACAAGTACTCACATACAGACACACACGTACTTACATACACACACACATACTCACACACACACACGTACATACACACACACATACACACGTACCTACATATACACACACACACACACATACTCACATATACACACACACACATGTACTCACATCTCCAGCAC
The DNA here is from genome assembly GCF_039654945.1 of Dendrobates tinctorius. Taxonomy (NCBI): domain Eukaryota; kingdom Metazoa; phylum Chordata; class Amphibia; order Anura; family Dendrobatidae; genus Dendrobates; species Dendrobates tinctorius. Next base: position 21,228,584 of record NW_027361795.1, on the reverse strand, counting down.
ATGCCGCAAACCACCCTCTTTCCTGCCAGCTGTGACTGCACGGAGGTGGGTGGCAGGCAGCTGCGGGACACACACACGTATACACACACACACATGTACTCACACACACACATGTACACGGACATATGTACACACATACACACACATACTCACACACACACTCCACACACACACTTTCCTCATTCTGCCTTTATCAGCATGAACACATCTGTGCTCAGAATCAGCCACAAATCTCTTCACAGTACGATGATCATGCTTAAGTTCTCATGAAATATGTAATGTTTTCATACATAATCCAAGTCTATTTGGCAGCAGATACATCCTTTTCTTTCCTATATTCCTTGAAACCTGTGGCCTCATTAATAAAGTGGAACATCCTTCTTAAATAGTTTTCCTTTAATTGGGCTCAACTGGTAACCTAATTATCACAGGCATTTGAGATTGATTTCAGTGATCCAAAGAGCCCTGATACACAATACCATCCATGAGTATATTTGAAAAACAAAAAATTAAATCTTTATGAAGCCTAAGGCTATGTGCCCACGTAGCGTTTTTTTCCGGACACTAAAAACCGGACTCCTTCCAAGAAATTGCGCGTTTTTTCGCGCGATTTCACTGCGATTTTACTGCGATTTTCGCGTGCGATATTCAAGCACTTTCCATGTGATTTGAAGCATCGCTTGGAAAGTGATTGACAGGTTGGTCACACTCATCAAACATAGTGAGGCCGCCTATAGTAAAAGATAGAATGTTAAAATGAGAAAAAAATAAAAAATCGGGGTAAGTTTACCTTCCGACGTCCCGCGCAGTCTCAGCGACGCTCCCGTTCCCAGCGATGCCTTGCGAGACCTGTGATGACGTTGGTCTCGCGTTGCTATAGCGATCTCACGAGACCGCTAGAGTCACGCGAGGCTACGTCATCACAGGACCTTGCCACAAGGCATTACTGGGAACGCTTAGGCCGGGAATGCAGCGCGGGACGTCGGAAGGTAAATATACCCCGATTTTTTATTTTTTATTCTTTTTTTACAGGGGTCTGGTACCCAGGGCCTGGAGGACAGTCTCCTCTCCTCCACACCGTGGGTACCAACCGCACATGAGATGCTTAACTTCCCGCATGGCGGGCATAGCCACATGAGGGAAGTAAGCGATTCTCATGCATTCCTATGGGTGCGGAATCGCTGCAATTCTTTGCGATTCCACACAAAAGAATGAGCATGCTGCGATTTTATCCACGATGGGATTCCGCCGCGGAAAAAAGCGCAGCATTAGCACAGCATGTGCGGAATGTCATAGGAATGCATGGGGGGGCGTTTTGTACACGATTTTTAAACGTTTTCACAGCGTTTTTGCTGCGAAAATCGCGGCAAAAACACTTAAAAATCGCACACAGCCTAAATCCAATTTGCATAATAATTTGGAACGTAGTGTAGTCGGCTTAATCTTTTATGTTTTTAAATATCTACATTATTTGCCTGAATTTCAAGCTTATGTGAAATAAGTCTTTTGTTGGTCCTTATTGGACTGATGATATCAGTATAGATACCTTACAATTTACAATTTGCCATTTACTATTTAAGATCTTGACGGTGGAGATCTTTTTTTATCCTAACTTGATCTTGTTCATATGCTATTGCCAGTTTTGCTTTTTAAATGGTTTTAACCTTTCTTGTGTTTTGGCTTGTCTGTTTTTCTAATAAAGGTGGAATATTCATTAATATTTGGTGTATCCCTAAATTCACAAACTTCTTTTTCTCTTCTATGTAGGTAAACGCTTATGTTGAATAATGAATATTTTTGAACATGTTACTATATATTCTAATGATGCAGAGCTGGTTCTTATCCACTTATTTTTGTAAATATTTCTTAGAAAAACAATCAAGGAGGCCAATAATGTTCACTACAACTGTTTGCTTCTGTAGTAACAGAATAGAAACTCCCTTTGTGTAGTCTGGTGGTGCCATCCACAGGACCACATTACAGTATTTAACTTTTACCACTTAGTTCTTGAAAATTTTACAAGTATGTGAACATCTGAAATGTACAAAAAATACATTCCAGGTTGTATTTATATTCAGTATCTTCCATCTAGTTTTGCAAAGATTATGAAATATATGAAATGGTTACTTATTAGTGTAATTTTGTCTGTCTTCTCTTACCCTCCGTACTTTGTCTTTGTTGCCAGCAATAGCGGATATGAACATATCAGTTGTGTGTGATCCTGATGTAATGGTGGTTTCTATCAGCCAATGCCTTCTTACCGCCCTCGGATATAATTACAATGAAATCAGTCTAATAAACAATTCCAGCATCTGTATGTTGCTCACCTATACAAGTTACACTAATAATCGGAGAGTGCAAAGTATGCAACTATACCCAGGGGATGGATGGTGCGGGACTGTGATGACGGTAAGAAAGTTTTGTGTTCTCTATATTTTGCCTGGGTCCGTATGGTTTCAGCACAGTGGTGTGGTACTAGCAGGTACGCAGGATGCAGTGACGAGTCGCGAGTCGGTTTGGTGCTTTTATAATAACGTTTATAGGCCTAAAGGGGACTTTCCTCAGTCTCAGCCTGTTCAACCAAAGGGGGTAACAAGGGTTGCCCTCGCAGGGGCTCAATACAATTCACACAGAGGAGAACACGACTACGTCCGGCGAGAGCCGGTCACTATAGGGCCGCGGTATGGCCAACTACGGGTCCTTAACTATATAGTCAACTTAGCCGTCCTGACATCCCTCGGCGTTCTGGACGATCGTTCTTCGGCGGAGCAGCCGCTGGGCCCAGCTGCTGAAGAGTTGGCGTAGTCTTCGATCGTTCCGCCGCTCCTGTGGCGCTGGGGCACCTCCGGCCCCGGAGGAGTCCTTGGACGAGTAGGCCGCAGCCCCTGGACGGGGGCAAGCAGCAGCGATGCGGGGTGGCTGGTGACAGGCCACCTGTGCAGCTAGCCGCTGCGACGGGGACTCCGCAGTGAGCAGAGGCTCGGCCCTTGCCGCGGACTGGAGCGAGACAGCGGTGGCTGCCGACGGCACTGGACTTGCCACGGCCACTGGTGAGAGCAGGGTGGCTGCGGGTGGGGGGGACAGGCCGCAGCCACGGGCCAAAGCGGGACAGCAATGGCCGCGGGTGACCGCGGGTAGGCCGCAGCCGCGGGCTGTGGTGAGGCGGCAGCGGCTGCGGGCGAGCTGGAGCGGCAGTGGCCGCGGGCTGGAGTGGGGAAGCAAGTCTCGGACGGTCGTCTCGGCGCCGTCTCTCTGAAGTCCTCAGTGAGCGTCTTCCCTGGCACTGGTAAGTCGCTCTAGCTCTCAGTCGCTTCCACGGTCTCCTGCTGCCTCTGTCCCGGTCTGCTGACTCATTGTGACTGGCGCTCCTTTTATACTGGCCCCTCCCCTAGCCCATCTGTCTATCTCAACGATCCATCCCCAAACTCTGTCCCCCGGGAATAGTTTCCCCCGGAACCTAGATGACGGATCCCTTGGTTCCGGCCTGGACACTCGACGGGGGCTGTTCCTCCCACAATGGCATAACTTAAAGGTTGCTACGTAATCTGAGCGGACCATGATGTAGGGAAAGAGAGCCTGAGTCTAACAATATGTGACTTAAAGGAGTGGGCCACTGCTATACATGTCTCTATGATATAAACTAACTCCCATAGATGAGTGCTTCACTAAATCTCTCTCTTTAGCAAATCCTGCTGTAACCTGAACTGCTCTTCTGGTCACATGACCTCTGGCGGGGAATCTCCTGCTTCCTGTGATGTCTCGTCAGATTCTCCTTCACTTGCAGACTCTGGCAGCTAGTGGGGTAGGTGGGGCTTGACACATGGGTGGGCAGGGCTGCATTCAGCAGAGCTCACTCAGTATCTGCGAATGCCACCATTTCTCTCTCCTATCTGTATATATATGTAGGTACGTGCGCCGACTGGGGGGTGGTCCCTTTTTCGCCGCAGACAGAAACCAATGTGCGTTCAAGAGGTCCTCTTTATTGGCTGTCCTCTGCACGACAACCTCCATGCACAGGCCCGGGTACCTTTCACTTCTCCTTTTCTTCTACAGTGACATCCCTCGCGGTTCTTTCACTGTGGCTGCCATTAGGCCCACGGCCACAGCGCTTCCCCTGTCTGAGTCCGTCCGTCTGGTACCCCCGGGCTTTCTCTGTCCTGCGGCTCTCCTGTCAGGGCCACCCCCCTGACTGTCTCTTTCCTCAGTCCCTTCCGGAGCTTCTTCTCTGTCCGTCTCTTCCTTCTGTCTCCTCTTCTCCTGAGCTCCTCCTCCTGGACTGGCTTGCTTCTGGAACCCTCTGCAACTATTTATTCCTCTCTCTGGAAATTCCCCTCTAGAGCTCCTGTAACTCCGCCCCCATGACTCTGCGGTTTCGTAGCCTTAAGCTGTTGTTAAGCCCTTTCCTCACTGCTCCCTGCTTCCATCTTGTGGCCAAACTACAGTACTACACCGTCTTCTTTTCCTGCTCTTCTTGTTCTCCCCCTAGTGGCCAAACCCAGTACTTCACCATCTTCTACTGTCTCTAGCTGTCTCCCACATCCATATATAGCAGTCCACGTCAAGCACTTTTATGGCACATTGTACATTCACCTTGCTACTGCAGACAGGTCCATAAGTCAGTCCACTTCCCTACATATACAGCAAGGTGTATATACATGTACACATACTGTTGTACACCCTGTGTAATCTACAGTATATACACCCTGCTGTATTCCCTTTTATAACATGAATATTGTCTCTTACTAATATATATAGTGAGTACACCAGCACCCGCAATCAAAGAACTCAAGATGCAGTGCTGACACACTGCTGCTGGAGATAAATTATGGCTCTGCGCACCATGTAATAGTATAACAATGACCAGTATAAAGCAAGCAAAGAATCTCTGCGCTATTACTATAATGAAGACAACTGCTTAACAGGCGATGCCATACACCAAAGACTGAATTAATCTAGTTGCTATATCCATGGGACAACTACTATGGGTCTTTCATCATATGGACACACGCAAATCTTTTATAACACACGGTGAGGGTATTTTAACTCCTATCTCTCACCTTAGTTTGCTATTTATATTTTGCTCCATTTGGCAACTTTATTTTTATTATTTAATCTGTGATAAAGCCATCATTTTCCTACAAGGTATTTTATACATTTTCAGCTATTAGCAATTTAATCAGGTTGTTGCTTTTAAACAGTTGTTTTTGGTGTACGATATTGCCTGTGTTAATCAATTGTCTTCATTATACCAATAGCAAGGAGATTCTTTATATTCAGATCTCTCCCCATTCATACATTGATCCATCCCAAATTCCATGCTAGTATGGGGGAGTAGGGGATGATCTTTATTGTCATGGTTGTTGTAATGGTGCTTTGTGTATTATTTCAATTCCTTCAGTGTCATATACAATAGATAGGGATGACCCTGTGTGTAAAGATGGGGGGAGGGGTGTAGGCCGAGTCACATGTCTGTGTGCACTGCTGGCTTGCAGCCCAGAACAAGGACTGATGGAAAATGTAGTAAGAAGGGGAGCAGATGATTCAGAAGAGGAACTGATTGTTATGACATCATAGCTGGACTCACTATGACAACGGAAATCTAAGCAAAAAGGCATAAAACAATATTAAATTTATCAGAAAATGTGTATGGGGCTCTTAAGGGCATTATCCTTAAGCATTTAGGGCAAAACTAGTAACTGAGTCAAGGTAGTGGACAACCTCTTTAATAGACTGTGTTTTGCGGCTTCAATGCAATCAGTGTTTTATCAGTAGTAGATTATCACTAGAGGACTAGGTGTCTTGTGCCTCCTGGTCCAACCACATCCCCATCATGGATTAACAGCTTTCTGTCAAATACAATGTACACTTTAAGCTGCCAATCAGTGGTGGGGGTGGGGTTATACACAGCTCAGCATTCTGAGCTATGCTAGATTTGCAAGGGAGAAAAATGTGATTCGGTGACAACTGCTGTACTCAGTAAATTAAGTGATACATCGCTTGAATCAGGCTCTCTGTTATGCTGCTATTACATTACATAACAAAAACCTGATGATTGATTCTCATTAATGGTATCACAGTCCTGTGCTCGTACACTAGGAATGGTGCTCCAGGATGATGCCCTGCAGGCAATTGCCCAGGGCCCCAATCCCCAAAAGGGCCACTGCTGAGACTCTACTGTGCTGCAGGTTCAGTATACCAAAGAGTGTGTCTGTAACATCCAGTGTATGCCTATAGCGCTCAAATTTAAAAATGCTTGGAACACAAACAAGTCCTCTTCAAGTCCAAGTCCAAGTTCAAGTCCTCTTTCTCTCTGAAGAGGCAATTTGCATATTAAATTTCCCAGAGAAGCATTGCACGGCGAATAAGCCTCCTTACCTTGACAAGCCAGAGCTGGTATGTCACTCTCCACAAGGAGAAGCCTTACCCCTTAGACCTCAGTCCAGAGCCTCTCACCTAGCCAGATCAGTTCTCATACTTTGCACTGACGAGGGCCAATAGCCCAAAACACCGTGTCTGCAAATTGAGATTCTGATTTGGCTTTTATCCTAAGTCATATTAAAAGACTCGTTAAAGGGTTGATTGTGACTTGTAGGATCGGTACTACCAACAGGTGGCGCTATAGAGTTCAAGTCCTCTTTCTCTCTGAAGAGGCAATTTGCATATGGAACACAAACAAGCATTCATAGCTATAGACATGTCAGCAATCACCCACCGAACAAGCAAAATATTCAGATAATTGGTGATTTGATCATTTATTCCGAACCAAAAATAATCTTTATTGGCATCCCATTGCTGACATGTAAATAGGACACAAGCTGCCAGAAATGTCAGACTGAACACGGACACAGCGATCATATTGGGCATCTTTCTAGCCCCATCATTCTTTGTCAGCTTTTGCAAAGAAGCCAGTAAACAAGCACTGAGTGTCTTGAATATAGTCAAATTAGTACGTGTAACGTTGTGAAATCGATTTATGTAAATGTACCCTAAATCTTCGTGCTGTAATACGTTAGCACTTAGGGCTACAATGTTATTTCAGCCACAGACCACACTTTGTCTAAAAGTGGCCCTGCCTTTGTCATTACCAGAGCCCGGCGTCTGACTTGGCGCTGGAAGAGAGAAATGCGTAAAGTCCAGCAAACTCCATTCCCCTGTGCAGTGTTATTTTCACAGTAAAATGTTAGCGGGATCCCTTAAGATCTTTTAGTCTTTTATATACAACCAACCAAAATGGCTGTCATGGACTAATGTTTTCTTAGAAAAGTATATTGTATATTGATTGCACTGGCGAGAACTTGCATTATTTTGTCTCCTCAGATGGATATGGACTATTTTTACTATTCCAACATAATTCACATTGGTGTTCAGGATAAAAGCATAATCACAACGTACCCAACTACATTTCAAGTCACTTGTGCCTACAGGAGGAGAGAGCAGTTAGCGTTAAACATAACTTTGTACCCCGTAATTAGTACTATGATGTTGCCTTCATGTCTATTTTCTCTACAAGACTTTATGTCAGTACACGAAATTATCACGTTATCAAGGTAAAGATAACAATTTTCTTATACTTTATTGGTATTTTAGATGTTTTCCATACACCGGTATAATCTACATATTTCAAGTAAATGAGGAAAAGGGAGAACTATGAAAAATTATATTTTAAAAGATAAATTTTATTAATAATTGCAAAAAGTAATATAAAATTGGAAATTTTATAAACTGTATATTACGTATTGACCTGAACATAAAGTGGATGATACTTTTGTATTAACCGTATATTTTGGTCTTGGTTCACTAAAATAACCAATGTTCAATGTCCAGGGTGTCGTCAAATTTTAGCCAAAAGTCCCTTATCAAATTAGTTGGCTAAACCAAGAGATAATTGGTTTATTCTTACTCTATAGAGGGTTGGCGGCCAAGTAATAATATGTCTACATTTAATAGAGTACTGGCAGGATGAAGTTGGGGACAAAACAAATATAATGAATCTAAACTGCAAATGTTGTCCCTAACTTGTCTCCGATGTAGTTGAGGCTGATAGTAATTAGTGATACTGTGTATCGTAATTGTGAACACGCTGTCAGCATTGTTCCTGACTACACTATGCTGCCTACGCTGGACAGTGGTAATTGAAGATGGTACAATGTATAGTGCACACTGTCCATGTGCTGTGTGTGTATCACTGCTCTGTATACACCACAGCAAGTTTACTTCTAGCTGTGCTGAGTTAATATTGTGGCACTACTGTCTGCTAACTTTCCCTCAATATTCTGTCCTTGATGCGCGTTTCGCGATATTACCGGCTTTTTCTAAGGCTCTAGTGTGGCTTCACTATAGTATATGTTCTAATAATAGATAATAAGCTAATTAAATGATCCCTTGGTTTAGCCAACTAATTTGATAACGGACTTTGGGTAAAATTTGATGACACCCTAGACATTGCACATTTGCCTTCTTAGTGGACCAATGCCAAAATATACAGTTAATATAAAATTATGATCCACTGTATGTTCAGGTCAATACTGAATAAACAATTTATATAAATTCCAATTATTCCAATGTTAAAATTATTAATAAAAGTTATATTTTAAAACAATATAATTTATTCACACACTACCCCCTTTTCCTTCCTCATTTCCTTGCCTTTTTTTACTGGTGTACGCTTTTGTGAATCTTTCTCAAATCTGTAATTTTGCTAATATTGCTGTAAAATCTACATATTTACAGTCAATACTAAATCCATATCTAGTTTTATATTCAGAGTGTCTAAAGTACACAATCATCCTTTAGGCATCTGTAAATGTTTATTACGGTATGTAATTTAGTGTAGAAACATGAAAAATTACCTGTAACATTTCAACATTTTTCTCCACTGTGCATCATTTCCTTAACTGTACATTTTCTCCCTCCATGATATATGTCATAAACTGGCCACATGCTGTATGTATATGACTTATATTTCCTTATTCCATCATAAACTTGCACTTTCAGGTCATCCTCAAATTAAGTAAAGAAACTACAGTCTGCATTGATATTTTTGCCATCAATAGTACACAGACTTCATTAGCTCAATCTTTTGGATCTTTTAAAAGGTCGTCTAGTATGTAGATATTGATGACCTGCGCTAAGAATATGTCATCAATATCATATCAGTAACACCCATTGTGACACTCTACTCCATACAATCAGGTCCCATGGCAGCTGCAAGTAAAGACTATATGAATCCAGGACTCCACAGCTCTATACACTGTGTATTGTCTGTTCTCGGATATTGGAGATCAGATTCAATTAACTTCAAATAGAGATGAGCTGCAGTTTCTGATTATGACCACTGCACAGCATACAGAGCTGTGGTGCAGTTTGGGCTTTTTCCAAAATGCGCACGTGCGTCGGGGTGACGGCATAAACACTCACCATATAATTTCCCCACATTGTTAAGCATTTTTTCCTGCAGGTTATCTATGCCTAGAGATTTTGGATACTGCTTCATACACTGACACAATTTATTTATTCTTTCTGCTTTTACTCCTGGACAAATACTGTGAGAACACTGTTCTTGTACTAATATGCAACCTTGTGGCTATTTCATAGTATTGTCCGAGATGTATATACGCTTTCCCACCAGTCAGATGTAAGAATTATATGTATACATTGAACTAATTTTTTGTCATGTGTCAAATCCAAGCCCGGTGTCGCTTGTTTTTGTCTTCATCAATTACTCATCATACATTGTGTATTGTTCACATTTTTTTTATATTAGTAAGAAATAAAGTTTTAAAACTTTTTGTATTAACATGACTGTTACTCTTATTATATTTGAGTTTGGTGCACAGTGCTCCATTTTTTTGTAGGATCAACATATGTTTTAGATAGTTTTATATTTTGATAGACCATACTTTTATGATTCTGGTCATATCAATTATGTTTTTTATTATTTTCTTTATTCCTTTATTTTAAAACTTGGAAAGGGGAATTATTTAAAAATGTTACTCTTTTTATATTTCAAAATCATTTTTTATTTAATTTTTTGCTTTCCTTTTTGGTCTCATCCTTCTTATTTAATAGTGGAAATGGCTATATCACTTGAGAGAAGAACCAAGATGGGGCGATAGGGGCCTTCAGCTCGCCCCCAGCTGCCATAGCAACTTATCCATACCTAAATTCAAGGGTACCTTCTGTAAAGTTTGTGTTCAGAATAAACAGATTTTCCTATTATTGAGATATGAGATGACAGTTGGACCTCATAAAGTTCTATGAAGAGAGAAAGGGGTAGAATAATGAGGAGCTAGAGGGACAGACACAGACATTCTGCAGCAAGTTCTCCTGAAATGACAAATGCAGTTTGCAAAACTTACATTTATTTACAATGTGTTAAACTTTTTTTTTTTAACAGCATAAACCAATCCGTTTACAACCTGCCCTCTCCTGGAGATGTAAACCAGCCTATAATATATGACGATCTATGTGCACATACCTGCTGGTAAGTTACCTCAATAACTAAATGGAATGAGAAACATCTTTTATATTGTTTTGAATTTAAACAAAACCATAGAAATGGGTCAGCACAATTTTTGGTATACGTGTAATGGGTAGGTACATATTCACACTGTGGCCATTAACAGACAATAATCTACAATAAAAACAATGGGTAATTACCCTGCACTAAGTAAATAATAATTGGTAATTAGTACATGTAAATAACATAGGGTACTTAGTTTTCACTCTTTTGATCAAAAGAGAGTAAAGCCATCCCACCGTGACAAGGTGTAACCAATCAGGATAGGTTCTAACTCTTAGGTTATGTTCACACATTGCAATTTTGATGCCTTTTTTTACTGCTTTTTTATGCAAATTAAAAGCTGAGTTTTACAAAACAGGCAAAAGCTATGAGATTTAAGAACTCTCATGCACACACGTTGTTTTTTTTTTCCTGCCAGAATTGGGAAACTACTGTGGTTTTGAAAACTGCAGCATGTCATTTCTTTCAGCATTTTTGCATCCATAGAAAGCAATGAGAAAGAGCAAAAAAGCAGCATAAAATGCAGCAAAACCTGCTTTTTTTAAGCAGCTTCTTTACCGCCAAAAGAGCAGGTGTCTCGGGAATACCGCAACAGAGAGGGGCCGGAAGATCACGGCGTCTGTTTTCACGAACTCCTGCACTTGTAAGAAGTACTACTACTTGGAATAGCGCAGCAGTTCAATGTTGGCCAATCCCCTTTGCTAAATATGCTCGCCTTTTGAACTTAGGAATTGCCAGTGGCTACTTTCACACTTGCTTTTTTTTGCAGCGCGTTTTTCCCGCAAAAAAACGCATGGAAAAAACGCATACAGACGCATACAAATGCTGCATTTTTTTCAAGCATTTTTATGCGCATGCATGAAAAAAACGCAGTGTTTTTATGCGTTTGTATGCGTTTTTAGTGTGTTTTTACCGCGTTTGCGTTTTTTTCCAACATTAGTTGGCCTCACCAAAAAAATCAAGATAGGGTTAGGATTAACACTAACCCAAACCATGACTTTACTAACCCTAACCCTTAACCAAACCATACTAACCCTAACCCTTAACCAAACCATACTAACCCTAACCCTAACCCTTAACCAAACCATACTAACCCTAACCCTAAACCTAACCCTTAACCAAACCCTACTAACCCTAACCCAAACCCTAAACCCTAACTAACTCTTAACCAAACCATACTAATTTAACCCAAACCCTAACCCTAAACCCCCTTAACTAACCCTAACTCTAACCCAAACCCCTAATTTCCATTGTCTAACCAATGGTCAACAAAAAAACGCATGCGCAAAAAAAGCATACATGAGCATGCCAATGCGCACATATGTGCACCCATAGACTTACAATGGGTGTCTTGCTGTAAAAAAACGCATTGCGCGCGCATGCGTTTTTTTGAGGCAAGTCGGACGCCCAAAAAATGCAACAGGATGCATTTTGTGCACCCGAGCGCACACCACAGAAAAACGCATGCGTGCAAAAACGCATACAAACGCACGTGTATGCGCACATAAGCGCATCCCATGCAAAATATAGGAAAAAAAGCGCATGCGTTTTTTAGCACTAAAATACAGCGCAAAAAAACGCAAGTGTGAAACCAGCCTAAGGGGCACACAGTTCGTGGGATGCAGTGAGTAACCGGAGACAGAAGGGGTTAACAAGGATTTACTGGACAATCAATAACAAGTAATACTCCACGCAGGGAGATAAAGGCAGTCAGCGAAAGAATATACAAAATAAATGGGACACTTATTGGTTGCAGTTCTGGCAAGGGGAAGGATGGAAAATCTCCCGGCAGCGTCTCAAATGATGAACAAAGTCTCTTGCTCTGCTATGAAAAACGAGTAACACTGCCACCCGACAGTGTCAATGGATGCAGTCCTGCTTGGCTTGAGTGCGCTGGAACATGAAAACAGTCCTTTATGTGGATGCTTCAAAATGGCGCCGGGCACGGGTCGTGAGCACGTGTACAAGCCACAACAGCCAGTGGTCTCTCAGAGTAGTCTCTAAGCAGTTGATCCGGTATCTTGGCTAGCATAGGGGTATTCAATAGTGCGGGTACAGACGGTAACTTAATAGCGTCACAAGAAGTCTCAAGGTCAGCACACAGAGGTCTGGGAAAAGTGGAGTTGTCAGTATAAGCAGCGGAGAGGGAGTCAACCGTCCCCTGTCGCCTTCCCGCCAAGTCTGCCACATTCCCGCGCTCAGTTCTACTTTTGTACCCCGCGCCCCCTGCTGTCTGGCAGAAAGGTCTCTCCCTTTCAGAGGAAATCTCTCCTGCCAATAGTGGTGACAGCCCCGATAATTCCGGCCTTAAAGGACACTGCACACAGCTGACTCCATCTTGACTCGTCTTCTTACACCCCCCTATTTTCACTCACCATTCCACGGGCGAGCCATCTTGAGCATAGCTGGAGATTTTAGCGGTTTGCCGCCAAATGAATTGATCCTGATTGTACCAAATGGGGGCTGTCCAGCTGTTGTTCATTCGGAGTGGCGTAGATTGGAAGGAATAGTGGAGTCTTCTTGTGGAGACAAAGCCGAATCTGCATCCGCCATAACGCTTGCTTCTGGGGTCTCGGGACCCTAATCTGTAGACATATCTCCAGATGGTTGCACAAAATATTCCTCTTCTTCATCCTCTACAGCCATAGGAGTTACCTCCTCAGGAACTTTAGGAGCTCCTTCCCTCAGGATGGGATCTTCCGAGAGGCATGGCCGGATCATATTCCTATGGACCACCCTAGTGGGCGCATTCTCTTCTCCTTCTGGAAAAACCTTGTACACAGGTCCTTCCGCACCGACCCGACGCTTCACTCTGTATGACCTACTCTCCCATTGATTTTCCAGTTTGTCATGGGGATAGTTTTCCCGCACCAACACCCTGTCACCCACCTGAAGATCTGTCCCCCCGGAGAGGAAGCTTCTCAGAGTGCCCCAGCTCCCGGAGCCATGTCAGGACCAGACTATTTAAGGTCTGTAGACGGTGACGATGTTCTCGGACCCAGGTAGACAGCCCTGTCTGTGGGTAGTTCTCTCCTGGTTCCAGTTCCAACTCCGTGACTTTTTTCCCTGTTCAGCCGAACAACAAGGAGCAAGGCGTGTGACCGGTGGTTTGATGGACTCGATTGTTATAGATCCACACAAGTCCAGAGACATATTCTGGCCAGCTAGCTTTTCTATCCTCTTGAAGAGTTCTTAACATCTGAATCAAAGTGCGGTTAAATCATTCACAGGCCCCATTTCCCTGAGGATGATATGGTGTGGTATGTGATCTGTCGAACTGGTAGATCCACTGCAACTCATCCAACATTTTTGCCTAAGAAACAAGCCCCTTGATCCGAAAGGATCTGCTGTGGGCATCCATGTACCTGAATTAATTGTTTACAGATTGCATACGCAGCAGTCTCAACCATCTGATCTCGGGTGGGTATCACTACCGCAAATTTCGTGAAATGATCTACCATCATTAAGCAGTGGTCATATCGTTGATGAGCTGGCCGATCGTTAAATAGTCAACGGTCAATAGCTCCAGGGGATGGGAGGTTACTATAATCTGCACAGGAGCTCTTTGTTCCGGGGATAGAGTCTACAAGCTTCCTCGACTGCTGCTCTCAGTCGTGGGTGGTAAATGAACGGTTGGAGCCACTGAAACATTTTTTCAAGGCCAAAGTGGGCCCCTTTTTCATGAGCTTTGGTAGCCAGAGTAGGCAGTACTGCCTCCATTATTACCATCTGCCAGGAAGCCCCCAGTTCTACCAGAAGTTGAACCATCCGGTATAACAGCCCGTTTCTCATCTGGAGGCGCTCAATGTTATGAATGGGTCACCGAGGAGGATGGCAGGACCAGGCTAAGCCACCAGGAAACCAGAGAGGTTGGTAACTCAGTGGATTGCAGACCCCTGATCCTAACAACACAACTAGCAGCAGCCATGGAGCATTCCTACGATGACCTAGATGCCTTGGCACAGCCGGAGAACTAACTAAGCCTAAAGCCAAAAAGGTGAAATCTAAACTGCCCCGGAGCAGACCCCCAAAGGAATAGACAGCCCCCAAACATATATTGTCGGTGAGACCAGATGAGGCACAAACACAGGCAGAAAATAGACTGAGCAAACAATGGGGCCCAAACTGTCTAGATAGGACAGGACAGAAAATACACTGTCTGCAATCACTCAAAAACCCTAAAATATCCAACACATCTGATATGCAAAAAACCCTGAGGCCACACGACCTCACCCCTGCTAGATCAGCACTCTGGTGTGAACTGGAAGCAAAGCAAAATATACTAATATAACAGGGGACTGAACAAACTAACAAAAGCTGTAACATATGGAGCGGGGCCCAGCGCTGCCCCCAGCAGGGAGTACGGTGAACCCTTACAGGAGGCAGGAGTGTTATGATTGGGTCACCGAGAGGAAAACAAGACCAAGCTAAGCTACAGAAAACCAGAGAGGTTGACAACTAAGCGGATTGCAGACCCCTGATCCTATCCACACAACTAGCAGTAGCCGTGGAGCATGCCTACAATGATTCTAGATGCCTCAACACAGCCGGAGAACTAAATAAGCCTAAAGCAAGAAAAGGGGAAATCTAAACTGTCTGTCATGATCCATGCTGGATCAGGACTGATAAAAAGAACAGGTAACCTTTTTTTTTTCCTAAGCTGTCCTTAAGGTTGGTTTTTGCCCCTGGTGGCCTTTAGGATTATTGCACTGTGGTGTCGTTTGTTCTAAGTTTGCCCCCGGTGGTGGTGAGCGTCATTGCACTCTAGTTTCGTTAGTTAAGTGCACATGATTATAATGCAGGTGTGATTGCTGGCTCCGCTATAAAAGAGTCACAGGTGTTGCAATCAGTGTTGGTGATAGTGTTCATTTCAACCATCCTTGGTGGAGGAAGGAGCTGGAGAGCGTTTCTTGCAGCACTGTCTTATCCCCTGGTGTGAAAGGAGTCATAGGGGTTTTCCTTGTAGCTCTGACAGAGCTTGGTGGCAGCGATTCAGGAGGAAAGCTGCATGCCAGGAACAAGTGCAACAGAGTAAAGCTAAGTGGTGTTTCCCTGTTTGTGTTTTTTCTTTGTGTGTATTAGTACAGTGGTGGGGCCAGTGCCTGGGCCACCCAGCTCCCTAGCAAGGGATAGGTGTAGGGTGTGCTAGGCCGACAGGTTCCTGATCGGCGCCCGGTGCGGAACCAGCATAGGGAACGTTAGGAGCGTTAGGGACACTGACTCAGGGAAGTGCAGGAGGTCTCCATGTCCCCTTTCCCTATCGCAGGGCCCACTGTTGTAACTGTTTCCCTTCCCTTTGCCTTGTTGTTTTAGTTACCGGCCTGCGAGCCGTGTCACACAGGACAGTATCACGTGCTGCATACTGTTGTACTAGTTACCGGCCTGCTGGTCGCGTCACACAGGATGGGTAAACGTGACACTGCCCCAGAGCAGACCCCAAAGGAATAGACAGCCCCCAAACATATATTGTCGGTGAGACAAGATGAAAACAAAAACACAGGTAGGAAAATAGGCTGAGCAAACGATGGGGCCCACACTAACTAGAAAGGACAGGAAAGGAAAGACACTGTCTGCAATCTCGCAAAAAAACCCTGCAAAAATGTCCAACACTTCTAATATCAAAAACTCTGAAGTCACTAGACTTCTCCCACTATATCAGCACTCTGGCATATTCTGAAAGCAGAGCAAAAAGAGGCCAATCTAATAAGGGACAAAAAACAAACTGACACAAACAGTAACATAAGGATGGAAATTCAGCACAGCCCCAGCCGGGGCTGGCTGACCACGCAAAACTGAATAGACAAAACCAAATCAAATGTGAACAATTGCAAAGAACACTTAGCTTGAGCATGCAGGGACTGAACTGGAAACTAAGACCTCAGGAAGCAGGAAAATCACCAGCAGGGATAGAGGGAGTCGGCTGTCTTAAATCCAGTCAGAGACTCCAGATGTCCAATCGTCGTCCTCATTATCAGGTGGCACGCCTCTGTCAATTAGTTCAGCTCCATTACCTCCTGTAACCACCAGAGGGATTCCGGAAAGAGAACTTGCGACTCCTCTGTCAATATAACCAGCTCCACTACCTTCACTAGCAACCAGAGGCAGGCCAGAAAGTGAATCCACAACACAGGAGACTGAAGAGCTCAAAATGCACAAGGAGGAAATCACCAGCAACCATTAAGGGAAGCCTGCTCACTTATATGCTCCCAGCCAGTAATCCCAGATTGCCAATCATCATCGTCAGGGGCCAAACCTCCATCAGACTGGCCAGATCCACTACTCCCAGTAACCACCAGAGGGAGCAAGGGAATTCACAACAGTACCCGCCCCTTGAGGAGGGGTCACAGAACCCTCATCCACTCCACCAGGCCGATCAGGATGGGCCCGGTGAAAAGCACGAATCAATCTCTTGGCATGAATGTCAGAAGCAGAGACCCAAGAATTATCCTCCTGGCCATAACCCTTCCATTTGACCAAGTACTGGAGTCTCCGTCTAGCCAAACGAGAATCCAATATTTTCTCTACCCCATATTCCACATTACCCTTAACCACTACAGGGTTAGGGGGTGCCGCCATGGGAACTACTGGCTCCACAAATCTTTTCAACAAAGAGTTATGAAAAACATTATGAATCTTAAATGTAACTGGAAGAGCCAAATGGGAAGAAACAGGGTTAAGGACTTCCAAAATCTTATAAGGTCCAATAAACCTTGGCTTGAATATTGGATATGAAACCTTCATGGGAATATTTTTTGAGGACAACCAAACCATATCACCCAATTTAAACCGGGTACCAATGGTCCTATGCCAGTTGGAAAACCGTTGGGACTTTTCCTGAGTGGGACAACTTATCCACTACTTGGTCCCAAATCTGCTGCATTCTCTCTACCACAGAATCCACACTTGGGCAGGCAGAAGCTTCCACCTGCCCCAAAGAAAATCGAGAATGAAACCCAAAGTTACAGAAGAAAGGAGAAATCAAAGTGGCAGAATTAGCCCTATTGTTTAGCGCGAATTCGGCCAAGGGCAAAAATGAGACCCAATCATCCTGATCAGCAGATATGAAACATCACAAATAGGACAACAAAGTCTAGTTTGTTCTCTCAGTCTGCCCATTGGTCTGAGGATGAAATGCAGAGGAAAAAGATAACTGAATTCCCAGTTTGGAACAAAAAGCTCTCCAAAATCTGGAAACAAACTGGACTCCTCTGTCCGATACAAGGTTCTCAGGAATCCCATGCAAATGAACCACTTGTTGTAAAAACAAGGGCACCAACTCAGAAGAAGATGGCAACTTTGGGAGTGGTACAAGATGGACCATCTTAGAAAATCTATCACAGATCACCCAAATAACAGTCATTCTTTGAGAGACAGGGAGATCAGAAATAAAATCCATTGAGATATGGGTCCATGGCCTTCTGGGCACTGGCAGGGGCATCAACAAATCACTAGCATGAGAACAGGGCTTAGACCGAGAACAAGTCCCACAGGACTACACAAAATTCCTGACATCACGAGATAAGGCAGGCCACCAAAAAGACCAACTAACCAAATCTCTGGTAACAAATATACCTGGATGACCAGGCAACGTGGAGCAATGAATTTCAGACATTACTCTTTTCCTCCACTGGTCAGGGACATACAATTTTCCCATAGGGCATCGTTCAGGTTTATCCTCCTGAAATTCCTCCAGGGCATGTCTCAAATCAGGAGAGATGGCAGAAAGAACTACACCCTCATTTAGAATGGTAGTAGGCTCGGTCACATCAAGAGAATCCGCAAAGAAACTCCTAGAAAGGGCGTCCGCCTTAACAGTCTTAGTGCCCGGAAGAAAGGAGACCACAAAATTAAAACACGTGAAAAACAAGGCCCAACTAGCCTGTCTAGGATTCAAGCGCTTGGCTGATTCAACATAAATCAAATTCTTGGGATCGGTGAGGACCACAACTTGATGTCTAGCTCCCTCCAACTAATGTCTCCACTCTTCAAATGCCCACTTCATGGCCAACAATTCCCGATTCCTCACATCATAGTTACGTTCAGATGGAGAAAATTTTCGAGAAAACAAGGCACAGGGATTCATCTTAGATGTTACCGGATCTTTTTGTGACAAAACGGCTCCTGCACCAATCTCAGAAGCATCTATCTCCACCTGAAATGGGAGTGAAACTGTGACAAGCGTCAGCTTACGCTGAGTCGTTTTCTTTTTGAATGAGTGGACCCTCTGGGCCATGGCACCCACCCACCTAGGGCGAGCTGACCTAGTGAGGAACCACCCCCTATACAGGGAGTGTCAGGGGCAAGACCAAGGGGGTGAACCACCACGGCAGCTGGACCTGACGGCCGGCTCAGGGAAACAAGACAAGGCGAGACAAGACGTTAGTTCAAGGAAACTTCATTAAGGAACACTTCTGGGTACAACAGGTGCAAAACGTGAACACACAAAATACATAAAGCAAGATGCGTGCAAGGGCGCACCGAGGTCCAAGACATCAGGAACACTTCAGGGTATAACAGGTGCAAAACGTGAACACACAGAGTACATGGAGCAAGGTGCGTGCAAGGGCACGCCGAGGTCCAAAGCATGGAACGTGTAGATGGTAGACAGAGGCACGAGGACATCGGACTCTGGACAGCAGGCAACGATCAACCGGGACATCAGGTTCTGTAGCTCTGAAGGTGATCGGCAGGTTCCGGACATCCAGTAAGCAAACCAGGGTACCATGCAAGGAGACAAGACAAAGTTAGAAACAGGATGCGTGTCGACGAGCACACCAGGGTCAGGTTCACAGGACGGTGGCCTGCGCATGCCAAGGGGCATGCCAGGGAGAGATAAAGGACGGAGGCCTGTGCGTGCAGAGGACACGCCAGGGACCAAGATAGGGTACGGTGGCATCGGAATCCGGGGTGCTGGCATCGACCGACAGGGTCCAGGAATCAGACTGCGGAAATCAGCTCCGGACATCAGGCTGCAGTCATCTAGGTCCGGACCTCTGGCAGCGGTCGGCAGGTTACGGAATCCAGCAGGCAAGACAGGGTTCAGAGCAAAGTAAGCAAAAGACTTTGTGCAAGAGTAGCACGAAAAGGCACAGTGCGAAAACCAGCCAGCGTGCAAGGGAGCACGGAAACCACGGCTGGGGCACCGGCAGGCGGTACCGACGGTGGCATAAGCAGGCGGGCACAACTTACAGGCGGCAAAGCTTCGGCTCACACAGCCGGTAACCACTATAGCACTGGACGGCGGGCACGGCTGAGGCACACAGGCGAGCACGACTAGAGGCAGCACGGCTGAGGCTCAACAGGCAGGCACAGGGCGACCAGGCGTGTGCAAGAGGGCACGGAGTTACAAGGCAGGGCTAGGAAAAGGTACAGGACAGAGACGCGTGTGAAACAGCACGGCAAAGCCTAGTACGAAAAGTGCAAGGGTGCACGAAACATCAGAGACAAGGCATAGGGTAAGAGGCAGAGTCCTGCGCATGCAGAGGGCATGCCAGGGGCAAACTACAAGACGAGGCCTGCGCGTGTGGAGAGACACGCCAGGGACAGGGACAGAGTCTAGCAGCGGAGTGTAGGCTGAAGCCCAGAGCCGGGCCAAGGGAGAGCCTTGGGACTAGACAGAGTACAGAGCGGAGACTTGCACGTGTAGAGAAACACATCAGGGACAGGGTACAGAGCGGAGGCCTGCACGTGTAGAAAGACACGTCAGGGACAGGGTACAGAGCGGAGGCCTGCTCGTGTAGAAAGACACGTCAGGGACAGGGTGCAGAAGATAGCATAACAAGGAAGCATAGCGAGGACAAGCAAAGCACAAAGGACAACATGAGATAAAACACGAGTGAGACAAGAGACGGAATATGAGCACGGAACATGTGCAGAGACGCACGACAGAGCAGAGTGCAAGGGCACAGAATAGAGGGAGCGACCCAGCAGACCAAGCAGCCATGCAGGGAAGCAACACAATACTCTAATATAGGAAGGGGCAGTCTGATATAGGGCATAGCACCTCCACTTCCGGGTCAGGACCAGGGAAGAACTTCCAGTTCAGTCCTCCAGGATCACAGGGAGCAGTCACATGATCAGGATTCCAGACATGCAGGGATGATTGCAGAACCAGTGCTGAAACCTAGGCAGGTCACATGATCAGAATTCCAGACATGTAGGATGATAGCAGAACCAGTGCTGAAACCTAGGCAGGTCACATGATCAGAGTTCCAGACATGCAGAGATGAATGAAGAACCAGCCTCTGCTGGAACATAGGAAGGACACATGATCAGGGGTTCTAGACATGACGAGATGATCACAGAAGGCAGAGCAGAAACGCAGGCATCCCGCAGCTCAACAGTCATGAGGTGAGTGTGCACACTGCTCTAGGGAACATGCAGGATAGCAGACATGAGATGCGCTTGCACACCACTCCAGGGGTCATGAGGCAAAACAGACATGGCGGACATGACAGACATGGCGAACATGACAGAAACATCAGGTTGCCGTAGAACCGGAGCAGAAGTGAATCTCCGCTTAAGCTCCTGAAATGCCAAGACTGCCTCTGGAGACCAATTCACCACATCAGCGCCCTTTTTGGTCAAATCTGTCAGAGGTTCAACAATACCAGAAAAATTACTTATAAATTTACGGTAGAAATTAACAAAACCCAAAAACTTCTGAAGAGCCTTCAGAGAAGTGGACTGAACCCAATCATAAATGGCCTGTACCTTGGCAGGGTCCATTTCAATAGCCGATGGGGACAAAATAAATCCCAAAAACGAAATCCTCTGTACCCCAAAAAGACATTTCGATCCCTTAACATACAGAGTATTTTCTCTCAAAATCCGTAATACAGTCCGGACATGTTCCATATGAGAATCCCAATCACTGGAAAAAATCAAAATATCATCTAGATAAATGATCAAAAACTTATCCACAAGGTCCCGGAAAATATCGTTCATAAAAGATTGGAAGACAGAAGGGGCATTAGTGAGCCCAAAAGGCATCACCAGGTACTCAAAATGTCCCTCCGGAGTATTAAACGCCGTCTTCCATTCATCCCCGTGCTTGATGTGAATAAGATTATACGCCCCCTGAGGTCAAGTTTGGTAAAACAACAAGCACTTTTAACTCTGGAAAATAAATCAGAAATCAGGGGTAACGGGTACTGATATTTAACCGTGATTATGTTAACGGAACGATAGTCAATACATGGTCTTTATGAGCCGTCTTTTTTGGCCACAAAAAAGAAACCAGCACCCAAAGGTGAAGAGGATGGTCTGATATGACCCTTCTCTAATGATTCCTTGATATAAGTTTGCATAGCATCATGTTCAGGTACCGATAAATTGAAAAGCTGATCCTTGGGAAATTTACAACCGGGCATTAACTCAATTGCGCAGTCATAACTCCTATGAGGCGGCAAAGACGCAGAGTTAGTCTCACTAAATACATCAGAAAAATTAGCCAAATAGTTAGGAACATCTTGAGACTGGGGAAAGGTGGAGAAAACAGGAGTGTCACTAAGAACACATTGACAACCCCAACTCACCACAGACACAGATTTCCAATCTAAAACAGGATTATAGGTTTGCAACCAAGGAAAACCCAGTACAATAATATCATGTAAATTGTGCAACACCAAAAATTTACAATTCTCCTGATGGTCCGGGGCGACCCGCATTATCACCTGGGTCCAAAACTGGGGTTTATTCTCTGCCAAAGGGGTAGCATCAATCCCCCTCAAGGGAATAGGGGTCCGCAGGGGCACCATGGGGAAATCACAACGTTTGGCAAAGTCAAGATCCATCAGATTCAAAGCTGCTCCTGAATCAACAAAGGCCTTAGAAGAAAATGTAGACAAGGAGCAGATAATGGTAACTGCCAACAGGAACTTAGGCTGTACACTGCCCACGGCAAATGAGTGAGCAAAACATTTTTCTCGTTTAGGGCAGACAGAGATAACATGAGAGGCGTCCCCACAAAACAAGCATAACTTATTACGCCTTCTAAACTCTTGACGTTGCGCCCTAGACAAAACCCTATCACATTGCATGGGTTCAGAAGTTTGTTCAAAAGGCAGCACCACCTCTCGCGTGCTTTTACGATCATGTAAACGTCGATCAATTTGAATGGCTAATGACATGGAGTCGTTAAGACCAGAGGGGACAGAAAATCCCACCATAACATCTTTTACAGTTTCTGCCAGACCTTTTTGAAAGAGAACATCATCATTCCACTTAGTAAGGACCGCCCACTTTCGGAACTTCTGGCAATATAACTCCGCCGCATCCTGACTCTGGTTCAGTGACAATAAGGTTTTCTGAGCTTGATCAATAGCATTAGGTTCATCATTCAACAACCCCAGGGCCTGAAAAAATGCATCTACATTAGCCAGAATAGAATCTCCAGCTGTCAGACAAAAAGCCCAATCCTGGGGATCGCCGCGCAGCAGGGAGATGACAATTTTAACCTGCTGCACCGAGCTCCCCAATGAATTAGGTTTCAAAGCAAGAAATAGTTTACAGTTATTCTTAAAATTCAAAAATTTTGACCGATCCCCCGAAAAAACATCAGGAGTAGGGATCTTTGGTTCTACAGCAGATAATTGAGCGAGATAGGCAGAAATTCCCCGCACTTCAGCAGCTAGCTGCTCAACACGATCGGACAATTGCTTGGTCTCCATTAAGAAAAAAATCCACATGCAGCCCCAGAGAAAAAGAGGAAAAAATATATAAAAATTTCTGACACTTTTTTTTTTTTTTTTACAATTCTTTCCTTCTTTTGAGTACCCGAGAGTCTGCAGTTTTGGCTGGTGATTCTGTTATGAATGGGTCACCGAGGAGGATGGCAGGAACAGGCTAAGCCACCAGGAAACCTGAGGGGTTGGTAACTCAGCGGATTGCAGTCCCCTGATCCTAACAACAGAACTAGCAGCAGCCGTGGATCGTTCCTACGATGCCCTAGATGCCTCGGCACAGTCGGAGAACTAACTAAGCCTAAAGCCAGAAAGGTGAAATCTAAACTGCCCCGGAGCAGACCCCCAAAGGAATAGACAGCCCCCAAACATATATTGTCGGTGAGACCAGATGAGGGACAAACACAGGCAGAAAATAGACTGAGCAAATGATGGGGCCTAAACTGTCTAGATAGGACAGGACAGAAAAGACACTGTCTGCAATCACGCAAAAACCCAAAAAAATCCAACACATCTGATGTGCAAAAAACCTGAGGCAACACGACCTCACCCCCGCTAGATCAGCACTCTGGTGTGAACTGGAAGCAAAGCAAAAGATACTAATATAACAGGGGACTGAACAAACTAACACAAGCTGTAACATATGGAGCGGGGCCCAGCGCTGCCGCCAGCAGGGAGTACGGTGAATGCTCGCAACAAAGCAGAAAGCAAAAAAAGGCACAACCAAATTAGATGCAAAGGATTAGCAAAATAATTACTTAACTGAACCATGCAGATCAGGCAGGAGACTGAAGAGCTCAAAATGCACAAGGAGGAAATCACCAGCAACCATTAAGGGAAGCCTGCTCACTTATATGCTCCCAGCCAGTAATCCCAGATTGCCAATCATCATCGTCAGGTGGCAAACCTCCATCAGACTGGCCAGCTTCACTACTCCCAGTAACCACCAGAGGGAGCTCTGGCTCAGAAGTCTGAGCAAGGGAATTCACAACAGCTCCCACTGCCGCAGGATCTTCAATACTTCTGGAGTCAGAGCACTCTGCTGTTCTGGACTAGGCAGCTTCTCCAATGTTACTCAGTGTCTGAACAGAGCGAGTTCATGGTCTTCCTGCTGCAATTGGACCTATTTATCCCGAGATCTTTCTAATACTCCTTCATGACGGGGGGGTCTGTATTTGGTACAGCATGGCTGCCACCGTCCCAGTGGTCCTTCGGAATTGAGGAACCTCTTCTCCCTCTAGCAATTCATCTCTACTCTTCCCTGGTGGTGCATGTCTTGCACTAGACAGGGCGTCAGCATGCGTGTTCTCTGCCCCCCTCCTGTAGGCAATTTGGTACCGGAAATTTGCTATCCGAGCCACCCAGCGCTGTTCCAAGACCCCTAGCTTGGCGTTCTCCAAGTGTACCAAAGGGTTATTATCGGTACGTATTAGCACCTCTAAGCCAGACAGGTATTCTGCAAATCTCTCCGTCATAGCCCACACCAACACCAGCAACTCCAGCTTGAAGGAGTTGTAATTGTCCGGGTTATGTTCGGAATCGTGAAGGGAACAACTAGCATAGGCGACCACCCTTTCTCTTCTGTCCTGCACCTGCGACAACACAGCCCCAAGTTCGTGCAAGCTACCGTCAGTGTGAAGAATGAACAGTATAGAGAAGTCTGTGTGGTCATTGCAGGTACGCGGGATGCAGTGACAAGACGCGAGACGGATCGAACTTTAATGGATAACTTTTATATATATTTAGATGCCGATAGGGGCTATCTTGAGCAACCAAACAAGATAACAACAATTGTCCTCGCAGGGACCAATCACAAAAATACACTGATAGTGCGACCATGACTAACCTAGCAAAGGCCGGTCTATATAGGGCTGCGGTATCGTCGACTATGGGTCCTTAGGTGTAATGTGTCACTTATCTCCTCTGAGGTCCGTCGGCGTGCTGTTCAGCGATGCTCCGGCGTTGCAGCCGCTGGGCCCAGCCGCCGAGGATTTGGCAAAGGCTTCAGGCGTTCCTGCGCCCAGGCAAGGTGGGGGCACAGCAGGTCCCTGGAGAGTTCCTTGGCATGGCGCCCCCCGGTGAAGGCCACGTGATGCTGCCTGGGAGCGGGAGAATGGAGGCCGCAGTCCCTGGATAGGGACGGGCAGCGGCGATGTTGAGTGGCAGCAGGTAGGCCACAGGCGCAGCCCCAGGCTGTGCTATGGGACCCATGAGTGGCAACGGGCAGGCTACAGCCGAGAGCCAGGGTACGGCGGTGGCGACTGCGGAGGGCGGCGGGTCGCCTGCAGCCGCAGACTGAAGAGGGGCAGCGGCGGCTGCAGGCGGTAGCGGACAGGCCGCAGCCGTGGGCTGGAGTGAATCAGTGAAGGCCGCAGGCGGCAGCGGACAGGTCGCGGGCAGCAGCGGACAGGCTGCGACCATGGATTAGAGTCGGGCGATGGCTGCTGTGGGAAGTGCGGGCGGATGGTTGGTGTTGGACAGCTCGGTGCCATCTCCCTTCTGCCCACAGTGAGTCTCTCCTCCGTCTCTCCTGTCGCTGTCCTCCTCTCTGGTCTCTGTCAACAGCTCTCGTTCAGGCTCTCAGGTCCCCTCTCGGTCTCCTGCTTCCTCTCCCCTTGTCCGCTGACTGACTCCAGCTGGTGTGCTCTGCCCCTTTTATATGAGCTCCTCCCCCAAAACGTTCTGGAAGTCTCTGCCGTCCGTCCTCTAATCCTGTCCCCGGGAAACAGTCCCTCTAGGAACCTTGATGACGGCCCCCTTGGTTCTGGCCCGGACATGCGGCGGGAACCCCTCCTTCGACACTCCCCCATCCTGTATGCTCGCCAGTCCTCGGGCGAGGGTTTGGGGAGGACCGGGTTGGCTCTTCGAGATGAAAGCTTTCTTTGCCATACGAACTGATCTTGTTCGTAATGTTCGGGGGGGGTTGCCAGCTGTTGATCTTTTGGAGTGTCTTGGTTCGACTGTGATGGAGTCCTCCGGGGTGGTGGAAGGTGGTGGGTCGGTCAGATCTGGCGGGTCGGCTGGGATACTATCTCTTGGAGTGTCCGTTTGTACTCCTGGGAGGTCTTCCTCGTCGTCCACGTCCCAGACCGGTGGCAGGGGTTCTGGGACCTGAGGAATGGTCTCAAGTCATATGGGGTCTGTGGACATACAGGGCCGTATCATATTACAATGTTCAGTATGGGTAGGGAGGCCCATGTCTTTTTCTTTTGTATTTCGTATACTGGCCCGTCGGGGCTTACACAGTGCAACACTCGAAAGGGACTAGTTTGTTCTGAGGGCGCTGGTCTTGTACGAGTACCCGATCCCCGGCTTGGAGGTCAATGGGCTGAGGCAAAGTCCCCCTTGAATGGTCCAGGTTCTGGAGTTTCGTGTGAACGATTCTGTGTAGGGTCTGTAACCGGTGCCGATGGTTTCCTTCCCACGACGAAACCCCTGTCCATGGTTGCTGTTCTTCCGGGTTCAATTCTACCTCCGTGATCCCCTTGCCTTCCCGCCTGAATAGCAGCGAGTAAGGGGTGTAGCCGGTGACCCGATGTACCCTGTTTATTATAGATCCACACTAGTTCAGGAATGTACTCTGGCCAGCGTACCTTCCGGTCGCTCTCCAAGGTGCACAACATTTGAATTAGCGTCCGATTGAATCGCTCCCAGGCCCCATTTCCCTGTGGGTGATACGGCGTGGTTCGGGACTTGTTGATACCATAGAGACATGTTGTTCATCCATAACTTTTCCCAGGAAGCACGCCCCCTGATCCGAATGTATCCGTTGAAGACAGCCGTATACTTGGATAAAGTTTTTGCAAATCGCGTAGGCGGCCGACTCCGCGGTTTGATCTCGGGTGGGGGTTACTACGGCGAATTTGGTGAAATGGTCCGCCATGACGAGAAAATGTTCATACCCCTGGTGCGCGGGGACAATGGTTAAATAGTCAATCATCAAGAGTTCGAGGGGTGCTGACATTACTATTGTCTGTACCGGGGCCCGTTGTGCGGGTGGTTTAGCTAGCTCGCATAGGTGACACGCCTGGCAAGCCTCTTCCACTGCGGTTTGTAAGTAAGGATGGTAGGCCATTTGCTGTAACCATTGAAAAGCCTTTTGCACTCCAAAATGAGCCCCTTTTTCATGGGCTTCCCGAGCTAGTTCACCAAGTTGAGCTCCTGGTACGACTTCTTGCCAAGCTGGTGTTGATGTTGTCTGTGATACTGTCTTACGGTCTAATAATCCCTTCTTGATTACTAATTTCTCCCACTGGCATAGCATTAACAACATGTCCTGAGTCAAGGTTTGTCTTTGGGAGTCGTTAGGTATTTTGCCAGTGGTCACCCATTGGCGCAGGGATCCGATCTCCCCATCTTCTTGCTGCTGCTGGATCCATTTGTCACGAGATTGTTCTAGCATTCCCCTCGGGAGTCCTATATGGGATTGTTCTTGGGTGGTGACTGAGTTCGGCAGGGGCCAGAGCGAACGGCATCTCTTCTCCTTCCAGTTTGTCATCTCGACTTTGCCCAGGAGTTGTACGCCGGATCCTCGAGAGAGCGTCCGCATGTACATTTTCCGCTCTTCTTTTATAAATGATCTTGTATTTGATCTTGGCCATCCGGACCACCCATCGTTGCTCCAGGGCTCCTAGCTTGGCATTTTCAAGGTGGGACAGCGGGTTGTTGTCAGTCGGTACCACCACCTCGGAGCCTGCCAGGTACTCTGCGAACCGCTCCATCATAGCCCACACTACCTCAAGGATCTCGAGCTTAAAGGAGCTGTCACTGTCAGGGTTACGTTCGGAGTCGTGAAGTGATCGGCTGCCATAGGCAATCACTTTTTCCCAGCCATCTTGGACCTGTGACAATACAGCCCCTAGCCCGTGGAGACTCCCGTCGGTGTGCAGTATGAATGGTTGCGAGAAATCCACATAAGCCATCACCGGGGTGTCTGAGAGCACGGCCTTAAGATCTTGGAAGGTCTCTTCTTGCGTGTCATGATCCATGCTGGATCAGGACTGATATAAAGCACAGATAACCTTTTTTTTTTCCTAAGCTGTGCTTAACCCCTTTCCTACAATGGACGTAATATTCCGTCCATGTGACCCTGGACCTAATTCCCATGGACGGAATATTACGTCATAGCGATCAGCGGCGCCACCATACAGCATCATCAGCAAAAAAATTAAAAAGTTATAGCTCACAGAATAAAGAGATGCAAAAATAATTATTTTTTATATAAAATTGTTTTCATTGCATAAAAGCGCCAAAAGATAAAAAAAGACCTAAATGAGGTATCGCTGTAACCGTATTGACCTGAAGAATAAGAGCGCTTTATCAATTTTACCGCCGGCGGAACGGTGTAAACGCACCACCCAAAAGAAATTCATGAAACGCTGGTTTTTGTTCATTCTGCGTCCCAAAAATCGGAATAAAAAGCGATCAAAAGATGTCATGTGCCCGAAAATGATACCAATAAAAACGTCAACTCGTTCCGCAAAAAATAAGACCTCACATGACTCGGTGGGTCAAAATATGAAAAAATTATAGTTCTCAATATGTGGTGATGCAAAAACTATTTTTACAATAAAAAGCATCTTTTAGCGTGTTACAGCTGACAAACATAAAGACCGCCATAAATAGTAAATCAAACCCCCAGTTATCACCCCCTTAGTTAGGGAAAAATAATAAAATTAAATGAAAATGTATTTATTTCCATTTTCTCATTAGGGTTAGGGTTAGGGCTAGGGTTAGGGTTAGCGGTGTGTTGGGGTTAGGGTTGGAGTTATAATTGGGGGGGTCCACTGTTTGGGCACATCAGGTGCTCTCCAAATGCAACATGGAGTCTGATCTCAATTCCAGCCAATTCTGCGTTGAAAAAGTCAAATGGTGCTCCTTCCCTTCCAAGCTCTGCCATGCACCCAAACAGTGTTTTACCCCCACATATGGGGTATCAGCATACTCAGGACAAATTGGACAACATCTTTTGGCGTCCAATTTCTCCTGTTACCCTTGGGAAAATAAAAAAAATGGGGACTAAATGATCATGTTTGTGGAAAAAATACGATTTTTTATTTTCATGCCCAGGCATTATAAACTTCTGTGAAGCCCTTGGGGGTTCAAAGTGCTCACCACACATCTAGATAAGTTCCTTAGGGGGTCTAGTTTCCAAAATGGGGTTACTTGTGGGGAGTTTCCACTGTTTAGGTACATTAGGGGCTCTCCAAAGGCAACATGACACCCGCAAACCATTGCATCAAAGTCTGCATTCCAAAAACGTCACTACTTCCCTTCCGAGCCCCAACGTGTGCCCATACAGTAGTTTTCCCCCACATATGGGGTATCAGCGTACTCAGGACAAATTGGACAACAGCTTTTGGGGTCCAATTTCTCCTGTTACCCTTAGGAAAATAAAAAAATGGGGACTAAAAGATCATGTTTGTTGAAAAAATACGATTTTTTTATTTTCACACCCGGTCGTTATAAACTTCTGTGAAGCACTGGGGGGTTCAAAGTGATCACGACACATCTAGATAAGTTCCTTAGGGGGTCTAGTTTCCAAAATGGGGTCACTTGTGGGGGGTTTCCACTGTTTAGGTACATCAGGGGCTCTCCAAAAAGCAACATGACACCCACAGACCATTCCATCAAAGTCTGCATTCCAAAACGTCACTACTTCCCTTCCAAGCCCTGACGTGTGCCCATACAGTAGTTTTCTCCCACATATGGGGTATCAGCGTACTCAGTACAAATTGGACAACAACTTTTAGGGTCCAAATTCTCCTGGTACCCTTGGGAAAATAAAGAAATTGGTGACTAAAAGATCATGTTTGTGGAAAAAATATGATTTTTTTATTTTCACGCCCGGGCGTTATAAACTTCTGTGAAGCACTGGGGGGTTCAAAGTGCTCACCACACATCTAGATAAATTCCTTGGGGGTTCTAGTTTCCAAAATGGTGTCATTTGTGGGTGGTTTTCACTGTTTTGGTACATCAGGGACTTTCCAAACGCGACATGGTGTACGATCTCAATTCCAGCCAAAAACGTCAAATGGCGCTGCTTCCCTTCCGAGCTCTGCCATGCACCCAAATAGTGGTTTACCCCCACATGTGGGGTATCAGCATACTCATGACAAATTGCACAATAACTTTTAGGGTCCTGTTACCCTTGGAAAAATAAGAATTGAGGGTGAAAGGATCATTTTTGTGGAAAAAATATGATTTTTTAATTGTACGGCTGTACGTTATAAACTTCTGTGAAGCCCTTGGGGGTTCAAAGTTCTCACCACACATCTAGATAAGTTCCTTGGGGGGTCTAGTTTTCAAAATGGTGTCATTTGTGGGGGGTTTCCACTGCTTTGGTACATCAGGGGTTTTCCAATCGCGACATGGTGTCCGATCTCAATTCCAGCCAAAAAAGTCAAATGGCGCTGCTTCCCTTCTGAGCTCTGCCATGCGCCCAAATAGTCGTTTACACCCACATATGGGGTATCAGCATACTCAGGACAAATTGTACAATAACTTTTAGGGTCCTGTTACCCTTGGGAAAATAAAAATTGGGGGTGAAAAGATCATTTTTTAATTGTACCGCTGTACGTTATAAACTTCTGTGAAGCCCTTGTGGGTTCAAAGTTCTCACCACACGTCTAGATAAGTTCCTTGGGGGGTCTAGTTTCCAAAATGGGGTCACTTTAGGTACATCAGGGGCTCTCCAAACGTGACATGGCGTCCGATCTGAATTCCAGCCAATTTTGCATTGAAAAAGTCAAACGGCGCTCCTTCCCTTCTGAGCTCTGCCATGTGCCGAAACAGTGGTCCCTCCCCCACATATCAGGTAACAGCGTACTCAGGACAAACTGCACAATTACTTTTGCAGTCCAATTTCTCCTGTTACCCTTGGTAAAATAAAAAAATTGAACCTGAAGTATTTTTTTTGTGAAAAAAAAGTTAATGTGATGTGGTCCGTAAAAATAAAATGGTGTTGCAAAAATGAGAAATCGCTGGTCAACTTTTAACCCTTATAACTTCCTAACAAAAAAAATTTTGGTTTCAAAATTGTGCTGATGTAAAGTAAACATGTGTGAAATGTCATTTATTATGTGTTTTATGTGTCGTATCTCTATGATTTAAGGGCATAAAAATTCAAAGTTGGAAAATTGCGAAATTTTAAAAATTTTCTCCAAATTTCTGTTTTTTTTCACAAATAAATGCAAGTTATTTGAATGAAATTTTACCACTAACATGAAGTACAATATGTCACGAGAAAACAATGTCAGAATCACCAGGATCCATGGAAGCGTTTCAGAGTTATTACCTCATAAAGTGACAGTGGTCAGAATTGTAAAAATTGGCCCGGGAGTTAACGTGCAAACCACCCTTGGTAGTGAAGGGGTTAAGGGTAGTTTTTGCCCCCTGTGGCCTTTAGGATTATTGCACTCTGGTGTCGTTTGTCCTAAGTTTCCCCCCGGTGGTGGTGAGCATCATTGCACTCTAGTTTCCTTTGTTTAGTGCACATGATTATAATGCAGGTGTGATTGCTGGCTGCTATAAAAGAGTCACAGGTGTTGCAATCAGTGTTGGTGATAGTGTTCATTTCAACCATCCTTGGTGGAGGAAGGAGCTGGAGAGCAGCTCTGACAGAGCCTGGTGTGAAAGGAGTCATAGGGGATTTCCTTAGCTCTGACAGAGCTTGGTGGCAGCGATTCAGGAGGAGAGCTGCATGCTGGTGGTGGACTCTGTTGCCAGGAGCAAGTGCAACAGAGTAAAGCTAAGTTGTGTTTCCCCATTTGTGTTTTCTCCTTAGTGTGTATTAGTACAGCGGTGGGGCCAGTGCCTGCGCCACCCAGCTCACTAGCAAGGGATAGGTGTAGGGTGTGGTTGAGCGACAGGTTGGTGATCGGCGCCCAGTGCGGACCCGGTATAGGGAACGTTAGGAGCGTTAGGGACACTGACTCAGGGGAGTGCAGGAGGTCTCCACGTCCCCTTTCACTATCGCAGGGCCCACCATTGTAACTGTTTCCCTACCCCTTGTCTTGTTTTGTTACCGGCCTGCGAGCTGTGTCACACAGGACAGTATCACATGCCGCGTCCTGTTACTTTAGTTACCGGCCTGCGAGCCGTGTCACACAGGACGGGTCAACGTGACATTGCGGTTCTCGCCACTGGATCTTCCAACCATTCGCTCCGGCAGGAGCCCCCTTTAGCAGGTCCTGCAGGGCTCGGGCTTGACGAACAAACTTCTTTACAAAACGACGGTAGAATCCGGCCAACCCCAGGAAGACTCGCACATCTTTTACCGTCTTGGGAATAGGCCACCCTTGGATTGCGGCAACCTTCTCCAGGAACGGTCTGACGCCTTTAGCGCAGACGGAATGCCCCAGATATTCGATCTTTGTCCGAAACAGTTGGCATTTCTGGGGTTTTACCTTCAACCCGTACTTCTGCAGCTGGCCGAGCACCAGCCCCAACCGCCGCAGGTGGTCCTCAAGCGAGGCGGCATAGATGATGATGTTATCCAGGTATATCAGAGTTGAGATCTCCCAGACACCGCTCCATCAGCTGTTGCAAGGTCCCGGGGGCGTTGGCCAGCCCGAACGGCATACGATTGAATTCGAAAAGTCCCATGGGGAGGATGAATGCAGTCTTGGCACGATCTTCTTCCGACATTGGCACCTGCCAGTACCCGCTGGCCAGATCTAACGTAGAAAAATACGTTGCTTTTCCCAGGGCGGATAGGGTCTGCTCTATGCGGGGTAGTGGGTACGCATCTCTGATGGTACAGGCGTTCAGTTTTCGATAGTCCACACAGAACCGAGGGGGGCATCCTTTTTGCGAACTAACACGATGGGAGCCGCCCCGGGACTCTAGCTTTCCCGAATGACTCCTGCATTTGGCCCAGTAATGTTTTCACCTCCTGGTATAGTTGTGGAGGGATCTGTCGATATCGTTCCCAGATGGGGGCCATCCCTGCTGTGGGAATGCCGTGTGTAATGGCTGTAGTACATCCAAAATCATCCTCGTGGTTGGCAAATACTTCCTGGTACTGGCCTAGTAGCGTTTCTATCTGGAGGACTTGGGCCGGGGTAAGGCCAGAAAGTTCGGCCCGCATTCTCTCCAGGATGGTTCGCCCTTTTTCTTTGGTCGAGGACCCGGCAGTCTGCAGAGACCGGATAGACACCGCCCAAGGGTCCTCCGCCTGCACCTTTAGTTCAATCGCAGGGGCTGGAAGCACCTCCTTCAGAGGCTTCACCAGCTTTGCCATTTCGGCCCAGGGCTTCAGGACGATGTCTTGGTTCTCTAGGTTGATGTAGTGCACCAGGACGGTCCCCCTCCGCACAGTGGCCAGGGTGCGGGCCATCAGCATGCTAGGGTGCAAATGCTCTGAGAAGCACGGCTCCTCCTGCATCTCCACTCCCTCCAGGGGCACCGGGACCCAGACAGGTAAGGCCACTACTGTCTGCCCGGGCGGTAGCACGAGTGGAGGAGCCGCCGGCGCGATCACTTTTCCCAGAGCCTCGCCCTCCTGGCAGTCCCGGAGGACTTGCGCCCCTGCACCAACTGCTGAAAGACCCATCCTTGGGGCATGCCGGAGCCCCACTGGTTCAAAGTCTCTTGCGTGGGGTCATTAAGGAGCAGATGGCCGAACTCCCGCAGTATATTCATACCCAGGGTGACCGGATGTTTGTTATTTGTGTCTCCCTGGGTCAGGATCACTCCCTGGCGGCCGAGGGGATTACCACATAGCGTCATCTGCATCCAGACCACACTGATGACAGGAACCGGTAGTTGATTGGCGGCTACCAGTCTTATCATGGACCCCCACTGGGGTCTCACTGCCTTTGGAAAATGCTGCCGAAAATAAGTTGCAGGAATGGTTGTTACTTGCGACTTCGTGTCCACTAGGCATCGTACGGCGCGGCCCTCGACCTCGGCCCATATCACTGGACACTTTGCGATCAGATCTTCGGGACTTCCACCACCCCATGTCGTGGTTTCAGGCTCCAAGCGGCGTCCCCCCAGCTCAGAGTCCTCTAGTTTAATGGCCGCCGGGGTGGGCATCTCCCATGCCACGGACACTCTTGTGTGAAGTGGCCCAGTTCTCCGCACTCATAACACCGGGGATGCGAGGGCTGGCTGCTTCGGGAATTGTAAGGACCCCAGGGCCCTGTACTAGGCCACTCACTCGTTGCCTCAGCCCTTCTTTTTACTTCGGCCAACTCGCCCCTGATGTTCTTCAGCTCGTTTCATTTCTTCCACCCATTGGGGCTCTCCAACGGCATTCACGGAGGCCTCTGCACTCCTGACCTTTCCCATGGGGACCGTCAGCCCCTGCTCCTGCTCTCGTGCCTTTGCCTGACTCCCCACCTCGGAGAAAGTCATACGCGGGTTCACCCAGACTTGTTCTCGTAACACCTGCTTTGTCAGAGGGTCTCAAAGTCCGGTCACTAATAGGTCACATAGGGTAACGTCGATGGGTCCTACGCCTGCGCCATCCTTCCGTTCGATGGCCGTGTATACCTCCTGAAGGACATTCATATACTGAGTGACCGTCTCCCCCTCCCCTTGCATACGACTGAACAACTGGGTTCTCAACTCCCCCACATTCGTCGGATCCCCATGGGTCTCTTCCAGAATCTGCAAGATCCTAACAAAGGTGTTGCGATGCCCCGGGGGCCTCAACATTACCGAATCCCGGGCTTCCCCATCCAAGGTCATGAGAGCTACTTCTGCTTTTAAGTCAAGGGTCATTTGATGCATTCTATAGAGCCCGCACATCCGCTCCGTCCAGCTCCACAACATGGTGTTGGTGCCGGAGAACCTGGGCAAGTTGCTCAGCATAGCCCCCAAGGAGATACTTGACCTGGGGCCCTCGCTGTTGGCTGAGTCCGCGGCCCTACTTTGGTCCTCGGCACCCTCGTCCACGCCCGGAGACTGCATCCTGCCGACTACGCCAAATGTGGTCATTGCAGGTACGCGGGATGCAGTGACGAGACGCGAGACGGATCGAACTATAAGGTATAACTTTTATATATATTTAGATGCTGATAGGGGCTATCTTAAGCAACCAAATATGA
Organism: Dendrobates tinctorius; assembly: GCF_039654945.1. Taxonomy (NCBI): domain Eukaryota; kingdom Metazoa; phylum Chordata; class Amphibia; order Anura; family Dendrobatidae; genus Dendrobates; species Dendrobates tinctorius. The sequence continues at coordinate 21,193,323 of NW_027361795.1, read as the reverse complement.
TAATAACAATTGTCCTCGCAGGGACCAATCACAAAAATACACTGATAGTACGGACACGACTAACCCGGCAAAATCCAGTCACTATAGGGCCGCGGTATGGCCGACTGCGGGTCCTTAGGTGTAATGTGTCACTTATCTCCTCTGAGGTCAGCCACCGAGGATTTGGCGAAGGCTTCGGACGTTCCTGCACTCAGGCGAGGTGGGGGCACAGCAGGCCCCTGGAGATTTCCTTGGTGTGGCGCCCCCCCTGCGGAGGCCGCATGATGCCGCCTGGGAGCGGGAGAATGGAGGCCGCAGTCCCCAGATAGGAACGGGCAGTGGTGATGCTGAGTGGCTGCAGGTAGGCCACAGGCGCAGCCCCAGGCTGTGCTATGGGACCTGCTGGTGGCAACGGGCAGGCTACAGCCGCGTGCCGGGGTGCGGTGGTGGCGACCACGGAGGGCAGCGGGTCGCCTGCAGCCGCAGACTAAAGCGGGGTGGCGGCTGCGGTCGGCAGCGGACAGGCCATGGGCAGCAGCGGACAGGTTGCGACCGCGGGTTGGAGTCGGGCAATGGCTGCCGTGGGAAGTGCGGGCGGACGGTGTTCCTCGGCTGGACAGCTCGATGCCGTCTCCCTTCTGCCCACAGTGAGTCTCTCCTCTGTCTCTCCTGTCGCTGTCCTTCTCTCTGGTCTTTGATCACTGCAATCCTTTCCTGTGATGGCTTCACTCCCTCAGCGGAAATGACGTGACCCAGGTACTCGATCTGAGTCCGGAACAAGTGGCATTTTTGGGGTTTCACTTTCAGCCCATACTTCTGTAGACGGCTCAGCACTTGCTCTAGTCTCCATAGATGATCTTCAAATGAGGCAGCATACACAATGATGTCAACCAGGTAGACAAGGGTGGCTTCAAAGTTCAAGTCGCCTAGACACCTCTCCATCAGCCGTTGGAACGTACTGGTAGCATTGGCCAAGCCGAACGGCATTCTATTGAATTCAAAGAGGCCCATGGGGAGTATAAAGGACATCTTTGCCCGATCCTTTTCCGACATGGGCACTTACCAGTAGCCACAGGCGAGATCCAGCATTGAGAAGAACTTGGCCTTCCCCAGCACATACAGAGACTCTTCAATCCAGGGCAGAGGGTATGAATCACATACAGTACAGGCGTTAAGCTTATGGTACTCCATGCAGAACCTCAGGGTCCCGTCCTTCTTCCGCACCAGTACAATGGGGGCTGCCCACGGACTCTGGCTTTCCATAATTACACCCGCCTGCAGCATTTGATTGAGCATTTCTCTCACTTCTTATTATAACTGAGGGGGAATCAGCCGGTAGTGCTCTCAAATAGGTGCTGTTTCCCAGTGAGAATTTCGTGAGTAATTACCATGGTGCAGCCGAAGTCATCTTCGTGGTTTGAAAAAACAGACTGATATCGCCCCAGTAACGCCTCCACTTGATGCACTTGGGTGGATGTGAGTTCAGACCGTTCAACACGCATCTGTTTTAAGACGCGCCGACCCTCTTGGTTGTATTGCGGTTTGGCCGTTGGGGATGTGGTGATCTTCAACGACCATGGGTCTTCCGGACTCACCACTAACTGTATGTCCTGGGGCGCTTTGGCTTCTTCAGGCATGCCCACTACCCAAGCTATTTCACCTCTGTGTGGGACGGCAATCTCCTGATCAGTGAAGTTCAAGCAGTGTACCAGTACTGTTCCCTCTCGTACCACGACCAGCGTCCGGGCCAAGAGTCCTGCAGGCAGTTGTTGTACTACCGGGGGTTCAATGAAAAAAGCAAAAAATGGTGCAGCTCCACCAGATAATAGTTCATATAGATCTTACCAAAGAGATATGATATAAAGCATAAGTGAGAATTAAAATTTAACCTTTAATATACTGTAGCTATTAAAATAACATGAAATAGTGCAAACCTTGTGAGACACAATAAAGGCGATTGTATTTATATCTGAAACCGTCAAAGGCTATGTCAGACCAGAAATGACAACCACCTCAGGATAAAATCAGACTTATACTGCACTGGCCAGAAAGTCTATATGTTCCAAGCATAATATTGCAATTGTAGCTAACTGGTACACATGAATGGAAAACCAGCCATAAATAAAGCAAATATCATAACCCTGATTGCACATATTGTGATATCTATGGCTGAGAGTATCAACATATAATCATGAAAAATAGAAAATTATGGAACAGTCTCACCAATTCCATTAAGCCATATAGAAGGGGGGAGATAGTCCTGAGTTGTGGATACGTCCTCTCTCCATCCCCCTCTGGGGATCTTCTGACTAACTTCCTGTCAGCTTTCCCCTCTAGTGTAATCTAAGCTCCATCCACCACCCAGCACACTTCATGAACCAAAGCAGCTGCCATAAAGGTGCTCTGCTGTTCTAAGGTATCTGTGCTGGTTGTAGGTGTTGGAGTCTGGTCAGGTGCCACCATCTTACCTGGGAAGTGGGATGTCACACCTCAGGGGGAGGTGCAGTACCTCTGTGGCGACTGAACCCTCAGGGACGCCACATAAGCATAAATATATGCTAATCCTGGCTATAGATGGCACAAAGAAGAATTTAAGCAGGTATATAAAGGAAATTAGTTATGGGTGGTTGCTAGGGTCGCCTGGTTACCGGGCCTGTGACTGGGAGGACGGGCCGCCGGCAACGGATATACCTCCCCTCATCCCTCCCCCGGGAAGAGATGTCTACCTGACCGCGGTGATGTGTCCTTCCCTCTACGGTGGCAGCTGACAGCAGCGGGAGAGGCGAGGGGCAAGCAGGTGGAGGACATGGGTAGCCCTTCAGTGCAAGAAATTCAGTAGCAAAGAAGCAAATATGAGTTGAATGTGACAATTGCTCCTCTGAACGTCAGTTCAAAATGGAAAGGTTAAGCATATCCTGCCACCTTCTTGCTTCGTGGCACTTCAGTATATCTCCTGGGGGGTGCCCCAGTGCCCTGAATACCTGCGACAGCTGGTGATTATTGGTGCCGTGGTTAGAGTCCTGTTCTTTCTGATCTACTATCTGCTACTGGTCAGGACTAAGTACGGCCGTTCCCAGCAAGACTGACGCTATCACAGATACCTGGCTCGTGTTACCGATGTCCATTAAGATATAACAAATTGGTCAAAACAGAGGGTTAAGGCCCCGTCACACTAAACGATGCACCAGCGATCCCGACAACGATACGATCTTGTCAGGATCTCTGGGGCATCGCTACATGATCGCTGGTGAGCTTTCAAACAGGCAGACTCACCAGCGATCCGGACCAGCGAGGACGCTGGTATCTAAGGTAAATATCGAATAACCAAGCGAGCGTGTCATTTAGTTACCCGCTGTGTATCTTGGATACCAGCGTGCTCACGCGAGCATGCTGGTATCTAAGGTACAAAGTGGGTAACTAAGTGATGCGCGCACTTAGTTACCTGATATTTACCTTAGATAACAGCTCCCAGCGTCTGCTTATAGCGCTGGGAGCTCGCTGATCGTTGGTCTCCCTCTGCCACATGCAGCGATGTGCGCTGGCCAGCGGGAGACCAACAATCAAAAAACTGCCCAGGACATTGCTGCACGATCAGCGATACCCGGCAGGTGGGCCGGTCGCTGATGCATGCCACACACAGCGATATCACTGGCCTCTGTGTGTGACGGGGCCTTTAGATGAAACAACTATAATTGATTTGGTCATTGCAGCCACTAGGTGTTATTGTTTTAAGACAGAAAATCCATTTAGCTTCCTTTTGCAACAATAACTGATCCCAATCTCCACCTCTCACTGGTCTGGATACTCTCTCTATTGCCATGAATTTGAGATGGCTAATCTGGCCATTGTGTTGATTTTTAATGTGGCAAGAGATGGCAGTATCTCTTTTATGTTCAACATCTCCAACATGTTCGCCAACCCTTTTTTTAAACTCTCTGATTGTTTTGCCAACATATTCCAAGCCACAAGAACAATTGGCTTTATAGATAACACCTTCGGTGCTGCAATTAATGAATTGTTTTATCCTGTATTCTTTACCTGTAACATTGCTCACAAAGTTGTTACCAGTGTTAATATGCTGGCAAGCCACACAATGGCCACATTTGAAACAGCCAGTCACATCTCTATTTAACCAAGTTTTTGTGGTAGGCCCAATGAAATGGCTGTGAACCAGTCTATCATTTAAAGAAGTGGCCCTTCTTGTATGTGATTGATGGCTCTTTACTCAAATGTGTAGAAATATCTGTATCCATGTGTAGAATAGACCAGTGTTTTTTCAAAATGTCACGTATAGCCCTTGCGCTGTTGTCAAAAGTAGTGATAAATCTGAGTGTATCATTATCCTGCTTTTTGGGTTCAGGATTTAACAACTCTGTCCAATTCTTGTTTTTAACCTCTCGGTATGCTTTAGTAAGGACTTTCTGGGGATAACCTCTAGACAGGAATCTGTTCCTGAGTTCCTTGACTTGAACTTCAAAGAGAGAGTCTTTGGAACAGTTTAGACGTACCCTAAGGTACTGGTCCTTAGGGGTACCCCTTTTTAGATGCTCAGGGTGATAACTATTTCATTGCTCAGGTCACCCCCACTGTCCATACTTATAGAAACATACAGGCCATTAACACCCAGAAACTTATGAAGAACTTGCAGTCTTCATTGGCCCCTATCTCCTCCCTCTCCTGTCCTGATTCTGCATTGAAGCATTACAATGAAACACTTCAAAGTGCCCTGGATGATTTTGCACCCCCTATAAATAGAACACCACAACGCAGACTGCGACAACCCTGGCACACCCTGCAAACACGTTTACTGCAGCGGTGCTACAGGTGCGCCGAACGTCTGTGGAGAAAATCCAATCTACACGAAGATTTCATCCATTTTAAGTTTATGCTTAGAACATACAACACTGCCCTTCACCTCTCCAAACAAGCCTATTTCAACACCCTCATCACCTCACTGTCCAATAACCCGAAACGTCTCTTTGACACTTTTCATTCTCTACTCAATCAAAGAGTACAGGCCCCAACCACGGAGCTCCGAGCTGACGATCTGGCCAATTACTTCAAAGAAAAAATTGACCAGATTCGACAGGAAATTATCTCCCAATCACCTCATACCATGCACTGTCCTCCCTCCCCCACTGTATCTAGCTCACTCTCTGATTTTGAACCAGTCACAGAAGAAGAAGTAAGCAGGCTCCTTGCATCTTCTCGCCCAACTACTTGCACCAGTGACCCATTTCCGTCATATCTCCTCCAGTCCCTTTCCCCTGCTGTGACCCCTCACCTAACTAAAATATTTAACCTCTCTCTCTCTTCTGGTATTTTTCCCTCCTCATTTAAGCATGCCATCATACATCCACTACTTAAAAAACCATCCCTCGACCAAAACTGTACCGCTAACTATAGACCTGTCTCTAATCTTCCCTTCATCTCTAAACTCCTGGAACGCCTGGTCCACTCCCGTCTTGTCCACTATCTCTCAGAAAACTCTGTTCTCGACCCTCTCCAATCCGGTTTCCGCTCTTTACACTCCACTGAAACTGCTCTCACTAAAGTCTCTAATGATCTGCTAACAGCTAAATCAAAAGGTCATTACTCCATGCTAATTCTCTTGGATCTCTCTGCAGCATTCGACACTGTGGATCATCAGCTCCTCCTCACTATGCTCCGTTCCATTGGCCTCAAGGACACCGTTCTCTCCTGGTTCTCCTCCTATCTCTCCGACCGCTTCTTTACTGTATCTTTTGCCGGTTCCTCCTCCTCTCACCTTCCCCTTACTGTTGGGATCCCTCAAGGATCGGTTCTAGGCCCCCTCCTCTTCTCCTTGTACACTGCCCCTATTGGTCAAACAATCAGTAGATTTGGTTTCCAGTACCATCTCTATGCTGATGACACCCAATTATACGCTTCTTCTCCTGACATCACGCCAGCCTTTCTAGAAAACACCGGCGATTGTCTAAACGCTGTGTCTAAAATCATGTCCTCACTATATCTGAAACTGAACCTGTCAGAGACTGAACTCCTGGTGTTTCCTCCCTCTACTAATGTACCTATACCTGACATTGCTATTTCTGTGTGTGGTTCCACTATTACTCCCCAGCAACAGGCCCGCTGTCTTGGGGTCATACTTGATTCCGAGCTTTCCTTTGCCCCCCACATTCTATCACTGGCTCGCTCTTGTCATCTGCACCTCAAAAACATTTCTAGAATTCGACCTTTTCTTACTTTTGACTCTGCAAAAACTTTTACTGTTTCTCTTATTCATTCCCGTCTCGACTAATGTAACTCTCTTCTAATCGGTCTCCCTCTTACCAAACTCTCCCCTCTCCAATCTGTCTTGAATGCTGCAGCCAGGATCATATTCCTCACCAATCGTTACACCGATGCCTCTACCTTGTGCCAGTCATTACACTGGCTACCCATCCACTCCAGAATTCAGTATAAACTTATTACCCTCACCCACAAAGCCCTCCATAGCTCAGCACCACCTTACATCTCCTCCCTTGTTTCAGTATACCACCCTACCCGCGCCCTCCGTTCTGCTGATGACCTGAGGTTAGCATCCTCAATAGTCAGAACCTCCCACTCCCGTCTCCAAGACTTTACACGTGCCGCGCCAATTCTTTGGAATGCACTTCCCAGGTCAATACGAATAGTCCCCAATCCCCACAATTTTAAGCGTGCCCTGAAAACGCATTTATTCAGACTGGCCTATCGCCTCAACACATTAACCTAATCTATCCCTGTGTGGCACAGCCAAAAGTTTTACCATAACCAGATTTCCCGCATCATGTTCCCACATGCTTTATGCATCCATTAGCCCTCTGTGTTTGTACTGTTACACACTTAACATTATGGCTGGTCCATACAATCAGGGCAACTGTTACCACCCACCTTTCGTGTCTACCTCTTTCCTCATAGACTGTAAGCTTGCGAGCAGGGCAGTCTTTCCTCTTGGTATTTGTTATAATCTACTGTATGTGATTATTGTTATGCTGTAATGTCTATTGTCTGTACAAATCCCCTCTGAAATGTAAAGTGTTGCGGAATATGTCGGCGCTATAAAAATAAAATTTATTATTATTATTATTTCATTGTAGGAGAGCATTAGTAGATGTCAGTTTTCTATATGTTGAAGTAAGCAACTCTCCCTGATCACCCTTTTCAATAAGGATATCCAAAAAGGGCAATAAGGATGTAAAAAAAAGACAATCTCATTATGATTGAGTTTCGAAACAAACTGAAATCAAGGCGTGAGCCCATCCAGACGATCAGGATATCGTCTATATAACGTCCCCAGATTTCAAAGAGATCAGCTTCCTCTCTATCATTGTCATAGATCAAAGTTTCCTCCCACCAGCTGAGGAAAAGGTTGGCATAGGCTGGCGCACAAGGGCTACCCATAGCACAACCCGTCAGCTGGTGGAAGATTCTGCGATCAAAGACAAAACAATTCCTAGTCTAACAAAACCGAAGAAGTCTCAACACGAATCGGTTGTGTTCTTCAAACTGACACCCTCTCATACTCAAAAAATATTCAACAGCCTCCAACCCCTTATCATGGGGTATGGATGAGTGTAGTGCTTCTACATCTATACTAGCAAGAAAGGACTCTGAATCAACAGTAAGACCCTCTAAATGACAGAGGTCAGGTGTATCTTGTACAAAAGACTGTAATGAGTAGACAAATGGAGCCAGGATTCGGTCTAAATAGATGCCAATGTTCTGACATAGACTGCCTACCCCTGATGCAATGGGCCTGCCTTTAAGGCAATGTGTACCTTGGGCAGGCAATAGAAGGTGGCAGTAATGGGACATTTAGGGTGTGTGCAGACGCTGCGGAATCCGCTGCGGATTAATCCGCACGGATTTTGCAAAAACCGCAGATAAACCGCAGGTCAAAAGACCTGCGGATTATCTGAGGTTTGGTCCTGCGGATTCACCATCTCCACAATGGTGGAGATAGGAACCCGCTGCGGATTCCGCAGAAAGAATTGACATGTCACTTCTTTCTGCGGTTTCAAAACCGCAGCAAATCCGCACTGATTTGTCCGCAACGTCTACACAGCATTTTTTTTTTACCATTCATTTGAATGGTACTGTACACCGCAGCTAAAACTGCTGCGGGTCCGCAGCGGCCAAAACCGCTGCGGAAACGCAGCGGAATCAGCAGCGTGTGCACATACCCTTAGGAAGCATGAAATCAAACTCTGATTTAGTAATAACATTTTTCTCTAACCCTTCCAGTAAGATACACCGCAGTTCATCACAATACTGGTTACTAGGGTTTTGTGGGAGAATTTCATAAGAACCTCTGTCTTCCAAGATGGATTCACACATCATTTGATATTGTTCAACCCCAAGGATGACAACATTGCTCCATTTGTTGGAGGGTTTAATCACAATGCTGTCATCCCAATCGAGGCGATTGCCTCCATTTCATTTCTGGAGCAATTAAAATTGCATTGTTTACGGTTGAGGGAAAGTTCAGTTAAATGAGCAATTACCAAATTAGAAAAAATGTCAATAGCCGATAAATCGCCAGAGGAAGATGGCATTTTAATAAGGGTGCAGGAATAAGTATGTCACCACGGAACAGACGGACCAACAGTAAAAGGGAGGTTTATTTACAGGGAATAACATTGGTAGAGTAAACAATGTAGGGATGAATATAATGCAAACGGGTTAAGCAAATAGCCAAAAAGCATGAACAGTATAAAACAGTAATAAGGGTTATTTTCCTATGGTGGAACTTATCAGTCTGCAGGGGTCTTGATCGAAGGGGTCACTCTTCTCCAACGCTGGCGCCGATTCACCACCAGCACTTGTCGTCTGTAGTACTCTGTATCCGGTGCCTTTGACAATGTCCAGCAGGGGTACGCGGGGTTACTGTGGGAGCCAGAGGGGTATGAGACTGACGATATCCACTATGCTCCAAGTCCTTCTCTCTTACTTTGCAGCGGTGCTTTCTCACCGGAATCAGGGGCTCTGCATTAACACAAAGGTCGCCGGAACTTCGTACACGATACAAACTCTCTAAGCAGGTCACAGCACTGTTACTGAGTGCAGTCTCTTTGCAGGGAAACGTCTCATCACAGAACACAGTCTCTTTGCAGGGAAGCGTCTTATCACAGGGGGGAGTGCGCAACCTTCCTGACACTGCAGTGCCTGGCTTCATGTACTCACAGTCTGCAGTCTTTGTCCGCGGTCTCTCTGACTCTGGCGGCTGTACTGGGGTTCTCATCCCGTCTCTGTCAGCTTCCTCCCCTGTCTGATGTCTGGGCAGCTCTGAGGAAAGCACGCGCTGTTTTCCCACTTTCAGCTCTCCTCCCTTCCTGTTCCTGACTGCTGAACAGGCTGCTTTTGTGTCCCCCGGGGAACCTGTTTCCCTGCTCAATGGTTCCGGGCACGGAGCAGAGGAGGCAACCCTCCCTCGGCTCTTCCTGTACTTTACCCCCTTACAGCATCTTGGTACTTTTTTCCTTCAAATGAGTGAAGGGACCTTGACCCAATCTATTGGGATCTATTTCACCAATGCTGTCAAGTAGACTAACCTCTGCCAACATGTCATCTGGAATCCCCAATTCAGAACAAATTCGGCAGTCCTGTTTCTGAAAAAATTTCTTCCTCCGGATTTTACGTAAAAAGATATAAATCCTTAACCGCTCTAAACAGATCGAAATCAGTGTTAGGAACAAAAGAGAGACCCTTTCTCATTGTCGACATTTCATGCTCTTCAATCAGTCTATTAGACAGGTTAACCACTTGAATATCATGTTCAAATGAATGGGCAGAGGCATCTATGACTCATTGTGTTATGATGATCTATTTCCTGGTTTGGGGAAGCCTGTTTCTTAAAGGGAATCTGTCACCCCTTTTTTGAGATATCATATAATGATATCATTCAATTGTGTGTCACATAAGGATTCTCTTAGTACTTTTGCTTCCCCCTGACCCCGCACCTTTCATGCATAAATACCTTTTTTATATCGGTTCAGATGTATGTAAACTGCCACGGTCCGGTCCAATGGGCGGGGCTTATTCAACTGCTCCCCCTCCCTGTCTTGCTCTACACAAGAAGAAATGCGTAGAGCAAGACAGGGAGGGGGGAGCAGGTGAATAAGCCCCGCCTAGCGGACCGGACAGCAGCAGTTTACATACATCTGAACCGATATAAAAAAGGTATTTATGCACGAAAGGTGCGGGGTCAGAGAGAAGCAAAAGTACTAAGAGAATCTTTATGTGACACACAATTGAATGATATCATTATATGATATCTCAAAAAAGGGGTGATAGATTCCCTTTAAAAGATATACTTGGTCTAAAAAATGACCCCACTGTGTATTTTCTGAGGGACCCCGTGTACCACGTCCTCTGCCTCTCCCACGAATTCTACCTATGGATGTCCTATTCCTATTCTCTGATTGAGAGAAATTAGTGTCAGTATCGCGGTCAGTAACAGCTGATTTAGAGTTCAAGAATAAATAGGCCTCATAATCTAAGTCTTGAATGTCTCTCATATATTGTCTATGTTTCCGTTCCTTAAGATGATATTGGAAACGTTCAATATGTGTCTGTGCCTTGGTCTCCTTTGTTGTAAAATCCGTTTCTGTGGAGAATTTCTTGGTGTTCTCTATCTGTTCCTTAAGTTTGTCATTAAGAGTTGACAGTGTAACTTTTTCTTCCTCAAGCAATAATTACATGAAGCATAATGAACTTTCGGTAGCCTCTCTCTCCCGCTTATGTATAAATGCTGGGTTCTTATATCTATTACCAGCTAACAGATTAATTCGTGAACCTCGTGGAACAATCTTGGCTCTTAAATAACTCTCCAAACTCTGAGCCTCCCACCAAGAAGTAATCTGATCCCTGTAGATCTGTTGTAACTCTTTAAAGGCTACATTATATGTAGGAAGATATTTTGGGGGGGTAAATGTTTGTTCTGAAAAGACCTCTTTACCCTCGGATAACCAATTACCTGTGTTAAGAGCTACAGACAGAAAACCTGCCATATCCAAGATTATTCAATGAAAAAAGCAAAAAATGGTGCAGCTCCACCAGATCATATAGATCTCACCAAAGAGATATGATATAAAGCATAAGTGAGAATTAACATTTAACCTTTAATATAGCTATTAAAATTGCATGAAATAGTGCCACCCTTGTGAGACACAATAAAGGCGATTGTATTTATATCTATAACAGTCAAAGGCTATGTCAGACCAGAAACAACAGCCAGTTGGACTTCCACCCCCTCCAGTGGGGCATGTGCTCTGACGGTTAGAGTTAACACAGTCTGTACTGGTGGCAGGGTGAGATGAGCGGATGCCAGCACCATCACTTTCCATAGCGTTTCCCCTTGACTGGAGACTTCCTGCACCTATGAATCAACTGTTGAAACACCCACCACTTGGGAGGGTGTGAACTCCACTGTTTTAAAGTGCGATGGCTCATCACTCAGCAGCTTCCCAAACTCTTTCAGGATATTCATCCCTAATGTCACAGTGTGACCGTGGCCAGCCTCTCCTTGGGTCAATACAATACCCCTCCACCCAAGATCCATCCCACACAGGGAGACCTGCATCCATACCACCCCTAAGACCGGAATGGGCAGGTAATTCGCTGCCATCAACTTTACTACAGGGCCCCATTGGGCCCTGAGGGTTTCTGGGAAGTATCGGCAGAAATATGCTTCTGGCATCGTGGTTACTTGCGATCCGGTATCCACCAGGCAACGCATGGCCCAACCACCGAATTCAGCCCATACCAGAGGACATGTAGACACCAGATTCATGGGACTTTCACTACTTCTTTCCTTTCCATTCTGGCTCCAGGCGACGTCCCCCAAGCTCGGAGCCCTCTAGTGTAACGGGTGGCGGAGATGGGGCCCAGACCCTCGTGGACACTCCCTAGCCAAATGTCCTATTTCTCCACAGTTATAGCATGCGAAAGACCTCGGCTGACCGAACCTTCAGCCCTTGTTACAGTCATTTGTTTCGCCTTGACTTCCCGCGGTACACTGGCCAGTTTCAACTTTCTCTTTCATTTGGTCCAGTTCCCCTTGTATATTCACCAGTTCTCTCCACATCTCTTCAACCTATTTGGGTTCAACTGTTGATTGCACTGCTACTTCACCACTCTGGAACTTCCCTACCGGGAATGTCACCCCCTGCTCCTGTTCACGCGAGCGGGCCTCTCTCCCTATGTCAGGAAAAGTAATATGAGAGTCTACCTGTACCGGCTCTCTCATGGTCTGTTTGGTCAGGGCATCCCGCAGGCCGGTCACCATCAAGTCACGCAGCACGACATCCGTCGGCCCTATTCCCATCCCATCTTTTCTGACAATGGTGATGTGTAATTCTTGTAGGGCATTCATATATTGTGTAACCGTCTCCACCTCTCTTTGGATACAGCTAAACAGGCATGTCCTAAGTTCCCCTACGTCAGTGGAGTCCCCATTTGTCGCCTCTAAGATCTGGAGTACTTTAGCAAACGTGTCTCAGTCCCGGGAAGTACGCAACATCACAGAGTCTCGAGCCTCTCCATCTAAAGCCATAATGACCACCTCGGCCTCGAGTGCGGGGGTCATCGGGTGCATTCTCATCATACCCCTAATACGTTCCAGATAACACAAGAAATCTCCAAATCATAATTTGTAATCTAATTGTGGTGCAAATTCCACCTTATGTATAAATTGCATTACAGCAGCGACTCGTATACATAATTGAAAAAACAGAGAACCTGAGTTTATGATAGTTTATAAAAGTAATAAATTCAGCATATTAAAAAACATAGAAAGTCATGCTAAAAGACTTATTTAGAGTTTAAATGAGCAAAGTATAGACAATTTGGACATCAGTAAATGACTTTTTTACCCTAGATGGTAGCATGAGTACCCTGCTTCCACATTCATACATGGGTATAGAGAAAATACCTCAAAATGTAAAGCACTCCACTAAGCAAAAAAGGACCCAATAGTAAAAAATCCCAATAGGGAGATATATATATACTAGATGGTGGCCCGATTCTAACGCATCAGGTATTCTAGAATATGGCCAGCCGGAGACTGACGTTCAAAAGATGGTCCAGGACGATCCACCACGATCAGCGATCTCACAGCGGAGGCCTGGTCGCTGCTGCGTCTCACACTGAGGCTAAGTACCCACGTTGCTCAAATGCTGCGGAAATTTCCGCAGCATTCCAGCAACTCCCGCCGCGGGGAATTCGCATGTGTTTTCCCGTGGAAAACATGCGTTTTTCACGTGATTTTCGTGTGTGGAATTCAAGCGCATTCCAAGCGATTTGAAGCATCGCTTGAAATGTGATTGACAGGTTGGTCACACTTGTCAAGCATTGTGTTTGACAATTGTGATGCCTATGCAGCATCAATAGTAAAAGATAGCATGGAAAAAAAAAAGGTTATTCTCACCGTCCGACGGCCCCCGATCTCCTCTCCATGCTCCCGGGATCTTCCGGTCCTAGTAATGCTTAGCGCCAAGGACCGGAGATGACGTCACTCTCGCGAGAGCATGACATCATCAGCGGTCTTTCGCGCAAAGCATTACTGGGACCGGAAGATGCTGGGCACGTGGTGAGAGGAGGGAAAGAGTCCGGAGGCCGTCGGAAGGTGAGTATATCACTATTTTTTATTTTAATTCTATTTTTTACAGGTTTATGGTACCCAGGGCCTTGAGGAGAGTCTCCGCCCTCCGTGCGGCAGGAGATGACCCGTGGCAACCGTTGGGAGATCAGCGGCCAGTGCCACAGATCTCCTGATGGTAGCGGTGGCGTGCGTCATTCAAATTCCGCACCAATTTGCAGCTGGACTGCGCCAGTCGCTGATTGGTCGTGCCCGGCCGGCCGCGACCAATCAGTGATGTAGGATTTCCGTTACAGACAGATAGACAGAATTAGATGATTATATAGTAGATGAGCGCTTATAACGTGTTTCCCAATTATTGGCTGCTAAAGTAAAACACAACAAACCAGTATAATTGTTACACTGTTCCTGTACAGTAATAAGGCAAACCAAAATCTAGGGATACATCAAGTTATTAAGGGCCAGAGGTGGCAGTGAGGTAAATAGCAAGTGGCATATCTCAATAATTACCCGTCATGTCTGAGAAGTGGACACAGGAGACCCGGTCCCCGACGTACGTTTCGGTACAGATTTCTTTCCTCAGTGGGGCGTGGCTTAACAGATCCTGTGTCCCTATATATATCCGGTTCAGCTAGTCATGTGGCCAATTATGCGCCATTCAGATTGGCGCTGTGACACGTACGCATCACCCCAAGGCCGCCTCACCCCCAGCGCGCCACCCCCGTCTGACGAGCCGAGTCACGTGGGACGGCTGGCACATAGCCGTCACCATGCAACGCAGTGAAGCCGGAAATGACAGGGGAACACATGAGGGAGACAGTCCGGGGAGAGCGCGCATACGCACAGCCACCAGGGCCAGATAGACCGGATCTCACATATAAAATCAACATATGACAGAGAAAAGCCTTAAGGCCCAAATACACAAAAACAGATTATATAGTGCAAACCAAGCATGATTTTTATAAAAACAGGGGGGGCCTCAACAATAGATGTAATGATCCTCATTGTATACAGACAGTTAGTTCATAAAATGCCACAAAGAATACTTTCCTGTGGGAAAATACATCATTTCATTATTCAACCCAGCATTACCCATATATACAGCTTAAATGAATCATTTCCACATAATAATCATGCAGATAGAAAAGTCTTTTTAGTTGCTGAAATATAGTGCTTTCCCCATAGGAAAATAATGGAAAACTTGAGGCCACATGTTGATAAGTTGAGGAGACACACAGGAATTCAGTACTGGATGTTAATACTATTAGTCACTATAAAGAAAAGAAAGAATAAACAAATATGAATACCAGTTAAAAAAGTAATAAAAGCCAATGTTAAAATGAAAAAATGATGGTGGCAAGGAAAGGAAAATAAAGGATATAATCCGTTACAACAAACAGGATTAGTCCAAGCACATGTCTCATAGGAAAGAGGCGAATCCTTGTGGCTCACTTAAACCATGAAGGGACATTGTCCCCAAAATGGTGATCCACCTACATTCCTTCTGTGCCAAAAGGCGTTTTATATCACCACCCCGAATCCCACATTGGACATGTTGAATGCCCCTGACAATGAAGGATTTGGAGTTACATTGGTGGAACTGTTTATAATGCCTATGTATAGTCTTCAACATAGAAGGGTCCGTGACAGAGGCTGCTGCCAGATTGTCACGTACGTGTTCTCTCGTACGGATTTTGAGTTGGCGTGATGTTAAGCCTATATATATCTTCTGGCAACTACAAATAGCGTAATACACAACCTGTGTAGTAGTATTGTCTAATTGAGAATTGTTGAGTTCCATCGGCTGAGGTTAAAGTAGTAGTCCATGTGATATTTTTACAGGCTACACAATTCCCACATGGGAAGTAGACCTGTGGTGGGCCGCGTGAGTTAAAGGGGTTTTTAAATATTGGAGCATAGTGGCTATGAACAAGAAGATCTTCTAAATTCTGGCCTCTTCTAGCTGTCATGAGGGGGCATTTAGTCAGGACTCAGGAGACCTGCTAGGGTTGGTTCAGTTTGCAAGATGTTCCAATGATGTTAGAGACATTTAATAATAATAATAATAATAAATTTTATTTCTATAACGCCGATACTTTGCACTCAAAATCTCACGATACATGGTCCCATTCATTCTTTCATGTTCACAGATCAGTCTTCCTGGTCCCTTTGCAGATAAACAGCCCCAAAGCAACATGTTACCACCCCTGTGCTTCACAGTAGGTATGATGTTCTTTGGATGCAACTCAGCATTCTGTCTCCTCTAAACAGGATGAGTTTTGTTTCTACCAAACAGTTCTACTTTTGTTTCAGCAGACCATATGACATTCTCCCAATACTCTCAGGGATAATCCAAATGCTCTCCAGCAAACTTCAGACATGCCCAGACATGTACTGGCTTAAGCAGGGGGACACGTCTGGCACTGGAGGATCTGAGTCCCTGAGGCGGCGTAGTGTGATACTGATGCTAGCCTTTGTTGCTGTGGTCCCAGCTCTATGCAGGTCATTCACTAGGTCCCCCAATGTAGTTCTGGGATTTTTGCTCACCATTCTTGTGATAATTTTGACCCCACAGGGTGAGAGCTTGGGTGGAGCCCCAGATCAAGGGAGATTATCAGTGGTCTTGAATGCTCCCACAGTTTATTTCATCACACCATGCTGCTTGCCTATTGCAGATTCATTCTTCCCAGCCTGGTGCAGGGCTACAATTTTGTTTCTGGTGTCCTTCGACAGCTCTTTGGTCTTCACCATAGTGGACTTTGGAGTGTGACTGTTTCAGGTTGTGAACGGGTGTCTTTTATACTAATAGCAAGGTGCCATTACTACAGGTAATGAGTGGATGACAGAGGAGCCTCTTAAGGAAGAAGTAACAGGTCTGTGAGAGCCAGAAATCTTGCATGATTTTAGGTGACCAAATACTTATTTTCCACCATAATTTGCAAAATAAATCTTGCCAAATCAGACAAGGTGATTTTCTGGATTTGTTTTCTCAATTTGACTCTCATAGTTGTGGTCTACCTATGATGTCAATCACAGGCCTTTCTCATCTTTTTAATTGGGAGAACTTGCACAATTGTTGGTTGACAATACTTTTTTTCCCCACTGTAGTTTTTAGATTCTTACTTCTCTCCGTTGCAAAATATTGGCTTCTAAAGCTTATATGCTAATTTTCGCTATAACCTAAAGACCATTAGTGAGGAATCTTCTCTGGGAGCATTTACTTTTTCATCCTTGTGATTTTGCCCATATTTTTTCCAATCTTTAAGGAGTGGGACTTCTAGACTGGTAAGTCCTATGCACCAAGTTCAAAGGTTGAAGAACATTTACCCCTGGGGAGTGTACATATACAAATGTAAGATAAATGTAGAGGTAGGCTTTATACACATCCTGTACAAATTATGAAGGAGACCATCATACACACCTTGGAAAAATTAAGAGTTAGGGTCACTTGATGACCCTCTAAAAATTAGGAGTGAGAGCCACCTCGTGATCATATAAAAATTATGAGCGAAGGCCACCTGTTTACCCGCTAAAAAGTATGAGTGATACCACCTGATGACCCTCAAAACTTTGAGTAAAGGTTGCCTGTTTATCCTCTTAAAAGTATGAGCGGGACCGCATGATGACTCTCTAAAAATTTGGATCGAGGGCCACCTGTTTATCCTCTAAAAAATATAAGCGAGGGCCGCCTGATGACCCTCTAAAAGTTATGAGTGATTGCTGACTGTTTATTCTCTGAAAAGTATGAGTGAGGGCGCATGATGACCCTCTAAAGCTAAGAGAGTACCGCCTGATGACCCTCTAAAAATTATATGAGTGAGGGCCACATGATGACACTCTAAAAATTTGGAGTGAGAGCCGCATGATGACTGTGTTGATATGGTGGAGGAGCGGGACATGAAAAAGAAAAAAACATGAACCATACACCCTTTTTTTGGATGAGAAGGAATGCCTGGAAATACACCAGAAAAAAAGGAATATTTGATTTGGTATTATGCCACATTTTAAATTAAGTATATAATATATACTTGAAAACTTTCTGGTATTAATAGGGAAAAGAAAATAAGTAGCCTTGAATAGTTATTTTGTTTTTAGGTTGCAGCAGCAGTATACCTACAGAAGGAATATAAGTCAATAAATCCTGCCTATATGCCTCTATTCCAAACCTATCCCTCCTCCACCAGCTATCCCTACACTTTGCAGTTAACAGCTGTTTTGCTAGAGAAAGGACAGTATGTAGCCTGAAAGAGACTTTTGTTTAAATGGTGCAGAGGCGGTATTACAAGTACTGCAATAGCAATTAAACACTTCCTATATACCTTGTCAAGTTTATGCTCTCCCTCCTAGATCAACTCTCCCTGAATTATTTTCAGAAAAGAGTGTGCCAAGCATTGTGTCGCCGCGTCTTGTGTAAGACCCGATAATGCAATGGGGCTAGAAAATTACAGTAATGCCAGTTGCCATTCTTTTTACTGCTATATATAATTAATGCATAAAAGTTTCAGTACTTTAAACATCATTATTTTTGCACATATAAAGATGCAGAGTATTTTGTTATGTCAATTTTCTCATATTCATTAAGGACAATTCAAATAACTAAAACATGTCTAAACAATGCCGCAAATTATAAACATTTACAGAAATTTGGTGCTCATTCAATGGCAACTCTTTTTGTGAATATCTTGTACTCCTGCATGGGATCATTTGTGCAGTAATGGCTTGCTTGACCTTTCTCCAAATGTAACGTTTATGTTTGTGGCCAAAAAGTTCAATTTTGGTCTCATCACTCCAAATGACCTTGTTCCAGAAGGTTTGAGGCTTGGCTCTGTGCTGTTTTGCATATTATAGGAGCGATACTTTGTGGCATTTGCGCAGTAATGGATTTCTTCTGGCAAATCAGCCATGCAGCCCATTTTTCTTCATGTGCCTCCTTATTGGGCACCTTGAAACAGCCTCACCACTAGTTTTTAGAGAGTCCAATATTTCAGCTAATGTTATTTGTGGGTTTTTCTTTGTATCCCGAACAATTTTCCTGGCATTTGTCACAGGTCACAGATGAAGATGTTACCTTTAGTAGCCATTCAAACCCATTTGTGTCAACTTCTGTGCATGTAATCAGGGCAAAATCACCAGGGTATATGAACTTTTGATCAGGGTCATTTGGATGTTTTGGATTGTCATTATGATTTAAAAAAGAGAAAACACAGTAGTTTGACAATAAATGGCTTCACCCAACCACTAACCATGAGTGGAGAAAATGTTTTGGTGTTATCATTCATATTCTCTGAAAAAAGGCCAAGAAAGCAAAAATTCTGCCAGGGTATGTAAACTTTTGAACACAACTGTTGATTGCCTCTTCCCATGTATCCACTGGGTAAGATGTCATGCACATCTATTGCAGCATATGTATAGAGCACAACTCTAGTCCTGATCTCTTATTCTATACAGGCTAGCTGTAGGCTTTCCTTATCTTGGTAGCCTTTGTGACACAAAAGTGACAGCTCCACATATGTAGCAAAAATTATCCAATTTGTTAATTCAAGCACGAAGCATATATGGAAAAACATATAGAAACATGTCACTTTGCTAAGAAACAGCTAAGAAATCCTAAAACTGTATAACTTACACAGAAAGCATTTATAAAAGTAGGGGGACGCAATTGTAATTAGTAGAGTTGAGCGACTTTTGGTTTTTTAGGGTCGCGTTTCGTTTCGTGAAACCCGACTTTTCCAAAAGTCGGGTCGAGCAAGATCGTCCGATTATAGGGAAAAGTCGGGGTCGTCCCGAAACACGAAACCCAATGTAAGTCAATGGGGAATAAAAGTCGGCAGTGAGAGGAGGACAGGAAACACACCTACAGTGCCCATTTGAATGCCAAAAGCATCAATTCTTCTTACTTAAGCTTGTCAACCTTAATTAACTTCATAATATAAGTTACGCACTGAAAAATGGGGGTTATTTGGCTAAAGTTGTGGGGGGGGGAGGGCTGGCTGCAGGTTTTCATGTGCCCTGGGCGAAAGTGTGCCCCTTTAACACATACCACAACTCATCATGCTCCGATACGGCAGATAAATAGCGGTATAGTACAATGAAAAATACCTCACTTTTTACATCTCATGACGAGGCCCATCTATTTCTCCATACAGAATCATTGGTCCCATATAATGTTTGAAACAGTATATGATGAGCTCCACATAATGCTACAGTATATGTTGGTCCCCATGGATGAAGCTCCACTGTCTTATGGGCCCAAATAATGCTCCAAACATAATGGGCCCCATTTCTAATGCTCTAGTGTATAATGGGCCCTGTAAATGCTGCTCCAGTGTCTGATGTCCACCTTTGGAATGTTCCAGTGTATGGTGGGCCCCATCTATCATTCTCCAGAGTATAGTGCTCCCCAAAAATTGCTGTCCCACCATTGAAAACAATCAAATAAGTCTCCTCGCTAGGGAATCCCTGTACTTGTCTGGACAGGTGCTGTAGCTTGCTTAACAGCTCGCCAGCCGTTCTCACGCCCAGTATGGATTGCACGTGATTGCACAAAGGTTAGAAAGGGTACCGTATCCCTGGATAACATGTATGGATAGCATACACATTCAAAATATATGTCTCAGGAGGCAGGCTCAGACGGTGTCAGGCCCAGTATGGATTGCACGTGATTGCACAAAGGTTAGAAAGGGTACCGTATCCCCGGATAACATGTATGGATAGCGTACACATTCAAAATATATGTCTCAGGAGGCAGGCTCAGACGGTGTTAGGCCCAGTATGGATTGCACGTGATTGCACAAAGGTTAGAAAGGGTACCGTATCCCCGGATAACATGTATGGATAGCGTACACATTCAAAATATATGTCTCAGGAGGCAGGCTCAGACGGTGTTAGGCCCAGTATGGATTGCACGTGATTGCACAAAGGTTAGAAAGGGTACCGTATCCCCGGATAACATGTATGGATAGCGTACACATTCAAAATATATGTCTCAGGAGGCAGGCTCAGACGGTGTTAGGCCCAGTATGGATTGCACGTGATTGCACAAAGGTTAGAAAGGGTACCGTATCCCCGGATAACATGTATGGATAGCGTACACATTCAAAATATATGTCTCAGGAGGCAGGCTCAGACGGTGTTAGGCCCAGTATGGATTGCACGTGATTGCACAAAGGTTAGAAAGGGTACCGTATCCCCGGATAACATGTATGGATAGCGTACACATTCAAAATATATGTCTCAGGAGGTAGGCTCAGACGGTGTTAGGCCCAGTATGGATTGCACGTGATTGCACAAAGGTTAGAAAGGGTACCGTATCCCCGGATAACATGTATGGATAGCGTACACATTCAAAATATATGTCTCAGGAGGCAGGCTCAGACGGTGTTAGGCCCAGTATGGATTGCACGTGATTGCACAAAGGTTAGAAAGGGTACCGTATCCCCGGATAACATGTATGGATAGCGTACACATTCAAAATATATGTCTCAGGAGGCAGGCTCAGACGGTGTTAGGCCCAGTATGGATTGCACGTGATTGCACAAAGGTTAGAAAGGGTACCGTATCCCCGGATAACATGTATGGATAGCGTACACATTCAAAATATATGTCTCAGGAGGCAGGCTCAGACGGTGTTAGGCCCAGTATGGATTGCACGTGATTGCACAAAGGTTAGAAAGGGTACCGTATCCCCGGATAACATGTATGGATAGCGTACACATTCAAAATATATGTCTCAGGAGGCAGGCTCAGACGGTGTTAGGCCCAGTATGGATTGCACGTGATTGCACAAAGGTTAGAAAGGGTACCGTATCCCCGGATAACATGTATGGATAGCGTACACATTCAAAATATATGTCTCAGGAGGCAGGCTCAGACGGTGTTAGGCCCAGTATGGATTGCACGTGATTGCACAAAGGTTAGAAAGGGTACCGTATCCCCGGATAACATGTATGGATAGCGTACACATTCAAAATATATGTCTCAGGAGGCAGGCTCAGACGGTGTCAGGCACAGTATGGATTTGACGGCCCAGATTACACAGCGGAGGAGCAGGGAGAGGTAAAGATTGCAAATGCTGGGGCCCTGCCCAAGCAAGGGGGGCCCACTCGTGGGCGTCGGTACTGGCACTGGGCCCCTCATAGTACAGCGGTGTGTCTGACGGCGGCTGTGCACCACCACCGTCAGAGACACTTGATTGCACTATGAGGGACCCTGTGCCAGTGCCCGCGCCCAAGAGTCGGCCTACCCACCTGTCCAGGGCAACGGCACTCGCACGGTGTAGTGCGCTAGGTGGTGACCCCGGCCATGGGGGGGGGGCAGCACAGTTAGGGAGTTTTAGAAAGTGGCATATGTTGATGTTGGACATTCAGCTGATGCAAAAGGCGAAATAGGTGAAGTACCAGGAAGAGGTGGACCAAAGCAAGCCATTTTTCTGTCACCCTATGTGTCATCAGGGGAAGGTGGGACAAAATCCTTGGAAACCCATGCGTGGTTCATTTTAATGAAGGTTAGATCATCCACATTTTGGGTTGACAGCCGGGTCCTTTTTTCTGTCAGGATTGATCCAGCTGCACTGAAGACTCTTTCCGATAGCACACTTGCAGCTGGGCAAGCGAGCTCCTGTAAGGCATATTGGGCCAATTCAGGCCAGGTGTCCAGTTTAGCGGCCCAATAGTCAAAGGGGAATGACCTGTGTGGGAGAACATCGATATGGGAGGAAAAGTAGTTTGTAACCATAGTTGACAACTGCTGTCTCCTGTCACTTTCCATCGATGCAGTATTACCAGTTGTGTGAGCGGTATTTGAAAAATCAGTCCACAACATTGTCATGAAACCCCTGTCTCCAACGCCACTTCTGCTGTGTGCACCACGAACACCTCTGCCAAGCTGCCCCCGGCCCGTACGGCTCGTGTGAGAACCATCACCGCTGCTGTGTGCTGGGAATGCCTCAAGCAACCGATTTACCAGAGTTGCTTGTTTATTAGCCAATATTAGGTCAAGGTTCTCCTGTGGCATGATGTTTTGTAATTTGCCTTTATAGCGTGGATCCAGGATGCTGGCCAACCAGTAGTCGTCATCGTTCATCATTTTGGCAATGCGGGGGTCCCTTTTTAGGATCCGCAAGGCATAATCTGACATGTGGGCCAATGTTCCCGGTGTCAATGATGCACTGCGAGTGCTGGGTGGAGGAGCACTTTCTGGCAAATCCACATCCCTCCAGTCACGCACAAACCCTGTACCAGACCTTGCCACGCCAACATTTTCACTTGCCCCACGAGATGCATCCTCCTCCCCTAAGTAATCATCCCCATCATCCTCCTCCTCCTCCTCTTCTTCCTCCACCTCGTCCAGGAGAGGTCCCTGAGCAGACAATGGCTGAATGTCATCAAGGATTCCCTCCTCCTCTTCCTCCTCATCAACATTGGCTGCAGACGCCTGCTCCTTAAGGTGCGTCAAAGTTTGCATGAGCAGACGCATAAGTGGGATGCTCATGCTTAGGATGGCGTCGTCTGCGCTTACCAGCCGTGTGCATTCCTCAAAACACTGAAGGACTTTACAAAGGTCTTTCAGCTTCGACAACTGCACGCCTGTCAACTCCATGTCTGCTCTCAAAGTGCCTGGCCGTGTATCCTCCCACAAATGCATTATGGCCTGCCTCTGCTCGCACAGCCGCTCCACCATGTGCAGGATGGAGTTCCACCTTGTTGCAATGTTGATAATGAGGCGGTGGTTGGGAAGGTGGAGCAATCGCTGCAGCTTCTGCATACGAACGGAGTGTACAGGCGACCGGCGGATGTGCGCGCACAGTCTTCGCACCTTCTGGAGCAGGGCTGTTAACTCCGGATAATTTTTGAGGAAGCACTGCACCACCAGGTTCAAGGTGTGAGCCAAGCAAGGTATGTGGCTGAGTTTTGAAAGGGCTATGGCTGCCACAAAATTACGCCCGTTATCACTAACTACCTTGCCTGCCTCAAGATGTACACTGCCCAGCCATGACTCAGTTTGTCGCTTCAAGTACTCGGCCAGCACCTCGGCGGTGTGTCTGTCGCCCAAACACATCATCTGCAACACAGCCTGCTGACGCTTTCCACTAGCTGCTCGATAGGGGGACACATCGTGTGCAACAGTGGCAGCTGCAGATGGAGTGCTCGTACGACTGCGCTCTGTGGACGAGCTTTCGCTTCTGGAGGAGGAGGAGGGTCGAACGCCTACAGCCAACTGTTTCCTATACCGTGGGCTAGGCAGCACTGTCCCACCACCGCTGTCCCCTGTGGACCCTGCATCCACCACATTAACCCAGTGCGCAGTGATGGACACGTAACGGCCCTGGCCATGCCGACTGGACCATGCATCAGTTGTGAGGTGCACCTTTCCGCTCACTGACTGCTTGAGTGCATGGACAATGCGGTCTTTCACATGATGGTGGAGGGCTGGGATGGCTTTGCGAGAGAAGAAGTGGCAACTGGGTAGGTCATAGCGTGGTACTGCATAGGCCATGAGTTCGCGGAAAGCTGTGCTTTCCACCAACCGAAAGGGCATCATCTCAAACGAGATTAGTTTGGCAATGTGGGCGTTCAAACCCAGTGTACGCGGATGAGAGACTGAGTACTTTCTTGACCTACTGATAGTGTCTGGGAGGGTGAGCTGGACTTGAGAGCTGCATATGGTGGAAGTAGCGGTGGACAGGGCGGACTGAGAGAGGGTTGATGATGGTGATGGAGTTGGTGTTCTTTCTGATGGCCTAGAATCAGTCTTTCGTTGATATAACAGTGGGATTCCCTGACTGCTGTGGCCTTGCAACGACACCTCAACATTTGCTGCTGTGCTAACCGGTGGGCTTACAGTGGGGGAAACAATGTAGCGTTGCTGACTACCTTCATAGAATCATAGAATCATAGAATCGTAGAGTTGGAAGGGACCTCCTGGGCCATCTGGTCCAACCCCCTGCTCAAAGCAGGATTCTCTAAATCATCCCAGTCAGATGTCTGTCCAGCCTCTGTTTGAAGACTTCCATTGAAGGAGAACTCACCACTTCTCGTGGCAGCCTGTTCCACTCATTGATCACTCTAACTGTCAAAAAGTTTTTTCTAATATCTAATCTGTGTCTCTTCCCATTCAGTTTCATCCCATTGCTTCTAGTCTTTCCTTGTGCAAATGAGAATAAAGTTGATCCTTCTACAATGTGACAGCCCTTTAGATATTTGTAGACAGCTATTAAGTCTCCTCTCAGTCTTCTCTTTTGCAAACTAAACATTCCCAAATCCTGCAACCTTTCCTCATAAGACAGGGTTTGCAGACCGGTCACCATTCTGGTCGCTCTTTTCTGAACTTGCTCCAGTTTGTTGATGTCTTTTTTAAAATGTGGTGCCCAAAACTGGACACAATATTCCAGATGAGGTCTGACCAAAGAGGAGTAGAGGGAAATAATGACTTCACGTGATCTAGACTGTATGCTTCTGTTAATACATCCTAGAATTGCATTTGCCTTTTTTGCTGCTGCATCACACTGTTGACTCATATTCAGTCTGTGATCTATTAGTATACCCAAGTCTTTTTCACATGTGCTGTCACTTAGCCCTATTCCTCCCATTCTATATATGCTTTTTTCATTTTTATTGCCCAGATGTAGTACTTTGCATTTCTCCCTGTTAAAAACCATTCTGTTAGTTGCTGCCCACTTCTCCAGTTTATTTAAATCTTTTTGAATCCTCTCTCTCTCTTCTCTAGTATTAGCTATCCCTCCTAGCTTTGTGTCATCAGCAAATTTAATCAGTTTACCCTCAATTCCTTCATCTAAATCGTTGATAAAGATGTTGAACATGATCAGTTGTGATCAGTTGCACATGTGGCACATGTGGCAGTTGCACATGTGGCACTTGAGGTTTGGTGTTGTGTCCACGCTTGCAAGTGCATGCTGGTTAAATGTCTAAGCATGCAACTGGTATTCAAATTTTTCAGATTTTTCCCTCGGCTAAAGGTCTTTGCGCACTTCTTACAGATAACCTTGGCCTGATCATGAGGATTTTGTTCAAAAAAGTGCCACACTGCACTCTTCCTACTTTGGCAGACATTTTGCGGCCTAGCACGCTGTGATCTTTTGACCATCTGGACAAGCTGTCCAGCAACTCTTTTGATGTTTGGAACCTGTCTTTGGAGTGCTCCGGGCCTGCCAGATAACAGCTGTTGCGATGTCGATGTCTGCTGTGGATGCTCCTCATCTGAGCTATTGGAAGCAGCACCCTCTTCCCCCAATGGATGCCAATCTGGGTCAACAACTGGGTCATCCATCACCTCCTCTTCTATGTCATGTGCACCTTTCTCTGTGTCACCGTGTATGGTGGTATAGTGTGCGGGAAGGGGCACCTGAGTCTCATCAGGGTCAAAATCTGGCTCTGTACACTGCGAGGACAATGTAGTGCTCTGAGTGAATGTACCAGCAGAATCATCCATCAGCGGCTGTGCATCAGTGCACTCCATGTCAGATTCATCTTGGCCTGGGTAATTCACCATTTGACTTGATAATCCAGGCATGGTATGTGAAAACAGCTCCATGGAGTAATCAGTAGTATGGCCTGCGTCATCCTTCAATCTTGGTTGGGGTGAAGGACACAAGGAAAGGTGTGGTTCATGAACATGAGCCTCCAATGACGACTCAGTGCTTTTACTTTTTACAACTGAAGAAGAGGAGGCGATAGAGCTGGAGGCTGAGTCAGCAATGTAAGACAAAACTTTTTCCTGATGCTCTGCCTTTAAAAGCGGTTTGCCAACTCCTAGAAAACTAAGGGTTCGAGGCCTTATGTAGACAGACGATGATGCAGGGTCAGCACCTCCTGCATTCGGTCCTATTTTGCTCTTGCCACTACCATCAGATCCACCACCAACACCATCATTACCAGCTGCCAACCCCCGCCCAATTCCACGGCCTCTTCCACCAGCCTTCCTCATTTTTGGTAGAAATGTAGACAAAATCCAACAAACTATATAGTAATGTAAAACAAGGTACAAGGTGTCTATAGGACAGGGGAGATTTAGAATTTCTGCACACACTTGTGGACAGTGGACACTTTTGGATTGTGTGAGGCCCACTGATATCTGAGCGCTATGTGACACGCTCGATGGCACAGCTGCCTGTGACCAAAGTGACGAGAGGATAATGGAGATTTTGAATCTCTGCGCACACTTTTGGACACTGGACACTTGTGGATTGTGTGAGGCCCACTGATATCTGAGCGCTATGTGACAGGCTCGATGGCACAGCTGCCTGTGACCAAAGTGACAGGAGGATAATGGAGATTTTGAATCTCTGCGCACACTTTTGGACACTGGACACTTGTGGATTGTGTGAGGCCCACTGATATCTGAGCGCTATGTGACAGGCTCGATGGCACAGCTGCCTGTGACCAAAGTGACGAGAGGATAATGGAGATTTTGAATCTCTGCGCACACTTTTGGACACTGGACACTTGTGGATTGTGTGAGGCCCACTGATATCTGAGCGCTATGTGACACGCTCGATGGCACAGCTGCCTGTGACCAAAGTGACGAGAGGATAATGGAGATTTTGAATCTCTGCGCACACTTTTGGACACTGGACACTTGTGGATTGTGTGAGGCCCACTGATATCTGAGCGCTATGTGACAGGCTCGATGGCACAGCTGCCTGTGACCAAAGTGACGAGAGGATAATGGAGATTTTGAATCTCTGCGCACACTTTTGGACACTGGACACTTGTGGATTGTGTGAGGCCCACTGATATCTGAGCGCTATGTGACATGCTCGATGGCACAGCTGCCTGTGACCAAAGTGACGAGAGGATAATGGAGATTTTGAATCTCTGCGCACACTTTTGGACACTGGACACTTGTGGATTGTGTGAGGCCCACTGATATCTGAGCGCTATGTGACACGCTCGATGGCACAGCTGCCTGTGACCAAAGTGACGAGAGGATAATGGAGATTTTGAATCTCTGCGCACACTTTTGGACACTGGACACTTGTGGATTGTGTGAGGCCCACTGATATCTGAGCGCTATGTGACACGCTCGATGGCACAGCTGCCTGTGACCAAAGTGACGAGAGGATAATGGAGATTTTGAATCTCTGCGCACACTTTTGGACACTGGACACTTGTGGATTGTGTGAGGCCCACTGATATCTGAGCACTATGTGACACGCTCGATGGCACAGCTGCCTGTGACCAAAGTGACGAGAGGATAATGGAGATTTTGAATCTCTGCGCACACTTTTGGACACTGGACACTTGTGGATTGTGTGAGGCCCACTGATATCTGAGCGCTATGTGACACGCTCGATGGCACAGCTGCCTGTGACCAAAGTGACGAGAGGATAATTGAGATTTTGAATCTCTGCACACACTTTTGGACACTGGACACTTGTGGATTGTGTGAGGCCCACTGATATCTGAGCGCTATGTGACAGGCTCGATGGCACAGCTGCCTGTGACCAAAGTGACGAGAGGATAATGGAGATTTTGAATCTCTGTGCACACTTTTGGACACTGGACACTTGTGGATTGTGTGAGGCCCACTGATATCTGAGCGCTATGTGACACGCTCGATGGCACAGCTGCCTGTGACCAAAGTGACGAGAGGATAATGGAGATTTTGAATCTCTGCGCACACTTTTGGACACTGGACACTTGTGGATTGTGTGAGGCCCACTGATATCTGAGCGCTATGTGACACGCTCGATGCCACAGCTGCCTGTGACCAAAGTGACGAGAGGATAATGGAGATTTTGAATCTCTGCGCACACTTTTGGACACTGGACACTTGTGGATTGTGTGAGGCCCACTGATATCTGAGCGCTATGTGACACGCTCGATGGCACAGCTGCCTGTGACCAAAGTGACGAGAGGATAATGGAGATTTTGAATCTCTGCGCACACTTTTGGACACTGGACACTTGTGGATTGTGTGAGGCCCACTGATATCTGAGCGCTATGTGACACGCTCGATGGCACAGCTGCCTGTGACCAAAGTGACGAGAGGATAATGGAGATTTTGAATCTCTGCGCACACTTTTGGACACTGGACACTTGTGGATTGTGTGAGGCCCACTGATATCTGAGCGCTATGTGACACGCTCGATGGCACAGCTGCCTGTGACCAAAGTGACGAGAGGATAATGGAGATTTTGAATCTCTGCGCACACTTTTGGACACTGGACACTTGTGGATTGTGTGAGGCCCACTGATATCTGAGCGCTATGTGACACGCTCGATGGCACAGCTGCCTGTGACCAAAGTGACGAGAGGATAATGGAGATTTTGAATCTCTGCGCACACTTTTGGACACTGGACACTTGTGGATTGTGTGAGGCCCACTGATATCTGAGCGCTATGTGACAGGCTCGATGGCACAGCTGCCTGTGACCAAAGTGACGAGAGGATAATGGAGATTTTGAATCTCTGCGCACACTTTTGGACACTGGACACTTGTGGATTGTGTGAGGCCCACTGATATCTGAGCGCTATGTGACAGGCTCGATGGCACAGCTGCCTGTGACCAAAGTGACGAGAGGATAATGGAGATTTTGAATCTCTGCGCACACTTTTGGACACTGGACACTTGTGGATTGTGTGAGGCCCACTGATATCTGAGCGCTATGTGACACGCTCGATGGCACAGCTGCCTGTGACCAAAGTGACGAGAGGATAATGGAGATTTTGAATCTCTGCACACACTTTTGGACACTGGACACTTGTGGATTGTGTGAGGCCCACTGATATCTGAGCGCTATGTGACAGGCTCGATGGCACAGCTGCCTGTGACCAAAGTGACGAGAGGATAATGGAGATTTTGAATCTCTGCGCACACTTTTGGACACTGGACACTTATGGATTGTGTGAGGCCCACTGATATCTGAGCGCTATGTGACACGCTCGATGGCACAGCTGCCTGTGACCAAAGTGACGAGAGGATAATGGAGATTTTGAATCTCTGCGCACACTTTTGGACACTGGACACTTGTGGATTGTGTGAGGCCCACTGATATCTGAGCGCTATGTGACACGCTCGATGGCACAGCTGCCTGTGACCAAAGTGACGAGAGGATAATGGAGATTTTGAATCTCTGCGCACACTTTTGGACACTGGACACTTGTGGATTGTGTGAGGCCCACTGATATCTGAGCGCTATGTGACACGCTCGATGGCACAGCTGTGACAAAAGTGACTAGAGGATAAGGGAGATTGGATTGCTTTTAAAAAAGCAGTTTGCGGAGCAGTGGGTAAACAGCAATGCCAGCGTGTCAGGAAGCCTTAAAAGGCAGCCCAACAACCAACACCACTGATACACCACTATATAGCCTCCCCTTGCACTGCACACACAGTGACTTGTGTGTTGTGCAGGCCAAATCGCTAGCAGCAGAAGCAGTTTTTTTGTCTTCTTCCCTGCCTAACGCTCTCCGTACAGAATCAGCAGCAACCTCTCCCTATACTAAGATCGGCAGAAGTAAGATGGCGGTCGGCGTGCACGCCCTTTTATACCCCCTGTGACGCCCACCAAAGCAAGCCAATCACTTGCATGCCCTTCTGAAAGATGGTGGTGACCCGTGCCTAGGTCATCACGTTGCCCACAGTGTCCGTGGATCCTGATTGGCTGAAAAAGAGCGCAAAACAAACTTTTGAAACGCGACTTTGGCGCGTAAGTCGCCGACCTCGTGGCCGACCTCATCCTAGGGTCGGGTTTCGTTTCATGAAACCCGACTTTGCCAAAAGTCGGCGACTTTTGAATTTTTTCGACCCGTTTCGCTCAACTCTAGTAATTAGGGTTACGTCATCAGAGCTGAGCTGACATTTTTTGATTAGCTGATAGAATACTGAATGCTCAATAGTCTAAATAGGTGATGTAATAGACTAGCTATAAGCAATGCAATAATGATGATGAAATAAAAAAATAATATTTTTTCTATAAGCCTGCATAAAGGATATCATAAGTAATTACAACCTCCTCTGGATCTTGAAAATTAGAGCCAACCAGCAAATTTAAGCATCATATTTGTTCATTTTCAGCACCACAAAATTAGTCAAACTTAACTATTTTTGTCTCTGAACCAATTTGGCTGTAGTCAAATTGTTATAATCAATGGAGCGGTTTACATGACCATATTTCCACAAAAAATCACGGAGACATGTCCATTTTTGGTCAGCAACATCGATCAAAATGACTTATATGGGTCTAATAGGAGAAGCTTTACAATTCTTTTTTTCACACATATAAATCACTGATGAAACACTGATGGTAGATACTGACATACTGACCAAATGATGAAATTTGGATTAAAAACACCGATGATACTCACAGAATGGGGCCTTTGGTTAAGTTCCCATAATGGCTTTTTGGTGATTTTTGACACTGCATATTTTTGCTGCATAAAAAAAACGCAGCATCTTCCAGCAAAGTGAGTGGGATTTTATATTTTTTT
The DNA here is from genome assembly GCF_039654945.1 of Dendrobates tinctorius. NCBI lineage: Eukaryota > Metazoa > Chordata > Amphibia > Anura > Dendrobatidae > Dendrobates > Dendrobates tinctorius. The sequence continues at coordinate 21,162,297 of NW_027361795.1, read as the reverse complement.
AATGCAGCATACACTGACCTGCGGTGTTTGAAATAAACAAAATTTCTCCTGCAAGTACGTTGACAAATGTGTGCAGATTTAAATATGTGCAGATTTTCCTCATAGAAATTCAATACATCAAGAAAAGCAGCAGGTAAAACACAACGCATAAAACATACTAAAACTGCATGAAAGGCTAGTTTCACACTAGCGTTTATTCTCCCTGCCCGCCCCATCCGGTCATTGCCGCCTACTATCGCACATGGACGCTTGCGATCTGCGCACCCTATCTTTAGCATAGGGTGCGCAGATCGTGCGCTGGCCGTGCACTAGTAGGATTTTGGCGTACGCCCGTGTGCACCGAACGCAGCATGTGGCATTTCGGCACGCTCAGCGCACCTTCAGGGAGCCGACAGGGGGCGGGGCTTAGCGGCGCCGTGCGCTGCGTGAAATAAACGCTAGTGTGAAACTAGCCTAATCTGCACATTACTATGTAAATAAAGTTTTTTTTAAAGTCAAATACTTGGAATTATCAAAAACAAAGCAACTTCATTTAAAACATGACAGGCCAAAAAGAGACAAAAACTGCTGTAAAAAACGTGCTAAAAGCGCAATGAGAAAATGCAAGTGACCCATGTTACCTAATAGATGCTGAAGTGTTGCAGAAAATCTGCACCATCAAAGACTCACCAAATACTCATTGTGGGAATATAACCTTAACTCTTGGAACATCAGGCTGTTTTTGACGGGACAAAATGATTGTTTGCTTTTGGCATTCCAGAGGTTTTAACTTTTCTAATTTTAAGTTAACATAGTTGCAGTTTCTTAAAGTGCTACTTTCAGGAATATATGTTAGACACAGAACCAGACAAATTATTGGTGCAACTTGTGCAGTATGGGCTGATGTGTGACATAGAAAAACATACATGTATGTTCATATCATTTTTAAGAGACCTTCTGAAAGTCTTTAATATTTTTCTTTCCTTCAGTTTATTTCACCCACCAACGATAACAACTGGCAACATTGAGATTATCATGAGAGCATATTTGGATGATACGTTTACAATTCCTATAACGGAGGACAATGTTTTAGTTGTGGGATCAGATATCTATCTGGCTGTGTTTGCTACTAACATGGATGCCAATGTAAATGCCCTTAGGGTAGAACAATGCTTTGCCGCTCCATCGTTTGACCCAGAAGAGTCTAGCATAGTGCTGATCTATGGAGGGTAAGTCTGGTCATTCATTTTACATGTATTTGCATCTGAAACAACCCTAAAATGACAATTCTAATGCAATATAAAAACAAATCAATAGAAAAGACTAAAAGAAATATGCATAATAAATATCCATAAGCCTGACTCTGTAATAACGCCTAAATATTGATGTGTTAGCAACACATTTTCTCACTCAATCTCTTGATCCATTTGTAGCAAAACACTCCATAATATAGATATCAGGATACTGTGCTGACAAACTTAATTCATCTAGGATATGATCAAGAAGTCAATGAAGGACAAAGGAGCAGGATTTCACGGTTTGTGGTTACAATAAAGTGTCTGAAATAATACAATACTGAGTAGAAAAAGCCTCTTTTCCATCTATTAAGGTACAGAAAACATAATGAAGAAGAGGACTTGACCTCTGTAGTCCCACCTGAAGCAGAAATTCTACAAGTCACTATCGACCCTTTAACGAGCCTTGCAGTATGACGTAGGATAAAAGCCCGGTAAAGGGTCGATAGTGACTTGAAGGATTGCTGCGTCCAACAGGTGGCGCTATAGAATTCAAATCCTCTTGAACAGGTGCATTGCACAGCGAATAAACCTTACCCCTTAGATCTTAAAACATAATCAGTCTCTCCCAGTCTGCATACACGAAAAAAATGAAAACAGCCAGCAAACAAAAGAAATATATCATTCTAAACATTTACTATAAGAACCTTGTAAAAAAGGTTACTGTAATTCTCCTTAGAAATTGCATATATTTGTACAAACATCAGCCTATTTGCAGAGATGTCAAACGTGGGCATCAATTTGATTGTGGCAATAAGCTAAATGGCAGGGAGGCTACTTGCTGCATTGCCTTGATGATGTTGGCGCTGCTCGGGAAATGTAACTATTAATTTATCTTTATCAACTCATTGGCAGCTTGAATAAACATAGGTCACTCATATAGGTACAAGCGTTATACAGTATTTTGCTACTTTCTACAATTTTGAGGAGACCTATTTTACAGCGTGCATTTCAACTCCTACAATACCAGTCCAAAGTATGGAAACATCTGTTCATGTAATGGTTTTCTCTGTTCTTATTAGATTGTGCACATTGTAGATTCAGACTGAAGGCAGCAACACTCAAAGGAAACATAGAATAAAGAGAAATGTGTGAAACAAACCAGAATATGTGTACAAGCTTAGATTCCTCAAAGTACCCCCTTTTACTCTGATATGCCAAATGTACACCCCTTTGGCATTTTCTCAAGGTTGGGATGAGTTGGGTCGCAGAGTGAAGGAAAATCAGCCAACAAGTGCTCAGCATCTATGGGGACTCCTTGAAGATTGTTGGAAAGCTATTCCAGGAGCCAGCCTGATGAAGCGGTGTGAGAGAAGTGTGTATTTATAATGTGCCAAGCCAATGAGGATTCTATTGTGCTATCCCCATAAATAAAAAATATGTGGAACACACTTCTGTCCTTCTTTGCTTTCTGATTGACATCTTGGATGAGTAAATTGCATACAGCAGTAACCAGTATCTTCCAGTACAACTGTGTCCAGCTCAGATGTAGGTCAGGAGCTTTATGCCTGTGTTTGAAGCAGATTTTATGCATATTGCTAGAAAAAAGCAAAACAACATACATGTTTCTTGACAAAGGCACAAAAACTAGTAAGAAAATATCCACCAATGCGTGGGTGTAAAATAAAATTATATATTACAAAGTTAATGAAACATATACAGTATGTACAAAAAAATCCATGTGGATTCAATAATTCTTACTTTAATGAAATCTTTATTTTACAGCTGTGCAGTAAAGTCTGGCGTACACACAGAGATAATAGAAAATGGAGTATCTACAGAAGCAAGATTCAGGATCCAAGTCTTCAAATTTCAAGCATTTCGTGCGTTCAACATTTTTTGTGAAATTACTATATGTAATAAAAGTGAAGATTGTACTCAGGTATGTAATCTTTGTGTTTGTGGGTTTTTTTTCTTGACGTATGAACTTAAACCCGTTTCCAACCTTGGACATATAGGTACCTCCAGGGTTGTCTCCCTGCATTTGATGCTGGCTCTGGTCAAGGCCAGTGTTCATAGTGGATCATGATTTATGCTACTATGTGCAACACATAACAAGCAATCAAAATATTACATTTACACCAAAATGGCATCAACAAAAATGTCAGCTTGGCACACAAAAAATAGGCCCTCACCTAACCCAAGATCCCGAAAAATAGAGACACTACGGGTATCGGAAAATGACAACTTTTTTTTTTCTTACAAACTGTAGATTTTTTTCACCACTTAAAAAAGAACTTATACATGTTTTGTTTCTGCGAACTTGCAATGACCTAGAGAATAATAATGGCAGGTCAGTTTTAGCATTTAGTGAACATGATAGAAAAAAAAACAAAAGCAATTGAGGAAATGCAATTTGTTGCAGTTTGAACACAATTGGAATTTTTTATCCATTTTCCAGTACACTATATGGTAAAATCAATGATGTCATTCAAAAGTACAACTCGTCTCGCAAGAAACAAGACTTCATTTGCCCATATTAATGGAAAATGAAAAAAGTTATGGCTCTGAAAATAAAGGGAGCAAAAAACGAAAATGCAAAAATGGAAAATTGCAAGATGGTGAAGTCCATAATAAGTCCAATAATTTAGATCCATCAGCGGATCTAAATTATGTTAGTTAAAGTGGTTTTCCCACAAAACAAAAGATATTTTAGTTAATAGATCTTAGAGTAAAAATATGTTCTACAATTGCATGTGTTAAAAAAATGTTCCTGTACTGAAATAATCTTATAAATGTGCCCCTGCTGTGTAATGTGTAATTGCTGTGTCTTACCATGTAGGAACATGGTCTGATCATGCCACAGCTCCTGGGAGCGGAGGAAGCAAAAGAGAGGCTAGAGCGTAGCTTCCAGCCATCCTGGATTCAGCGGACTGTCCCACTTTAGGGGCTCATTATATATGTACATTTTGTACAGCAGTTTATTTCTTTGTACTTATTGTCACCAGTTTACCACAACAGAGAAGAGCCAGAAGACTGCAGCATCTTATTTCTCCTACTCCTGCACTGATTAGAAGCACTTCCCATTCATATTAAATGGTGGAGATTTCTGTAAGCAGTGCAGGGGTTAAACTGTTCAGCGTAAAGTGTCTGAAACTTTCCTGCTTGGATGATTTCAGTTGTTCAGTATAGACCACTCCCTTTTCCTATATATACTCTCCTCTGGCAATCTGGATTGCCAGTATTAGTCTTGTACTGCCTGGTGTGAAGCGAAGGAATTGGTTTTTGGTAGAGGTGTTTGGAGTGTTGATCTATGACTCTTGCTTGGTGTTTTGGCTGTGTGCAATTCCTCATACTCTCCTATTTGGTTTTCTTTCCTTTCCTCCCCAGTGTTCCTCTCTATTGTCTGTGAGTGCATTTTTATGTCTGGTATATTCTTTTATCTCTGTACATCCTCCCTTGTAAGTCTGGTTTGTGTATATACATATACTATTACTTCCCACTTCCCTGGGTGGGGGACAAATATAGAGCTGATTCGGGAGTTGAGCAAGGTATGTGGCCCTGACGCCTTCACCACCAGTTGGAGCTCCTTCCCTTGCGAGCCCTGTTTTGCACCCAAAAGTAGTTTTCCGCCTCATATAGAGTATTGGTGTACTCGGGAGAAATTGCACCACAAATTGTGTCGTCCAGTTTCTCTTGCTACCTTTGTAAAAATGCCAAATTTGAGGCTAAATCAACATATTTCATCGAAAAAGTAAAATTTTCATTTTTTCCTTCTACATTGCTTTAATTCCTGTGAAGCACCTGAAGGCTTAAAACACCTGTTGAATGTGGTTTTGAGCACTTTGAGGGGTGCAGTTTTTAAAATGGTGCCACTTTTAGGTATTTTTTGTCATATAGGACCCACAAAGTCATTTCAAAATTGGTTTTGTAAATTTTGTTGGAAAATTGAAAAATTGCTGATCAACTTTTGATCCTTCTAAATTCCTAACAATAAAAAAGTAGGAATTAGTCCTACCGGTACTGATGTTTCCAGGAGCCCATCATGACAGCACCACCAGGAGGTAGTCCTTCTTATCCTTGATAGGGACAGGAACACAGAAGAGGTTAAATAGCCCCTCCCACCAACACCCTCTAATGATTTTCCAAGTACTACACCAGGATGAATGCTACAATTTTTGCTTATTGAATTTCCTTTCTACGTACATTTATGTCACATATCAAGACAGGAAATCCAAGGTAGGGAATATAAGGGGTGCAGTCATGATGGCCACCTGGAAACACAATTAATAGTATGACTAATTCCTACTTTCCAGGACGTTCCTCCTGGCAGCACCACCAAGAGAAATACCCAATAACTCCTTCTAGGGAAGGATCACTGTTTAGAGGATTTTCATTCCAAAGGCCGTCTGTTGGTTGGACAGAACGTCCAACTTATAATATCTGTAAAAAGTATTTAAACTTGACAAGGTTGCTGCTCTGCAGATCTTATCTACAGAAGTTCCTGCTCTCTGCTTGTGGCGCCCCTGAGGCTCAGTCACCACAGAGGTACTGCACCTCCTCCTGAGGTGTGGTGCCCCACCATCCAGGTAAGGTGGAAACACCTGACCACACTCCAACACCTGCACCCCACACCACAAAGTAGTGTAGCAAAGCACCTTCGGCAGCTCCCTGCTTGGAGTATAGCAAAGCACCCATTGGTAGCTCCCTGCTTGGAACACGAAACGTGCTGGGAGGTGGGTGGAGTTAGTTTACATTACAAAGAGCGGAAAGAGTTAAGGATAGGGGGTTCAGTTGGTCAGAGTGTTGGGGAGAGAAGGAGATCCCCGGAGAGAGCGATAGATGGATGGAAGTGCTGCAGCAGATCCCAGTGACCCGGGTCTGCTGGCACAGAGAAGGAAGAGAGAGCGAGCAACATAGACTGAAAGCCTGATTCTCCATAGAAAGATTAGTACGGAACGTGAGGAGTAAAAGAGAACAGAGGACATGGGTTAGAAGAGAACCCTTCCTAGGAGTTCTAAGCGCAAGGCCGGGGCCCGGTCCCCGAGGTTGTATGGATACTAATGGTCCTGCAGCAGACACCGGAGGAATAGAAGTAGTGACCACTTTATTCCCACACAAGACTTGGGGGAACAACAGCAACTGGATAGTGAGTGGGAATTAGTAGCAAGGAGTCCCCGAAGCAGGCTACAGCTGTCTGCCGTACAAGTAGAGTTCATAAGAACATCGGACAGGAGGAACTCCAGTGTGACTCAGTACTAGAAGTACTTCATTTAAAGGCGCTATAAGAGGAGACATTTAGAAAGGCACATGTTGGCGGAGTGTTGGAAAGGAGTATTCCATCTGGCCTGGAGGTTGACTGAGTCCCTGACCCGGAGGACACGGCACGGAGGCAGGCACCTGTTTGTACAACAGACTGTGAGTAAAGCTTTGGAACTACATGCCCTGGTGTCCTCCACTGATTCTTGCGCCAATCCGCCCAGCACTGCTACATCCCTTGCGCCGGACACTATACCATCTACGTGTCACTTCACACACTCTGCCCTGGGACTACAGCCCTGCCTGTGGAGGGTTATAACATCATTGCTGCACCACACCATCTGTCCCAGAGGATCTGTCTGCAGCGTCGGCTTACATCTCCATTGCCGAACACCACAGGTGGCGCCACGAATCACTTATAGACTTTCATCACCATAAGCACACTACTGACAACCCCCCTTTTTACAATGGGTGCCCAGGGCCATGGGCCGGGTCACCGCCGCTGTGACAACTCCCATTGAAACCCACGGGCCCGGCACCGAGTACCCCACAGCTCTGGGAGGGCGACCTATGCTCATGAAGTCAACAATGAAATGTACGATGAGCTGATTGTTGACTTTATCCACCTAACAAACATAACTATTGAAGCTTTCTTCCCCTTGTTTCTTCCCGCAAATTGGATGAAGAGGTTTGCGTCGATTCTCCAGTCTTCCGTCAGTTTTAAGTACTATTAGACTGTTCTCACATCCAAGGAGTGGAATGAGAGTTATTTTTCATGTCTATAATTTGGCAGAAGGTGGGTAAAACGATCTCTTGACTTCTGTGGAAGTCGGTGACCACATTGGGTAGGAACGCTGGATCCAGTCTTGGGATGAGACTGTCCTCTTGGATTTTCAAGTGTGGGACCCTAATAGAAAGGGCCTGAATTTCCCCTATGTGTCTTGGAGACGTTATTTCTGCCAGAAAAACTGCATTAAGAGAGTACAAATATTAGGTCAACCTGGTCTAAAGGTTCATATGGCTGTATGCACCATGCGTTTAAGACAAGACTGAGATCCCATGGAGCCACTGAACCCTGTTGTAGGTTTAAGGCACTTAATAGGTTTAACAAATCTTACTATCCAATGATGATTGGCCAGCGGATAATCAGAGAATGACCCCAGGGCTGATATCTGCATTTTTAACGTACTGGGTCTTAGCCCTTTGTCGAATCCTGATTGAAGAATGTCTAGTATCCAAGGAATATGTGGACCTGAAGAGATGGAGGTTAGGGCTGAAGTTACCTGTTTCCCACTTTTTTGTATTGTAGATATGACTGACTCTGACTGTCCTTTTGACTTCAGAATCTCCCTCTAATCATCCAGGCTGATAGGTGCAGCAGGTTCTGATGGTATAGTGGGCCCTGAAGTAGAAGGCCCTTTCTTGCTGATAAGTATTGGATCCTTTAACAACATCCACTTCAATAAGGAAAACCAGCTTTGTTTGGGTCAATAGGGAGCTCTTAAAATCTCTGAAGCCTGGCTCTTCTGGATCTTCCTCAATACTCCTGGTATCAATGCAAGCGGAGGAAAAGCATATGCCAGTCCCATATCAAAGCTCTGGGACAAGACGTCCACCACATTTGGATTGTCTCTTGGGTTTATAAAATAAAAACTCCTTCGTCTTGACATTCTTTACTATTGCTGGGAAGCCACAGCGCTGTCAGTTGATGAAAGACTTCCTCATTTAGAGACCACTCTGAAGACTGATTCCTTTCTATGCTTACGAAATCTGCCACCTGATTTATTGAGCCATTCAGATGTACTGCCGAGACTGACCTGACTGTGTTTTCTGACCAAGAAAATATTCTTTCTGACATCAACTGTAGATGACGGTGCCTTGAACTTCTCTGGTGAAGAAGGAAGGATACTGCGGTTGAATTGTCCAAAAATATTCTGAAGTGTTGATCCTTTAGCTGTGATTGACATCTTTGTAGTGCCTCCCATACTGCCTTGAGCTCCCTGTAAATTGAAGAGCTGTGCATTGATGCAGGCCATATCCCTTGAAGGTAACGCCCTTCTATGTGGGCTCATCAGCCACAGTAATCTGCATCTGTAGTGATGCTTACGCATGGTGAGATGCTCCAGGGTCTTCCTTGATTTGTTATCCTGGTCCACCAGGACAGAGACTTCTTTGCTTCCTGAGATAAAATTTTCTTGTCTAGTCTCTTTGCCATCCCAGGCTGAAAGGACTAAGCAGAACTCTCAAATGGAATTGACTCCATTGAATGCTGGAAATCCATGAAGGCATTAGACCCAGGATTCTCATTGCATTCCTGTCAGAATCCACTTCTGCTTCTGAATGGCCTGCATGTCCCCCCCTGATTGCCTCCTGTTTGTGTTAAAGCAGGAAGGCATATTCCAGTTCGGAATCTAGAAGTACGCCCAGGAACACCTTTTTCTTTTCCGGTCTGAGGCTTGTTTCTTTTAGATTTATTAACCATCCCAGGCGTTCCAGGACTGTAATGGTTGTAGTTAGATGCAAATCCATCTGACCTGGTGAGTCCGCTATCAAAAGTAGATCGTCTAAGTAAGGGACAAAGAGGATGTCTTTTTCCGTTAAGAAAGCCATTATTTCCACCATAACTTTGTGAAGATTCGGGATGCAGAGCAGAGACCGAACATAAGACATCAAAACTGGAAATGCTGAATCTCTCCCTGATCTTTTATTGGAAACCTGAGGTATTTCTAGTACGAGGCATATATGGGTACGTGATAGTAGGCACTTTTTAGATCTAACATGCTCATCACTATGTCCTTCTTTATCAGGGTTATGACAGATTTCAATGACTCCATCTTGAATTGTTTGTAAAGCACCCACTGATTTAGAGGTTTTAAATTGATATTTGTCCAGTACTCTCCTCCTGGCTTTTTATGGATAACAGTCTTGAATAGTGTCCCTGATATTGTTGGGACCATGGTACCTGAACTATGACCTGCAAGTATATAAGTTCTTTTATGTCCTTTAAGAGCCTCTGATGGACACCTGGATACTGGGAAGATGTTAGACAGAATCTTCTGGGAAGCAACTAAGTGAACTCTATTCTGTACCCCTGAGCAACTGTCTGAAGAATCCACTGATTTCTGGATATTTCCTGCCAGTCCCAAAGGAAGCACTGAATCCTACCCCCAACGCTTCTGGCATCATTGTCTGCTGGTTCCAGTCCTCTGGTTCTGAAAGGAGCCTCTTCCTCTACCGCCCTTTGGGTAGCTCCATCTGCCTGACTTCCCTTTCCCTCTATAGTCCTGTCTGAGATGAGAGCGAGTTTTCAGAAAGGACAGCTCCCTCCTCGGTTTTTCTTCCAGGAACCCTTTTATTGTATCTGACACCCCTTCTGCCTTCTCTAGTAGCTCATCCAGGACTGGCCCAAACAACAGTAGGCTGGAGAAGAGAATCAAGCATAATTTATTCTTTGGGTGCGTATCTCCTGACCACGATCTCAACCAAAAATCTTGTTTCGCCACATTCGACAGGGCACTATTTCTTGCGGCAAACCGAACCGACTTGGTCTGCCATGAAGTCGCTTGCATCTTAAGCAATGGTAACGACCTCAGAATTTCTTCCCTAGGAGTTTTGTTTTTTATATAACACTCCAGCTCCTCAACTCAAAGGTTCATTGACCTAGCTACAGAAAAGGCCGCTAAATTCGCCTTAATGATATATGAAGAAGATTCCCAAGGTTTCTTAAGGAGATCTTCCAATCCTTTGTCCATCGGATCCTTAAGGCTAGAGGAGTCCTCAAAGGGAATGGCTGTTTTTTAGAGAGTCGCAATACCGGTGTATTTATTTTTGGGACCTTTTCCCAAACATTGATCTTGTCTGGTTCAAAATGAAGATGACATTTAACGTCCCTTGGAACAACCAGCATTTTTCCCACGTATTCCCACTCTTGCAGTGTCATTGCCATGATGTTCTTATTTACTGGGAAATCTTTGTTCCCACAGACTCTTTTTTTTAACTCTTTTTATTGAAAGATTCCACAGAATAAGATGACAAACATATGATAATGCAGTGTAAGGTCAGAATAATCCATATAGTCACCATCCACAGTGACATAGATATAACATCACACTTTTAATAATAAACAAACAAAACTAATGAAAAATAGTATTCAACATAATGTACTCTAGAAAGCATTGCACCTCCTAACCAACAGGCTCGTTATCAGAGTTTTGAGCTTGTACCAGGACATGTTATAATAGACACAGATTCTCAAGTCCACACATATCATCACTTTCATACTGTGGAAGGGATATTCATCAGGGATTGTATCGTGAGATTGAGGAGACCTTGGCATTAGGAGCCAAGTTTGTCAAGAGTGAGCTACACCACCTTTCCAAAATCCTATGAAACTTCTGGGGACATACTCTGTGTCTATATAATATATTTTCATAAGGAATTATATCGTTTATTAATTTTTTAATTAATCGAAGGAGATTTCCCCCCATCCACCTCAAAACTATTGATTTTCTAGCCATAAATAGAACTTCCCGAAGAAATATTCTCTCATAATGGACCCACATCTCTTCATCCACAACACCCAGAATACACAATTTCGGACTACGCTCAATTGGTATCCCAGTTATCCGTTCTAATGAAGTTATGACATAACTCCAATATCTTCGGATAATTCTACAGTTCCAAATAAGGTGCCAGAAATCCGCTCCCGATTCCCCACACCTATGACATTCATCAGTTGCACTTCTGCCAAACTTATGTAGTCTACTTGGGGTCAGATAGGATTGGTGAAGAAAATACAATTGGATTAGCTTTTATTTGCAGCTGGCGACACCATCCTATGTGCCTCCAGGGCATCATTCCACTGATCATCAGCGATAGAGGGGATTAAGTGCCGCCCTTTACTTTCTACAGCAAGTTGAGTGGATGCAATTTTAGAGTTTAACAAAAAGGTATAAAGGGAGGATATCACACCTCTGGGTCCTTGAGTTGATAGTAGTCCTATCAGTGGGTATCTAGATATTCTCATTCTAGGAAATGGGAACTGATACATTATGGCATGTCTCAGTTGCAAATATCTATAAAAATCCATATGGGGAATCCTGAACCTTACATGAATTAGTTCGAATGATAATAGAGTTTCGTTTTCAAAAATCTGATTAAGCATCGTTATACCATTTTGTTTCCAGAAACTTGGGTCCTGTAAATTTTGAAGCTGCAGGAATTCAGGATTATCCCATATCTGAGTTTCCCCAACTTGATCAGTGAACTTCATAATATGCTTACTTTCCCGCCAAACCTGTATCGCTAAGCTATGAGTAAATAACAAACCCTGGGTTGGTTTGTATGAACCCTCCAATATTGCCTCTGCATTATTAAGTCCTTCTGGAATTAAACCAATGTTGTAAGTAACGTAGTTGACCAGCTAGATAATGCAAAAATAAGTCAGGCACCTCATATCCACCCTGGTTTTTGGGCCTCTGCAGGGATCCAATACTTAATTCACGCCTTGATGATCCCCATATAAACACTGTCATCGTGCTATGCATTTTCCTAAAGAAACCCTTAGGGACCCTAATTGATGTATGATCCAGCATATATAAGCACTTGGGAAGAATTATCATTTTAATTAATCCAATTCTTTCTGCCACAGATAGGGGAAGTCGGGGCCACATCTCAAACTTTTTCCTCATCATATCTCCTAAGGGGTATATATTATCATTAAGGTCTCCAATCAGATTTTGATTAATTATGATGCCTAAATACTTTATTTTTTTGTACTACTTGTAAACCAAATAGCACAGATACAGTTATGTTATCAACTAGCGGCATAACCAAAGATTTACTCCAATAAATTTTAAGACCTGACAAGTCTCCAAAATGATTGATAAGGTCAATTGCTCTTGGAAGAGATTGCTCTATTTTATCTATAAAGAGTACCAGATCATCAGTATATAATCCAACCTTGTCCACCCTAGAATTAATATTAATTCCTTCCGCCAAAAGATCTTGTCTAATCCTAAGTGCAATTGGTTCAATCGCGAGGGCAAAGAGCACTGGGGATAGTGAGCAACCCTGTCTAGTCCCTCTACCCAGATTAAAATACTCCCATTGCAAGCCATTAACAAGTATATTAGCTCTTGGCATGTAATAGAGTAGTTCAATCCACTTGCAAAATTTGGCAGAGAAGCCGAATTTTAGAAGCACACGTTGCAAAAATTTCCACTCCAATGAATCAAAAGCCTTGACAGTATATAAAGAGGCTATTGCCCAAGGTTTCCTATATACAGTATTTGTGGCCTATCTGCGTTAGAACCTGAACCCTTCTAATATTAGAGGAAGTGGATCTTCCCGGCATAAAGCCGGATTGCTCTTCCCATAAAATGCATAGTATTACCACTTTCAATCTATTAGTTATAAGTTTAGTAAGTATTTTATAATCTGTATTAAGCAGGGATATAGGGCGATAAGAACCACAGTAGGTTTATCTGGCTTTGGAATTACCACTATAGTGGCATCATAAAAGGATTGGGGAAGCAAGTGTTTTACAAGTGCTTCGGAGAGGATTTGCAGCCAAAACGGCCCTATCTGATCTATGTATCTTTTATATAGTTCTATGGGCATGCCATTAGGTCATGGAGTTTTCCCATTAGAGAGATACATGGCTGCTTCCCGAATTTCCTCTAGCGTGATATCTCTATCCAAAAAAGTCCGATTCTCACAAGAAAGTTTAGGAAATTCTATATGGTCTAAGTACTTGTCAATGTCTTCTATAGTGTGATTCAGTTGAAAGTCATATAACTCGCTAAAATATTCTTGAAATCTGTTTGTGATTTGGTCAGATTTAAGTAGCGAAGTTCCCTCCCTTGTATTAATGGCCAAAATGGATGGAGACATTTGATTTTGTTGGACTATGTATGCTAAGAATTTACTCGATTGGTTACCCAATTCAAAAGTTTACTTAGAGAAAAAGAAGTCTTCTCTGGGCTTTTTCCTGTAAATGTATCAAATACTCCCTCCCCTTCCCAAGCCACCTATATAAAGAATCATCAGAGGGGTTATTGATATACTCAGCTTCCAATAATTTACATTCCTCAACAAGTTTTTGCTCCCCAATACAGGATTCCCTTTTAATATATGAAATCGTGGACCTGATACATCCCCTCAAATATGCTTTAAGTGTATCCCACACCACCAACCTATCAGGGAAATCAGCATGGTCTGCTATAAATACCTCTAAATGGTGTATTATTCTGTCTTGTTTCCCTATGAGGGATAGCCAAAACGTATGTATGCGGAACCTCTTAGGTCTGTTAGGGCCACCTAGATGAAGGCATATCACCAATGGAGCATGATCTGATACTGTCCTAGGAAAGTACTCAATTTCACGCAGATCTGATAGTACAGCATTATTCCCAAATGCATGATCAATTCTGGATAAACAATGAACAGTTGGTGTATAACAAGAGAATGCTTTCTTAAGAGGATGCTGCATCTAACACAGTAGTGTCCTGATTACTAGGTCTAGAGCAGGATTCCCCAACTCCAGTCCTCAAGGCCCACCAACAGGTCATGTTTTCAGGATTTCCTTAGTATTGCCCAGGTGATGCAATTATCACCTGAGCAATACTAAGGAAATCCTGAAAACATGACCTGTTGGTGGGCTTTGAGGACTGGAGTTGGGGAACCCTGGTCTAGAGTGTGCAGCACTCATTCTATCCAAGTAGGTGTTAAGAACCATATTAAAATCACCCAGACATAACATCTTAGCATCAGGATACTGTGATACAAAAATCACAGCCTGTTGGAGTACATGCATTTTGGCTGGTGGAGGGTTCTAAATATTGAGCAGTACATAAGGCACAATATCTATAAATGCATATATAAAACTAAATCTACCCTCTAGGTCCCTTTTGACCATTTGAACCGACCATCTCAAAGATCCATGTATCATGACTGCCACCCCCCAAGAATAGGACTTGTGTGTAGCATGCTTCTGCCATTGTATCCAAGGCTTATTCGTTCTGGATATAGTGTCTGGTGTTAAATGGGTTTCTTGAAGGCATATTATCTGAGCTTGTTTTACGTATCTGCGAGAACACCTTATTCCGTTTCCTAGCACTCCCCAGTCCCCTAATGTTCCATGAAAGGAGTTTAAGTGATGCCATGTAGACTTTGTATAAATTTTTTACACAGAATAATATTCACTTTTGGAGTGCTCAACTCCATCACATACTGACCATCCCGGTTCGACAAAGTATAGGTGCAATGTTGGTCATTAACTGAATTTTCAATTAAATTAAGAGTCATTGGCCAGTAGTGGCCATAAAAAATGCAACAAGAGATGCCCATAAACTTCTTCAAACTGAAGCATATGCATAAATAGAATTTTCATATTCTCCTCTGTCAATCCAAACCACCAATAACAGTTATACTGGAATTAAGGCAATTTAATCCCACGGACTCTTAGACTGCCAAACATTTCATGTTGAACCGTCAGAGGTTCAGTGGAGTCCTCAATCTTCATAGTACCCCTCACGACCTGTAAAAGTGCATCCGTAATTTCAGAGGAAAATGAGTAATTCTTCTTTTCTTCAGGAAGTAACATCGTGGGACTTTCGCCATCGCCCGGGTCAGGATCAGAGTAGTAAGACAACTCGCTTTCCTCTGAGCTTGATTCCACCTCCCACCTGGGTCTTTTAGACTGAAGAGACTGAGACGGCATCAGGGCGGAAACAATACTCTGTACTTCTTCCCTAATCATGGCTTTCATGCTGGTTAGGAATGAGCTTTGCTTTTTCATTATAGCTCCCCAGGAATTTGATAATACAGGAGGCTCATCTATTAGCCTTCCTTTTGGCTGCAGAGGTAGACCATCTAGGCATTTCCTTGTCCTAAAAGACAATATATAAAACCATGTAGGCTGTATTTGGATAGGGCGGTAATGTGACCAAAGCACTCTTCACTCACGTTATCCAGATATGGTTCTGTTGACTGGATGTCCGAACAGCTATCACTCTGCCCTTCCATAGTAAGGTAGTACTGCTGCCAGCAACCCCCCAAACTTAAGTACACTATCTTACCCAGCTTCAGGACATCTGATTTGTCAGATCCTTCTGAGCCCCATCTTCTGCCAATTCTGATGATTGTGTCTGGTCCTGCATGCCCCTCTGTATTGTATGTGGGTCGCCCTCCCAGGGCTGTGGGGTACTCGGTACCGGGCCGGTCACTCAGAGGGGAAGGTGTCCGGTCCGTGGCCCTGGGCGCCCAAGTAAAAGGGAGATTGAATGGTGGAATGTAGGTGATTAGTTGAATAGTTTGTGACGCCACCTGTGGTGTTTGGCAAGGGAGATGTTAAGCCGACGCTGCATGCAGATCCTCTGGGACTGATGGTATGGCGCAGCAAAGATGTTATAGCTCCCCACAGGTGGAGCTGTAGTCCCAGGGCAGTGTAGATGTAGAAGCAAAGGGAAGGCGTACGTGAGGCAATGTCGGGCACCAAGATGTAGCAGTTCCGGGTGTGTTGGCGCAGGAATAAGTGGAGGGCACCAGAGCATGTAGTTCCAAAGCTTTACTCACAGCCTGTTGTGCAAACAGGTGCCTGCCTCCGTGCCGTGTCCTCCGGGTCAGGGACTCAGTCAACCTCCTGGCCAGATGGAATACTCCCTTCCAACACTCCGCCAACATGTGCTTTTCTGAACTTCTCCTCTTATAGCGCCTTTAAATGAAGTACTCCTAGTACTGAGTTACACTGGAGTTCCTCCTGTCCAATGTTCTTATGAACTTTCCTTGTATGGCAGACAGCTGTAGCCTGCTTCGGGGACTCCTTGCTTCCTAGTCCCGGCTCACTTCTCTGATGCTGTTGTGCCCCCAAGTCTGATGTGGGAATAAAGTATTGTTAACTTCTAGTCCTCCGGTGTCTGCTGCAGGATCATTAGTATCCATACAACCTCAGGGACCGGGCCCCGGCCTTGCGCTTAGAACTTCTAGGAAGGGTTCTCCTCTAACCCACGTCCTCTGTTCTCTTTTACTCCTCACGTTCCATACTAATCCTTTCTTTCTATGGAAAAATCAGGTTTCCTTTCTATGTCTCTTTCTTGTGCCAGCAGACCCAGGTCACTGTGGCCTGCTGCAGCACTTCCTTCATCCATCCCTCTCCCGGGGATCTTCTCTGTCTCACTTTCTGTCCTTCTGCATCCTCACTCACACTCAGTGACTGACTGACTGAATGCTGAATCACTGAATGACTGAATCCTAAACTCTTCCCGCTCTTTGTAATATAAACTAATTCCACCCACCTCCCAGCACGTTTCGTGTTCCAAGCAGGGAGCCACCAATGGGTGCTTTGCTATACTCCAAGCAGGGAGCCGCCAAAGGTGCTTTGCTACACCACTTTGTGGTGTGGGGTGCAGGTGTTGGAGTGTGGTTGGGAGTCTCCACCTTACCTGGGTGGTCTGGCACCGCACCTCAGGAGGAGGTGCAGTAGCTCTGTGGCGACTGAGCCTCAGGGGCGCCACATATGCGCTCCACCTGGAGTGATACCCAGCCCTGATGTTAACAGGTGCTTGCCTGAAAAGTGATATCCGGCGTGCGCTCACACCCCCAGAAGCCGCATGACTGGAACTCGCACCGATAATGCGTACCGGTCTGCACACTCCAACTGGAAGTACGCCCGGAAGCACGGCTACCTTGCTTCCTGCTTACAGCTGTGCATCCCGGTAATGGCAGCAGGAGCCCCGAGCCTTCTAGAGAGGGATACGGCCATACCCGGGAGTCCACAGCTTGACCAGAACGCTGAGCGTCTCTTTGAGAGAGTGACAGCCCGACTCTCCACAGATGTGGAACTGCAGAGCATGTCATTCCATCAAAGAAATCCAAGTGCTCCTCTTCCGCGTCTGTCCCTGGTAGGGACAGGTAAAACTGTAGAGGGTGGCAGTGGGAGGGACTATTTAACCTCTTCTGTGTCCGTATCCCTAGCAAGGAAAAGGACTACCTCCTGGTGCTGCTGTCAGGAGGGATATCCTGGAAATTATGTTTAAAAAATGATGCGAATGTAAATTAGACATGTGGTAAATATTATTTATTAACTATTTTGTGTGATATAACTATGTGGCTTAAGGACATAATTAAGATTTGAAAATTGCGACATTTTAGCCAAAATTCCAATTTTTTTCACAAATAAAAGCAAAACATATTGGCCTAAATTTACCACTAACACGAAGTACAATGTGTAATAAAAAAAAACAGTCTCAAACTCAATCTCAGGATCAGCGGGATCCGTTGAAGCATTCCAAAGTTATTACCAGTGACACTGGTCAGACTTGTAAAATTTGTCCTTGTCAGGAAGGTGAAAATCAGCTTGGAGGTTAAGAGATTAAAGTGTCAATACTTGGAATTTCCAGTAGACTCCACTGGTGTAGGCCTAAGATAAATCTGTTGCAAGCTATCAGGTCTAAATAACCTTTGGTAATCCCGTATCAATGCCATCTGATTTTGGAACAGCCGACTAAAGATTTTATTCTAATGCTGCAGCCTCTGTTCATGCCTCTAAAATATGTTCAGTCTCCCTGACCACAATGTGTATATAATTAGATTTATAGTTGTTGTTTTGCACATTTTTTATCCATTGTCATACACACAAAAAGTCAAATCATTAGGAAGAATGTTTAGAGTAGGGTCCCATGGTGTGGCTGTCAAGTGTAGACAAGCTGCGCAGGCACATTGGCACTCCAGCTTATGGCGCTCGTTTTCACCACCTTATGGACCTTATCTCAGGCTGTACACAACAACGGCACCATGGGACCCTATACTCCATGTGTTTTAATTATCTCATTTAAATATTTAACCTTTTTTCTTCTTCTAGTGTTCTGCGTCTTATGCTACCACTGCAGAAGTTCATATACAAAATACAAGTAAGTTCCATGCTCTCTTTCTCCTGTAATAATAATTAAAACAACTATAATCATTTCAATTGATAAAAGTGTTCAAAGGCAGCAGGAGGACAGGAGAGATCAGGGAAAATGTCCTTTTGTGTGTTAAAAAAATCAAGTGATCTCAATAAAAAGTTAGCAGGGAAATGAAGGGATGGGTCGAGGGATGAGTGTTGTAAAGACAAAAATATGTTGCACTATAGGGGAACTCAAAGCAATAAGGAGCTAATGTCTTGAAATAAACTACAGTATTGTGAACAAAGATTATTTGGTTCCTTTAGCTCCCTTACATCAAATTATACATATTTGATAAGAATGAACTCAAAGGTCCAGTAACTTCAACCCATAATGCTACTGTGTTGATCCATGAAAAGACAATAATTCCTATAAGGCAGATGTTGTCAATGTGACCAAAAAAATGAGTTCTACTCTAAATATGGATGAATCTCTTGCTCAACATCAAATCTCCGGAAATCTAACACTTGTAATATATTATTCAAGAAACCATTCAGTCCCCTCTTGAACCTGTTCAATGAATTGACCATCACTACATTGTATTGCCCAGAGATCTGTAGTCTCACTATTAAGTCCTTCTCCTCATTCAGCTTAACTGTGCCAATATGGAAAAAATGAGGTTCATAAATTCATGTTGTAAATAAACTTAAAGGGAATCTCTCTGCAGGATTTCTCCATCCAAACTATTTATATGTGCATGTAGCTCTTTCAAAGGCAAATCCAGCAATATCATTACCTGGATAGTCTGCTCCTCCATCCCAGAGAAATCAGTGAAATCAGTGACCAGGATAGAGCCCTACCCTCAAACCCACTTCAGGGTCCCTGTACATGTCCGTATAATACCGGTAATGGAAAAAACGGTACTGTTGTCAGTATTTTGAATCAATGTGCCATCTGTTTTTTATGGTATGGCTTAAGAAAAATTAATTCCAAATCTCCTCCTATACTTTGCAATGTTAAACACGTATAGCACACGGATAACACACAGATGCCACCCGTGTGCTGTACGTGTTTTACATGGACTCATAGTCTTGTATTGGCCCATGTCATCCGTGCTGACAGAAAGATGAAATGTGGATTTCTCTGGAATAAGATGACGGATCACAAATTTCAAAGTATCATTTTATTCAGTTTCCTATGACCTACATGTTCATATAGATGGTTTAGGAGTAGAAGCTAGTGAACCCGAATTTAAAAGTTTGGAGTTCGTACTGTACATTTAGTGTCCTGTGCTAAATGCTGAACACAGACTTCTCCTGGAAGTTCATTGCAATATTTGGAGTTACGGGGGAAGTGCGTTGCAGAGAGAGAGAGATAGAGAGAATTTTCTGGCCAAAAGTTCAGGTCACCATTGTTTTCAATGGAGTTTGGGTTCAAGTTCGGTACAGTTTTTGTACCCAAACTAAACTTTGGAATAAAGTTTGGGTCAGGTACCAGAACTTCCAAGGGTCTATTGATCCTTACTTAGAGGATTAATCCTACAAACAGATTCCCTTTAAAGCCAGTTCAACAGGAAGGAGTAAAGTACTTTAGACTTTGACTGTTGACAAGTTTATGTTTTTTGGGAGTTTTTATACAATTTTTGTATGTAAAGTAAAGACATGGCTGTAATAGTGCTGTAATAAAATTATATACTTCGGCACACATAAGATGGAAGAACGGTAAAATTTGGTAACTTTATTGTGATCTGACCTGTGTAAAATAGAAATGAATACTTCTTTTTGAGTTGCAAATTCTCTCGTCTACTCTCGGCTCTCTATGACCGGAACACATGCGCACTGATATTCCCAGACTAGGGGGCTTTCCCCACAATGATGTGGCATTCCACCTTGGTGGTCTTTATTTCTTTTTTTTACACAGGTTGGATCACAATAAAGTCACCAAATTTAAAAGTTTTTTCATCTCTTGTGTGCCAAAGTACATAATTTTATTACTTGATAACTGAGTCATTCTTCTGAGCACCTACTCCCAATTAGGCTGTATGAGTGAGCTTATCCAATTTTTTGTCATGGGACTGAAACACAGGTTAAATTGATATCTTTGGTGTAGAAATCCGCATTGTGGTTCTTCTTTAATCACTGTTTGAAGTCTTCTGAAATTAGATTTCAGTGCACGGGGGCTGGACTGGGTCTTCTACATGTCTATGATTCCCAAGCCCCTCGCCTCTGGTCTTAAGTGACAGGTCACTGTTGAGATTTCAAAGAGAGGGAGAGCGTCATTTACAGACCAGGGGCAGGCGTAGGGGCTGAGAATCACAGACAGTAAGGAGAAGACCCAGTTTACAGTTCGATGAATGTGCACCGAAATTTAATTAGCAAAAAGCTTAAAATGGTGATTAAAGAAAAAAAAAAGGGATTTCTTCACCAAAGGTATGCATTTAATCAGTATTCCAGCCATGTTTGTGCTTTAAAGAAAACCTGTCAGGACGATTTTGTAATGTAAAGTGCTTGGATCAAAGCCAAGTGAATGGCACATGTAGCAGAAGCACAGCTGTACATTACATCCGATGGCTGCTCCCCATATACACAATTCACTGATTGGCTTCCTATTAAAAGTCTATCAGATATAAAAAAAAATCCTCCTTCTGGGTGTGGTAATGGCCCGGATTGGGGGGTGGTCCACTGCTTACCGCGCACAGATGACACAGAGACGAGACGGAGGCAGATTTTTGGGTACAACAGGTCCGAGTTTATTGGCTGTCCTCCTGACGACCGTAGCAATACACCGCAGCACCTTTACAGCTCTCTGCATTCAGGCCCGGGTACCTTCACCTTCCTTCAGTCGTAGTGACGTTCCTCGCGGATCTTTCGCTGGGGCTGCCCTAGGCCTATCTACCGCCAGCGCTTCACCAGTCCGAGGTCGTCTTCCAATCGGTACCCCCAGGGCCTCGTCTGTCCTGCGTTTCTTTGTGTCAGGGCCACCCCCCCTGACTGTCTCTTCCTATCAGTCCCCTGGTCGAGCTCTCCACCATTGTCAGTCCTCCGTACTGAGTCTTCTCCTCCTGAGTTCCTCCCGGGACTAGCCTAGCCTGGAACCCTGTCCTGTCCTATTTATCCCCTTCCTCGGGAATTTCCCTCCTGGGTTCCTATCTCCCCGCCCCCATGACTAAGCGGTTTCTAAAGCCCTAAGCTGCTGTCAAGTCCTGAACTATGCTCCCCCCTGCCATCTTGTGGTCAAATCTAGGTACTGCACTCCTTTTCCATCTTCCACAGCTGTTTCCCTTCTGTGATTACAAACATCCGTCTACAGTGCACAAACCGTCCCTTCTCCCTTCAGTCAAGTCCGTCCGTCAAGTCACGTTCCCCACATGGGATCAAAGTAAAAGGCATTGTTATAAGAAAGGTGCATTTGTCCTATTTTTCAACTCACATCTATCATTGTAAAGAAACAAAAAACCTTGATGAACAAAGCTTTTTAATGCAAGTCATTTGCTTTATCCCCAAAATTAGTGGAAATATACATAAAAAGTAAATGAATCTTTGAATGACCAAATTTATATTGCCTTCTAATGAAATAACATATTTTTTTTATGAAAACTATTACTATTAATCATAGTGTAATGAAAAATATTTTGCATACTTTTCAAAAAGACATTAAGACTGCACTTTTAGTAATGTATTTTAATTTTTTTTTTTAGTGGGCAGTGGCACGTGTTACAGTAAGTATATACTTTTTCCATCTGTCCTATTCTCCTCCTCACATCAGCGGGACAGGTGCCAAGTATACTAATTTATCTTATTTTCTTATTGAAATCCTGATGTTATGTTGTTACCCCTCTGATGCTGAATGCACTTTGTACAACTCTTTAATGGATAGGTGAACACTCACAACAGATTGACCTTTTTGCAAAGCACTTAAAGGGAATCTGTCACCTATTTTTTTGTATATAAGATGTAGCCACCGCCATCAGGGGCTTATCTAAAGCATTCTGTAATGCTGTAGATAAGCCCCACGATGTAACCTGAAAGAGAAGAAAAACAAGTTAGATTATACTCACCCAGGGGCGGTCCGGGTCCGATGGGTGTCGCGGTCCGGTCCAGCGCCTCCCATCTTCTAGCGATGACTTCCTCTTCTTTGCTTCCCGTCGCAGCTCTTGCGCAGGTGTACTGCTCTGCTCTGTTGAGGGCAGAGCAGAGTACTGCAGTGCGCAGGCGCCGGACCTCTCTGACCATTCCCGGAGCCTGTGCACTGCAGTACACTGCTCTGCCCTCAACAGAGCAGAGCAGTGCACCTGCGCAGGAGCTGCAATGAGAAGCAAAGAAGAGGACGTCATCGCTAGAAGATGGGAGGCACCGGACCGGACCACGACACCCATCGGACCCAGACCGCCCCTGAGTGAGTATAATCTAACTTGTTTTTCTTCTCTTTCAGGTTACATCGGGGGCATATCTAAAGCATTACAGAATGCTGTAGATAAGCCCCTGATGGCGGTGGCTGCAGCTTATATACGAAAAAATAGGTGACAAATTCCCTTTAAGCACAAAGTCACCTTCGGAATATTGTATCATATATTTTCTATATTTACATATCACTATAAAATTGTAAAGAAGATGCAGTTTAGCTGCACTTTTGTGCTTTTCACAATAATTTATGATTTGGTAAGGCCTCTATTTCCAGACATAGTCAATAAAAACCCGCATTTAGTAATTGAGTTATACTTAAGCACTGTATGTGAAAATACTCTGTGGGTATATACACACGTTAAACATTTATTGCAAATGGATCGCCCACCAGGGCCACGGGGTACTCGGTACCGGGCCCGTTGATCTCAATGGGAGTTGTCACGGAAGCTGCGACCTGGTCCGTGGCCCTGGGCAACCATTGTAAAAGGGGGATGTTGAGTGTGCTAATGATGAGTGAATGATTCGTGACGCCACCTGTGGTGTTTGGCAATGAAGATGTTAAGCCGACGCTGCAAACAGATCCTCTGGGACAGATGGTGTAGTGCAGCAGTGATGTTGTGGCCCTCCACAGGCAGGGCTATAGTCCCAGGGCAGTGTAAATGGAAAGGTAGAGAAGAGACGTAGATGGTGCAGTGCCAGGCACAGAGATGTAGCAGTGCTGAGGGTGTTGGCGCCGGAATAACTGGAGGACACCAGGGCATGTAGTTCCAAAGCTTTACTCACAGTCTGTTGTGCGTACAGGTGCCCGCATCCGTGCCGTGTCCTCCGGGTCTGAGGCTCAGTCAACCTCCAAGCTAGATGAAGTACTCCGTTCCAACACTCCGCCAACATATGTGCCTTTAGTGAACGTCTCCTTCCTTAGGCCTCTTTCACACTTCAGTTTTTTGCATCAGTTATAATCCGCCAAAAAGGCGGACAAGCGGATCCGTTCTCAACTGATGTGAACGGATGGCACAGGATCCGTTTTCAGACGGATCCTGAAAATGAAGAAATTTAAAGGAATCGCTGGCCGGGAAAGAGAGAGAGAGAGAGAGAGAGAGAGAGAGAGAGAGAGAGAGAGTTTTTTTTTTTTTTGTCCGGCACCCAGAAAGAAATTCGGGTTAAATCAGTGTTTGCAGGATCCGCCAGAGAAAAAAACGTTACAAGCTCCGTTTTGAAATTTTTGAGGATGGTGACGGACAGCAACTTTTGGCGGATCCTCACAAAAAACGGATGCAACGGACAGCAATCCGTCACAATCCGCCATTAATACAAGTCAATGGGAAAAAAAATGGATCCTCAAAAAAAATTTGAGGATCCGTTTTTTTTCAAAACCTGGCGGATTGTGACTGATTGTAAAAAACGGAAGTGTGAAAGAGGCCTTAGCGCTCGTAATGAAGTACTCACAGTACTGAGTTACACTGGAGTCCCTCCTTTCTGATGTTCCTATGAACTCTACTTGTACGGCAGACAGCTGTAGCCTGCTTCGGGGACTCCTTGCTACTAAGTCCCGGCTCACTCACGTTGCTGTTGTGCCCCCGTCTTGTGTGGGAATAAAGTGGTGACAACTTCTATTCCTCCGGTGTCTGCTGCAGGACCATTAGTATCCATACAACCTCGGGGACTGGACCCCGGCCTTGCGCTTAGAACTTGGTGAAGGGTTCTCCTCTAACCCTAATCCTTAGTCCTCTCCTTCTCCTTACGTTCCATACAAATCCTTCTTTCTTATGGAGAATCAGGCTTTCTATCAATGTCTCTTTCCTGTGCCAGCAGACCCAGGTCACTGAGATCTGCTGCAGCACTTCCTTCATCCATCCCTCTCAGGGGAGCTTCTCTCTCAGACTCCTCCGTCAGACTGCCTGACTCCTAATCTCTTCCCACTCTTTTGGTGCAGACTAAACTCCACCCACCTCCCAGCACTCTTCGTGTTCCAAGCAGGGAGCCACCAAAGGTGCTTTGCTACACTACTATGTTGTGTGGGATGCAGGTGTTGGAGCGTGGTCAGGTGTCTCCACCTTACCTGGATGGCGAGGTACCATATCTCAGGAGGAGATGCAGTACCTCTGTGGCGACTGAACCCTCAGGGGCGCCACACAAACATTTCTGCTCCAAAAACGTGTCTCTTTTGCAGAAAAAACACTTCATAAAATGTGCACGTTTTTTACATGGTTTTTGCATGCATTTTTTATGCTTTTTTACCCCATTAATCTGAGTAAAAAACACTGAATGAGTTGACATGCTACAGATGTGAAATGATTTTAAATCTACAAAATTTTCAGCATGTGCGTGAGACTTCAGGAATCTCATTCACTTTCGGGTACAGTTAAATGCCACGTTTTATGCTGCAAAAATGTAAGAAAAACAATCAGCAGAAACACAATGTGTGAACATACTCGAACATGCATAGAAAGAAATTTCACCAGTACAATGTATTGAACGCTGTGAATCTGCACGTTTCAGTGAACACAAGTGGATTTGCTAGCGTTCGATAGACAGCAGTGCTTTGGACGCAGCGAATATGCACTGTGTTCAAAGCGCTGCTAATTCCGGATTGAGAGCACATACCCTAATAAAAATCCTTTCCCTTCCCAGAGAGGTTTTTAATTTTATAGATTATTACTCATTATCTAGATAACTGAGAGGGGAGCCAGTGCCGTAGTCGTGGCCCGCAATGATGGTTGCTTAGGCGCACCCTGGCCACCCGCCACATACATACAATGTCCCCTTTGCAGCGTACTTTCTTTTACGCCTTCCGTGACATCAGGGTCCCCTCTGATCTGCTGGGGGGTCATTCCTTTTGGTTTTGCACAAAGAGAGAAAGAGTCCAGTCTCAACTTGTAACAGACAACTTTACTTGAATCCTTTCACTGTATGTCCAGCTCAGTTGCAGCAACTTCACATGGAACATCACAGTACACATCCTTGTCTATTCCTGTGCTTTTCCCAACTTCTTCTAGAATGCTCCTGGGTCGTACCGCCTTGTCCAGTACTGCAGCTTTCCTTCTGTCCAGCTTAACTACTTTCAGGACTTCCCCTGTACGTTTCACCCCAGACATAAGGGCATCTGCCCATGTAGTAAGCTGCCACATCTTGGTGCTGTCCTGCATCCCACTTCTGCTGTATCCTTCAGTTCCCAAGCCCTGGATGACTGGGCTCGTAGCTTGAAATGTTACGGGGTCCACTGTGATGCCCCGGGCTCTAAGGCCCTACAGGACTGTCTGGGCTCCCTGGCCCTACTAACCACATTCAGGAGATACTCCTGTCTTACCCACAGTAGGCCCCTCCTATATTAACTATTTGTTATACTAAACGCCTATCCTTATCCTACTATACTCACCTTTAGTGGCTAACCCTATAACTGAACTTTCACTATCTACACAACATACACATATATATATATACATAGCAGCATACATTACATGAACAATACAATCCCAACACGAGAGAAAGGGAGTGGAGTACCACGTGAACCTGACACATCCCTTACATAACCACCAGGCAGTGCAGCAGATAATTAATGGTGGAAGAGGGCACTGTGCTTACAAGCTAGCTCTTTTCTGTAGGGGTTGCTTTGAATTATGCTACATCGATGAATGCAGCCCCCTTTAGTGCCCGTGCTCTCCGACGATGAAGCAGAAGCAAAGCTGCCTCTTCTTGCAGCATTGGAAAGAGCTCAGTCCTTATCAGTGTCACAACCATGCTGTCAATCATGAACTGGTGCAATGCATTCTGCCTCTGGCAATTAGGAGGCTAGGAAGCAAGAGAGAAAAGCGCTTCTGCAACAGGATAAAGGAAAATATAAGATGCACTACTTGTTGAAGTTGTAGGAGCATAAATTAGAAGGAATCTGGCATCAGGCTTTTGTAACATAATCTGAGGGAAGTATGTTGTAGAGATAAAGATACTGATTCTAGTGATGTATCACTTATTGGTCAGCTTTCAGAAGGTTTGATAAAATCAGTATTTAATCAGCAAAAGATTATGACAAGAGGAGTAGTAATCCTGTTGTCAGGTAGTCCTTCATATTGATAAGCTGTGTATAACCTCACATCCACCGCTGACAGCTTTCTACCTATGCACAGTGTACACAGAAAGCTACCAATCAATGGTGAGGGTGGGGTTATACACAGCTCAGCATTTAGAGAACTGGTAGATAAAACAGTGAATTTATAAAAACTGCACAAAGCAGCTCAGTATTAGAAGCAGTGATACATCGCAGGAATCAGGGTCTTTGTCCTTACTTTATGCTTCTCTGAGATGGAGTAGCAAAAACCTTGTGACAGAACAGATGACATAAAATTGCACAAGGCTGTGACAATTAAACATATACAATGAAAATATTATAGTAAGATGTCAAAGGTTAATGATACCTAATTGAATTACCATTTATAAAATTAAATGGTTGTTCGTGCTCCACTCACTTCCTGAAAATGAATTAGGAAAGACACACCTTCATGTCAGTTAACATGATGTTACTAGTCCTGCTCACCTCCCAGTATGTAAGCAAGCAATGCCAAAATAACCCTTTAAGGCCATGTTCACATGTTCAGTATTTGGGTAAACAAGACACAAAGACAAAACAGGGTTGACAGAAAGCAATAAACATACAAAGGTAGAGCTGTATATAAGGAAGAATAGGAATGTACCAACCTAATGGGAATATGACAATGAGGAAAGCATACACCGAAAAATAGCACACAACAATATCAAGTACAAACAATGATCTCCAATTTAGCACATAATTTCCAAACAGCTAGGAAGCAAGGCTTTCACTGGCAAGGCAGAGAGGGTCTGACCAGGTTTTATAGGGAGAGGTAATGACCAGATCAGAAGCAGCTGAAATGGAGCTGCAAGTTTCTGAACAGCATAGAAAGGGTCATTAACCTCTTCAGCACCAAAGGAAATCAAATCCACTTCATATGGGACACAAGCACACAGGCTAAATGTAAGATCTGTGATTCGCAATACAGAGTGATCTTCTAACCCCAGATCTCCCAGGAGGACGTGATACACTTGTGACATTGGTATAAAAATGTAATAGATAAATGTAATATTTAGCACTCATTCATCTCAGTGATTTTACTTATACGTAAAAAAAAAACATTCCTAGTTTTATCAGGGTTTTTTTTACCAGATTTTCATCTATGCATGGTCATCAGAGATTGATTCATCTATGCATGGTCATCAGAAATTTATCAGGTTTTCTCATACGAACATGGAGGTTTTTCAAGCTTCTCTGTGAAAAAATGAACTGCACACAAATGGCGTTCGTGTGCTGTCAAATTTTTCAACGGATTCACAGACTTGCAGTGGCAAGTTTGATCCATGACTCAGATCAAAATCAGATGTCCCTCTGTGATTTTGTGCAGACCGCTTTTAGGAACAGGTTCTGCTCATTTCTTAGAGATCTATAAATTGATATTTCTACATGAAGTAAAGGATTGCTCCATCGGATAGGTCATCAATATGAGATCTGTGGGGGTCAGACACCTGGTACCCCCAACAGTTCGGCTGTTACAAGGTCTGATGGTGGCTGGATGTAAACACATTGGGCCCGAATCATCATTGCACTTCCTCTCAATTAGTGACTTTTTGATTTGCAACAAATTCATTAAACGATTTGTGGCTTTTTCCAGCTGTCTTTTCTGTTTAGTTTTATGATTTTACGTCAATGTGGATTTCCAGATATTTTTGCCAGATTGACGAAATGTATCTTTTATAATAAGTCGCAACATTTGGTGCAACTGTACTCCAGTCTCCCTTTAGAGTGATTTTATATACACCAGTTATTTTGGTGCATTTTTTGCCAAATTTTTCAAAACAGGTAGCATTTACAGCTTAGGAGTCTTATAACCAGTTCAAATTTGGGCTTTGTGCAAAATTCATCAATTGCGTGCGCCATTTTGATGGATGTAGTACATCAGCGGAAGCCACAAATTTAAAAAAAAATGCAAATGCCGAATCGGGACGATTCAATATGTAGCAGTCACTGCCATGTACTGCATATTAACTACTTCATACAAAAGAATATGGGGTCCAGATGTCAGACCACAACCGATCTGATGACCCACCGATAGATCACCAATATGTTATGATCGGATAATCCCTTTAGCTCCCTTTTAATGCAGCTCCCTCAGATAATACTGCCTATACAGTTGTGCAGGAATGAGATGTGTATTCACTATGACAGTCAACAGGGACATTATTATATCAAATAAACTGAAATCAGGAATAGACACTTAATAAAATTGTCTAAGGTGTACAGAATGGCAACACTTTTATATTGTATGGAAGTTATAAAAATAAATACATTTTTAAATAATATTCACAAGTGTATTAAGAAAGTAGTTATCAAGTCATGGTGAAAAAAATTCTTGAGATTTCTTCTTTCTACAGATGGCTCCATTGCAGCTTGTAGCACCTGTGGCGGATCATGTGAAACTGGTCCATGTTTCTGCGAAAATGCAATAGACTCTTGTGTCCCCACAACAGCAGATGTCTGCCTTACAGAATCCAATGACTGCTGCCCCCCTGATTATTACTATGACAGAAGTGCCATCTGTTGCACAGGTACGGTATGACCTGATGGATTTTATATTAATTAATCATGTTTTTTTGGTAACTATTGTCTACTAATATTATGACAATCTTTGATCCTATCAGACACAGTAGTATGCAATCCTCCATGTGCTGATGATGAATACTGCGCAGCAGGAATATGTGCATGTAACATAACCATTTACAAGAACAAAAGTGAGTATGTACAGCCTCACTAAATCATGCAATAATAAGTCTTACTAAGTAGTATTTTACCTTAAGGGGGTTTTCCACAATCAAATGCTATTTAACCAAACACTCGTATATCTCTAGAGCAAGGGTCTCAAACTCGCGGCCCGCGGGCCAACTGCGGCCCTCGGGACAATAGTTTGCGGCCCTCACCTCAAGGGCCCTCGGGACAATAGTTTGCGGCCCTCACCTCGGCCAGGATTACACATGCGAGAAACACGGCCAAGTCTTGCATGTGAAATCCCAGTCACACGTAGTACCGCTAATTAAGGTCATGAATATGAACGCCATTCCACTCTCATAGGCGTGGCGCCCATATTCATGAGCTTAATGAGTGGTACCACGTGACGTGTGACCGCGCGCTCATACAGGAAGAAGATGTCGGCGCTGGACCATCGGAGCTGCTGCAGCAGGAGGAGGTGGGTATGATGATGGCTAGACAGTCACAGCAGCCTGTTGTCAGCAGGCAAGGCGTATGAGTCACACTCACAACACATGCAGCAGGAGCAGCCGAGCAGGGACCGGACCGCGCCACAGACTCAGGTGCGCCGGGTTCAGAATGAGCGGTGGGGCAGTGCGGTATATTACTCTCGGAGGCGGGACATTAGCCGGCCTTATTGCGAACTTGCGCCATTACCCCAGGCTCAGAAGCGGAAGCGGCCATGGAAATTGCTGCTCAGCGGGACAGAAAAAAAAGCGGAAAAGATGCATCGGCTAACACTGAAACAGTGACACCAAGTGGAATTATCTATTACACAGCCCCAAACATGTCTTTTCAAAGACATTTGATAACATTGGAATGTTTTGGTAAGAATTTTTCTTGTGGAAAACCTGATGCGGCCCAGCCTCACCCAGATTCTACTTCCAGCGTCCCCCGGGTAAAGTGAGTTTGAGACCCCTGCTCTAGAGTAATTATGGTACTCGCATTCCCAAGATCCTAAGAGGCTCTCTGTCTTTGTTTATTGGCTGCAGCAGTGACTACTCAGAGACTACTTAGTTTATTGGCTGCATCCAATCCCTAAGAGCTCATCGGCTGATGCCATCTACCTTGGCAAAGCCACTGAACTCAGTAACTCACTGTCTGTTGTTGATAGATATACGGGCAATGGGGGCATAATAAGACTTGGTCATGGAAAACTCTTTTAGTGCAAAGTTCATTACTTGCTATAAATCAAATGCATTTCACATTCTGGGGCAACTTAGGGCTTAATGGGGCATTAGTATTTCTCATCATTGTGTCATTTTTACGATCAAAGCACAATGACACTTTCATGCTGACCTTAGAGACGTGTCCTATCCTCATTTTGCGGACAAAACTTGCTGATCTAAGTAAGGGAACAAAATACTACAGGAAGAAAGAACAATGCACATCATAGTGAGACATTGTGGTCTGTTATGAATGGGTCACTGAGGAGGATGGCAGGAACAGGCTAATCCACCAGAAAACCAGAGAGGTTGGTAACTAAGCGGATTGCAGACCCCTGATCCTACCAACACAACTAACAGTAGCCGTGGAGCGTTCCTACGATGCCATAGACGCTTCGTCACTGCCGGAGAACTAACTAAGCCTGAAGTAAGAAGATTGAAATCTAAACTGCCCCGGAGCAGATCCCCAAAGGAATAGATAGCCCCCAAACATATATTGTCGGTGAGACAAGATGAGACACAAACACAGGCAGAGAACAGACTGAGCAAACAGTGGGGCCCAAACTATCTAGACAGGACAGGACAGAAAAGATACTGTCTGCAATCACGCACAAAACCCTAGAAAAATCCAACACTTCTGATATACAAAAAGCAAAATACAAACGACCTCACCCCCGCTTGATCAGCACTCTGGTATAAACTGGAAGCAAAGCAAAAGATACCAACATACAGGGGACTAAACAAACTGACACAAGCTGTAACATATAGAGCAGGGCCCAGCGCAGCCCCCAGCAGGGAGTACGCTGAACCCTAGCAACAAAGCAGAAAGCAAAAAAAAGGCACAACCAAATTAGATGCAAAGGATTAGCAAAAGAATCACTTAACTGAACATGCAGATCAGGCAGGGGACAAAAGAACTCCAAATGTACAAGGAGGGAAATCACCAGCAACCTTCAAGAGCAGCCAGCTTAATTATATGCTCCCAGCCAGAAATCCCAGGTTCCCAATTATCGTTGTCAGGTGGAGAACTTCCATCAACCTGGCCAGCTCCACTACTCTCAGTAAACACCAGAGGGAGCAGAGGGAGCTTCGGCTCAGAGATCCGAGCAAGGGAATTTACAACAGTAGTCTAAAACCCACAGGTGTGCTACTGACCTTGTTAGATTGTGTCACTTATGATCCCACTGCTGCCACCAAATTGTCAGGGATCAGCTCTATCAATCCCACCACTGCCATCAATTGTCAGAACAATCACACAATGGACTGACGATTGATGGACGAGGCAATGGCCACTATTGCTACTAGGCAGGTTAATGACCTCTTTCACAGTGAACATATTGTATATACACATCCAATTACACCCTTGACTCAGAAATTGGCAAATCCTCACAGCGCACAGTGCATGCTCTGGTGTGATTCAAAGGTCTGCAGTCACACAGAATGACTACAGACTTTTCATTTTAGACTGGACAACACCTTTAAAGAAGCGCTCCCATCATAGCTTTTATCCCATTAAAAAAATTTCAGTCATCATAATATATAGTACTTTGTACTTACTTACAATTGCACATTTTGCCCTTCTTCCAATTTAATTCTTCTCCTTTCTATTAGTTCTATGACGTCATGTGATTAAAGACAGACTAGCTGAATCATTCTAAGCTCTATGTAAAAACAGAAAGTTTCTTTTCCTCCATGAGTTATCTTTAGAACTACAATTTTACCTCACTGCAAAGTCCCTGCTAGGATGTAGAAATTAAACAGTAATGGTGTCAGGATCCTGTCAGCGTCGGCAAACTGCCACGGCTGAGCAGGGTGACGTACCCACACTACGGAAGGGACCGAGGTCCGATACTGCAATGAAAGTTCAAGCAGACAGGACCTCTGACACAAAGTGGTAAGGAGTACAAGGACCTATGATCATGTGACTGCAGGGGGCGGGGCTTAGCGACCTACTGCTGCAGATGATGAAATATACTTACTGCAGGGATACTGTAGTAGAGGAGAGGAAAACGCAGGTCAGACAAGCAGAGGTCATACACGGAGGAACGAGCAGAGAATAGTCAAGTCACAGGCAGAGAGTCATACACAGAGAGAGTAGCGCAGTACAAGAGGGACAGGCAGAACTCGTAACAGGGACGGAACCGGATCAAAACCAAACAAGCAACATTATCAGGCACAAGGCACACGTACGCAAGAGGTCAACTAACTCAGCCGAGGGCAGGAGTATAACTGACACCGGACGTAGGTCGAGTGGCCACTAAATAGCCGCCCTCTGCCAGAGAGAGGCAGAAACAATTAACCCCTGTCTGACCAGGACGGGCCAAAGACAAAACCCCGTCCTGGATCTTGACAAATGGTAAATACAGAGATCACTAATAGCCAGCAGTGGAGAATCATCACAGCATGCAAACTGGATTCACTGGATTTACAAGTCTGCAGACTGGATTCTCAAGTCTGCAGTCCCATAGATTGACTGCAGACTTGTACCCCAAGACCATACAACCCCTGTAAGACAACTCCTTTTATTAGAGAGGTTCCAATTTGTGTGCCTCATTTTGACTGGGCCATCCATGTATCGTGACACAATGTGTAATGAAATAATGTGTTTTATATGTTGATTATCATAATTGTACTCACACATTGTATTTTCATTTGCAGCAATATCTAATGTGCTTAATGTAAACTGTTATGAAGATGTCATCACATTGTCTGTGAGCAAATGTCTTCTAGAAAATCTTGGCTATGACTACTCATCCATCCACCTCACTGAAGATTCTTCTGAATGTGCTGCAGCTTATACTAGTATTGAAAATGGTCAGCGATTAATACACCTTCAGTCTGCACTAGTGGCAGGATGGTGTGGGAACACCATGACGGTATGTAATCTATTACAATATGACAATTTATAATATGTAAATCTCCATCAGGTAGTTATAGATATAGAATAAGGGCGGTAGGAGTTATGCTGTAATATTTAATATAATAACGCATAAATAAAGTATGAATACTAATTCAATAATGATCATATGCTCCTACCCAGTCAAGATAGAAAAGACATACCGGAAGATGGGGGACACCTCACTTGTGATGTTAATGCAATGGTATAGAGCCTCAGTGTATTGTTTTTGTTTTTGTTATTTGTTTTTTTTTAAGGAAAAATTTTATGGGTTGTTTTTCTTTATTGTAATAGGACTAAAAAGATTGCTATCAACACATATAACTCTGCTAAATAAGGATATTACACATTAGACTTTTGCCCTTTAGCTTTCTTTTCCATATTACTTTACTCTTGATTTATGTTCTTCGGTAAGGGGAAAATGTTATCATTCAAATATGTTTTTATAATGAATGTTTTTTAAACTTTTCATTTCTTTTTTCATATCACAATGCATTTAAAAAGATGAAAAAAATTACAATTCTAATGCTGACTACTAGACCTAATTTAAAGATTAACCATCTTTTAAATTTTTATTATATAAATCAATAACATGAAAATTCATGAAAATAAAATAATTATAAAATATCTTACTAGAGAAATCTGCTTCTTTTTCCACCAGAACTAATCATTAGTGATGAGCGAGCACTAATAATATGCCTGAGTACCTGTTACGCAAATCAAGAATTTTTTCTGTAGACCCTCCCAGGAGGTCAGGAAAGGGGGGGTAGGAAAATCACTGAAATGGACTGAAACAGTGCTAACATGGAATGGGAACAGCATGGGGAAGATGCTTGGACGCATCTCAGACTCCCAGGTCGCTTCTGAGGACAAATGTTGTCAGAAAATTCCGCCACTTTAACGGACTGACAATAAAACATCCAAACCAAAGATAAAATGGATTCTTACAGGAAAAAAATGTGACAAAACATTATTTCCTGTATAATGACTTGTATATAAGGAAAATTAAAAGAAGAAAAAAAAAACGCCTTCTCTACCCCATAGGCTATGTTCATACGTTGCGTTTTTGCACTTTCTCATTCCTTTCACTGGTGAAAATACCATAAACCGGTAAAAGTAAATGTAATCTTAACATTTTACTACCTAAGCTGGGCATGTGGTGTATGTGACATCATCAGACACATTCTATTTCATTTATGAAGGAGGGACTCTGAAACTCACAAAGCCTATGTGGACAATGCAAGAACTGCCAAAAATTAGAAGTAAGAGGGACTCCAATACACTCTGTATTAGACATAAAGGAGGGCCTCATATACATTCTATTAAAATTCTTTATTTAGTGGGCCTACTAGACTCATAAACCCTATGCACTAAGTGCAAGGGCTGCCAAAAATTAGAAGGAGCCACTGTAATATACCCTGTAAAACACATAGATGAGGGCCTCAGAAACCATTTTTCCCATTATTAAAGGAGTGGGACTCCTAGAGTTGTAATGCATATAAACTATGTGCAAGGGCTTAAAAAAATTAGAAGCAGGCACTCCAATATACCCTGGAAGACATGCAAAACATTTTTTTTCATCATTTGGAAGGAGTGGGACTCCAAGACTGGTAAAGCTTTAAATCATTTACTCCTGCGGGGCATACACATATATACATATGTAAGAGAACTGGAGAGGTAGGCCTCATAGACATCATGTAAAAATTACGTAGTAATCCATCATACGCACACTGTAAAAATTAAGAGTGAGGGTCGCATCATGACCCTTTAGATATGGTGGAGAAGGAGCACACGAAACAGAAAAAAACAATAACTGTATACCCTTGTTTGAGTGGGAAGGGGTGCATGGGAATCGAACAGTAAATAAGTAATATTAGAATTGGCTTTAAGTTCTGCTGTCATCCGGTGGGGTTGAGAAACCTGGGCTAATCCAGGCCTTGCCCCACTCTGACAAAACACTAGCAGCAGGACAGGCCAGCACCTCCAAGGCATAAAGGTACAGTTTATGCCACATGTCCAGCTTGGATCCTCAATAGTTGTATGGCACGGTGGAATCACGGAGGACGCTGGAACGATCGGCTAAGTATTCCTTCACCATCTTCCAAAACGTTTCCTTCTTGTCAGAGTACCCTGCGTATCAGAACCTGGGTGCTGGGAGGGACTAATGAAACTGTTCCAGAGCTTTGATAGTCTTCCCTGCCTCTTTTGGACCTGGTGTGTGTCTCTCTTGTCTCTATACCTTTTTTGTCCATGGAATTATGACCTCTGCCGCCAGTATTGTCAGATGGAAATTTTTGTACTAATTGTACAACTAGGTCCTTATGGTATTGCACCATTTTACTTGCCCTCTTCGCCGCAGGAAGGAGAGATGGAAAGTTCTCCTTGTAGCATCAGTTGAGAATGGTGAACTACCAGTAATCAGTGATCGCCAAGATGTGTATAAGGGTCACAGGAAAGGCAGATGGACATAAAGTCAGCCATGTCCACCAGACTCCCAGCAGGTAAGACTTCCCTGTCCCCACCAGGAGGATGACTATCCATCTCTTCCTTCTCCCTCTCCTCATTCTCTTGAGCCCATCCAGTCAGAACCGATGGGATGAAGCTAGTGTGGCTAGTACCCTCTGTAGTGCAGGCAACCATCTCCTGTCCCTCCTCCTCAGCCTCCTCCTACTTATTATCACCCAAACTGTGCAGAGAAGATGAGATGAGACTGGGCTGGGTAGTTTCACCCTATCTACTTTCTTCCTTCATCTCTATCTGCTCCACTTTCAAAGCTTCCTCTTTTATTGTGAGCAGCAAGCTTTTAAGTGACACAGAAGCAGGATTGTTGCACTGATTATGGTGTCATCACTGCTCACCATCTTGATTGATTCATCAAAGTTTTGTAGAACCTCACAGATGTCAGACATCCATGCCCACTCGTCGGTTCTTATGTGCTGAGACTGATTGGAATAACAACGGGCATGTTGTAGTTGGCATTCAACTACTGACCTATGCTGCCTACAATGCATTGCCAAAATACAGTATGCATTGTTGCATTCCAGCTTGTTGTCACGCCGCAAACCAGTCTGTGAGATGGCACTTGCAAGTGCTGCTGCAGCACTGCCAAACCGGCGGCAGCTGTTGGTTGACTTGTGGAAATGGGCGCACACACAAGAACCTTAAGTAGCTCATGCAAATCTGGGTACGTTTTCAGAAAGTTCTGAATCACTAAGTTGAGCATGTGGGCCAGGCATGGTACATGTGCAATCTTGCCAAGTGTCAGAGCCGCCACCAGGAAATGGCCATTATCACACACGACTATGTCTGGTTGTAGGTTCAGCTGCGAGAGCCATAGATTTGTCTGGTCTGTTAGACATTTCAACTCTGCAGCAGTGTGCTATTTGTCACCTAAAGAAAAGAGTGTAAACAGAGCCTGTTGCCGCTTCACCAAGGCAGTGCCAGAGTGCTTCCATCTTGTGACTAATATGGACGACAGTTCAGAGATGGAGGAGGAGGGGGTGAAGGAACCCATGTAGGAGGTGGGGAAAACCCTGATCAAACTAGGTCCTGCAATTCTAGGTGAGTGGCATCCTAGAGCCTAACTAGGTCCCGTCCCCCCGCAAGGTTCACCCAGTGTACCATCAGGGAAATGTAGCGTCCCTGGCCACAAGCAGTTGTCCATGTGTCGGTGGTTAAGTGGACCTTCCTAGTAACTGCGTTGGTCAGGTCACATGTAATGTTATGGGACACGTGCTTGTGTAAGACGTGGACGGCACAACAGGAGAAATAGTGGCTACTGGGAGCCTAGTACCAAGTGACGACTGCCACCATGAGACTGCAGAATGCCTGCCTCAGTGTCTACACACCTGAACAACAACATTTCCAGTGCAAGCAATCTGGAAATGTGGCAGTTTAGTGTTTGGGCCTGTGGGTGAGTGAATGCGTTTTTCCACTTGTGCGCCAAGGCCTAGGGTAGGGACAGCTGAACGCTGTGCTGGGACAAGGAAGTGAACATGGTTGCTGATGGTGCTTGTGATTGGACAAGGACAGATGCAGGGCAGGCGGGATCAGTACCTCAGTCCTGGACAGGGGATTGGCAAGCACGTAGCACAGAGGAAGAGACAGTGGTGTCATCTGCAGACATTGATTGTGGTGTTCAGCCCACATAGTCAAGTGCTTAATGACATGCACCTGAGCATGCTGGAAGTGGTTTTCTTGTCTTCCATGCTTTTTTTAAAAAAGTGCCAAACTGGGAACACATAATCCTTGGCCTAGGATTTTGCCGCATGTGTGTACTCTTGGGAACAGTTGTCCACCTACTACTTCTGGCCACCCCACTGCCTTTTCCTGCCTGTTGTGGTGCTGCAGATCCCTACCCCTCTGCGCTGCTTTCTTCACTCTGCATGGCACCTACCCAGGTTGGGTCAGTGAGTTATTGGTCCACTATCTTGTCTTCCACTTACACTCTCTGGTCCTCCTGACTTGTTGACTTAACAACATCAATTGTTTGCTGCTGTGTCTCATTATCTACCTCTAGAGACACTAATTGCCATTTCCCACCATCGTCTTGTACTGACCATGGCTGCTGAAATATTTGGGCATCACTATACATGAGCTCCTTATGTCCCTCTTGAAACATGCAGGGCAAGAGGCCTGAATCAATAAATGGAAATGCAAAGAGTTCCTTGGCATGTACAAATAGAGGGTTACTTGTCTATTGGGACTTGCCATGATGGGAGGAAAATAACAGTGAGGATTATGTGGGTCAGACTATTGGCTAATGAGAATGGAGCATGTGGAAGACAGGGTGGTGCTGGGAAACATACTGGAACATTATCTGCTATCCAATCGACCATCTGGTTGCTCTGTTCTGGCTTCCAGAGTGGTGTCCCGCTCCCCCCTGCAAACTGGGACAGGAAGCTATGTATCACCTTGGCCATGGCCTCTGCATGCACCATCAGCAGCACGTCCACTCCCCTGTCTCTTTAACGCCCGCATTGCTCATATTAAATTAGGTATACAGCTAAGAGTGATACAACTAGGGACTAGACTAGAATAATAAATAAACCTGATAGAAACTTGCGCTAATTAAATGTGTCTTGGTTAAATAAAGATATCTTATGAAGAAATCTATTACCTTTACTGAAGCTAAAAACTGGCGAGGCAGGGAAAAAGGTCTTCAGAATGCAGGGTGGATTTCCAGGTCCTTTCCCAATAATACTCCCCGACACAGGTATATAAAAACTTACTGGAGCTAAAGGGTGCTACCTCCTAGCATGCCGCCATCCCGGCCAGTGACTGGCGCGCAGCTGGAGGTGTATATCGGCAGGCTGTAAGAGTACCAGCCGCCGCTTGCAAAAGCAGGCCTGCAAGGTCCAAAAAAGCTGAAGGACCTTGCGTGACGTCACAGTCACGTGATAGATCACGTGACAGGCAAGAAAGCCCTATGGGGCGCTGATGGGGCCAGAAAGCAATGGCAAACCTACGCGTTGCGGAATTCACTGATTCTTTCTTCAGAAGAAAGAATCAGTTGCGGAATTCACTGATTCTTTCTTCAGAAGAAAGAATCAGTGAATTCCGCAACGCGTAGGTTTGCCATTGCTTTCTGGCCCCATCAGCGCCCCATAGGGCTTTCTTGCCTGTCACGTGATCTATCACGTGACTGTGACGTCACGCAAGGTCCTTCAGCTTTTTTGGACCTTGCAGGCCTGCTTTTGCAAGCGGCGGCTGGTACTCTTACAGCCTGCCGATATACACCTCCAGCTGCGCGCCAGTCACTGGCCGGGACGGCGGCATGCTAGGAGGTAGCACCCTTTAGCTCCAGTAAGTTTTTATATACCTGTGTCGGGGAGTATTATTGGGAAAGGACCTGGAAATCCACCCTGCATTCTGAAGACCTTTTTCCCTGCCTCGCCAGTTTTTAGCTTCAGTAAAGGTAATAGATTTCTTCATAAGATATCTTTATTTAACCAAGACACATTTAATTAGCGCAAGTTTCTATCAGGTTTATTTATTATTATTTTATGGAGACAACTTGAGTGGTGTGTTGTCTTATTACTTGCTGCTTTGTGTTCTGTGGGTGTACGCTTGAGCGCCATTGGTATACACATATATTTACTAGACTAGAATAGATGTAGAATAAATACAGATGACAGCATAAAGAGCTGGGTAGCAGTAACAACATATTTAGAATACTCAGAAAAGGTCAAAAATAACCACTCCAGCTCATTATAAGGACAGTGCAGGACACACTGCAAATATAATTATAAACCAGAGAAGACAAGCAATGCAAAAAGTCCAAAAGATCATATAGTTAAAAAATTCAAATCTTTATTAATATTCCAGGTGAGAAACATATGTGGCTAAAAAAGTGACACATGAGCTAACAGCAGAGTGATAGTACATAATGCTCACAAGCACATAACATCAAAAAATATGACTCGAGCCTGATCGTGAGAATAATTGGAACATTATTCATATGGTCGCAAGCAGTAAGTAAATGACCAGCATTTAAAACAAGTATAGGGAAAAATCCCCAGCTGACTGTAATGTATAATAATTAGATCTGTCTCTTTAAGCAAGCCAGACTTATGGGACTTGGGGGGTGGAGACAAGAGGGATGAGAAGGGAAGTTTCAGTTTCACTTCTGTGTAGCATGGGAATGCAACTGTTATGCTGTGTGCTGGAGGACGAAGAATAAAACATATCTAAAGTTTAATACCTTGAATTCTTCATAACGTGTGGATATTACAACTGGCGACGAGGATGGGATATAATCACCTACTGCTGTGAGTATGGACTCTATTTTACCGCTTCACACGCCAGCACCACTAAGAGACTCTATCATGGCTGACTACTTGCACACATTCCCACAATTTGATATGACTGATGTCATTAATCTCTCCCATAACTGGAGAAAATGGCTAAACAGATTTGAGAATTTCCTAGAAGCCATGGACATAAAGGAGGAAAAAAGAAAGAGAGCTTTGCTCCTGCATTGTGCAGGCACAGGAGTCTATGACATATACAGTACGTTACCTGCAGCAGAAACAGACACATACAGCAACTGCACTAAAGCTCTCACTGGCTACTTCAACCCCAAACAGAACATCAGATATGAAAGATATAAATTCAGGATTGCCAAGCAGCTTCCAGAAGAGTCCATAGACACTTATGTCACACGGCTGAAAGAGTTAACACATGGATGTGCCTTTACAGATGTAGATGATGAAATCCTAACTCAAATAATTGTCACCTGCTCGTCTAATAACCTAAGGCGTAAGGCTCTGCAGCAGGATATCTCTCTACATGATTTGCTCAAAATGGCCCGTGCTATAGAAATAGCAGATCATCAGGCTACCGTAATGGAGAATGGGGATAAATTACATGTGCATAATCTCAAACAGAAAAATTTACCAGACAAACAAGCCCAGAAACAGAAGAAATGTTATAGATGTGGACAGGATTTCCCTCACCACCAGAACAAATGTCCAGCTATGGGACAAACCTGCAGTAAATGTGGAAAAGGGAATCATTTTGCAGCTGTTTGCAAATCAGCGCACTACAAGCCTCCGCTGCCTATGACAAAATCTACAGATGTAAAAGTGATAAATCAGGGCACAGAAGAAATGTCTGCGACTGAGAACTATGTGTTCACTCACTGGTT
The DNA here is from genome assembly GCF_039654945.1 of Dendrobates tinctorius. Classification (NCBI taxonomy): domain Eukaryota; kingdom Metazoa; phylum Chordata; class Amphibia; order Anura; family Dendrobatidae; genus Dendrobates; species Dendrobates tinctorius. Next base: position 21,121,024 of record NW_027361795.1, on the reverse strand, counting down.
CAGTACAGTCTCCCTGTGTTAGGCCTCTTTCACACTTCCGTTTTTTACAATCAGTCACAATCCGCCAGGTTTTGAAAAAAAACGGATCCTCAAATTTTTTTTGAGGATCCGTTTTTTTCCCATTGACTTGCATTAATGGCGGATTGTGTCGGATTGCTGTCCGTTGCATCCGTTTTTTGTGAGGATCCGCCAAAAGTTGCTGTCCGTCACCATCCTCAAAAATTTCAAAACGGAGCTTGTAACGTTTTTTTCTCTGGCGGATCCTGCAAACACTGATTTAACCCGAATTTCTTTCTGGGTGCCGGACAAACAAAAAAAAATCTCTCTCTCTCTCTCTCTCTCTCTCTCTCTCTCTCTCTCTCTCTCTCTCTCTCTCTTCCTCATTTCCTGAAAATTTCTTCATTTTCAGGATCCGTCTGAAAACGGATCCTGTGCCATCCGTTCACATCAGTTGAGAACGGATCCGCTTGTCCGCCTTTTTGGCGGATTATAACTGATGCAAAAAACTGAAGTGTGAAAGAGGCCTTACACTCTCAATCTGCAACACTGACATTACCTTTACAATAGATACAGGAGCTTCAGTGGATATCATAGATGGCACTACATATGAACAATTGAAAACAAGGCCAGTCTTACAACAAGTGCAGACTAAAATCTTTCCTTATGGATCTAAAACACCTCTAGCTATAATGGGACAATTTGATGCTGAAATTAGATATAAAGAAAACAGGCAGAAAACCACTTTCCACACATTACAAGGATCGGGAGGCTGTCTTCTCAGCTATCACACTGCCTTGGAGCTAGGGCTCATCCAGATTATTCATACCATAACTGACCCTGCGGATATGGATGTACAAACTATGGTGAACAGCTTTCCCTCCCTATTTAGTGGTTTGGGAAAACTAAAGGACTCTCAAGTACACCTTCATGTGGATGACAATGTTCGTCCAGTAGCCCAGCCTCACAGGCGTATTCCATTTCACCTGAGACAGAAGGTAGAAAAGGAACTCCAATTGCTCATGGATGAGGACGTTATTGAAACTGTTACTGGTCCCACTCCGTGGTTCTCTCCACTTGTGGTAGTTCCAAAACCAAAGACTCCTGATCAAGTGAGACTGTGTGTTGACATGCGCCTGCCCAACACCGCTATCCAGAGGGAAAGACATATCTCACCTACGATTGATGACATTATTCATTTATTAAATGGAGCCACCGTCTTCTCAAAGCTCGACCTCAATAAGGGATATCATCAATTAGAACTGAGTCCAGAGTCCCGATACTTGACCACAATTTCCACCCATGTGGGCCTCAGAAGATACAAAAGATTGACTTTTGGAGTCTGCTCAGCAGCAGAAATTTTTCAGGATGCAATAAGGAGTGTCATTCAACACATCCCAAATGCCTTTAATTACAGTGATGACATGTTGGTTTTTGGTAAAACTCAAGCTGAGCATAATCGTGCTCTATATGCTATCTTCGAATGTCTGCTTTCTGCTGGACTCACTTTAAACAAAGAGAAGTGCGAGTTTGACAAGGGTTCATTAGAATTCTATGGTCACATCTTCTCGGCAAAAGGAGTACAACCAGACCCCAAGAAAGTGGAAGCTATCAGAACAGCCTCAATTCCACAGGATGCCAGTGAAGTTCGTTCTTTCCTTGGAATGGCAAGTTACTGTGCTAGATATATTCCGAATTTTTCAACAATCAGCAATCCACTACGGGAACTTACGAAACAAAGTTGTATTTTTCAATGGTCTCAAGACTGTCAGGCCTCTTTTGAAACAATTAAAAATGAACTCTGCTCGACGACCACTATGGCTTATTTTGATCCAGCTCTTCGAACTGAACTGATTGTGGACGCCAGTCCCGTGGGACTGGGTGCTATTCTAGCGCAATACAAGGATAACAATCAAAATCCTCACATCATTTCTTATGCAAGTAAGAGCTTAACAAACACTGAAAGAAAATATTCTCAACCTGAAAAAGAAAGCTTGGCAGTTGTCTGGGGATGTGAACACTTTCACTTATTTATCTATGGAGCTCCCTTCACCATTGTCACAGATCATCAAGCACTTCTTACAATTTTTGGAAATCCCAGAGCTAAAATGCCTGCACGAATTGAACGATGGGGCCTACGTCTACAGGACTACAACTATAACATTGTTCACAAACCTGGAAAATACAGCAATCCGGCTGATTATCTTTCAAGACATCCCACTAATGATGATATACCTGTGCATTCCTCTATTGAAGAATACCTACGTTTTGTTACAGATCATGCCGTGCCAAAAGCACTTTCTGTTGATCAATTTATAAATGAAACAACAAAAGACAAGACACTCTGTGCCCTAATACAAATCATCCAAAATCGAAGGTGGCATGAAATTCAAAAGGAAAAATTTCCTGATTCTGAGATTGATCTGAAAGAGTTAAAACTATTCTCAAACGTACGTGAGGAATTATCAGTCACTGAAGAACACCTCATTCTTAGGTACCAAACTAGTCGTACCTAAGACTTTGCGTAACTTAGTCATACAGATAGCACATGAAGGTCACTTAGGAATTGTTGGCACAAAGAAGTTACTCAGAGAAAAAGTGTGGTTCCCAAATATGGATCACTTGGTGGAAGAAAAGATTAGACGCTGTTCTACTTGTCAATTAATCACTCCATCATCAAACTTAGAGCCATTACAAATGTCTCCGTTACCCACTGCTGTCTGGGAGGAAGTGGCAGTCGATATATATGGACCATTGCCAAATGGCCAATACATTCTCGTAACAATTGATGAATATTCTCGATACCCTGTTATTTCATTTATCTCTTCAACATCTGCTAATAATGTCATACCAGAGCTGGACGACATTTTCTCGGCATATGGTATTCCAAGAGTGGTCAAAACAGACAATGGACCTCCATTCAATGGACATGTGTTTACACAATTTTCTGAATACTTGGGATTCAATCACAGGAAAATCACACCTTGCTGGCCGCAAGCCAATGGAATTGTGGAACGTTTTATGCGCACTCTGGGGAAACGTATCAAGGCAGCGAGTCTGGAGCACATCCCACTGAAACAGTCATTATACAAATTCATGCGTAATTACCGCAATACGCCACACTCCACTACTAATGCTGCTCCAGCTCATTTAATGTTTAGCAGAACCCTGCGTATACGTCTCCCTGATGTGACCAGCCATCCCCGACCGAGTGACTCCTCAGTGAGATCCACAGATTTCTCCAACAAACAAGCCATGAAACGTTATGCAGACAGAAGGCGAAGGACTCAGTCAAGTGCCATCGAAAGAGGGGATGTCGTGGTGGTACATCAAAGACCAACCAACAAGACCTCACCTGTATATGGTCCTGCAGAATATTATGTTACTAAAAGGAAAGGCAGCATGATCACAGCTGAACGAGATGGACACTCCATAACGCGAAATTCTTCATATTTTAAAATCATACCGCAGAATGATGACAATGAACTCTCTTTGGTGGAAGATTTGGTATCCGATGGTGGAGAGGACCAACAAGAGGTAGCTGGTCCATCAATAATGAACCCTCTCAATGAGCCCAGACGTTATCCTACACGAGAGAGAAGAGCTCCATCGAGGCTTATTGAAGAAGTGTAACTACAGTTTTGTTTTGTTTGTTTTTTTGTTTGTTTCTCTGGTTTTGGAATTGAACAAATAAGACTAAACGGACACATGATTTCTTTGGACGTTTTCATGTTGTTGCATTTACAGTCATATGTAAAAGTTTGGGCACCCCTATTAATGTTAACCTTTTTTCTTTATAACAATTTTGGTTTTTGCAACAGCTATTTCAGTTTCATATATCTAATAACTGATGGACTCAGTTATATTTCTGGATTCAAATGAGGTTTATTGTACTAACAGAAAATGTGCAATCTGCATTTAAACAAAATTTGATCGGTGCAAAAGTATGGGCACCCTTATAATTTTCTTGATTTGAACACTCCTAACTACTTTTTACTGATTTCCTGAAGCACTAAATTGGTTTTGGAACCTCATTGAGCTTTGAACTTCATAGCCAGGTGTATCAAATCATGAGAAAAGGTATTTAAGGTGGCCACTTGCAAGTAGTTCTCCTATTTGATTCTCCTATGAAGAGTGGCATCATGGGCTCCTCAAAACAACTCTCAAATAATCTGAAAACAAAGATTATTCAACATAGCTTTTCAGGGGAAGGATACAAAAAGTTGTCTCAGAGATTTAACCTGTCAGTTTCCACTGTGAGGAACATAGTAAGGAAATGGAAGAACACAGGTACAGTTCTTGTTAAGCCCAGAAGTGGCAGGCCAAGAAAAATATCAGAAAGGCAGAGAAGAAGAATGGTGAGAACAGTCAAGGACAATCCACAGACCACCTCCAAAGACCTGCAGCATCATCTTGCTGCAGATGGTGTCACTGTGCATCGGTCAACAATACAGCGCACTTTGCACAAGGAGAAGCTGTATGGGAGAGTGATGCGAAAGAAGCCATTTCTGCAAGCACGCCACAACCAGAGTCGCCTGAGGTATGCAAAAGCACATTTGGACAAGCCAGTTACATTTTGGAAGAAGGTCCTGTGAACTGATGAAACAAAGATTGAGTTGTTTGGTCATACAAAAAGGCGTTATGCATGCGCTGTATTGTTGACCGATGCACAGTGACACCATCTGCAGCAAGATGATGCTGCAGGTCTTTGGAGGTGGTCTGTGGATTGTCCTTGACTGTTCTCACCATTCTTCTTCTCTGCCTTTCTGATATTTTTCTTGGCCTGCCACTTCTGGGCTTAACAAGAACTGTACCTGTGTTCTTCCATTTCCTTACTATGTTCCTCACAGTGGAAACTGACAGGTTAAATCTCTGAGACAACTTTTTGTATCCTTCCCCTGAAAAGCTATGTTGAATAATCTTTGTTTTCAGATCATTTGAGAGTTGTTTTGAGGAGCCCATGATGCCACTCTTCATAGGAGAATCAAATAGGAGAACTACTTGCAAGTGGCCACCTTAAATACCTTTTCTCATGATTTGATACACCTGGCTATGAAGTTCAAAGCTCAATGAGGTTACAAAACCAATTTAGTGCTTCAGGAAGTCAGTAAAAAGTAGTTAGGAGTGTTCAAATCAAGAAAATGATAAGGGTGCCTATACTTTTGCACCGGTCAAATTTTGTTTAAATGAAGATTGCACATTTTCTGTTAGTACAATAAACCTCATTTGAATCCAGAAATATAACTGAGTCCATCAGTTATTAGATATATGAAACTGAAATAGCTGTTGCAAAAACCAAAATTGTTATAAAGAAAAAAGGTTAACATTAATAGGGGTGCCCAAACTTTTACATATGACTGTATCAGTAATATGGGTTATTTAGAGTAAAAAAAAAAAAAAAAAAGGGGATGATGTAATGTATAATAATTAGATCTGTCTCTTTAAGCAAGCCAGACTTATGGGACTTGGGGGGTGGAGACAAGAGGGATGAGAAGGGAAGTTTCAGTTTCACTTCTGTGTAGCATGGTAATGCAACTGTTATGCTGTGTGCTGGAGGACGAAGAATAAAACATATCTAAAGTTTAATACCTTGAATTCTTCATAACGTGTGGATATTACACTGACCAGTACCAGTTAATGATATGCAAATTTGAGAACCATAAGAACAAAGTAATTGAGTCAAACACATACCAGGATAAGGGAGCGCTGTACACCACACACTGCCGACCCGGCATTAACTTGTACTGGTCAGCTGGGGATTTTTACCTATACTTGTTTTAAATGCTGGTCATTTACTTACTGCTTGCGACCATATGAATAATGTTCCAATTATTCTCATGGTCAGGCTTGAGCCATATTTTTTGACGTTATGTGCTTGTGAGCATTATGTACTATCACTCTGCTGTTAGCTCATGTGTCACTTTTTTAGCCACATATGTTTCTCACCTGGAATATTAATAAAGATTTGAATTTTTTAACTATATGATCTTTTGGACTTTTGCATTGCTTGTCTTTTCTGGTTTATATTTATTAGAATAGATGTAGGCCTGAAAAGGAGTTTTGGTTTTAGTGTATCCCTACACTAAATAATACTACTAACAGCAGTATTGAATAGCAGTATTGAGTAGAATACATGTAGGCTTGTAAAAGGAGTTTTGTTTTCTGCAGCAAGATCTGTCGTGCACTATTTGCCCTTCTCCAGTAGCTATCCTTACACTAAATAGTATAGCTAATAGAATACATGTAGCCCTAATATGGACTATTGGTTTCAGGTTTCTTCAGCAGCACCTGTAATGCAATATAAACTTTGACTAGGCCTGTAATGCTAACTTTCCCTTCTGCAGCAACTCTCTCTATATTGTTTCTGGGGTACAGTGTGGCGAGTGTGGCGAGTAGGGCTGCCACTAGGAATTTCGGGGCCCCATACTGGCAAAATTTTCAGGGCCCCCTTGAGATCACCCAGGCTCCAACCCAGCCCCGCCTCCACCCCTCAAACTGTCCACAGTCCCACCACTCTCTCTTGGAAAAAACTCCACTTCTCACCAATCACACATAACAGTTCCCATCACCAGATTATACATATAGCCACCAGCTTTTGTTTTGGCCAAAAGATTTTGTAAGCCGCCATCACGACAAGGTATATTCTTTTGGCCGAGCTCTACTCTACTCTAACCTATTAATCATTTGTTAAAATATCCAATACAATTTAAGTATATTTTTATTTATTTTTCAATTTTTAAAATGACCAATAATATCACATACATGGGATAAATACCACTGCACCATGACCAGACACCATATTACCACCACATAGTGACCTATAATATCACATGCAAGGAACAAATACCACCACACCATGACCAGACACCATATTACCATTACATAGTGACCTATAATACGACATACAAGGAACAAATACAGCCACACCATGTCCAGACCACATGTTACCACCACAGTGACCAAATAATATCACATACAAGGGACAAATACCACCACACCATGTGCAGACCACATATTACCACCACATAGTGACCTCTAATACCACATACAGGGAACAAATACCACCACACCATGACCAGACCACATATTACCACCACATAGTGACCGTATACTACAATACTGACCAGTAATTAAAAAAACACAATACTAATATCACCATAAGCGCCATTATACACAGGAGGTCTGTACTTAGTATGCAATGTCTGTGTAAAGGTAATACATTGATCACTGGTGACATTGTTCACAGGACCGCTGTATATAGTATTCAGTGTATAATGTCAGTGTATACGTAACACACTGACTCACCAGTCACATCTCTAGGTGAAGTTTTTCATCTTCATCCAGCACAGACTACTATCACTTCTTCCAGCCAGGGCTCATCTATGCAGGAAATAACACAGTTATCTAGACCACCGCTTGCAGAACACATTATTTTTTTCCTAAATTCTACACTACACCACTTGAAGAAAAAAAGGCAACAAAGTGTCACTCTGCACAGTAACAGGCCTGCCCCCAATTTAAAACAGTATCCTCAAAAAATAAAATGTATCACTGCAGTAATAACCCTTAATTAGCCCCTATGGTAATAATATCCCCCATCCTGGCCCCCATGTGTCTCATTCCTAGCTCCAGCCATATGTTCTCCCATCCTGGCCCCATATGTTCTCACATCCTGCCCTCATGAGTATTCATTCTGCCCCATATGATCTCCCCATCCTGCCCCATTTTTCCCATGATCCTGCCCAATCTGTCTCCATCATATCCATCCTGCCCCATGATCCTGTACACTTTGTCTTCATCCTGCCCCATGGTCCTGCATCATCTGTCTCCATCCTGCCCCATGATCCTGCACCATCTGTCTCCATCCTGCCCCATGATCCTGCACCATCTGTCTTCATCCTGCCCCATATCCCTGCCCCATCTGTCTCCATCCCACACCATGTCTCCATCCTGCCCCCCCCGTGTCTCCAATCCTGCTCCCATGTCTTTCATCCTGCCCCGTGTCTCCAATCCTGCCCCCCGTGTCTTTCTTCCTGCCTTGTGTCTTTCATCCGGCCCCCGTGTCTCCAATCCTGCCCTCATATCTCCAATCCTGCTCCCGTGTCTCCAATCTTGCCCCCCGTGACTGCAATCCTGCCCCCATGTCTTTCATCCTTCCCCCTGTCTCCATTCTGCCCCATGTCTCCATCCTGCCAGCATGCCGCTTTCAATAAAAATAAGTAAATAAAAACTTTCTCTTTACCTGGCCTTGCTCCTGCGGCGAGCAATGTTCCCTCCAGGCTGAAAGCGTGCACTCGCCAGCGAATGACAATGACGTCAGACGCCAGTAACATGCGTGCTGGTGTCAGCTTCCAGCCTCCGATTGGCTGGCGGCCTTACATATTGCCGTGCGGGCCCGGGCCCGCACGGCAATAGAGTAACTGAACCTGCATCTCGGACGCAGGTTCAGTTACTTGATTGGCAGAATCCTGCAGCTGGGGCAGTGGGGCACGATGGACAAAAGTGAAGGGGCCAGATGCGGGCCACCTCTGCTGATCAGGCCCCATACGCCAGTTACTGCAGTAATGCCTTGATGGCGGCCCTGGTGGAGAGCATTGTGTCACCAGATTTTATCTAGACCCGATGACAGTATTTGGCTAGCCAACATGGTTATGGTATTACCATGATTGGCAGGCAATCCTTGCATGTTTAGTGGCTGAAAAACAGCCGCAAAACGTGTGGTGGGGACTTGACTACATGCACGAGCACCAGGGATACTCGATTTGAGTGTCAAGCATGCCTTGGTACACCAATGCTCGACTGAGCACGCTCACTCATCACTACTAATCATTAATTTTCATAATTCTCATTTCACTGGTAAAATCTATATTTTAGTGAAGACAGATTGTTGAATTTCTAAGATATGATCTCAATAGCAACTGTCATCTTCTATGTAGCGGAGAGGATGGAGAAGGAGTGAGGAGCTCGAAGCAGAGCTCCTTCATCCTCCTATACCCTTCTGTCTGTATAGAATCTTACCAGTCATAACTGTTATTTTCAGCTATTTCAGTATTGTAAAAATTTGTCTTCACTGAATACAGATTGTACCTGTGAATTAAGAATTTTGAAGGGGAAGCAGGAGGGAGCTCTGCTTCTAGCTCTTACCTCCTCCTCCCACCTCTCTGTTACATAGAAGATGAATAGATAATAGAACTTGCTACTGATAATATCATATCTTCGTAATGTAATAATTTGTCTTTACTGAATACTTATTTTACCAGTGAATTGAGAACTTTGAGAATGAATGGCTTCCAATAACCATAACTTTTTTATTTCTCTGTCGACATAGCCAAATGAGGATTTGTTTTTTGTGGGACAAGATGTACTTTTGAATGTCAACATTCATTTTATCGTGTGATTTACTGTAAAGTGGTAAAAAGAATTAAAAGTTTGACGAAATTGAAAAAAAGCGCAATTCCACAATTTTTTTTTTTTATGTACTATGTTCACTATATGGTAAAAATGACCTGGAAATATGATTCTCCAGCTCAGTATGATTACTGAGATACCAAATATGCATTGTTTTACATTTAAGTGGCGGGAAAAAAAAGGAAATTTGTAAACGAAAATTTGTTTGTGGCGCCATTTTCAGAGACCGGTAACGTTTTCCAGTTTTGGACGATGGGGCTGTGTGAGGGTTGTGTGAGTTGTGCCCTAAGCTGGCACCTTTATTGATACCATTTTAAATTTTTTTCTAATTACGTTGTTTACCAAGTGGGTTAATTAATTTGATATTTTGATAGCTCTAACTTTTATGGACATAACTATGCTACAAATGTGTATTTTTTTATTTCTTTATTTTTAATGAGGAAAATGAGAAGTGATTTGAACTTTTATATTTCTTATATATTTTTTGGTTATTCTTAAAAACATTTTTCCACTTTTCACTGTTCTTGTAGGCTTCTAAGGCTAGTTTCACACTTGCTTTTTTTTGCAGCGCGTTTTTCCCGCAAAAAAACGCATTGAAAAAATGCATACATAAGCATACAACTGCTGCGTTTTTTTCAAGCATTTTTATGAGCATGCATGAAAAAAACGCAGCGTTTTTATGCGTTTGTATGCGTTTTTAGCGCGTTTTTACCGCGTTTGCGTTTTTTTCCAACATTTTTAGGTGGCCCCTCACACTACCCAAACCATGACTTTACTAACCCTAACCCTGACCCTAACCCTAACCCTGACCCTAACCCTAACCCTGACCCTAACCCTAACCCTAACCCTGACCCTAACCCTGACCCTAACCCTAACCCTAACCCTGACCCTAACCCTTAACAAAACCATACTTAACCCTAACCCTGACCCTAACCCTAACCCTGACCCTAACCCTTAACCAAACCATACTTAACCCTAATCCTGACCCTAACCCTGACCCTAACCCTAACCCTGACCCTAACCCTTAACAAAACCATACTTAACCCTAATCCTGACCCTAACCCTGACCCTAATCCTTAACAAAACCATACTTAACCCTAACCCTGACCCTAACCCTAACCCTGACCCTAATCCTGACCCTAACCCTGACCCTAACCCTAACCCTAACCCTGACCCTAACCCTTAACAAAACCATACTTAACCCTAATCCTGACCCTAACCCTGACCCTAATCCTTAACAAAACCATACTTAACCCTAATCCTGACCCTAACCCTGACCCTAACCCTAACCCTAACCCTAACCCTAACCCTAACCCTGACCCTAACCCTTAACAAAACCATACTTAACCCTAATCCTGACCCTAACCATGACCCTAATCCTTAACAAAACCATACTTAACCCTAACCCTGACCCAAACCCCAACACTGACCCTGACCATAACCCTAACCCTAAACCCCCTTAACTAACCCTAACTCTAACCCAAACCCCTAAATTCCATGGTTTAAAAAAAAAACGCATATGCAAAAAAACGCATACATGAGCATGCCAGTGCGCACATATGCGCATCCATAGGCTATAATGGCCATTTTTAGCGCAAAACGTGCGCATATGTGCGCATGCGCTTTTTTGCAGGGCCAAAAAATGCAACATGCTGCGTCTGGAAAATCCCAACGCACACCCCAAAAAAACGCAGCGCATGAAAATCGCATACATGCGCTTACCAGCGCGCAGGTATGCGCACCCATGTTAAATATAGGGGAAAAACGCATGCGCAGGTGTGCGGTTTTTTCCAGCGCTAAAAAACGCAAATGTGAAACCAGCCTTAGGGGACTTAAACGTGCAATAATCTGATCCCTTATAAACAGTAATATCACAGTATTGCTGTATAGAGCAAAAATCATGTCTCTTATGAACATTAGCCAGGAGTTGGCATTTACATGAGAACCTTCACGACAGGCATGGGGATCTTCAGCAGACCCCCAGCCTTCACGGCAACCTATCAGCACCCCCGTGATTAGAGATGAGCGAACCTTTCAAGGTTTGGTTTGGTTCAGACTAGAGAACGTGCTGATGTTCGATGAATAGTTAAACGAACATATCCGAACCGCATTGAATTCAATAGGAGGCAAAACCAAACGCATAGACAATACCTTCAGGGGGCCAAGAATCTGCCAAAACAGCTGAAATTAGAGGCAGATACCATGAAAAATGGCATCAATTGACCCAGAGTACAAATAGTATAATTCACATGTGAAATGGGGTATACATAATAAAAACAAGTGCAAAAATCATAAACAATACAAGTCATCTACTGGTACAGGAGGAGAGAGGACCTTGCCCAAGAGGGCTCACAGTCTACAAGGGATGGGTGAGGATACAGTAGGTAAGGGTAGAACTGATCATTCAGCGGTATGGAAGAACAATGGTTACTGTAGGTCGTAGGCTTGTCGAAAGAGGTGGTTCTTCAGGTTCCTGTTGAATGTTTCTGTGGCGCCCCTGAGGCTCAGTCGCCACAGAGTTACTGCACCTTCTCCTAAGGTGTAGTGCCCCACCATCCAGGTAAGGTGGGAACTCCTTTCCACGCTCCAACACCCGCACCCAACACACATAGGGTAGTTCTGCACAGCCACAAGCGGCTTTGTACTTAGAGAGTAGCAGAGCACCTTTGGTGGTTCCCTGCTTGGAACACTGGATGTGCTGGGAGGTGGGTGGAGTTAGAATACATAAAAGACTGGGAAGGTTTAGAATTACAGGTCAGTCTGCGGGGGCAGTCTGCGGGGTCAGTCTGCAGAGGGCAGTCTGCAGGGGCAGTCTGCGAGAGCAGTCCCCTAGGAAAGTAGGAGAAGGAAGCCACTCAGAGAGGAGTGGGGATCCCTGGAAAAAGGGATGGAGGAAGGAGTGCTGCAGCTGCCTCAGTGACCTGAGCCAGCTGGCACGGGAAAGGAGAGAAAGGAGAAAGACGTAGAACTGTAACCTAAGCATCCATAAGAAAGAGAGTCAAGTACGGAACGAATGAGTAGAGAACAGAGAGGAGAAGTGGGTTGGAAGAGGAACCCTGCCTATAGGTTTTCAGCGCAAGGCTGGGGCCTGGTCCCTGAGGTTGTATGGACACTTATGGTTCTGCAGCAGACACCGGTGGAGTAGTTGGCTGTAAATGCACTACTCCCATCTAAGACTTGGGGCACAACAGCATCTGTATAGAGAGCCGGGACTCAGGAGAAGGGAGTCCCAGAAGCAGGCTACAGCTGTCTGCCATACGAATAGAGAACACAGGAACATCAGTAAGGAGGAACTCCAGCGTAACTTAGTGCTAGGAGATCTTCATACTTAAAGGCGCAATAGAGGAGACGTTCAGAAAGGTACATGTTGGCGGAGTGTTGGAGAGGAGCCTTCCATCTTGCCTGGGGGTTGATTGAGTCCCTGACCTGGAGGACACAGCACGGAGGCAGGCACCTGTGTGCCCTACTGACTGTGAGTAAAGCGTTGGACCCCGGTGTCCTCCATTCATTATCGCGCCTATACCCTCAGCACCACTACATCTGGGTACCAGCTCCTACACCGCCTGTGCCTCTCCTCATCCATTACATCTACACTGCCCTGGGTCTACAGCTTCACCAGTGGGGAACTACACCATCTATGCTGCAACACACCACCAGCCCCAGAGGATCTGCATGCAGCTTCGGCCTAGCATCCCACTTACCGAATACCAAGGATGGCGTCACAAACTATTACACTACAAACCGCAACCGCCATTGATTTGGGTGCCCAGGGCCACGGACCAGGTCACCGCTGCTGTGACACATCCCGCTGATACCGACCCGGTACCGAGTACCCAACAGCCCTGGGAGGACGACCCAACTTGGCGTCACGAACAGGATGACGAGACCCGATACCATCGAACAGGATGACGAGACCTGATGCCATCGGGTTCTGTGTACCTGAGATTTGTTGGACTTAGAACTTTTGAAAATGTGTAGAAGACCCAATTTAATAGACTGTGACATGAACATTGAAAATGGCCGCTGGTGTGGAGAAGAAGGGTGTGAAGAGATGGGAGGTCCTAGGAAAAGACCGTGAAGAGTCTTGGGCCTCCCCTGCCTGAATTACTATGTGACAGCAACATGGCCCACCCCCCGAGGGGTTCGTATACTGGCTTGGTATGGAGGCGCTGGAAGAAGACGCCGCCCCCGGAAGGAGGGGCAGAAGAAGCCAGTGGCGGGAAAGGGGCCAAGGCAGGAAGAAGAACGCCATTTTGGAAAGAGAGGCAAGGAGGCCTGGAGAGCGTGCGGAGGTTGAGTCGGATCTCCCCGGCGCCATGACTGAAGGCTCCGACCCCATCTCTGAAATGACCCGCCAGCAGCTGGAGGATGACATTGCCCAGCTGATGCACCGCCTGCAGCTGAGGCAGGAGGCCTTATGGAGGTTGAGCAGGCCGCACGCCTCGGAGGGGCCTATGCCACAGGCACCTCCCAGCTTGGTGCCCACGCCGCCGGCACCTGCCACCACTGCACGGGACTGACCTCAGGCAGCACTAGTCTACACATCCACGCTGTCCATTCAGTTGGTCGCGGCCTGCCAGGAGGAGTCACAGGAGGCCCCGGGAGCTGAGGCCGTGCAGAGACCACACCGCCCGAAGGCACCAGGTATGTCTGATACTCTGACACCTAAGAAGGCCCTGGGGTGTAGCGCGGTCGCAGCGGCTGGCTAGGTCATGCTAGATCTGGTCTGGGACCGGGATGCCTGTCCCCGGGGGGAAACACCGGAACCCCTGGATGTGGCGCCGCTGTACAGGACCAGTCTAGAGCGGTCCCGGGAAGAACAGGAGGATAAGGAGAACTGGGCTAGGTGTCAGGCTACCATCCGGCAATTGGCAGCTGAACACCGGGAGAGGGAGCAGCGCCGGCTAGCAGTACTAGGCCCAGATTTGGCCGGAAGGAGAGGGCCCGTGCTGGTCGCTACGGTCCCCGGGACTCAGCCGGATAGGGACAGGTCCTCAATGAGAACCGTGAACGAGGGTTTGGGTTCATCGCCGACCCCCAGAGGATCTCTGATTTGTTCTTTAGCCGGTGGGATGTGGAGTCCCACCTCCGGAAGGGACGCCCAGCGCGATACCTACAGCCTGGGGAGTACGTGACCTATACCAGGCATGAGGGACTACGCGGCTGGTACGCGTTAAACATCCGCCGCATACCAGAAGCCCTGCTGTCAACTTACCTGAAGGAGAAAGTCCGTGTTCTTTCCCCGGTACCTGTTACCACCCCTGCGGTACCCCAGGCAGCAGCTACATCTCGGCAGCAACCACCTACTGCTCCCACTGCCCAAAGTGTACCCAAGGTACAAAAAGCCACCGGCTTCACCCCACAAGAGGAGGAGTATCTGAGGACTGTAAATGCGTTCTTTTCATCTGGTAGCAGTTCCAGTACAGCTTCCAGAACCTCAAGAGGAGATCAGCACTAACAATCTCGTTAACCAGGAGGGTATGTTGCACCGTTGTGCCTTCTTTTTTTTGCATCTTGGTTTAGTTTTGTGTGTTGCCCTGTTTTACTGGCAGCGTTTCTACATTTGAACTTCCGTGATCATGAACTTGGAGTGCATCACAAACTTAATTGTAAATAGTTGCACCTCTTTAGGTGCCCTCTCTTGATTTTACATAAAGACACTTTGTGAAGATAAGGTATCTTACATAAGGACACTTTGCGAAGATAATGTCTACCTCAAGGGACACTGCAAGAAATCCCGGCTGGGAGCAGTGTTCAGCGTTTACAAGAATTGTTGATGCTTTAATGTGAAGTATTTAATGATGTGTCTTATGAGAGTAAATGACTTTTATATAGAATTAAGAAATGCTTTGACAGGGAAAAGAGAGATTTGAATAAAGGATAAAGAGTTGAAAATGTAGATGATGAATGTCACTTTGAGCTGATAACAGAAAAGTAGACAATGTGAAAAAAAAAGGAAAGATAATGAAGAAATGTACTAATAGAGAATACTGAAGTGATAGTGAGCAAGAGATAATAGCACTTTGAGTTAAGTATAGTATTGAGAATTGCACTTTTGGACCTAGAATTTTAGATAGATAATTAAGAATTGTTTGCAACGTTCAAGAAAGAGTGCCTCTCATATTGGGAAGTTTAGTGTAAGAAATGTTTATTTAGCATTATAAAATTTTTGTATGTTCCTGTACTGTCAATTTTGTTTACCTTGCAGCCCGTGGATGTGCTGTGTTTAACGGGGGGTATGTGGCGCCCCTGAGGCTCAGTCGCCACAGAGGTACTGCACCTTCTCCTAAGGTGTAGTGCCCCACCATCCAGGTAAGGTGGGAACTCCTTTAAATGCTCCAACACCCGCACCCCGCACACACAGGGTAGTTCTGCACAGCCACAAGCGACTCTGTACTTAGAGAGTAGCAGAGCACCTTTGGTGGTTCCCTGCTTGGAACACTGGACGTGCTGGGAGGTGGGTGGAGTTAGAATACATAAAAGACTGGGAAGGTTTAGAATTACAGGTCAGTCAGTGGGGGCAGTCTGCGGGGTCAGTCTGCAGAGGGCAGTCTGCGAGAGCAGTCCCCTAGGAAAGTAGTAGAAGGAAGCCACTCAGAGAGGAGTGGGGATCCCTGGAAGAAGGGATGGAGGAAGGAGTGCTGCAGCTGCCTCAGTGACCTGAGCCAGCTGGCACGGGAAAGGAGAGATAGGCGTACAACTGTAACCTAGGCATCCATAAGAAAGAGAGTCAAGTATGGAACTAAGGAGTAGAGAACAGAGAGGAGAAGTGGATTGGAAGAGGAACCCTGCCTATAGGTTCTCAGCGCAAGGCCGGGGCCCGGTCCCCAAGGTTGTATGGACACTTATGGTTCTGCAGCAGACACCGGTGGAGTAGTTGGCTGTAAATGCACTACTCCTATCTAAGACTTGGGGCACAACAGCATCTGTATAGAGAGCCGGGACTCATGAGAAGGGAGTCCCAGAAGCAGGCTACAGCTGTCTGCCATACGAGTAGAGAACACAGGAACATCTGTAAGGAGGAACTCCAGCGTAACTTAGTGCTAGGAGATCTTCACACTTAAAGGCGCAATAGAGGAGATGTTCAGAAAGGTACATGTTGGCGGTGTGTTGGAGAGGAGCCTTCCATCTTGCCTGGGGGTTGATTGAGTCCCTGACCCGGAGGACACAGCACGGAGGCAGGCACCTGTGTGCCCTACTGACTGTGAGTAAAGCGTTGGACTTACAGACCCTGGTGTCCTCCATTCATTATCGTGCCTACACCCTCAGCACCACTACATCTGGGTACCAGCTCCTACACCGCCTGTGCCTCTCCTCATCCATTACATCTACACTGCCCTGGGTCTACAGCTTCACCTGTGGGGAACTACACCATCTATGCTGCAACACACCACCAGCCCCAGAGGATCTGCATGCAGCGTCGGCCTAACATCCCACTTGCCGAAAACCACGGGTGGCATCACAAACTATTACACTACAAACCGCAACCGCCATTGATTTGGGCGCCCAGGGCCACGGACCGGGTCACCGCTGCTGTGACACATCCCGCTGATACCGGCCCGGTACCGAGTACCCCACAGCCCTGGGAGGGCGACCCATTTCCATGGTAGGTGAGTCTGATATGTTGGGGTAGAGAGTTTCAAAGTTGAGGGGATGCACAGGAGAAATCTTGTATGCGATTGTGGGAAGAGGAGATAAGAGAGGAATAGAGAAGGAGATCTTGTGAGAATCGAAGGTTGCGTGCAGGTAAGTACCAGGAGACTAAGGCACAGATGTATGGAGGAGACAGGTTGTGGATGGCTTTGTGTGCCATGGTTAGGGTTTTGAACTAGAATCTCACAGTAATGGGAGACCAGTGTAGAGATTGATAGAGACACCAGGGAATAGCAGGAGGAAAGTTGGAATAGTCAGACAGCAGAGTTTAGGATAGATTGAATGGGGGTGAGACTGTTAGATGGGAGGCCACAAAGCAAGAGGTTGCAGTAGTCGAGGCAGGAGATGATGAATGCATGGACTAGAGTTTTTGTAGATTCTTGATTAAGGAATGTACGGGTCTAGGAAATATTCTTGAGTTGTAGTTGGCAGGAAGTGGAAAGGGCATGGATATGTGCTTTGAAGGAAAGTCCAGGGATACCCCGAGGCAGCGACCTTGCGGGACATCCTCATTTAAGGGCCTTTTACACATAGCAATATCGCTAGCGATATCGCTAAAGCATCACCGATTTTGTCCTGGATCGTTTTCTTCTCGCTGGCGTCCCGCTGGCGCCGACGAGCGACGCATGGACGCAGGCGAGAGTCGTCATCATCTCTTCGTGTGACAGGTAAGTAACGACCGCCGAGCATCGCTGTTTCGCTGGTGAGATATGCCTGTTTCGCAGCTCACTAGCGACCATTTAGCGATGCACCAGCGATCCTGACCGGGTCGTATCGTTGTCGGGATTGCTGGTGCATCGCTAAATGTAACGGGACCTTTACGCCTTGCAGATGAGGGCCAGAAAGAGCATATGCTCCAGTGGATGGCAATCACTGCATTTTCCTTCTCTTCCTCCACCTTAACATTACACACAGTACAGTACTTAGAGGTAGCACCCCGATTACCCTTATTTCCCCTCCGTGTAACAACTCTCCAACCACCCAACTGAATGTGGGTAACAACAGATGGGCGAGTCTGCAGAGCTGTTCAAACATTCTATGCCATGGGCATCAGAGGTCTGCTCCAAAGCTTTACAGACTCAATAGGAGAGAAGCATATGCATCGATGCCCCACATTTATTTCAGTTGGATCGGGGGCGGAACGAAGTAGGGTCTGAGCAGAATACAGACCTTTGTCACCAAATGTTAATCGCTGGGGGTGAAGGTGATTCTGACGAGACTCAGATACCTGAGGCATACGCGGACTGTACTGTGCTGTCAGGGCAGGAAGAGGAGTAGGTTGACTCTCAGGGTGAAGAGTGGGAGAAGAGAGAGAATGACAATGAGGTTGTAGAACCCACTTGGTGTGAACCCAGAGACAAGCAGCTGAGTAGCTCAGCAGTGGAGGAGAAAGAAAAAAAGGTTACTTTGCTGCTTCCTGCACAGACACGGAGTGATGTAACTACGACAATCACTGCATACTCAGCCACAACTCTGACTGTGGCCAGCAGCAGTTGCGGGTATTCAGTTCGCATAGGTGGTAAGGGTTGCCTATCCTGAGCCTTTTTTGAGACTGAAAAGGATGACCCAACTCACGTTATCTGCAAACTTTGTTTAAAAAGACTCTGTACCAGTACAGGCAAAAATGTGTTAGTCTGGAAATCTCACAGAGCTAAAACGTGGCCTAGGTGGCCTCACCAACCACCAGCCATCTCATTAACTGCATCTGCTGGTTATTCCACCCCCATCATTGTGTCAAGTGTTCTCACTCAGGTCTCCGGCCGCAGAGCCTCCACGTATTTACCTGCTACAGTCAGGGTGAGTGAGAGCGTGTCAGCTGTTATGGAAGTGGACATGCCTGCTGTTTTTGACTGACCTCAGATACCGAGCACATCACATTTTCTCAATCCACCATAACATCAGCCCTCGGTCCTGCAGTTGTGGTCACATAAAAGATTGTTTCCTCCTACACCTGCCAAAGCTAAGAGCTTGAAGAACTTTGCCATCTCCAATCTGTTGGCCACGGAAATGCTGCTTTGTTGCCTGTTGTATGAAGATGGTTTCCGAAAGCTGATTGTCATCGCAGTCCCCCAGTACCAGTTGCTAAATCAACATTACTGCACTAAGAAAGATGCGCCTGCGCTACACCAGGATGTTGCAGACATCACCTGTTCAATGAAAAAAATCTATGTCTGCCTAGGCGCATTTCACCACTGACACCTGGACTAGCAAGCATGGCCAGGGGCGTTACAATTTGGTGACTAGACACTGGGTGACTCCGGTGGCTGTGGGAGCAGACAGAGAGGGGTCTGCTCCACAAGTCTTGGAATCCCCAAGGCTTGCAGGGCACTTGGGCATGGAGTGCTAAACCACTTCACACCAAGGGATGGTGAACGAAACCACTAGACACCAGAAGATGGAGAACTAAACTACTAGACAGCAGTGATTGGAGAACTAAACTACTAAACACCTACGGTTGAATAACTAAACCACTAAACGCCAGGGGATGGAGAACTAATCCACTACACGCCAATGGATGGTGAACTAAACCACTAGACACCAAGGTATCAATAGACACCAAGTCTTGGAATCCCCAAAGCTGGCAGGGCGCTTGGGGATGGAGTACTAAACCACTACATACCAATGGATGGTGAACTAAACCACTAGACGCCAAGGTGTAACTAGACACCAAGTCTTGGAATCCCCAAAGCTTGTGGGCAAACCTCTGTATCTAACACTTTGTGCATTGCTTCTGCCTCCTCCATCTCTTCTAGGGCCTCCACCTGCACCCTCAATCTCTCCCATAATAAGAAATGCATTCCAACAGTGCACAGTGAATCCCCCACGTTCATACTGCGAAGCCATAGCTTACCGCAATCAGGCAGTGCTTAAATTAATATGCTTTGAAGATCACAGTCACACAGCTCAAGAGTTGTGGATGGCTATTCAGGCTGAGTTGAGCAATGGCCTTCTCCACTGAACCTGGAGTCAGGGAAGGCCGTGGGCAATAATGGTGTGAACCTGGTGGTGGTCCTACACCGAGACAACGTCACATATGTGCCTTGGATGGCTCACGTCCTCAACCTGGTGGTACTGCAATTTTTCTGCCACTATCCTTGCCTGGATGCGCTGCTGCAGAAAACACGGTCGCTAATGTAATGGGGTCTTCCAAGCTGGGGTACCTCTTTCAGTACCACCCCGTGTTTTCGGAGGTCCATTCTGCGTTGGCTGGAGTCTGAATGAATGACGTTGGCTGGAATTCCTCTGAGTGCATGGGCGCATATAAAAGATCACTGCTTCTCCATGTATTTCCAGTCTGACAACACTTTACTCACAGGACACAGAATATATCACACAGATACAGAGGGCCGGCCAATAGACAAGCGTCAGGCCAGACAAGCATTACAAAAGCCGCAGGTGGCCGGAGCCTGCGGATGTTTACTGTGGGAATGACAAAGGTGGGGGGAGGGCGGACACTGCTGATACATTAGGGACATGCATCTCACATGGAACATATTATATATACTTATAACTGCACAACATATTCAGGGTGCTGAGTGGTTCTGTAACACGGCTCCCCTTTTCAGCGACGCGATCGGCATACACAGTCTGATCCTTAACGGATCGGTTTGGGGATGACCGAAGTTTATGGGGTTGGTACAAGTTCCGTTTGTCGACTTAGTCCATCGGCGTTACCATTTTGTTTGCCGGGTCTGTAGTGGATGGTGAAGTCCAGAGGTTGTAGGGCTAAACTCCACCGCAGCAATCTGGCGTTGTCTCCAGAGACCCGATTATGCCAGACTAGGGGATTATGGTCCGATAGGAGGGAAAACTGTCGTCCATACAAATATGGTTGCAACTTCTTGAGTGCCCATACTACCGCCAGGCACTCCTTCTCGATGGCCGCATAGCTTACTTCACGGGCAGTAGTTTCCGACTCAGGTAAGTTACCGGGTATTCTTGGCCGTCCGGCCCGACTTGGCTCAGTACTGCCCCCAATCCAAACATAGAAGCGTCTGTATGAACAAGGAAACGTGTAGTTGGATCGGGTGCGGCCAATACAGGGGTATTGGTGAGGGCGTCCTTTAGTTGGCGGAAGGCTTCCTCACACTCTGAGGTCCAGGTTACCTGGCGGGGTTGGTTCTTACGGGTCAAATTAGTGAGGGGCTTGGCTACGCTGCTGTAATTGGGAACGAATTTCCTGTAATACCCCGCTGTCCCTAGACACGCCATGACCTGGGTTTTAGTGCGTGGCATGGGCCAATTGGCTATGGCCTCAATCTTGGCTAGTTCTGGTCGCTATTTCCCACTTCCCACCCAATGCCCTAAATACTGAACCTCTGCTTTGCCCACGTGACACTTGTTTGGGTTCAGGGTAATTCCGGCCTGGTGGATCCTGTCCAATACTGTTTCTAGGTGATTTAGATGCTCTTCCCATGTCGCACTGAAGATGGCGATGTCGTCCAGGTAGGCACAAGCATAGTCCTGGAGACCATCCAGAAGCCGGTCAGCCAGCCTTTGGAAGGTCGCCGAGGCATTCTTCATCCCGAATGGCATAACTCGAAACTGGAATAAGCCGAACGGGGTGACAAATGACGACTTGGGAATAGCGTCAGGACTAAGGGGAATCTGCCAGTAGCCTTTGCATAGATCGATGGTGGTCAAATACTTTGCCCCGCCAGCCGGTCTAACAACTCATCCACACGCGGCATGGGGTATGCATCCGTCACTGTTTTCTCATTGAGCTTACGATAGTCTACACAAAACCGTGTAGTCCCATCCTTCTCGGGGCACTAACACTACGGGGGATGCCCAGGGACTATCTGACTCTTCAATGACCCCTAAACGCAACATCTCTTGTATCTCTTGTCGCATCCCCTCTCGTACAGACTCAGGGACGCGGAAGGGGTTTTGTCGCAGGGGGCTCTGATCCTGGGTCTCAACCTTGTGTTGTGCCAGCCGAGTGTACTCCCGTCTCTCTGAAAACATCCTCTGTCACAGTCTCAACAACTCCTCTGCCTGCTGTCTTTCCCGGGGGCCTACAGTCATGGCCAAAAGTATTGACACCCCTGCAATTCTGTCAGATAATATTCAGTTTCTTCCTGAAAATGATGGCAAACACAAATTCTTTGGTATTATTATCTTCATTTAATTTGTCTTAAATGAAAAAACACAAAAGAGAATGAAGCAAAAAGCAAAACATTGATCATTTCACACCAAACTCCAAAAATGGGCCGGACAAAAGTATTGGCATCCTCAGCCTAATACTTGGTTGCACAACCTTTAGCCAAAATAACTGCGACCAACCGCTTCCGGTAACCATCAATGAGTTTCTTACAATGCTCTTCTGGAATTTTAGACCATTCTTCTTTGGCAAACTACTCCAGGTCCCTGATATTTGAAGGGTGCCTTCTCCAAACTGCCATTTTTAGATCTCTCCACAGGTGTTCTATGGGATTCAGGTCTGGACTCATTGCTGGCCACCTAAGAAGTCTCCAGTGCTTTCTCTCAAACCATTTTCTAGTGCTTTTTGAAGTGTGTTTTGGGTTATTGTCCTGCTCCAAGACCCATGACCTCTGAGGTAGACCCAGCTTTCTCACACTGGGCCCTAAATTATGCTGCAAAATTTGTTGGTAGTCTTCTGACTTCATAATGCCATGCACACTGTCAAGCAGTCCAGTGCCAGAGGCAGCAAAGCAACCCCAAAACATCAGGGAACCTCCGCCATGTTTGACTGTAGGGACCATGTACTTTTCTTTGAATGCCTCTTTTTTCTCCTGTAAACTCTATGTTGATGCTTTTGCCCTAAAAGCTCTACTTTTGTCTCATCTGACCAGAGAACAGTCTTCCAAAACGTTTTAGGCTTTTTCAGGTAAGTTTTGGCAAACTCCAGCCTGGCTTTTTTATGTCTCGGGGTAAGAAGTGGAGTCTTCCTGGGTCTCCTACCATACAGTCCCTTTTCATTCAGATGCCGACGGATAGTATGGATTGACACCGTTGTACCCTCGGACTGCAGAGCAGCTTGAACTTGTTTGGATGTTAGTGGAGGTTCTTTATCCAACATCCGCACAATCTAGCATTGAAATCTCTTGTCAATTTTTCTTTTCCGGCCACATCTAGGGAGGTTAGCCACAGTGCCATGGGCTTTAAACTTCTTGATGACACTGCGCACGGTAGACACAGGAACATTCAGATCTTTGGAGATGGACTTGTAGCCTTGAGATTGCTCATGCTTCCTCACAATTTGGTTTCTCAAGTCCTCAGACAGTTCTTTGGACTTCTTTCTTTTCTCCGTGCTCAATGTGACACACACAAGGACACAGGACAGAGGTTGAGTCAACTTTAATCCATGTCAACTGGCTGCAAGTGTGATTTAGTTATTGCCAACACCTGTTAGGTGCCACAGGTAAGTTATAGGTGCTGTTAATTACACAAATTAGAGAAGCATCACATGATTTTTCGAACAGTGCCAATACTTTTGTCCACCCTCTTTTTTATGTTTGGTGTGGAATTATATCCAATTTAGCTTTAGGACAATTCTTTTTGTGTTTTTTCATTTAAGACAAATTAAATGAAGATAATAATACCAAAGAATTTGTGTTTGCAATCATTTTCAGGAAGAAACTGAGTATTATCTGACAGAATTGCAGGGGTGTCAATACTTTTGGCCATGACTGTAGGTCTTCACCCAAGTGTACCTGGTCCCATATTTTAGACTGAGTCCTTTCCCCTAAGACATCCGGCAAGGGAAGTCCAGCTAAATCCTCTGTTTCAGGTGCACAGATAGCCACTACCTCTCCAGTGCGCTTCCGGTAGGGTTTCAGCATATTCACGTGGAACATGCGGATAACCCTGGGGTCGTCACAATCGGCGACATTATAGGTTGTGTCAGCTATTTTCCCCACTACCTGGTAGGGCCCCTGCCATGCAGCTTGAAACTTATTCTGCTTAGTGGGCTCTAACACCAGGACCTTCTGTCCTATTTCGAAGGTGCGCTCTCTGGCCCTCCGATCGTACCATATGCGCTGGCGCCGCTGGGTCGCCTGCATGTTCTCACATACAGCCTGAGTCAGCTCCTGTAGGCGGTCCTGGAATTCCAGCACATAGGTTACAATAGGTACCCCTTCTATGAGGCCCTCCCCTTCCCAGTGTTCCAGCACTAAGTCTAGGGGTCCCCTTACCCGTCTCCCATATACCAGCTCGAACGGGGAGAACCCCGTGGATTCTTGGAGCACCTCCCGATAGGCAAACAGGAGGTGTGGCAAGAATTTCTCCCAGTCCCTGTAGGTCCTGGTAAAAGTCCCAATGAGCTGTTTTAATGTCCCGTTAAAGCGTTCACACAACCCATTGGTTTGCGGGTGGTACGGGGCGCTTCTAATGGACTTTACGCCGCACAGCTTCCACAGTTGGTTGGTCACCTCTGCTGTAAACTGGGTACCCTGGTCAGAGATAATCTCCTTGGGAAATCCAACCCGTGATAAAACCTGGAGCAGGGTGGCCGCCACCGTTTCTGCCAGTATGTTAGGTAACGCAACCGCCTCTGGATACCGTGTGGCATAATCTACCACTGTCAATATATACTTTTCCCCGGACGGACTGGGTTTGGCTAACGGCCCTATCAAATCGACCGCTACTCGGTTAAATGGTTCCTCCACAATGGGGAGGGGGTGTAATTTGGCCTTGCATCGATCCCCCCTCTTGCCAATGCGCTGACAACTGTCACAGGTCTGGCAATACTGACGAACATCATAGGTTACCCCCGGCCCAAAGAAGTTTTGTGTCAGACGATGTCTGGTGCGACTGACGCCGAAGTGCCTGGCGAAGGGTTTATCATGAGAGATTCGCAGTAGCTCCTGCCTATACTTCTTGGGCACTACCAGCTGTTGTTTTATAGTGGGGCTCGTCCCTGTGTGGTGCTGCTCTGTGATCCGGTAGAGGAGTCCCTGCTTCCATACAAACTGTTCCCCTTCTAGTACTTCTCTCCCCTCCTATGCCTTCCCACGATATCCCTCCAATGAAGGATCCTCAAGTAACTCCCTCTTAAATTCATCTGGGGTGGCCCAA
Source organism: Dendrobates tinctorius (assembly GCF_039654945.1). Taxonomy (NCBI): domain Eukaryota; kingdom Metazoa; phylum Chordata; class Amphibia; order Anura; family Dendrobatidae; genus Dendrobates; species Dendrobates tinctorius. The sequence continues at coordinate 21,095,923 of NW_027361795.1, read as the reverse complement.
GAAATGTATCTGGCTATGGGAATACGTGCAGGGCTGGGATGTCTTACCTGGGCCTCCTCTGAGTGTGATTCCACCTCCGCAGCTCGAGCTTGTCTCCGGGTGGTCACAGGATAGGTCTCAGCCAGAGGGGCCACCGAGAATGCAGACAACATGGGCTCCAAGTCATTTCCCAGCAAGACGTCTGCAGGCAAATCCTCCATCAAGCCGACCTCAACAAGGCCATCCCCACTGTTCAGGTGAATCCTGGCAGTGGGTAGTCGATGTATGGCTCCCCCTGCTACACGGACTGCCACTGTCCGGTCCGTCTTCTCATGGTCCCGGACGAGATGAGGCTTCACAAGGGTCAAAGTTGCTCCGGAATCTCTTAGTCCCTGCATATGTTTCCCATTAACCCACACGACCTGTTGATGCTGTTGTCGATTATCTGCCCGGGCTGCCTGCACGGGGTCTACTTCATGCAGCACTTCCTCCATCTCTTCCACCCCTTGGTTAGTCGTAGCCCCCAATGCCGGGTCAGCTTCGCCTTGGTAGCAGTGTACAGCAGCTCGGCTGAAGGTAGCTGTTCCCGCCTTTGGCCACTGGGTATGCTGAGTCCGGTTGGGTCATTGTCTTTGCAGGTGGCCCAGCTGACGGCAGGTGCGGCATTGCTCCCCAGGAGGACTGTGGTAGGCCGGGTTTCTAGCTGATCCCCCTACAATCTTCGGTGGTTTGGGGCCCTCCAGGTCCATGGGCTGGCCCCTAGTGACCACCTTTGATCTGGACAACTGCGGCCTCCTGGCATCATGATGTTCATCGGCCAGACGAGCGGCTTCCTCAAGAGTCGTTGGCCGCCTGTCCCGAAGCCATTGCTGTGTCTCGGGGTTTAGTCCATTAAAGAATCGTTCTAACAGGAAGAGCTGGAGGACGTCCTCCTTAGTGGTTGCTTGGCTCCCTTGCACCCACTGTAGCAGTGACCGCCGTAATTTACAGGCCCATTCAGCGTGGGTATCGGTTACGCGTTTTATAAGTCCGCGGAACTTTTGGCGGTAGGCCTCTGGTGTCAGCGCATACCGGGCCAAGATCACTTCTTTGATCCACTCATAGTCCATACAGTCCTCATCAGGTACCGTGCGATAGGCGTCCGCTGCCTGGCCTGTCAGCTTGCTGGCCAGAATCTGAACCTGTTCCTCCAGCTTTACTTGATGAAGGGCACACTGCCGCTCAAAGTCCTGCAGAAAGCCATCAATGTCTTCCTCTGCCTCCCCCAACTGTCGGAAGGCATTGTACTGGATCTTTTTGTGGCTTACTGTTGAAGGTACCTGGTCGAAGGCCAGAGCACCCCCTGCTCGCTGACTCTCCTCTCTCAGCTCTGCCATCTCCATCTTGGCCAGCTTCACTTTGGTACGCTCTGCCATTTCCATCTTGGCTAGCTCTATCCTGGTCCGCTCGGCCATCTTTTCCTTCAGATCAGTACGCACATCAGCCATCACCTCTCGTATGATCTCTACTGCAGGGTTTGGGCCATAGAACGCCAGTCTGTTCTTTACCTCCCTCTGGAATTCGGTCTCCTCCACGTTCACATTGGGGGGCACTGCACTGTCGTGTTCCATGATGGCTGCTATCAAATCCGCTTTTGTTTTGTTGCAGGTGATCAACCCTCGGGCTTCCACCAGATCTTTTAATGTAGTCCTCTTTAACTTCTGGTAGTTATTTTCCATTCATTCCTTTCCTCCTGTAGAAGGGGTATCAAATCCCGCTGTCTGCCACCAGTGTAACGGGGTCTTCCAAGCTGGGGTACCTCTTTCAGTACCACCCCGTGTTTTCGGAGGTCCGTTCTGCGTTGGCTGGAGTCTGAATGAATGACGCTGGCTGGAATTCCTCTGAGTGCATGGGTGCATATAAAAGATCACTGCTTCTCCATGTAATTCCAGTCTGACAACACTTTACTCACAGGACACAGAATATATCACACAGATACAGAGGGCCGGCCAATAGACAAGCGTCAGGCCAGACATGCATTACAAAAGCCGCAGGTGGCCGGAGCCTGCGGATGTTTACTGTGGGAATTACAAATGTGGGGGGAGGGCGGACACTGCTGATACATTAGGGACATGCATCTCACATGGAACCTATTATATATACAGTTGTGGCCAAAAGTATTGACAACCCTGCAATTCTGTCAGCTAATACTCAGTTTCTTCCTGAAAATGATTGCAAACACAAATTCTTTGGTATTATTATCTTCATATAATTTGTCTTAAATGAAAAAACACAAAAGAGAATGAAGCAAAAAGCAAAACATTGATCATTTCACACAAAACTCCAAAATGGGCAATACAAAAGCATTGGCACCCTCAGCTTAATACTTGGTTGCAGAACCTTTAGCCAAAATAACTGCGACCAACCACTTCCGGTAACCATCAAAGAGTTTCTTACAATGCTCTGCTGGAATTTTAGACCATTCTTCTTTGGTAAACTGCTCCAGGTCCCTGATATTTGAAGGGTGCCTTCTCCAAACTGCCATTTTTAGATCTCTCCACAGGTGTTCTATGGGATTCAGGTCTGGACTCATTGCTGGCCACCTTAGAAGTCTCCAGTGCTTTCTCTCAAACCATTTTCTAGTGCTTTTTGAAGTGTGTTTTGGGTCATTGTCCTGCTGGAAGACACATGACCTCTGAGGGAGACCCAACTTTCTCACACTGGGCCCTACATTATGCTGCAAAATTTGTTGGTAGTCTTCAAACTTCATAATGCCATGCACACGGTCAAGCAGTCCAGTGCCAGAGGCAGCAAAGCAACCCCAAAACATCAGGGAACCTCCACCATGTTTGACTGTAGGAACCGTGTTCTTTTATTTGAATGCCTCTTTTTTTCTCCTGTAAACTCTATGTTGATGCCTTTGCCCAAAAAGCTCTACTTTTGTCTCATCTGACCGGAGAACATTCTTCCAAAATGTTTTAGGCTCTTTCAGGTAAGTTTTGGCAAACTCCAGCCTGGCTTTTTTATGTCTCGGGGTAAGAAGTGGGGTCTTCCTGGGTCTCCTACCATACAGTCCCTTTTCATTCAGACGCCGACGGATAGTACGGGTTGACACTGTTGTACCCTCGGACTGCAGGGCAGCTTGAACTTGTTTGGATGTTAGTCGAGGTTCTTTATCCAACATCCGCACAATCTAGCATTGAAATCAGGTCTTTAGAGATGGACTTGTAGCCTGGAGATTGGTCATGCTTCCTCACAATTTGGTTTCTCAAGTCCTCAGACAGTTCTTTGGTCTTCTTTCTTTTCTCCATGGTCAATGTGGTACACACAAGGACACAGGACAGAGGTTGAGTAAACTTTAATCCATGTCAACTGGCTGCAAGTGTGATTTAGTTATTGCCAACACCTGTTAGGTGCCACAGGTAAGTTACAGGTGCTGTTAATTACACAAATTAGAGAAGCATCACATGATTTTTCGAACAGTGCCAATACTTTTGTCCACCCTCTTTTATGTTTGGTGTGGAATTATATCCAATTTGGCTTTAGGACAATTCTTTTTGTGTTTTTTCATTTAAGACAAATTAAATGAAGATAATAATACCAAAGAATTTGTGTTTGCAATCATTTTCTGGAAGAAACTGAGTATTATCTGACAGAATTGCAGGGGTGTCAATACTTTTGGCCACAACTGTACATATAACTGCACAACATATTCTGGGTGCAGAGTGGTTCTGTAACAGCTAAGTTCTCACTTCTGCAGTTCGCACCCCGCGGGTCATCAACTTGCATCGGTACAGAGGTCTTTCGGGCTACCAGTTAACCGGTTGATCTGCGATGTGCCAACATGGTGGAATTCTTTACAAACTAGCAAAGCATTTTGCATAGCCTGGGCCAACGCTGTGCGGACATGGTGCAAATCATGCTTGCGGAGTCGGCACAGATGAAGGACCCCTGCACCCATCTGCATAGTTTCGAAATGGCTTTTAAGATGGTTAGCGCTGATAATGCTATCATCAGCATCACTCTTCCAGTCATCTACATGCTGGAGCACATTTTGAATAGTCTGCGGTGGGAAGTGGTGGTCACAGAGGAAGAAGAGGAAGCATAGGACGATGCAGAGGGATAACAATATCAATAAGGTCCAGACTGTACAAGTGGGTGCCATGGGAGGGTGGATTACAGCTTTTGAGGGGGGTACTAGACAAATTAGTGAAGATGCAGGAGCCGAGGAACAAATGGAGGAGGACGAGGAGGAAGAGGTGATAGGCACGCAACAGTCAGGAGATGAAGAGAATAATGATTCCCTCTCTGTTGTCTGTGGTTGGAGATAGGGGATGGAGGAAGCGAGCTTAAGTGTTACCCTGCCACCAACACACCATGGACTTGGACTTCATGGAAGCGACACATGAGTGCCTTCTTGATGCACTATCTGCATCATGATGCCTGTATTGTTAGGATTAGAAATCATGCTGACTACTGGGTTCCCACTCTGTTAGATCCACGGTACAAGAGTAAATTTTGCTGGATGCTTCCACGCATGCTTAACTATCGAAACACGCTTGTAGACAATCTTAAGAGTGGTTTTCCCCAAGACAGCAGTAAGGCACACAGTTTGCATTACAGTTATAGCCTTCCAACCCTGGGAAAGCTGAGTCATCAATGCAAAAACATTAGTAGCAGTAGCAGTGTAAGTGGCAGAAGCAATTTTTGCAAGTCGTTTCACACATTTTTTTAGACCAGCCCGTGCACCAACAGAACAGAGTACAAGTATTACACATAATGAACGACTGGAGAGGATGGTGCAGGAGTATCTCAACCTCAATATCCATGCCATCAGATGACTTTTCGTCTTAAAAAAATGTAGGAGTAGCCTGAGCTCACCTGTCATGCCTTGGAGCTTTTGTCATGCCCAGCATCCAGCGTTCTCTCAGAACGTGTCGTCAGCACTGTTGGTGGTGTCCTGGTGGATAAGTATATCTGGCTAGTCCCTGAAAGTGTAGACGACCTAACTTTCATCAAGATAAACAAGTCATGGATCTCCAATGACTTTTGAATCCCAGTCACAAACTGGGCAGACAAGTCGGTGATGTAGTTTTTAGAGTGCTTCATTGATTTCATGTTATTGCAGTCTGTGACACCTGTGTCATGGCTTCACTACATGCTGTTGCTACTGCTGCTGATGTTGCTAACAATTTTTTGAAATATGCAGACTTCAAGTTGTGTCTCCTTCTGGTGGGTTGCCTGTAGTAGTAGATGGGGTATCCAAGGCCTATTATACTATTTCTACTCTGGGAAAATTGATGCCAATTTAGTGGTGTCTGCCCCTAATTTTTGGGAAATGTTTGGACTCCAAGTTGGTTGCCTGTAACAGATGGGCTCCCAGACCGACAGGAATGCACTTACTTTCAGTCAACTACTTGTGTTACTATCCTTAAAGTTTTTGAACAATAGTAGTCTAACAAGCTGATATTTGTGCCACCTGAATATGGCTGAGCTGTTGCATGAGGTATCAGGGCTACCCACCAGCACAGCAGGCCTACGCCAGTCCCTCACCCACCTCTTAATTTTAATTTAAATTCAAAGCTATAAATGCTGGCCCAGATCCTGGCTCATAAATGGCCCATGCCTGACTGCTGCTGTGCCATTATAAAATTTCTACTGTGGGTCAATTGATACCACTTTTCCTGGTGTCTATGTGGTACTCGCAGGTACGCAGGATGCAGTGACGAGACGGAGACGGAGCAAGCTTAAATTCAAACTTTATATATGGGTTATATGCATGACTTGTAAGCTGACAGTAGCTTTCCTCACAGGAATTTAGACAATAATACCCACAAATAACACGATATCAACTACCCGGCCAGGGCCGGTAACTATATGGCCGCGGTATGGCCGACTACGAGTCCTGGGATTATAACTAGCTAACAACGGAGTGTCACTTATCCCTCTCTGACGTCCTGCAGAGTTGTTGTCTGGGAGGTGTCCATTCGACATCTCAGTCTCTGGGCCCAGCTGACGAGTTGCTGTCGCAGGCTTCTGGCGTTCCTACGTTCAGGTGTAGAGGAGGCACAACAGGCCCCAGGCGAGTTCGTCAGTGTTGGGCCCCCTTGCAGAGGCGAGATGGTGGCAGCCGTGGACCTGAACATATAGACCACAGCCGCGGTGCGGACCGGAGCAGGGGCGGCCGCTGGTGGCAGCATACAGGCCGCAGCCGTAGGCTGGAGTCGGGCAGTGGTGACCGCGGGTGGCGGCGGGCAGGCCGCAGCCGCCAGCTGGAGTTGAGCAGTGGCGGCCGTGGGTGGCAGTGGGCAGGCCGCAGCCGTGGGCTGGAGTCGGGCAGTAGCGGCCACTGGTGGTGGCGGGCAGGCCGCAGCCGCCGGCTGGAGTCGGGCAGCGGTGACCATGGGTGGCTGCGGGCAGGCCACAGCCGCGGACTGTAGTCGGGCAGTGGTGGCCGCGGGTGGCAGCGGGAAGGTCTCAGCCGCGGGCTGGAGTCGGGCAGTGGCGGCCGCGGGTGGCAGCGGGCAGGCCGCAGCCGAAGGCTGGAGTCGGGCAGTGGTAGCCGCAGCTCTCTGTCTGGGGCACAGCTGCGGGTGTCCGGTCTGTTACACTCCCTTGCGCTACTTGGGGTCGTCCCAGATTAATGCCGCCTGATGCCCCTGTAAAAATAAGCACGGTGACTTTAATAGTCCCTCCTTCAATAATGAAACAAGATATGTCTGCTTATGTGTCACACACCACATGGCCAGCTAGGGTTGGTAAATGTTACAATGATATTTCCCAGTGAATGCATTTGTTTTGGTTGAAAGCAATGTAAAAGTTGAAAAACGCTTCAAAAACGCTGCGTCTGAACATAGCTCAAGTGGGGGAGGAACATTTTGGTCTAGGGTTAATTATTTTGCCTTATAATAAAGTCATTATCCTGGATAGGATGTACCTTAACATTTCCCAGCAAAATCTGTTTTGGTTTCGTTTTGGTATATTTTTTGGTGCACCGGTAAAAATGGTATGAAATTCTGACAACATTGTTTAAAGCTGTGAACAAGGAGTCAGGAATGCTTCCAGGGGCGATCCCCATGATGTCCCCATGTCCCCATGTCATTTGATCAGTGTTTCCATCATTTTCAGACATTTTAGGCCTTAAAAGGACCCCCGGAGGGATCGCGGTAAAAATGCTTGGGTCGCCCATAGACTTACATTGGGCTCGTTGTTCTGTCCGAGTACCCGAGTATTCCAATTTGCTCGACCCGAACAACGAGCACCCGAGCATTTAAGTGCTCACCCATCACTATAAAACATGTCACCCCACTCATCATACAGCACCACTATCCCATCCAAAGTTCTAACAAAATGTTTTTTTCGGACTCACTGTGCGCTGCTAGACATAGTTCAGTCGTACAACATAAAGGGTATTAACAATTTAATTCCCAATGCGTTTCGAAGTTTCTAATACTTCTTCCTCAGGGGATGACAACGCGTTGGGAATTAAATTGTTAATACCCTTTATGTTGTATGACTGAACTATGTCTAGCAGCGCACAGTGAGTCCGAAAAAAACATTTTATCCATAAGGATCTACACTGGCGGTCACGGAGTGGACCTTCGGGCGTGCAGCAGCTGACAGTCGATTATGTGCCTTTATTTCCCTGGAAAAGGTGAGTGAATTTCTTATCCTCTACTCCCAGTACTACCCGGATAAGACCCTATTGCGCCTTCTTTTTTCCTTTAGCTCCTTGTATAAAGTTCTAACAAAAACATTAGTGGAAACTCAATGATTTACCGAGCTTTGGACAAATTTTGCCGATTTTTAGGAAAAATGCTCGAACAGAAATCCAAATGTGCAATGTTTGTGCTGAATTTAAGATTGATGAACGTTTTCTGAACAAGTTTGCTCATCTATATCCATGATGGGGGTGTAGATTGGTGCATGGAATGATGTGCCCTCCTGCTGGCACAGTGTGAATGCCTTTGTCAAAGATTCATAGGGGCAATTAATATGTTAACAGCTACAAGTGGAGCTCCGTTTCACCCATAGCTCTTTAGGGGCACATGATGACTGAGTATCACAGCCATCATCTTTCGGGAAAGATCTGGGTTCAGTTACAGAGCTCACATCAAGGGCAGGGAGTTGGCATATGATGTAACTGTACATTATATGATGGTAAGGGGTTAAAGAGAAAAAAAAAGCCCTATAAGTTTCGTGTCACCATTAACACGCTGAACCGTAGAATTATGTTAGGTTACACAGTCATAACAAAACACAAAAACAATTGTGGAATTACAATTGGAGGGGGTCACAATTTTTCAGTAGTTGGAATTTTTGTTCTTGTTTTCCAGTAAATTCTTTGGTACAATGAGTGGTGTCATTCAAAGCAACATTTTTCCCAGCTAAAGAAAAGAGGCCCTCACACGATTATGTTAACAAAATATTATAAAAAAAAATGAATCTTAGATGAAGGAAGGAAAAAACTAAAACACACAAAGGAAATATTGCCCAGTCATGAAGGGGTTAATATAGATAATTATGTGGGAAATAAAAAAACAAACAAACTGTCAGGAACACCGCACTGAACTTGCTCACTGAGCCAGTGCGCTTGTCCTGAGTAAAGAGAACTGTGCTCAAAGATACCTTTGGAGCGGGCAGCAGCCGAGTAGATGCGTACTTCAGAACAGCAGGACCTGAAGCACGTGACTGCTAGGGGCGTGGCCTAAACTCCATAGAGCTAGGAGCTGCAAGAGAACTCCTAGCAGGGTAACTGCGAGACAAAGTTACCAAGGGGCATAGACAGGGAGGATAGTCAGGACGTAGCCAATGAGTCATACACAGAGATAGCTGCAAGGTACAAGAAGGGCGAGCAGAGAGTAGTCAGATCACAGGTAATGAGTCATACACAGAGAGGGTAGCGCAGAACAGAATCAACAGGCAAACTCACAACGGGAAACAGAACCGGGTCAGAACCATATAAACAAGCTATAACAACGAACAGGCACACAGAGGTCAGCACACTCAGCCAAAGGCAAAAGTATAACTGGCAGGGATTGGAGCTTCCCAGGGGTTTAAGAAGCTCTCCCAGAACCAAAAAGAGGCCACAATCATTAACCCCAGGTGTGCAGGTCAAAACCTGCTCTGAGCTCCAGACATTAACCCCTGACGTGCAGCTCAATAACCTGCACTGGGATCATGACAGTACCCCCCTCTCAATGGGGGCCTCTGGACCCCCAGGCTTCCCCGGGTACTTGGCATGGAAAGCCCGAACCAGGTGATCTGCATGTACAGAGCGAGCAGGGACCCATGAGGGCTCCTCTGGTCCATATCCCTTCCAGTGGACCAGGTACTGCAAAGAGCGGCGCACCCACCGAGAGTCCACAATATGTCCGACCTCATACTCCAATTGACCCTCCACCAGCACTGGAGGAACAACAGGCTCGGAGTCCTCTTTGACAGACCCTACGGATTTCAACAGAGATTTATGGAACACATTGGATATTTTTAAGGAGGCGGGGAGATGCAACCTATATGCCACTGGGTTGACTATCTCCATAATCTCGTATGGGCCAATGAACTTTGGTCCCAACTTAGCTGATGGTACCTTTAAGTTGATGTTACGTGTGGAAAGCCAAACCTTCTCTCCCACCTGAAACATGTCTCCCGAGGCTCTCTTTTTGTCAGCAAAATATTTGTACCTCCCCTGGGCCCGAGAGATATTACGCTGGACTTCAGCCCAGAGGTTTTTTAACTGTTGAACGGACCCCTCTACCACTGGACAACCGGAATCCACCCGTGAAAACTCCCCAAAATGCGAATTAAACCCATAGTTAATCAGGAATGCGGACATGTTGGTGGACTGACTCACCCAGTTGTTAAAAGCGAATTCTGCCAACGGTAATGCATCACACAAATCCTCCTGTCTGGCGGAAGTCAGACACCTGAGAATTTGTTCCAGGGATTGATTGGTGCGTTCTGTCTGACCCTTACTCTCCGGGTGATATGCCGACGAGAAGGAGAGTGAGATGCCCAATTTCATACAGATCGCCCTCCAAAATTTGGCCACAAACTGCACACCTCTGTCAGACACAACATTCAGGGGTACCCCATGCAATCGGACCACATGCTGCACAATCAACCTTGACAATGTTTCTGCTGAGGGTAATGCTGCCAAGGGAATGAAATGGGCCTGTTTAGAAAACCTATCCACCACCACCCAGATCACGGTATTGCCCCTGGAAGGTGGAAGGCCGGTAATAAAATCCATGGAAAGATGAGTCCATGGCCTATTGTTGTGGATGGATTTACTTTTGATTTGGGTAGATTTACCCCTGTGCATACTGTGGCCTGTCCTAATTAGACAGAGTCTTATTGAGCGCTCAAAGAAGCAAAGACGCCAGACTTGGTTGGCAGCAATACCTCCCAGCAAAACTCTGGAAGTTTATTGAATATACTTGGTTTTATCAGTTGTACAGAAAGGAGTGGTTTACTCATTAACATAAAGGCTTTACTTCTTAGCTAATTGGTCAGTTTTAATGCATAAACATATATGGGCGTCGACTTAAGGTGACTTACGGGTCAGATGATATACTGCTCTTTGTCTTACAATGTCAGCAATGTTCTGATATCGGCTGGCACATCTGGCCTAAACTTCCTCTTTCTATGTCTGGGACAAATATCACAAGACAATGCTATCATAAGATACCATCTGCTCCCCAGACTCTCTCATGGGGGGGCAGTAGGTCATTTCCACCAAGGTTTACAAGGTTCAAACTGTGAATATGTATCTGTGTGCAGTATATATGAGTATATAGCAGTATATAGCCTATATAAGAGTACATGAGTATATAGCCTATAGCAGGCAAGTGAGATCTATATGAAATACATATATATTTCCATAACAATCCCCCCTTAGATATCACTTGCCCTAAAACCCTGCTCCTGGCCCAAAGCGCTGCAACTCTTTTATGCTGCCAGTGGACTGACATATGCCTAGTGCATACATCCTCCTCTGTACAGACTTTCGCAAATGGGCGGTCAGGAGATCTGTCCCTAAAGGGGGTGTGGTGCAATGTAATCAAAGTCTCTTAGTTAGCAGTCTATGCAGTCAGTGCATGTGTATTCTCCGTCAGGTAGGTAATTTATTCAGTCAGGGAGGTCATCCACACCATCATTCCAGCTCAGGTGTTTCTTCTGGTATGAAGGCCTTTTCCTGCAATGCGATGCGTGGATCCAGGCGGGGTTTTCCCTCCAGGTCGGTGGCGTCAGCACTTGGAGAAGGGCCATCGGATCTGGGATCGAGTGCTTCTCTTTACAGACTTTTTTTCACCAACACTCAGCAGTCTCCTGACTTCAGGACGTGCATACCAGGCACCGAATCTGGACCTGGCAATGAGGGAGAAAAACTCGAGAATGGACATTAGCAAAATTCTTGATAAATTCAATTACACATGCAAACAAAGTATCATATTGCATAGTCAACTGCTAAGTAAAGAATACCCCTAAACTGGGTTTTTTACCCAAATAAAGTCTCATATTGGTGACAGCTTTCTCTGAGCCTACGGGAGTGTCTAATGCCAGGGTTTGTCTGTCTCTTGGGCAAATTTTTTAGCATGCTGCTCTTAAGTGTCCCACCTAGTCTATGGTGTGGGATGGTGAGTAGTGTGTAGGTCTACGTCTGACCCTACTGCTGATCAGATCCCTTGTGTAAGGTTTGCTGTGTATGCGGGTCCCTGATCACTTGCTATTGCTTCTGGAAACCCCATATCTGCACACTATTTTTGAGAGTAGCTTCTTTGCAGTAGTCTTCGCCAACTGGTTCCTTACTGGGAAGTCTTCAGGCCAGATGATGTGGGGGAACTTTTCCCGCTTGTCTGATGTTAAATTTGTCGGTGGCCGAACAGCTGCTGGGAATCTTCGCTGTTTAGGTGTGAGTTGAGTCCAATCAGGTCATTCATCTGTGTCTTCAATTCTATGTGGGGGCCATGTGCCCATTGAACCACCGTAGGGTACACACTTTGAGATATACTGGGTCTGTCTTGGGGTAGACGGTTTGAGGTAGACGGTTTGAGGTAGACTAGGCCTGTCTTGAGGTAGACGTTTTGATGTAGACGGTTTCTTGGAGCCCATTGCTTTTGGCCTTCAGCATCCAGCTCTCCTTCTCCTCCTTCCGAGTCTGATCCTGTTACTTCTTGTACAGGTTTCAGGAAGTCATCTTGTCAGGTTTAGTGACTGGGTTGTGGTAATTGACATTCTCTGAGCTGATGGTGGGATTTTAGCTGAGGTTCCGTCTATGTCCGCGCCTCCCTCTGTATGAAGACTCGGGTTAGACTGTGTCAGAGGAGGACTTGGGACTCTTTGCATTGGTACAGGTGCAGCCGGTATTCTCCGGGGATGAGGGGGAAGGTCAAACTGTTGTAGCCTTGGGATGCCTTCGGACTCATGCAGCTCGTCTCGGGGGGACGGGGTAAGTGTTGCCGTGGACTGCTGACCGTAGGACTGTGCTGGAGAAGAAGCTTCCCCACGAGAGGGTGGTGGAGGAAATTCTTCTGGAATGTTCTCCATCAAATACGTCCTTTCTAGAAAGGTAGGCACCATTCTTCTGCCTCAGAATTCATATCCATGTCAGAGTCTTCGTCCTGGAAGTGATTCAGCTTGTTGGCTGGTGGAGGAGGAGGCAGCACTTCTGTCCAATTCAGAGATGGCATCTTCAACGGTTTTCCCATTGACTTCTGTTTGCCAGGTTTTCTCGTCTTCAGTCGTCATGTAGTAGACGTCCGGCTCTACGACTTCTCCCATTTTCCATATTGTCTTCCTCTGGCTGCTTCTTTGGCTGCCACGTCTGCTGTTGATGCCCCGTGTCTCTCCTGTGTTCAGTTTTCCGTGTGCCTTGGCCTTCAGCACTGCCACCACTTTTAGCAGTTGAAGAGCGTCCAGCAGGTCTCTGATGGCTCCATGGTGCTTCACGGTCGATCCGCTTGCTGTGATGAAGTTTCTTACAGCCCAGATGGGTCCGAAGTCAGGTGCCATGTCATGCGAGTACCTGGAAGTTTTTGTTCTTCGCAATCTGGCAGGTCTTTCATCAGCTTTATCAGCTCCGCTTCTTGGGCTCTTGGGCTGACAACCTTCTGGACCATAGAATGTCTTGATTGCTGGTCGCTGGAACTTTCCTTCATCATTTGCAAGACTGGAGCCATGTACGGCATCTTGCAGATTTTTCATCTGAGGGTCCGTATCCGCATCCCCCCTTGGGAGTGGGAGTAGAGACAGGTAACGGCTGAGAGCACTGAAGAGTGGTGGAGAGCAGCCTTGTCAGGAGGGCGTGTGCTGCGGGTATTGCTTTCATGCAGGAGGGCCCCCCCCTTGCAACTGGATCCAGGCCAGCTGAGAGGTAGTCTAGAGGCCTCTGGTTTTCCTCCGTGGGTCTGTTTTAAGCCTGGCCAGTAACATGACCTTCTCCATCTTGGTCCTTCTTTTTCCATTTTGGTCAGGACGGGATGGCTTCTCGTAGTCAGGGAGGCCCAGAGTTGGCGCAGAGACTATGAAGTCTTTCAGTTTCCTGTACGAGATGAAGGTTGCAATGCGTTGATGCAATTGTACAGAGGCTGCATTAAGCCTGGAGCACCAGGGATCCAAGTTCTGCAGTATGAGACTAGACTAAGGAAGGACTGCATCTTCGGAGTTGTTGAGGGAGACATCTTCTCCTCCGCGGCCCTCCGGTCATCTGTCAAGTGTTTCGTCTAGTGGGCGATACAGTGTCTTCAGGAACTTGCTTTTGACACCACTGGACTCTGTTTTGCAGAACTTACTTTGCTGCTCTGCCAGGCAGAGTAGAGGAGACATGGAAAGCGCTGTGCAGGTAGCGGTGTAGATGACTTCTGCATGCTCCGCAATCCAGTTCTTGGGGACGGAGGGCAATGCTCTGGTGAGCTGTGAAAAGCTGTTCTGGGCACTCTTGGGTCTCACTGTCCATTTGTTCCGCACCCCCCTTGTGAGTTTTCAGGAACTGGTCGTCCAGGTGAGGGGGAACATTGAGGGAAGCTTCGGGCAGATCCATTGCTGTGGCTGGCACGTTTGTCAGCAGAGTGTGCAGATCTGGCACAACTGGGGTTTCAAACACGGTTGCTTCGCTCACAGTCCTCAGGTTATACACCATTCAATCTGATCTGGTTCTCCTTTCACAGTCTTCCTCTTGATCGAGAGAAGCTGGGACCGCATGATGATTCCCATGGTTGAGGCGGCTCAATCTGGCCTTGCTCTTCACAGTGCCGTGAGTGACTCCCATCTTCTGGCACAGGGCTGGCAGGAAACTAAACCGTTTGCTGGGGTCCTTATTTTTCGTCAGAGGTGACGTTCAGCTGAGCTTTCTTGCTCTCACAGGGGGTCTTTTTGCTGGGGCATCTTCTTTACCAGCCAGCAGCAGTTCCTTTCACCCAGCTTGATTTCTGGTCAGCATCTTGTTAACCAATTTGAGGAGCTGAGTGGCTGTCTTCTGGTCCAGGGTCTGGATTAACTTCAGGGAGCACCTTCAGAATCTTGTCCAAGATGATCCTCTGGCGCTTGAGCCGGAAGCAGTACAGCTATTTCACGAAGCGGGTGTGGTCCCTCTGGGTTGAGAGTTTTCCTGGCCCATGCCAAAGTTCTTAGGCCGTTTCTTGAACAGCAGTTCCACTTAGACCTCCAGGGCAGTCAGAGGCAGTTTAGCTCTGGGTGATGAGCTGCGGATGCTGGGCCTTCGGAGCGTCCGGGGTTGTAGACTTGAGTGACACCCGCACTGGCGCAACTTGAAGTCTCCCTTGGGCCATAAGCTTCTGGGTGCTATGTCCAGCACCTCCTTGCGTAGGCTTGCACCGGTTGTTCGAGCGAGGCTCTTGTAGGGCCACCAGCATGATTGATTCTTCTTGGGTCTGAGGTGGGGAAGAGGTCAAGGTCACATCTTCATGGGACACTTTGGTCACCTTCAGTTCCTGCAGTAGGTCTGCGCTCATCAGGTGGGGTGGGCAGGTCTCCACCGTAAACTGGAACAAGATGGAGTGTCCTGGCTGTGTCCACATGCTCAGGGGCTTGCAAGCTGGGGAACATCTGTCTTGACCTTAAATCCCCATACAAGACACAGAGTGTTCTGATAGACTGGTGGGGTCGGGGATTTTCACTTCTGACTGCACCAGTGTCCACAAGGAAAGATATGACAGCCCCCCAGTGATTTGAGGTATTGGGTCCGCTGATGGGGTTTCACATGTCAGGGGCGTGACGTCCGGCGGACCTGGTTTGCCTCTGTCCTATGGACAGAGGCCTTCATTGTCTTCTGTGTTTCTTTCTTGGCCTACTCCTCTGCGGGATGACCTGGGTTGCCGGGGTGCTGTGCACTGGTTCCGGAAATGGCCAAAGTTGCCACAGTTGAAACACCTGACAGGTCTTCTGTCTCTGCAGGGTGGTTGCTCCTCCACGTCAGTGGCCATCACGGGAGGGCCTGTCCTCCATACTCCTGGGAGGGACTCAATTCTTCTGGCTACTGTAAGCAGGACATCTACTGCTATTGTCCTGTACTCAGGCCTGGCCACTATCAGCAGTTTCTTGATTGGTTCTCTTAGTCCATGCACAAAGGCCTGTGCCAACATCTGTCCGTGTATCTGATCATGAATAGTGAAGCCTAAAACTTGGAATACTTGCCTCACTCTGCCATGAAACTCGTCTACAGACTCTGTCTCGGCTTGGCTCATGTTATGCAGGCTGAGTGCTTGTCTGGCGTTGGCCCACTCTCTAAGGCCGGTTTCACATTAGCGCTTTTTAAGCGCACGCACGGCCGGGGGTAGCTTCGCCCCCGAGCCGGCTCTCTGCCCGGCGTGCCCGCCCCTTGCTTGTAGCGCCGCCTACTAGCGGACAGCGGCGCCTGCGATCGGCGCACCCTATCTTTAGCATAGGGTGCGCAGATCGTGCGCAGGCCGTGCGCTAGTTGCGCTTTGACCTGCGCTGCGCACTTTTGACGGTGCGCCGTGCGCGCCAAAATCCGTGCGCGCCAATTCCAGCCACCTACTGGGTGGCTGGAATTGAGGACAGGATATAAGGCTGCCGACGCCCTTCTTCCTGGCTGGTGATTTTCCTGCTGGATTCTTGGAGACCAGTCTGATTCCTGCATCTCAAAGCTAAGTTTTTCTGCTCTGCTTTGTACTCTTCAGTTTTGTTTTTGTTTTGCCTTGTTTTTGGGAGTTCTGCCATCCCCGGCCGGGGGTGAGCTGAATTCCATTTTTGTCTCTGATCTGTTGATCTTTTGCTCTGTCTTCAGAATATACCTGAGTGCTGATATAGTCTTTTGAAGCCTAGCGACTTCAGGACCTGTTTTTCCTATCAGTCGGTTGGCTCATTTTGATAGGGTTTTTGCGGATGGCAGACAGCATCTTTCCTATCCTGTCCTATGTAGTTAGCTTGGGCCCCATCATTTGCTCAACCTATCTTTCTATCTGTGTTAGTGTTTTCATCTTGCTTCACCGTCATTATATGTTGGGGGCTGCCTATTGCTTTGGGGTCTGCTCTGGGGCAGTTTAGTTTTTCCCCTTTCTGTCCTTAGGCTATCTAGTTCTCCTGCTGTGATCGAGGGGTCTAGGGCACCGTAGGAACCCCCCACGGCTACTGCTAGTTGTTGTGGATAGGTCCAGGGGTCTGCAATCCGATAGCTGCCAACCTCTCTGGTTTTTCTGGACTTAGCTGGTATTTTGTTTTTTCCTCCTTCGGTGACTCATCATAACAATCTTCAGTCTCAGAGTTAGCAGGTGAAGTGTCTGATGGCCCACACCTCCCTTCTGCTATCTGTTGTATCGGGAGGGCAACTGTGTTGTCATGTGTGGGGAGTGATTCACTTTCTTCTCCCAGTGACATAACTGTCTCTTTAGAGAGAGAGTCCCCTGTGGAACTAGGGACACTCCATTGTCTGGATCTGGCACTGGGCCAGCGGGTGACGATGAACTGAGAGGTGGGTGAGAAAAAAGAAGAAGAAGAAAGGGTGAAGGAGATGGTGAAGACAAGGAGGAGGGAAGAGGAGACGGGTGCGGTTGATGAGAGGGATGAGAGGTGGGCGTTGGTGATGAAGATGGAAAGGGAGGAGAGGAAGGAGAGAGAAAAGGAGGAGGAGGACGAGGGATAGGAGAGATAGATGAGAGAGGGGAGGAGATTTTGCATTGTGAGAATAGCAGAGATAGAGGGAGGAGGGAGATGGGAGGAGGGAAGAGTGAGGGGAGAGAAGATGGGGGCGGACTGCTTCCCCCCCCTGCCATCACGGAAGGCATTCTTAGACCTGTGGTCCTTCTCAGACGGCACAGATTAGTATGAAAACACTTTTTCCTACACGTAAAACAAAAAAACAATCCTGTCTCGTTCACACTATCTGCTAGCACCTACTGCGGCGTTAAATGCTCTGTCACTTTAAGAAATGCAGACTGCAATTGAGCTCAACTAGCTACTTCCCTTTTTTCCTTTCAATACATTATGCCATGCTACAGCATACGGAGCTGCCCGTAGAAACCGACAAGCTTAACTACTGTGTCTGTTCCGAAAACTTCAAAAAAGGTAAGTGATTAAACCTTTAAACACCTTGCAACCCCTTTTAACCTGCTTAAAAGGGAACAAAAAGAAAACAAGAATATGGAAAATCAAAAATTGGCAAGATAACACAGGAATTACCAAAGCAGGTAAAAATTCAAAATTCTTTTTTTTTAACAAAAAATTGGAAGAAAGAAGTGAAAATTCTCTTTTTAACAAAAACAGAAAAAAGAAGTGAAAACCAAAACCTAAAAAAACTGATAAAATGTCACAAAAGGTGGAAGAAAACTAAGAAGAGATAAAAAAGGGAAAAAGTACATAAACTTTGAAAAAACCACTTAGAAAAATAAAAAAACAAATACGAGTACACTTCCAATAATAAAAGGGTTAATGCAGAATGCAGGCACCCAACTTCCTCTTTTTATGCCTGCGTCTCTGTAAAATCTGAGAACAATGGAAAATAAAAAAACAGACTCAAAATGACCCAGCTTTCCCGAAAATTCTCATACTGCAGTAACAAGAATAAAAATCTCCACCAAAAATGCAAGATAAACATAAAATAGGGAAAATCAGAGTCCAAAATATAACAATATGAAAAATATATCAGGGGCACACCCTGCAGGCAAAAGAGGAAGTTTACAATAAAAAAAAGCAAAACTCTTTCTGCTTCAGATCTTTGCGGAAAACCTGCAATGAATTCACATATAGACGTCCAGGGAGAGAGATCGAAAGCCCTTGTCTTGTGACGCGTATGTGAAACAGCTGCTGGTAATCGATAACTGCCAACCACACTGGGTGCACTGTGCTGGTGACCCGGGAATGTTAACACGCTGTACCGGACGTCCTGACCGGCTCGTCAGTATCAGTAATGTGATAACTCCCACTATGTTGCCACCACCTGATGCCTGGGCCGGCTTCTCCTGTCCTTCCCTGTGACCAGGTGAGTTGGTGGCAACCTGTCAAGTGGTTTGTCTCGCAATATCTCCCCTAAGCTAACACCACCGCGTGGCCTGGCGTGGGCGCTGTTGTCCCTTCCTGTGCACGGGTGTTTGTTGTGATAGCTTGATGTGAGATTTGCCTCGTGATATCTCTGTAAGGCCCCCACCACGTGTCCCTGGGCAAGGCTTCACCTGTCCTCCCCCTGTGTCTAGGTGTATTTCTGAGGACCTATCTGAGTGGGTCAAACTCCCCCGTTATCGGTCTACCATCAACCATAAACACAAGTCTGTCACAATTTCCCACCAACTCTCCCACCCGGATCTTAGACACTCAGGACCACAGTAGACACTTAGCTTATCCCAGGGTTTGGATTTCCTCGTGGACTTTTCAACACTACCTGGGTTTGGTGACCACACTGACCGGCTAGAGTTGCTGACCCGGACTGGGCACAGGGAACATTCAAGTAAGATAACTAGATTTTCTTACCTTACTTATGGAGTTGCGTAAATCTCCGTTCCCATGAGCCAAGACCTTGGCCGGCACCTCTGTCCTCTCCGGTCAGCAGGATCCCCGTGCGTTTTCGTCCATGGCCCCACGTTGGGCCCCACTTGTTGTGGATGGATTTACTTTTGATTTGGGTAGATTTACCCCTGTGCATACTGTGGCCTGTCCTAATTAGACAGAATCTTATTGAGCGCTCAAAGAAGGAAAGACGCCAGACTTGGTTGGCAGCAATACCTCCCAGCAAAACTCTGGAAGTTTATTGAATATACTTGGTTTTATCAGTTGTACAGAAAGGAGTGGTTTACTCATTCACATAAAGGCTTTACTTCTTAGCTAATTGGTCAGTTTTAATGCATAAACATATATGGGCGTCGACCTAAGGTGACTTACGCGTCAGATGATATACTGCTCTTTGTCTTACAATGTCAGCAATGTTCTGATATCGGCTGGCACATCTGGCCTAAACTTCCTCTTTCTATGTCTGGGACAAATATCACAAGACAATGCTGTCATAAGATACCATTTGCTCCCCAGACTCTCTCATGGGGGGGGCAGTAGGTCATTTCCACCAACTAGTTACAAGGTTCAAACTGTGAATATGTATCTGTGTGCAGAATATATGAGTATATAGCAGTATATAGCCTATATAAGAGTACATGAGTATATAGCCTATAGCAGGCAAGTGAGATCTATATGAAATACAGGAACCGGTAAAGGTATGAGTTCCCCAGCCGGCCGGTTATGCGAGCTTTTGGAACGGGCACACATGCCACAAGCAGAAACAAATTTCTTGACATCGGACCTTAGTGAAGGCCACCAAAAACCCCTGGCTACTGCCTCTCTAGTGGCCGTGATACCTGGATGAGCACTCAGCCTAGACTCATGAAACTCCTGCAGAAGTCTAGGCTGCAATGAATCTGGAACAAACAGTTTATCCCCTGGCCTGGTTGCCGGAGCTAGGGCTTAAGCCCTTAGAATTTCTTGTTCCAACTCAGTTGAGACCCCTGCCACTACCACCCCTGGGGGAAGAATGGAGGACGGCGACTCAGGGGGAGACACTGGGTCAAAACTTCTGGACAGGACATCCGCTCTAACATTTTTGGACCCCGGTCGAAAAGTAATGGAGAACTGAAATCGTGAAAAAAAAAAAGTGACCAACGGGCTTGTCTAGGAGTAAGCCTCTTAGCAGATTCAAGGTATGCCAAATTTTTGTGATCCGTGACAACCGTGATAGGGTGAGCCGCCCCTTCCAAAAAGTGACTCCATTCCTCAAATGCCAGCTTGACCGCAAGAAGTTCTCTATTGCCTACATCATAGTTTTTCTCGGCTGAAGAGAACTTCTTGGAGAAGAAGGCACAGGGTTTGAGATTGGTAAGGGTGGCCGGACCCTGGGACAGCACAGCCCCCACTTCAGAAGCATCCACCTCCACAATGAATGGTTTGGACGGGTCTGGTTGTACCAACACCAGGGCAGACATGAAACATTTCTTAATAGCTGAGAAGGACTCCTTAGCGAGTACAGACCAATTTTTTACATCAGCGCCCTTCTGGGTAAGATCCGTGAGTGGTTTAAACACTTGTGAGAAACCTTTAATGAATCTTCGATAATAGTTCGCAAATCCTAAGAAGCGCTGGAGCCCCTTGAGATCTCGAGGCTGAACCCAGTCAGCGATCGCCAGCACCTTCTTAGGATCCATACGAAACCCCTCACAGGACACAATCAACCCCCCAAAAAATAGTTCCTGTACAAAAAACGAACATTTTTCCAATTTAGCGAACAATTGGTTCTCCCTGAGTCTCTGGAGAACTGTCTGTAGATGTTGCAAGTGAGATTAGCTGTCCGGGGAATACACCAAAATGTCATCCAAATAAATAATAACAAAACGGCCTATCAGGTCAGAAAACACAACATTGATGAAATTCTGGAAAATAGCGGGTGCATTAGTTAACCCAAATGGCATTACCAGGTTTTCAAAGAGTCCTTCTGATGTGAGGAACGCAGTTTTCCACTCGTCCCCTTCCTGAACACTTATCAGATTGTAGGCCCCCCGGAGATCTAATTTGGAGAACCATTGGGCCCCAGCTAACTGGTTACATAAGTCTGGGATGAGGGGAAGCGGGTAAGTGTTCCTAACCATTATCTTGTTGAGTTCCCGAAAGTCGAGGCACGACCGCAAACCACCATCTTTCTTCTTCACAAAGAAGAATCCTGCTGCCACAGGTGACACAGAAGGCCTGATACGCCCTTTGCGGAGACTCTCAGCTATGTACTCCTTCATGGCTTGGTGCTCAGGCCCAGACAAATTGAACAATCGAGTCTTAGGTAACTTGGCTCCGGGTACTAAATCAATGGCACAATCGTAGGGTCTATGTAGTGGCAGCGCCTCAGCCTCACTTTCGGAAAAACATCTTCGAAATCCTTCAGGTACTCCGGAATACCTTCCAGACTGACAGATGACACAGATACGGATTTAACAGCGTTAACAAGATGTCCCAGGTTACCACATTTATCCTTGCATCCCCATTGAGTGATCTGCCCTGTAACCCAATCAATGGTAGGATTATGGCATTGAAGCCAAGGCATCCCCACTTTTAGAGAAAAAAGTTCAGACCTGCAACAGATACCATCCTGGGTAAGAGGGGACGAGTCAATTGCCACAAGTTTAATAGGGTCCTGAAGCCTGACTGTCCCTATATTATTAAGAGTCATAATTTTGGTATCAATCAGGTTCACAGCAGAACCACAGTCAACAAAAGCAGTAGTTTGAACCGGACCATTACCAAGTTCCAGTTCCACCTGCAGCACCATTTTTGCATGTGAGGAAAATTGTACCTGAAGGTCTGGGTAGCCTCCTCGACTACTACCCAGACCTAGTCGTTTCCCGCCATCTTGGAGGATGACGGACAGGAGGGGCAGTCCTTCCAGTGTCCAGATTCCCCACAATAGAAGCACAACTGCTTCTCCCGGTGGCGTCTTCTTTCGTTTTCCTCACAGGTAACAGCGCTCACCTCCATAGCCACAGGAAGAGTCCGGGTCTCATCTCCACTGAAGAATAATGGTGTTTCCAGTTGCATAACGTCTCTAGCCTGCAGTCTGCGATCCATGCGAACCACTTGGGTCATGGCATCCTCCAGGGAGTCAGGCGGAGGATGGAGTGCCAAGGCATCCTTCAGACGTTCACACAGGCCTCTACGGAGCAGACCCCGAAGGCCGGCATCACTCCAAGAAATCTCGGCTGCCCAACGTCTGAATTCAGTACAGAACCACTTGGCCGAGTGCTCCCACTGACAGACACTCATCACCTTGTCCTCAGCCAAATGCACTCTATCAGGCTCATCATAAATAAGCCCTCAGGCTTCAAAAAACGCATCCACAGACATTCTCTCAGGGGCAGAAGAGGAAAGCGAAAATGCCCAGGCTTGTGGGGACCCCCTAAGCAGGGACATAACCATCCCCAGAGGAGCGGGGTCTCAAAGAGAAAAAGAGCTTACAGCCCTCCTTAAATGCTCTAAATTCATCTTTGTTACCAGAAAACGTATCTGGCAATTTAACCAGGGATTCGGGTGGGACTAAAATGACATCTCTATTCCCCACCTGCTGGAAGCCTGCGGAAAGTACCCCCTGAACTGAGTCCTCAACCCGCCGTTGGGACTGGGCCAGAGCTTGGTGTTCCAAACTAAGCTTCTGCAGTGACTGAGTCATGCATTTCACCTGCTCAGATAAAGTACACATTGGGTCCATGTTGCAGAAGTGAGGAGAGAAAAAAAAATTCAGGGCCAGTTATAATGTCAGGAACACCGCACTGAACTTGCTCACTGAGCCAGTGCGTGTGTCCTGAGTAAAGCGAACTGTGCTCAAAGATACCTGTGGAGCGGGCAGCAGCTGAGTAGATGCGTACTTCAGAACAGCAGGACCTGAAGCACGTGACTGCTAGGGGCGTGGCCTAAACTCCAGAGAGCTATGAGCTGCAAGAGAACTCCTAGCAGGGTAACTGCGAGACAAAGTTACCAAGGGGCATAGACAGGGAGGATAGTCAGGACGTAGCCAATGAGTCATACACAGAGATAGCTGCAAGGTACAAGAGGGGCGAGCAGAGAGTAGTCAGATCACAGGCAATGAGTCATACACAGAGAGGGTAGCGCAGTACAGAATCAACAGGCAAACTCACAACGGGAAACAGAACCGGGTCAGAATCATATAAACAAGCTATAACAACGAACAGGCACACAGAGGTCAGCACACTCGGCCAAAGGCAAAAGTATAAATGGCAGGGATTGGAGCTTCCCAGGGGTTTAAGAAGCTCTCCCAGAACCAAAAAGAGGCCACAATCATTAACCCCAGGTGTGCAGGTCAAAACCTGCACTGAGCTCCAGACATTAACCCCTGATGTGCAGCTCAAAAACCTGCACTGGGATCATGACTCAAACTGTAATAAAAATCGCATTTGACATAAAGACCCTGTTTAAACAATATATGATTTTCTGATGACACATTCACCTCTCATGCTTAGTTCATGTTGAACATGTCATGTTCTATTGCCTAACGGTTATCATTTTCCTAATTTACCCTGCAGGTCGATTCATCAAAAGCATATTATAGAAACACTGTTTTTTTTCATCCGATGACTACAACGCTTATTTCGGCTAACTCACTTGCACTTAATTTCACGTGTGCCTATAATCTGACTATAAATGCCGACCTCCAAAATCCTCTGAATATGGTGACATGTAATAATTTTGAAGGCAATATATCGCAAGCTATAAACAAAACGGACAATAGTGTTTACAGGTAAGTGAATCATAGCTAAGAGTCTAGCACAACTAGAACAATACAATCCTGGGGTACTCTGCTGCCTGCTCTCACTGTTTAATGGGGTTATCCAGGGCTTTAATTATTTTTGCTATGGGGCTAAGAAGTAACAGGCGGGTAGTTCCTAATTACCTGTGTGTTCTGGCCGGCAATGATTTTTGCTAGCTCAGAGTAGTCACCGACTGATGTTGCTGGGGATTCTCCTGCTTTTGCCGACGTCTTGTCAACAGAGCGGCTTCTTCTCTTCTGCTCTGCTCTGTTGACGGAGCATTACTGCCTATGTCATGCATCAGTCGGTGACTGCTTTGAGCTAGCAGAAATAATCACTGGCCAGAACAGGCAGGCAGATAGGAACTACACGTCTATTACTTCTTAGCCCCATAGCAAAAATAATAAAAGTCCTGGATAGTCCCGTTAGCCAACTATTTGTATGTTAGCTATTGAAATTTATGTTGAATATGTATAAGCAGGATGCTGCATGCGTCTTATAAATTGCATTAGTACACTGATTCCTAATAAACTGTCATTAGCTAAATTCTCCCAGGACAGTAAGATAGGTATCAAATATGAAAGCAGTGAGCAAAGCAGCTGCAGGGAGTTCAATCCCTCCATAAGATTTCCTATGTTCTCATTCAGCAGGAGCATTTTATACTGAGCTCTAGCAGGGTACTCAGAAGCATGCATGTGACCATACTTGGCCAATGGAGGGAACGCACAAGATTATTTCTGTTAGATTTCATATAAATTAGACAGAAAACCAATCATGGCATGATCAGGCTCATCTGTGTATTCCCGCTCCCTGGCTGCCCTGAGAGGAAATAATTACTGTGGGAAAGTCTCTGCATTTTTTGCATTGTCTAATTGACACCTCTCCATTATTAATCGGCTTTATGTCACCTTTCAATCGAATGGTGACATAACCCGTTTGTTAGTAGCCCATTAGCCACCACTACAGGGCAATGGGAATAGAGAGGATAAGTGCCAGAAAAGGCGCATCTTATAGATGCGCCTTTTCTGGGGTGTCTGGGGGCAGATTTTTGTAGCCGGGGGGGGGGGGCAAAAACAATGGTCTCTCTCAAGGCTATTAAAATCTGCCCTCACTCACCTGCTTTACCTCTCTGGTTGCGATTTTGCCGTGGGAGCTCACACATTTTTTTCAACTAATTAACTCCTTAATTTAACACCTAGATGTCCCAAATTTTACACACAAACCCTAACTTAATTATTAGTCAGGGACATATAAAAAAATACATAAAATGTAGAACTCTATATATATGTCTCAATGACATCTAATATATAAAGCTCAAAGTGTGTATGTATGTGTGTATGTGTGTGTGTGTGTGTATGTTTGTTTGTATGTCCGGGATAGGCATCCGCACCGTCGCAACTACAGCCACAAAATTTGGCATAGTCACACGTCTGGACCCCGAGAGCGTCCTAAGCTATGTTGTGAGGCGAAATTTTAACCCCGCGCGTTCCAATTCACCAAACAATGTTGCCCCTATCTACATACTGGGGGAAAAAGTGTGTGCGCGTCAAGCCCCACCCCTCATTGTGATGTCACAATGCCCCTATTTGCATACTGGGGAAGCAGTGTGCGCGTATCAAGCCCCGCCCCTCATTATGATGTCACAATGGTTGCCATGGCGACGCTGATGTCATCAAAGGTTGCAAGCCCTGCCACCGCTCATTATGATGTCATAATGGTTGACTATGGATTGGAGGATGTGTGATGAGTATATGGGCACCGGACTATGGGATGGAGGATATGTATGACAGGTATATGGGCACGGAACTATGGGATGGAGGATATGTATATGGGCACGGGACTATGGGATGGAGGATATGTATGATGGGTATATGGGCACGGGACTATGGGATGGCGGATATGTATATGGGCACGGGACTATGGGATGGAGGATGTGTGATGGGTATATGGGCACTGGACTATGGAATGGAGGATATGTTTGATGGGTATATGGGCACGGGACTATGGGATGGCAGATATGTATATGGGCACGGGACTATGGGATGGAGGATGTGTGATGGGTATATGGGCACTGGACTATGGGATGGAGGATATGTATGATGGGTATATGGGCACGGGACTATGAGATGGCGGATATGTATGATGGGTATATGGGCACGGGACTATGGGATGGAGGATATGTATGATGGGTATATGGGCACGGGACTATGAGATGAAGGATGTGTGATGGGTATATGGGCACTCGACTATGGGATGGCGAATATGTATGATGGGTATATGAGCATGGGACTATGAGATGAAGAATGTGTGATGGGTATATGGGCATGTGACTATGGGATGGAGGATATGTATGATGGGTATATGGGCACGGGCCTATGGGATCGTGGATATGTATGATGGGTATATGGGCACGGGACTATGAGATGAAGGATGTGTGATGGGTATATGGGCACTCGACTATGGGATGGCGAATATGTATGATGGGTATATGCGCATGGGATTATGGGATGGAGAATATGTATGATGGGTATATGGGCATGGGACTATGGGATGGAGGATGTGTGATGGGTATATGGGCACTCGACTATGGAATGGAGGATAAGTATGATGGGTATATGGGCACGGGCCTATGGGATCGTGGATATGTATGATGGGTATATGGGCACGGGACTATGGGATGGAGGATAATTATAATTTTCTATAACTAACCACAGTTAGTTACTATGCCCGGGCAGCGCCGGGCTCTTCAGCTAGTGTATATATATATATATATATATTTTGTATGCATATATATTTATCCTTTCGTTTGGGTTTTAACCTGTCATAGGGATACATTATATGTCCATTTTGCAAGCTTGCGAGAAAATCTCGGCATACGGATGCCATACAGATTACATACGGATGCTTACATGCGTAAAATACGCGACCACACCTTGATTACGGATGACATACGGATCACTATTTAGGGGACATTTCTCCATATTACGCATGGAAAGTACAGACCATATTTCTCGTCGGTTAGTGTGACCCCAGCCTTAGAAATTCTGTTGTGTCTAAAGGCCCCTTAACATTTGGCGATGCACCAGCGATCCCGACCACGATACGACCCGGTCAGGATCGCTGGTGCATCGCTAAATGGTCGCTAGTGAGCTGCCACACAGGCAGATCTCACAGCAATGCAGCCGCGATCTAGCAGTCGTTACTTACCTTTCTGACGCGGCGATCCTGACGTCCTCCCGTCCGCTTCAACGCGTCACTCGTCGTCACCAGCAGGAAGCCCAGCAGGAAGCGCCCGACGAGAAATGGAGCTGCGCGATCAGCGATGGACAGCGGGGGAGCCGGTCGGAGATAACTATCACACATAGCGATATCGCTAGCGATATCGCTGCTGCGTCACCAAATCGGTGATGCTTTAGCGATATTGTTAGCGATATCGCTATGTGTAAAACCCCCTTAAGCCAAATGAATTTGATTTCAAGAAAACTACACCCGCTGTGCATCTAAAGATGCTGTTGAACTGTTCAATTTTTTTTACTAGAGGCTTCTGTGGGGAGCCTAATAAAAGTATTTAAAAACTGCAGTTACTTTAAGTACAGAATCAAAGCTTTTCTGTACTATAAAAGCCACATCAAAAAGCTGCTTCACAGCAACAAAAATACAACAAATAAGAGGGGGAAAAGACATAAAAATGCAGCAAAAATGCACCAGCCCCTCTGAAAACGCCTCCTGCCAGGGTAGAAAGAATTGTTAAAAGGCTGGGGCTAGGGGAGTGGTCAGAATTTAGCGCAGCACGCTAAGTGCACCACATAATTTGTCCCTCTTTCTGTTCTGTAAAAGTTGGGAGGTATGTAAGTTTTTTGTCAGGTTCTGTTTTTGTAGTCACTTAATGCTTGCCCTTGTCCCCAAAAATTGTATTGTAGGAATCACAAATGGTTATAATTAGAGAAGAGCAAACCTGAACTGTAAAGTTCAGGGTTAATACATGACACATCTCTTTTGCATATCCCTAAGACCATTTTACAGCAACAAAGTTTGGCACCCATTGACTTGTATATGATTCAGGTACGGGTTCAAATAGAATTTTGGTATCACAACCAAACTTTGGACTAAAGTTTGCTCGAACCTGACTAACTCGAGTTTCCATGGGTCCACTCATCTCTAGTTATAATGGATCAAGTTCCAAATTATTAAGCAAATGCTATCTTTCTCTGATTTTTTGAGATGGTTAATGCAAATGAGTCTGTATACTGTTCAAATCAATCTTTAGAGTATATATTTCATTTTATTGAATAAACCTCCCAAAGATAACAGTACTTTTTAAAAAAACTAAAAAACTCAGCATGCACTATTCCTAATTATTATACACAACAGAGTTCTCAATAGATTTCTGGACAGGAGAGGATGGTGGCCACATCATGAGTTTCCATCCTTTTATGCCCATAGCAGCCAATGAGTCAGGTATTCTTTGCAGCATGAAATGATGTATTGTTATGCATGAAGATGATTTTGATACAGATAACACAGTTCTTCTTTTCCCTTCACCCATGACAGCACACCTGAGATAAGCATCTTCCCACCAAGGACAGGAAACCTATTGAAATAATAGGGTGGCACCTCTCCCCACATCAGTTGCTTTCCTGTCCTTGATTGGAACCTTGTGCTGAAATCCACAGTGAAGAGAAAGAAGTCTTACGCGGCCCTGTCCCGTTGTCTGAAAAAGCAGGCTACATGCCTGTGGCACCGGCCTTCAGGTGCCTGGAAGCGTCAGTCACTGGTACAGTGGGGGCTCTGATGCACATGCGGGCTCGCACACTACACGTGTCTGCTCTCTGCTCAGTGTCAGTGTGATGCAGTGGCCGGGATGCTTGCCTAGTGTCAGCACCCTTGGCTGTGCCCAAGTGATGTTATAGGGGGCACATCGGAAGAAAATAGTGGTGCCTTACGTGGAGCCGGTCGGATCAGAGCAATCAGCAACAAAAGCAGCAACTATTACCAGCTCACTGGTAATAGTTGCTGCTCTCAGCTGAGAAGGGAGGCCAGGGTTCAGGTGCCCCGGTGTGACCTCGGCCATGACTATGGCCCCGGCCGACCTTTACATCTGTTCACATGGGATGCATTTGGATAGCGCTAGGCAGCCCGCCCTGATCTAATAGAAGGGTGTCACTAATAGGCTGTTAACCTCAATGCTGTGCATTTCCATTGTGTGAACAACACCACATACAAGTCTTTTTTGTGCAGTAATATACCAAGGAGCCACCCCCTCCATTTGGATTGGTAGGGTGTGAGTGGTTGCCTCATTGGTATTTCTGCACCTGTGTTGTGGCCATCGTAACTACATGGGTCCACTGCATCCTGCATTTGTTTGGAGACCTGGGCAGGTAAGCATCTCTGCTTTTTTGCTAGTATTCTTTGAATTTTTGGAGGATCTCTAAATCTCTTTTTGTGCTATATTTGTTTGGACAATATCAAAATCCTCAAAAAGGTCAGCCTTACCCTTTGAAGAAAGATCCTCGAGTGCTTGGAGATCCGTTAGATTAAAAAAGGAATGCATATCTGAAGCACACGTGGGAAGCAGCAGCTGGAGGTCTGAAGCCGGCAATTGTTGGAACTTGTACTGCCCATTCACTTGTGATTTGGCTGCAACAAATGGAGGAACAACTCAAAAATAAAACACGAAGGGATAAGATTTTGGCCAACCTAACTTTGTTACACAGAGCCCCAGCATTCCTAGCAGACACGTCTGCGGACTCAGCAAGACTAGCGGCTAGGTCTGCTGGTTTATTAACTGCAGTGAGACAGACTTTGTGACTCAAGGGCTGTCCAGGGGAGTCTGCAGTCAAAAAATAAGCTGTGCTCTTAACCATTAGATGGCCAATTTTTGTTTGGGAAAAAAATGAACAACATCTTAGAAAAGGTATGTGATAAGAAGAAGGGTTTTCCCAGATTCACCAGTGATTCAAGGAAGACTTCCTTTTGTGAGGAAAAAAAATAATATTGGACATCCTCTGATGGAGAGGAGAAAGTGGGAGTTTAAAAGTAGGCAAGAGGCCAGATTCATGTTCTGAGGTCCCTTTTCAGCTTCCAAAAAATCCTCACCATGACCCCAGGTTAGTAGTAGTGGAAAGGCTTTCCCTCTTCATCCAGGCTTGGAAGATCTACGCCAGCACTTGGGTTCTGGATATAGTAAGTGAAGGCCTGAAAATGGAGTTTTACCATCTGCCTTGTCAAACCTTTGTAATGACATCCACCAGAAAGTCAGTGGAAGATTAGCTAGCCCTAGAGAAAGAGATCTTGGGCCTAATAAAGAAGCAAGTTCTGTATGAGATCCTGGATGAACAAAAAGGAAGTAGATTTTATGCCCCACTCTTTTTGATAAAAGATCGCTTGGAAAATGCTAGCATTCTGCAAGCTAATTACGCTTGCAAAACGCTAGTTTTTCACAAGAATTACGCGGGAATTACGCATGCGGATTTCTCACGGATTTCCCGTGACAGGGAGTTGCGGAATTGCCACGGAAATTTCCGTGGGAATTCTGCACGTGTGCACATAGCCTCAAAGGACATCAGTGTGTAAAAATCGGATGGCACTAGCATGGTGCGATTTTTTTTTTCTCACACCTATTGACTTGCATTGGTGAGTCTCGTCAGGACAATTGCAGCATGCTGTGATGTTTTTCTTGTCCCGATCTGAGCTGAGAAAAAAAAGCAGATGAGCAGAGACTCATAGATTAACAATGGTCAAAGTGCAATCCGATCTTTTATCGGATTGCACTCGTCCGTTTTCCTCACTGTCCTAAATCTGATTAATTTTTCTATCAGAAACGTTCCTCATTATGCCTTTAAAACACCCAAAAAAGGAGAGTTTTAAAACCTGGACCATGAATAAAATGAGATATTATGCCTTTATCTGCACTAACCCATTTATGCTCTGTATCAACTAGAAATCTCTTCACAGAATGATGATCATGCTTAAAGGGAGCAGGTCACCAGAAATCCACTATTAATCTGCAGATATGGGGTTAATCTGCAGGTTAATAGCGTTACTAACCTGCAGCATTCTGCTGTCACGGCGTTGGCACAAGTTCAGTCACTGCTTTGACTGCTCCCGTCCTGACAGAGAGAGTAAGTCAGTGCTTGGGCTACAGTTACAGCCATCAATCTCTATACTCAGAACGGTGACTGAACCAGCGCTGGCGCTGCCTCCGTGACTGAAACGGGAACACTGCTGGGGGGAATTGTGACGACCGTCTGCGAATCTGGGCTGCAGTAGGACAGTGTCCCAAGCAACCCCGAGACCCTTAACCCCTATACAGGGATCTGGAATTGTAGCAAGGCCCAGGGGGCAGCTGTCTAGGGGTGCAGTGGACCAGAGCAGAACCGTCCTCAAGGGGTTAAAACTAAAACCCATAATCGTGGTCCGGAGACAGGAGTCGGAGGTCGACGGACAGCAGAGGTACAAAATCATCAGGCAGAAGAAGGGTCTGAAGTCCGGGCCAAGGACAGTAAAAACCAGGAGGGCAGCCAAGGTACAAAATCAGCAGGCAGAAGAAAGGTCAGGAATCCAAGCCAAGGTCAGCGTCAAAAATTGGGAGAAAGGCAGAGGTACAAAAACGGCAGGCAATAGAATGGTCAAAAAAGCCAGGCTGAGGTCAGCGTTAACTATAGAAAATCACACAGTAGCACGCAGGGGAACCAAGAATATATCCGGCGGCTTGCAAGGCCAGTCCCAAGGTATTTGAGGGATCAGGTCATCCCTCACAGGTTCCCGGACTGATGATGTCATTAGGACCGCCTCCAGGACTAGGCCAGATGGTGATGCAGTAATCCCCTGACGACTGACAAAGGGGCGAAGCCTGTGCCCACCAGATGCCTGCGCAGAAGCCCCTTCTCTGTCACCACCATCACTCACGGGCGAACCACGGCACCTCCCAGTAGCCGAGGCAGGAACAGCCGTCCCTGAGTCTGACGGTGAAGTGGCGGTCCGGCGCCTCCTAGTGGCCGCGACCGGAACAGCAGGCCCCGAGTCTGGCGACGAGGTGCCAATCCGGCGCCTCCTAGTGACTAAAGCCGGAGCAGCAGGCCCTGAGTCTGACAGCGACGTGACAGGAATAAAGCTCATTTTCTCCCAACATTGTTCAGCTATATGCGGGCATCGGGCAGGTTTGTAACACTATTAACCTGCAGATTAACCCCATATCTGCAGGTTAATAACGTTTTTGTTGGTGGGAGGTTCTCTTTAAGCTTTTGTCAAAAATCTAATGTCATCATACCTTGTCCAAGGTATTGCACTATTTGATGTTTTTTGGCAGCAAAGAGATATTTTTTCTTTTCCATATTGCTTGAAACCTGTGGCCTGCTTAGTAATGTGGAATTTCCCTCTTAACCCCTTCAACCCCCAAGCCTGTTTTCACCTTTAGATCAGGTGAAGCATGACCTAACTAACTTGCTAGTGCCTGGTGTCATGAAAATTAGGGTCACCATGGCAACAATCGGGCTCCTGCAATGACGTCTCGGGGCGCTGATTGTAGTGCAGAGGGGGCTCCCTCCTTCTGCATGCCTGCTAAATGCAGTGAGTGCCAGATGTCAGCTGTCAGTAACAATCTCCTGGTCTAATCCATACGTCCACGGTCGGTAAGTACCTAGCAACCTGGGCGTATTGATATATCCAAGGTCGTGACCGAGTTAAGTAGTTTACCCTTAATTCTGCTCACCTGGCAAACTATCTCAGGTGTTTGATATTGATTTCAGTAATCTAAAGAACCCTTAGACACAATACCATCCATAAGTTTATTTGAAAAATAAAAAAAAAATACATCCTTATGACTTAAATCCAATTTGCATAATAATTTGGAACGTGGTGTGTGTCTATATATTCTATTATTAATTGGCAGGTATATTGTGGAAACAATTAGTCAATTATATCATCTCCTATGAAAAGATTTGGTATAAGGGAAATATGGTTAAAACATTACCACAGATCTTCAATATCTGGAGGATATAATTTCTGTTATAATGAATTCTATTATTCCTCTCTTTTTCTCTTTTCTCCCAAGGCATGCCTAACGTAACGAGTGGGAAAGGTGTGGGATGGAAACTTGTACTCAAATAGTTCAGACCCATTGTGTTTTTGAATTTAACCTTCCTGTTTATATCTATGGCTCTACAAATAATCTAAAATATATCTATAAACATAAAATATATATTACATGTTCAATATGCTTTTTTCTTCAGTACAACAATGGGACCGCCTGACACAACATCTGCTTCTTCAGCTGACACTGTTTCTCAGTATATGAGCATCTGCAATGATTTCAACTGCTGGTGAGCTCATTTATTTGTTAGATTTGTTTGTTATATTATTTTTACTGAGTATTTAGCTAGAATTAAACAAAAAAAATTTTGACCCAAAATTTGACTTGAATTGTACTATTCTAGAGACCCCCTTATAGGCTGTGTGAGAACATGAAAATCCAGTATCATTAACTAAATGTTCAAGTGACTTGTACTGGTGACCATAAATAATAGATGTGTAGGCCTTGTGATCACCAAAAAAGGGAGTCATTAATAAAAGTAATTATTATCAAGGTTTAATATGCTATTATTTATCAAAATATAATATATCAGTGCGCATAGACTGTCTTTGTCCTCGACAGCGTGAGTCCTCTTTACATATCACGATGTACTGCCGAGAACAAAGATTTTTTTTATGCCGCAGAAAAGAAGATCTCACCTGGTGAATAAGCATTTTGCTTGTTGTTCGAGTGACTGGCAGCCTGTTTACATAGCAAGATAACCATGAAACAAGCATTTTGAATAACGCTTGTCCCCAATTAAAATGCAGTATAAATGCCCCTTCCCCGCTTTCTACTGAGAACTCTTGCATGCTAAGCTGCATGGTGGGATGAGGAGAGATAGCTGTTAGCTGAATGGGTAATGATTACGGACAGCCTATAGAGGTTCTCCAGGAAAATTATATCGATGACTGTGAGATATATATATATTGTGGTCCATATGTAATCCGATTTTTTATCGCACCCATAGACTTGCATTGGCGAGTCCGATCCGAAAATCGGTGACAATCGCAGCATGCTGCGATTGTCTCGGTCCGAGGAAAAGATCCGACAAAAAATCAGATGATGGGAGCTAAACCATAGAATTTTATTGGGACGAATGCAATGCGATTATTTTATCGCATTGCATTCGTCCGATTTATTCGCTAGTGTGACGCCGGCCTTAGGACTGTTTCACACATACGTTTTTTACATCAGCTGCAATCCGTGAAAATGGCGGTACACGGATCCGCAGTCACTTTCAAAGCAACATGTGCTACCGGAATGTTGCTTTGACGGATCCGGGGAAGGCAGAAATTTAAAGGAGCCGTGCCCGGGGAGAGAGAGAGAGAGAAATTTTACCGCCACCAGAACGGGATTTAGGGTTAAATTTCCGGCAAAGGCAATTCTTCCGGGCATGCGAAGTGATAAATGCGGATCCGGCCAGCCTAAAAAACGTTTCATTGTCCGTCCTGTCATGTCAGCGGACGCCAAAATTTGGGCGGATCCGTAAAAAAACGGATCCAACGGATGACCATCCGTCAAGATCCGCCGATAATGCAAGTCAATGGGAAAAAAAAGTATCCTCCAAGAAAAATGGTGGATCCCTTTTTTTTGCAAAACGGCGGATTTTGTCTGAAGGAGATAAACGGATGTGTGAAAGAGGCCTTAGTATATAAATTGTAATCTGTGATTGAACACATGCTCACACTTACAATTTCCCTGCAGCATTGCAATTGGGATGGTGAAACAGGAATCCTCCTCACGTATGGACTCAGAATTCCCTAATATTGTATTTAAAACTGAATATTATAAACCAGATAGCCACCTTAAGGAGTTACAGTTGTTTTCATCTAATTTTAATCTATTTGCCATTTTTCTGCATATTCAATATCAGTTTCACAGGTTCAGTGACAGTAAACATGGCTGCTTATTGGGATATGGAATTTTCTATACCAGTTCAAGAAAGTGATGTTTTGCTACCTGGATCAGACATATATCTGGGAATATACACACCTAATTGGCTCCAAGATGGAATGGTGCAAACAACCACCCAGTGCTTTGCTGCTCCAATCAATGATAGGAATTATCCTAACAAGGTGCAACTGCTGAGTGGCGGGTACGTTTGTTCCATTTCTCGGAAGTCGGAAATGACAATTTGTACTACAGATGCTTTTACATTATAAAACTCTGAGATATTGCCTCCGATTCGTTAAAGAGTTAAAAACAATTTGAAAAATGGCAACATTTTTGCACCATTTGACGTGCAAAAAATGTTGTGACTTTTGCATCTTTATGTCAGTCTTGGCCAGATCCATCACAGTGGGCGGTGAATGGGTGAAATGGGGCATGGCAAATTCTTATAAAGTATTGTATTCCAGTCACTGACTTCTGACTTTCAACTCTTCGAAAGAGCACAGAGCTGCACACCAGTGATAAAATGCGTCAAATTCATCATGGTTGCCAGGTTTTTACCACCTAATCTGAGAGCAGCATAGTGTAGAGACTTTGTTTCCAGTGCTGTATCTCTTACTAAGATTCTTGCTGTAGTTTTAATAAAATCACTTTTTTATCAATTAAAGATTAATAATAGAGGACTAGTAACCCTGCTGCAACATAGTCCTCCAAGTTTATGAGATCTGTGTAACCCCCACCACCAGGGTTGGACTGGGACTAAAATTCAGCCCTGGCATTTGAAGTTACACAGGCCCACTAATCACATGGTGACTATATAATATCTTTGTACACTTGTAGGTTACAAGAAGTGAGAGGAGATTAACACGATTATATAACATGTAGTCACAGCTGTGCCCAGTATTTCAGCTCAGTCCTATTTATTGCTTTTAGTTGCAGTACTCCTCCCAAAGCTCTGTCCCCTTTTGTACGCACGCACGGTGACAGAATTCCTGGCAGAACTGCTATCCATTGGGCAACCAGACCCCCTGGTCATAGCTGCCCCTATCATACATCCCAACTTTTGAAGAAGGGAAAGAGGGAGAAAGGCAGCGGCACGCGCAGTGCGCCGCTGTAAGTTTTAGGCCACGCCCCGGCCACATCCATTTTGCAACTAGTCACACCCATGTCCACGCCCAACCGCACCCATTTAGCACTGCTGATCACACTGACTGATACTGAGGGCACAGTGGCTGGCATTATGGGCACACTGACTGGCACTAAGGAAGAGAGAAAACAGAGAGAGAGAAAAGAAAACAGAGAGAGAAAGAAAGAAAGGAGAGCGAGAGAGAAAGAAAGAACAGAGAGAGAAAGAAGAAAGACCAGAGAGAGAAAGAAAGAGGGGAAAGAAAGAAAGAACAGAGAGAGACAGAGAAAGAACACAGAGAGAAAGAAAGAAGTAAAGAAAAGAAAGAAAGAAAGAAAGAAAGAACAGAGAGAAAGAAAGAGAGGAAAGAAAAAGAAAGAGGGGAAAGAAAGAACAGAGAGAGAGAGAAAGAACAAAGAAAGATTAGAGAGAGAAAGAAAGAACAGAGAGAGAAAGAAAATGAGGCAAAGACA
The DNA here is from genome assembly GCF_039654945.1 of Dendrobates tinctorius. Classification (NCBI taxonomy): domain Eukaryota; kingdom Metazoa; phylum Chordata; class Amphibia; order Anura; family Dendrobatidae; genus Dendrobates; species Dendrobates tinctorius. The sequence continues at coordinate 21,059,644 of NW_027361795.1, read as the reverse complement.
GAACAGAGAATGAGAAAAAAAGAACAGAGAAAGAAATAAAGATTCTATAAAGATACTATAGCAGCCCGGCTCTCATTGTAGTGCCCACCTGAGCCTCCCAATGCAGGACATATCATGATCCGCTCACATGGCCGGCATCCCCGATTCCAAGGCGATCCCGCTGTCCGCGCTGTCGGAGGACATGGTGACGGAACTGAAGCATTCCTAGTTCCGTCATAATCTCCTCATGAAATTATCTCATTTCCGGTCAGCTTTCAGCATATCACTTCCGGTGGAACGTCATGTGTGAGTTTTAAAATGCTCCTCGGGGCTCCGCCGTGTACTCCTGTGTCCGTGGGAAAAGCCCGCTTTGTATGCTTCGTACACACTTGGCTCCGCTCCGTACATCCCGTACACATATGGCTCCACTCCGTACACACACGGCTCCGCTCCATAAACCCCATACACACGTGGCTCTGCTCTGTACACCATGTACACACACAGCTCCGGTCCGTACACCTCGTACACACGCAGCTCCTCTCCGTACACCTCGTACACACACGGCTCCTCTCCATACACCCCGTACACACACGGCTCCGCTCCGTACACCTCGTACACAAGCGGCTCCTCTCCGTACACCTCATACACACACTGCTCCTCTCCGTACACCCCGTACACACACGGCTCCGCTCCGTACACCTCGTACACACGCGGCTCCTCTCCATACACCTCGTACACACGCGGCTCCTCTCCGTACACCTCGTACACACACGGCTCCTCTCCATAAACCCCGTACACACGGCTCCGCGCCGTACACCTCGTACACGCGCGGTTCCTCTCCGTACACCTCGTACACGCGCGGCTCCTCTCCGTACACCTCGTGCACGCGCGGCTCATCTCCGTACACCTCGTACACATGCGACTCCATTCTGTACACCTCATACACACGCGGCTCCTCTCCGTACACCTCGTACACATCCAGCTCCGCTCCGCACACATTGTACACACGCGGCTCCGCTCTGTACACCTCGTACACACACGGCTCTGCTCCGTACACCTCATACACACACAGCTCTGCTACATCTACCCTGTAAACCCCTCCTGACCCCACACATACTTACCTCATCCAGCACCATGACAACCAGCACAGCAGAGTCCGGCAGACACCAAGAGGCAAGGCTGAGCGCACAGGACCTGTGATGAGGTCACAGGAGGGGCGGAGTCAGGGGTCACATAATCAGAGGTCTGGACAAAGGCTCCTGATCATGTGACCCCTGACTCCTCCCCTCCTGTGACCTCATCACAGGTCCTGTGTACAGAGAAGAGAGCAGGCAAGCGAAGCTGAGTGGCTGTGTGGGGGATGTCTCAAGCTAGGGCGAGGATGGGGTGCGTGGGGAGGTGTGGCGGCTTATCTCCCTGCAGTGCGGGAGGGTTGGAAACTATAATCTCCGTGCCGCAGAGGGCCGGCGGCAGGAACAACAGCCAGGCCAGTGGCCGCATCAGCTGGCAAGCGGCCAGATGAGCCGGCGTTGCCGCCCACGGCCCACATGACAGTGGCCCAGCAGGAAAATGCCCGGTTGGTTATATTACCAATCCGGGCCTGCCCACCACTAATTCACAGATTTCTGCTTATGCATAGTGGACACAAAAGGCTGGGTGGTTTTATACAGAGAACTGGTAGATCTGCTGCAGATAAAACAGTGGTTTTATAAAAAAAAAAAATACATGTAGCCCAGTAAGTGAAATATCACTGGAATCATGGTCTCTGCACTAACATTATGCTGCTCTCAGGTGGGATAGCAAAAATGTAGGCAGCACAACGCATCTTCACTAAAACTAACATCAACAGGAACAAGAAAGAAAATGATCAAATGGTCCAATACAGTATAAATATATAGTACATAAATTATAGTTGGCAGTTAGCCATCAGTTAAAATACCCAGAGTAAAGACCAATTGCCCATACTAATATTCACAATATTATGCTGGTCATAGGCATGAAAGGTATGCACAGTAAAAACTAAGACATTCAGCCTATAGAGAAAACCGCTGAAACTATATGGTAGAATAAAGCATACCTTACCCCTCTATACCCAGATGAGGAGCATAGATGGGTGCGGCAGCACATGCGTCCACCCCAATGCGCGTTTTGGCGTTGCGTTCATCAGGGGACCCAATTATAAGTTATGTACTATATGACCTTCAGCTTGCACACTGCGTCCCTGAATTAATTACTGTACATATGCACTTTTTTTCCTCCCCATTCTACCTGTTCCTTGATTTGTAATATTTAATAAACTATTTACATTTTTATACTCCATTGGACCATTTGATCATTTTTCTTTCTTGCCCCTGTTGATGTCCCCTCATTTGTCCTTTATATGAGCGCTATAATGAATAGTATGATATTGGAATGTACTCTATCATTTTCATAATGGCGCTATATCTTTTGTTGAGCTATTTTAATATTAAAACTGACATGTATTATGCTAGTCTGAGTAAATCCGCTCCATAGTTTCAGTCCAATTTTTTTGGACCCCTCTGTGATGTCTGGTCCCTTTATACATTATTTTGCTGTGATTATTGTGCCAGCAACCTTTGCAGTGTTGTCTAACTTAAAGGAAAGTTCATTGATGGGACCTATATAATGTCACTCATGACCCTTAAATATGTATGTTTATTCATAGCTGTCCAACTTTTGGTGGAAATTCAATAGTGGTGGTGATACGAAATGGTGATTCCTTGGAGACCAGAATCAAGATGAGCGCTTTTCAGTTTCAAGGATACGCTCAAGTGTTCATTTTCTGTGATGTACAGTTTTGCTTTGGCAGCTGCAACTTGGTAAGGACAGGCCAATAAATTAAGCAACAACCTCATCTTATTCTATCACAATTAGGCTCGGACTACACTGCAACTTGTGGCCCTGCCATTGGGCTGCAAATGTTCTACTGCCAGTTGAAATCTGATAATCGGAGTCATGCAAAAAGCCAGCAGGGTTTGCTTTCTGCCAACTTCGTGGTCATTCAGTAACTTGGGGGTCGCAACACCACTACATTCACTATCATTGGTTACAATTTAGTTCTGCGATGTTCCGTTAAGTCACCATGAGTCTTATATTTTAAGGCCGTTGATGCATCTGTACTGGACTAGTAATGGTAAGTGCTGTTAATTTTGTGATTAAAGTGTATCTGTCAGTAGGATCAACCTTCTAAGCCGTCTATATGGGCTCGTAGGACATAGGAGGCTGAATAAAATAATACCTTAATATCTGCAATCTGATATCTTATTCCAGAGAATTCAACATTTTTCTTAATATTTAAATTAGCTGTTAAGATCTAAGAGCTGGGCACAGATCTCCCTGGTAATCTGTGAGCAGAGCTTATCTTAAATGAAAAGGAGACATTACCAGTGTGAGACATGTAGATCAGGACAGCAAACTGTCAGTCATTACATGTCTCACACTGGTAACACTCCCTTTCATTTAAACTCAGCCCTATAGACAGATTCTCAGGGAGATCTATGTCCGGCCCATAGATCTTAACAGATCATTTACATGTTAAGAAAAATGTAGACTTCTCTAATAAGACATTGGATCGTGCATATCAAGGTATCATTTTATTTCAACTTTCTTTGACCTATATGCCCATGTAGAGATTTAGGAGGGTTGATCCTACTAACAAATGTCGTTTCAAGCTGCTCCTATTACAAACTATCTGAGAACCCTTTAACAAATCAATACAGCTTACATATCCATACATGAATGAAATCACAATATCTAATTACATATTCTATTTTCCCAGACGTGTAATAATGATGGGCCAAGTTCAAATGATTTACAGCTGTCATCTGTCACTGGTAAGCCTGGCATTATGAAACCATATAAAACTCATCAGACTTTAATATCCTGCATTTTTTTATACAGCAATATATATGTACAGTACTTGCTGTATAATATATACATATATATATTAACCCCACACTTGCTTTAGTTAATATTGTACTACTTTTATTTTTAAGGCTTAGTAACGTCAGTGACAACCTGCCCAAGAGATGAACTATGTGTGCTTACAAGTGATGCAGCATCTTGTGCATGCAACACTACAGCTGCTGCAGATACTTGTAAGTATGTCCCATAAGTAAAAGCTATTGATGTCCTGGAGATCCTCTATTGAATTATATTGGTTCAATTTTGCAGATTAAAACAATTTTAAAATGACATCATATAACGGATCAATGTTAATAAGCTTTCACTTAAGTCCTGATGTAATATTATATGTATCATACCATTCATAATTTCCATTCAAAAGTGGTCTATTCATGCATTTTTCCTTACTCCATAAGAGCAAAGTTTTTCCTAATATTTAACATATCAGCTCACATTCAACAAGAAGAGCATCCTTACAGGAAGACTTGAGGGACAGGGTAAAACACATTAAATGAGACATTCAGGAGCTGGGGGAACGGACCTCACACATAGGAGCTAAAATGGCACAGTTTGCAGAATCACACAATGCCCTCATGGATGCTAATGTGGCATTAGAGGAAGAGGTCTTTCGCCTGAGTTACAAACTCTGTGATCAAGAGGACAGAGGAAGGTGTAATAATGGTTAATTCAGGGGTATTCCTGAAGCCATTGCTGACAAAGATCTGCATGATTACTTTGAAAAGTTGCTAAAGTGGGCGCTGCCTGACTGGTATACTAGGGATCTTATTGTGGACAGGATCCCAAAGCCCAAAAATATAGACCCAGCTCTCCCACGTGATACATTGGTAAGGATTAATTTTTTTCCAGCTAAACATGCATTCATGCAGAAATCCAAGCAGGATCATCCATCTCCAGACCCTTTCCACAACCTGAAAATCTTCCCTAATTGTCTGCTGCTACCTTGCCTAAAAGGCAGGAATTTGCAGGGCTGTGTAGGATCCTCCGTGAAAACAGTATTCCGTACCGGTGGGGATTTCCAGTTAAAATGGTGGTCACCCACGATGGCAGAACGCACATATGCCAATCTCCTTTGCAGCTGGAGAAACTAATGAAAGAATGGAACCTACGCGCTCCCCAGGCTCCTTCAATGGTGAGGCCTGGTACGGGTCATTCACAGGAAAAGCTTTCTCCTGACTGGTATAAAGCTTAAACTTAAGCATGTATTTCCTGTGCTGTACTTTCTAATTCTGAGTTAAAATAGTATAACCCCCTTGCATGCTCATGGACCTAGAGCATGTCATCCAACCGTGGCTTATGTGGTCCTGGTTGAATTTGCTGTGTTTTGTGTTCCCTTTCCTTTCCGTCCCTTTTCCCTTCCTGTTGGACGATTTGAGATTGCAACAGAAGTTGAGCTGATGTGCTTTGGATTTCTTATATGAGCATTAAATTCCTCTCGTTGAATGTAAAGGGATTGAATTCGCCCCTGAAGAGCACTTTAATGTGGAAAGAGATTTTGACCTCCAATTGTGACCTCGCCTGCATTCAAGAGACTCACTTGCTGGAGTCAGACAACTGGAGAGTGAGACACCCGCAATTCTCTCAATTACTATTTGCAAATGTTCTTAAAAAGAAAGGTGGAGTTTGTATATGTGTAAAGAACACGCTTGCTTTTAAGGTCCTTAACCTTTATAAAGACCCTGGAGGTCGTTTTTTCATTGTGGTATGCACCTTAAACGGCTCGCCTTACATGATAACCAATGTATACTGCCCAAATTATGGTCAATTGTCTTTCATTCGTGGTGTTTTGTTAAAAGTCAAAGAGATAGCTCAGGGCTTTGAAATTATCTGCGGGGGCTTTAATATGCCGGCTTCTTCGGAGATGGATACCTCCTCTAAAAAGCCAGCCCGCGAGATAGACTTGAGTTCGTTAATCTCTGAATTGCATCTCCATGACATATGGAGATATCTTCATGCTTCAGAGAGAGATTTTGCTTTGTTTTCTCCTAGACATAAATCGTATAGCAGAATTGACATGTTTTTGGTAAATAGTCGCTCTGTCGCTAACTGTATATCTGCATTCATAGGACCAATTACTTGGTCCTTACTTGGCCCAATTTCCCTAGAGGTTTCTGGTCGGCACTCTTTGAATTGCTCGCCATGCTGGAGACTGAACCCCCGGCTTTTAATCATGGGACAATCTCTGAGATTACAAAAACTGTAACAGATTACTTCCGGGAAAATGACAATGGTGAAGTAAATGAGGAGATATTATGGTCTGTGCACAAATCTGTGATTCGGGGTCAACTCATAAAAATAGCTTCCTATCAGAAAAAATGAGAGAAAAAGAGCGATCTGATCTCATCGCTCAAATTCAAAAACTAGAGGAGGCAAATGAAAAGGCCCCCCCCCACAGTCAAAATTTCAAACGAGATCTGTTTAGATTTAGACTCCGTTCCCATTTAATCGGCCAATATGAACGTGAGCTTTAAAAAATCGAAACTATTCTTCTATGAGATGGGACACAGAGCTAGCAGACTTTTAGATAGACGAGTGAAGAAACAACAAATTATAGAGTAGAGCAGGGACCGATTAGAGGGAGGTCACCTTGCCGTGGTTGATGGGCATACTTGAATTTGCCAATTTGTGCACTAAGAGCCTTCATTTTTTTCATCTATTACTGTGAGTAAAAAAAAGTTTTTTGAAAAAAAAAAAACAAAACATTTTTTGGGAAAATGTTGAGAAGTTTAATCTAAATTGTATGTTTTTCTGTGTTTTCACATGGCCTAGATTCATGCACAAGTTCTTCTGTGATCTTTTTTGTCTATATTATGTAGTTTTCGCAGCTTGCACGTGTTCACACTAGGAGGTGCTGATCGTTTTTTTTTGCTTATTTAAGGGCCCCGTCACACATAGCGACTCACCAGCGACTCACCAACGATATCAACGTGTCAGGATCGCTGGTGAGTCGCTACATGATCGCTGGTGAGCTGTCAAACAGGCAGCTTCACCAGCGATCAGCACCAGCTACGCCATGCGCGGCGTCGTTGTGTACTTTAGTTGCCAGCGCGCTGATGCAGGGAGCTGGTAACTAAGATACACATCGGGTTTCTAAGGGATGTCCGCATTTTTCATCTCCTCAATAGAGGAGATGGTAAACCGCAGGAGAATCCGCAGAAAGAATTGACATGTCAATTCTTTCTGCGGATTGAAAACCGCAGATAATCCGCGTGGAAAATTCCGCACCGTCTGCACTGCGGTTTTTGATTCCCATAGGGAATCATGGTACTGTACACCGCAGCAGAAACTGCTGCGGGTCCGCAGCAGCCAAAACCGCTGCGGAACCGCAGAAAATCCGCAGCGTGTGCACACAGCCTTAGGGTTAGGGCTAGGGTTAGGGCTAGGGTTAGGGTTAGGGCTAGGGTTAGGGTTAGGGCTAGGGTTAGGGCTAGGGTTAGGGCTAGGGTTAGGGCTCAGATTAGGGTTAGGGGTGTGTTGTGGTTAGGGTTGGAGTTATAATTGGGGGTTTCCACTGTTTGGGCACATCAGGGGCTCTCCAAATGCAACATGGCGTCTGATCTCAATTCCAGCCAATTCTGAGTTGAAAGTCAAATGGTGCTCCTTCCCTTCCAAGCTCTGCCATGCGCCCAAACAGTGTTTTACCCCCACATGTAGGGTATCAGCCTACTCAGGACAAATTGCAAAACAATTTTTGGGGTCCAATTTCTCCTGTTACCCTTAGGAAAATAAAAAATTGGGGGCAAAAATATCATTTTTGTGGAAAAAAATGATTTTTTTATTTTCACGTCCGAGTGTTTTAAACTTCTGTGAAGCACTTGGGGGTTCAAAGTGCTCACCACACATCTAGATAAGTTCCGTGGGGGGTCTAGTGTCCAAAATGGGGTCACTTGTGGGGAGTTTCAATAGTTTAGGTACATCAGGGGCTCTCCAAACGCACATGACACCCGCAGACCATTCCATCAAAGTCTGCATTCCAAAACGTCACTGCTTCCCTTCCGAGCCCCGACGTGTGTCCATACAGTAGTTTTTTCCCACATATGGGGTGTCAGCGTACTCAGGCCAAATTGGACAACAACTTTTGGGGGTCCAATTTCTCCTGTTACCCTTGGGAAAATGAAAAAATTGGGGACTAATTGATCATGTTTATGGAAAAAATACGATTTTTTTATTTTCATGCCCTGGCATTATAAACTTCAGTGAAGCCCTTGGGGGTTCAAAGTGCTCACCTCACATCTAGATAAGTTCCTTAGTGGGTCTAGTTTTCAAAATGGGGTCATTTGTGGGGGGTTTCCACTGTTTAGGTACATTAGGGGCTCTCCAAAGGCAACATGACACCCGCAGACCATTCCATCAAAGTCTGCATTCCAAAACGTCACTACTTCCCTTCCGAGCCCCGACGTGTGCCCATACAGTAGTTTTCTCCCACATATGGGGTATCAGCATACTCAGGACAAATTGGACAACAACTTTTGGGGTCCAATTTCTCCTGGTACCCTTGGGAAAATAAAAAAATGGTGACTAAAAGATCATGTTTGTGGAAAAAATACGAATTTTTTATTTTCACGCCCGGGCGTTATAAACTTCTGTGAAGCACTGGGGGGGTTCTGAGTGCTCACCACACATCTAGATAAGTTCCTTGGGGGGTCTAGTTTACAAAATGGTGTCATTTGTGGGGGGTTTCCACTGTTTAGGTACATTAGGGGCTCTCAAAAGGCAACATGACACCCGCAGACCATTCCATCAAAGTCTGCATTCCAAAACGTCACTACTTCCCTTCCGAGCCCCGACGTGTGCCCATACAGTAGTTTTCTCCCACATATGGGGTATCAGCATACTCAGGACAAATTGGACAACAACTTTTAGGGTCCAATTTCTCCTGGTACCCTTGGGAAAATAAAAAAATGGTGACTAAAAGATCATGTTTGTGGAAAAAATACGAATTATTTATTTTCACGCCCGGGCATTATAAACTTCTGTGAAGCACTGGGGGGGTCAAAGTGCTCACCACACATCTAGATAAGTTCCTTAGGGGGTCTAGTTTCCAAAATGGTGTCATTTGTGGGGGGTTTCCACTGTTTTGGTACATCAGGAGTTTTCCAAACGCGACATGGTGTCCGATCTCAATTCCAGCCAAAAACGTCAAATGGCGCTGCTTCCCTTCCGAGCTCTGCCATGCACCCAAATAGTGGTTTACCCCCACATGTGGGGTATCAGCGTACTCAGAACAAATTGCACAATAACTTTTATGGTCCTGTTACCCTTGGAAAAATAAGAATTGAGGGTGAAAAGATCATTTTTGTGGAAAAAATATGATTTTTTAATTGTATGGCTTTATGTTATAAACTTCTGTGAAGCCCATGGGCGTTCAAAGTTCTCACCACACATCTAGATAAGTTCCTTAGGGGGTCTAGTTTCCAAAATGGTGTCATTTGTGGGGGATTTCCACTGTTTTGGTACATCAGGGGTTTTCCAAACGCGACATGGTGTCCGATCTCAATTCCAGCCAAAAACGTCAAATGGCGCTGCTTCCCTTCCGAGCTCTGCCATGCGCCCAAATAGTGGTTTACCCCCACATGTGGGGTATCAGCATACTCAGGACAAATTGCACAATAACTTTTAGGGTCCTGTTACCCTTGGAAAAATAAGAATTGAGGGTGAAAAGATCATTTTTGTGGAAAAAATATGATTTTTTAATTGTATGGCTTTATGTTATAAACTTCTGTGAAGCCCATGGGGGTTCAAAGTTCTCACCACACATCTAGCTAAGTTCCTTAGGGGGTCTAGTTTCCAAAATGGTGTCATTTGTGGGGGATTTCCACTGTTTTGGTACATCAGGGGTTTTCCAAACGCGACATGCTGTCCGATCTCAATTCCAGCCAAAAACGTCAAATGGCGCTGCTTCCCTTCCGAGCTCTGCCATGCGCCCAAATAGTGGTTTACCCCCACATGTGGGGTATCAGCGTACTCAGGACAAATTGCACAATAACTTTTAGGGTCCTGTTACCCTTGGAAAAATAAGAATTGAGGGTGAAAAGATCATTTTTGTGGAAAAAATATGATTTTTTAATTGTATGGCTTTATGTTATAAACTTCTGTGAAGCCCATGGGGGTTCAAAGTTCTCATCACACATCTAGATAAGTTCCTTAGGGGGTCTAGTTTCCAAAATGGTGTCATTTGTGGGGGGTTTCCACTGTTTTGGTACATCAGGGGTTTTCCAAACGCGACATGGTGTCCGATCTCAATTCCAGCCAAAAACGTCAAATGGCGCTGCTTCCCTTCCGAGCTCTGCCATGCGCCCAAATAGTGGTTTACCCCCACATGTGGGGTATCAGCGTACTCAGGACAAATTGCACAATAACTTTTAGGGTCCTGTTACCCTTGGGAAAATAAAAATTGGGGTGAAAAGATCATTTTTGTGGAAAAAATATGATTTTTTAATTGTACCGCTGTACGTTATAAACTTCTGTAAAGCCCTTGTGGGTTCAAAGTTCTCACCACATATCTAGATAAGTTCCTTGGGGGGTCTAGTTTCCAAAATGGGGTCACTTGTAGGGGGTTTCCACTGTTTAGGTACATCAGGGACTCTCCAAACGTGACATGGCGTCCGATCTGAATTCCAGCCAATTTTGCATTGAAAAAGTCAAACGGCGCTCCGTCCATTCTGAGCTCTGCCATGCGCCGAAACAGTCGTTCCCCCCACAAATCAGGTATCAGCATACTCAGGACAAATTGCACAATAACTTTTGCAGTCCAATTTCTCCTGTTACCCTTGGTAAAATAAAAAAAATTGAACCTGAAGTATTTTATTTGTGAAAAAAAGTTAGATGTTCATTTCTTTTTAAATATTCAAAAAAATTCCTGTGACGCACCTAATGGGTTAATAAACTTCTTGAATGTGGTTTTGAGCACCTTAAGGGGTTCAGTTTTTAGAATGGTGTCACTTTTGGGTATTTTCTATCATATAGACCCCTCAAAGTGGCTTCAAATGTGATGTGGTCCTATAAATAAAATGGTGTTGTAAAAATGAGAAATCGCTGGTCAACTTTTAACCCTTATAACTTCCTAACAAAAAAAAATTTTGGTTCCAAAATTGTGCTGATGTAAAGTAAACATGTGGGAAATGTTACTTATCAGGTTTTTTGTGTGCCGTATCTCTGTGATTTAAGGGCATAAAAATTCAAAGTTGGAAAATTGCGAAATTTTCAAAATTTTTGCCAAATTTCCATTTTTTTCACAAATAAACGCAAGTTATTTGAATGAAATTTTACCACTAACATGAAGTACAATATGTCACGAGAAAACAATGTCAGAATCACCGGGATCCATGGAAGCGTTCCAGAGTTATGACCTCATAAAGGTACAGTGGTCAGAATTGTAAAAATTGGCCCGGTCATGAACGTGCAAACCACCCTTGGGGGTGAAGGGGTTAATGTAAATTGAATGTTTTTAATGTTTTTCTGTGTTTTCACATGGCCTAGATTCATGCAAATGTGCTGCTGTGTTTCTTTTTGTCTATATTATGCAGTTTTCGCAGCTTGCACGTGTTCACACTAGGAGAAAATGATAACATTTATTTTGATTTATATATAAAATTATATTTACTAACACAAGCATAACACTGACAATTAAATTTTATTCTGAACAATAATACAAAAGCCCTTAAATGTTATCAACGCAGGCGCTCAAACTGTTTTCCATCACAATTTGCACAGCTTTGAAGTCTGCCTCTTATGCTTCGACAAACATTTTTGCACATGTCTCATTGAGTATAAATTTTTTGAGATGCATCTCTTATGTAATTTTTCAAATCACTGAAATGTTTTGGTTTTCGACTATAAACTTTGTCATTGAGTACTCCCCAAAAGAAAAAATCCATTGGGGTCAAGTCTGGTGAACGTGCCGGCCAATCAAGTGGGCCTCTTCGGCCAACCCATTTATTAGGAAATGTTTCATCAAGATACTTGCGGACTACTCTGTCTTGAATAATGTGGAGGGGCCCCATCTTGTTGGAAATAAAGGTCATTTGAATTAGGCTGTTGCTGTAACTGGGGAACAACTTGATTCATTAGAAATTTGAGATACTTATCTTCTGTGACTGTTTCATGAAAAAAAAAAAAATGTTCCAAAAACACCAAAACTTGAAATACCACCCCAAATATTGACACCAGGCTCATTTAGTTGTTGCTCTAATGTTAAATGCATGTTCTCATTATACCAGTAAATACAATTATGTCTGTTAATATGGCCAGATAATTTGAAAGAAGCTTCATCACTCCACATAATGTTATCAAAAATTACTGGATTTTCTTTACACTTTACACCATAACCTACTCAAAAATTTATTACATAATTACAAATGAGTATACAGAACCAAACATAGTAACATACCATAATTACAGCAAAATACATATAAAAAATACATATAAAAAAGACATAGTGACCACTATAGATAGATAATCATACAAAAATAATAAGGATAATAATGATAAAGTGCATAATATATATGGGCTGAAAAATCAGCTACTCATAAAGTGCATAGAAAATATTTAATATATAAATCCAAATCATATATACCCGTAATGTGTGGCTCAATGTGTCCAGGCTCCCTCCAACGTACGTTTCGCCCACCGTGGCTTTTTCAAGGAGTCTGACATTTCTGGATTCAAATGAGGTTTATTGTACTAACAGAAAATGTGCAATCTGTATTTAAACAAAATTTGACCGGTGCAAAAGTATGGGCACCCTTATCATTTTCTTGATTTGAACACTCCTAACTACTTTTTACTGACTTCCTGAAGCACTAAATTGGTTTTGTAACCTCATTGAGCTTTGAACTTCATAGCCAGGTGTATCAAATCATGAGAAAAGGTATTTAAGGTGGCCACTTGCAAGTAGTTCTCCTATTTGATTCTCCTATGAAGAGTGGCATCATGGGCACCTCAAAACAACTCTCAAATGATCTGAAAGCAAAGATTATTCAACATAGCTTTTCAGGGGAAGGATACAAAAAGTTGTCTCAGAGATTTAACCTGTCAGTTTCCACTGTGAGGAACATAGTAAGGAAATGGAAGAACACAGGTACAGTTCTTGTTAAGCCCAGAAGTGGCAGGCCAAGAAAAATATCAGAAAGGCAGAGAAGAAGAATGGTGAGAACAGTCAAGGACAATCCACAGACCACCTCCAAAGACCTGCAGCATCATCTTGCTGCAGATGGTGTCACTGTGCATCGGTCAACAATACAGCGCACTTTGCACAAGGAGAAGCTGTATGGGAGAGTGATGCGAAAGAAGCCGTTTCTGCAAGCATGCCACAAACAGAGTCGCCTGAGGTATGCAAAAGCACATTTGGACAAGCCAGTTACATTTTGAAAGAAGGTCCTGTGGACTGATGAAGCAAAGATTGAGTTGTTTGGTCATACAAAAAGGCGTTATGCATGGAGGCTAAAAAACACAGCATTCCAAGAAAAACACTTGCTACCCACAGTAAAATTTGGTGGAGGTTCCATCATGCTTTGGGGCTGTGTGGCCAATGCCGGCACCGGGAATCTTGTTAAAGTTGAGGGTCGCATGGATTCAACTCAGTATCAGCAGATTCTTGACAATAATGTGCAAGAATCAGTGACGAAGTTGAAGTTACGCAGGGGATGGATATTTCAGCAAGACAATGATCCAAAACACCGCTCCAAATCTACTCAGGCATTCATGCACAGGAACAATTACAATGTTCTGGAATGGCCATCCCAGTCCCCAGACCTGAATATCATTGAACATCTGTGGGATGATTTGAAGCGGGCTGTCCATGCTCGGCGACCATCAAACTTAAGTGAACTGGAATTGTTTTGTAAACAGGAATGGTCACAAATACCTTCATCCAGGATCCAGGAACTATTAATAGCTACAGGAAGTGACTAGAGGCTGTTATTTTTGCAAAAGAAGGATCTACGAAATATTAATATCACTTTTACGTTGAGGTGCCCATACTTTGCACCAGTCAAATTTTGTTTAAATGCAGATTGCACATTTTCTGTTAGTACAATAAACCTCATTTGAATCCAGAAATATGACTGAGTCCATCAGTTATTAGATATAAACTGAAATAACTTTTGCAAAAACCAAAATTGTTATAAAGAAAAAAGGTTAACATTAATAGGGGTGCCCAAACTTTAACATATGACTGTATATTGTGAGGTAGCGCTGTCATTCAAAGTTGGGGGACACTCGCTTGGCAGCAAATAAATCACATCCGGTATGGGTCTTCCATAAAACCATATCAGTCCGTGAGGTTTATTCACCATCATAAACCACAGCAGCAATATACAACAGCGTAGCGTCCATTATATAGATTCACATTACAGCATAGCGTCCATTAAACAGGCATTTTAGCCCCAGGGTTATCTCACCCACGTCAGGGTTCCCATATGGCTGTTTCTCCAGGCTGCAGACATCCACTCACTCCTCAGGGACTCTCAGACGCTGGCCGCCATTACACACACAGCCGCTCCCCAGGCTGTTCGTGAGGAGATCCTTCTCCTCACGGGACCTTCCAAACTGGACCAATCAGGTCCCAGCATTCACTACATGTGACCTACCCTGGCCACCATATATGGTCCGTAGCCACGCCCACCGGGTCACGTGGCTATGAGCTCATCACAGGTCATTCACATACTCACATAGCCTTTTACTATAGGTCTTATCAGACACACCCCTGGGTGGATTTGTAGTCACAAAGTCTCCATCTCAAAGCCACCCACTTTGAGATACATAACTATCCTTCAGGATTCTGCCACTCATCCGTTTTCTTGGGACATCCACACAGCGCCCCCTAGTGGACACAGTGGTCATTACACCACATACCCCGCTCCTCTGTTCAAACTTGTGGGGTTGAACACACAATCTTACACCAGGATCTCGAGCCCGGGCACTCATTACACCTTGCCCCATAGGTCGAGAGAACCATCTCCCTCTGTCATCCGGCCATATTTCTACGTTAGGCCTCCCCCACCCCCAGAGGTCAAAATATCGGTCATTGTCTTTGACCCTCCAGTTGCAGTCTGTCTGCGTCATCAGACACTGTTTAGTCACCACCCTCCTAGAGTGCGCTTCGTCACCTGACCATTCTCCCACTGACCGGCTCTCCCAGTTGGTACGGTCATCAGTCTTAATCGGTCCTACTGTCTGGCCTGAGTCTGACCCATTCAGCATCTCCAAGGAACTAATGTCTCTCAGCCTCGTACGGCCCATCGAGCTGCCACTCACTGACATTCTTCGGCCACCTGCCCGGTCACTTCTTGGTGGAACCCTTCGGGTCCTTACATCTTGGGTTGGAGGCGGCCGCCACCTGGTATTCCGTACTTCTTTATTAATTCACTTACGGTCCAGCCTCAACTGCTCAATTTCTTGCAGGTACCCCACTCGATACTCCACGAGCATCCGAAAGTCTCTCAGGCTCTCCATGGAGCCAACCACGATAATGGGAATTCTACCCACTTCACTGGATACCGGGTCTTCATTATCAGGAGGGATCCTCACCCTCACCACACCGGAAATATTCACAAGGTCTTGTATCACCTTCCCGGATCTTCCAATGATTCTCCCAATCAGAGCTTTGGGTACCGGAACCACATCTTTCCGCAAACCCCACCGATCCATAGCCTCCCTGGCTAACTCCAGGCGTCGAGCAGCCTTCACATTACTCCACCTGACCAGCTGTTTGGCGTTGAGACATTGTAGATGCACCTCTTTCAGGACAGCTACTCGGTTTGATGCATCTTTTCTGGCTGATACTATCACCAACTGCCGAGTCTCAGGTGCCAAGTTCACCTTACAGGCTTTGACCGCCTCTTTGAAAGCCTCATGCACACCTTCCTAAGCACAGGCTTCTTGCATGTCTTCTGGTACATCAATTACAGACTGGAAGGTCGTGGTCTTGCTCTCTTCCTGGACCGAAGGCTCTGGCTTTACCACGGACACTTCCCTCACTACAGTTGCCCCGACTGGGTGACTGTCTTCTTTTGTTCTTAACTCACCAACTTCACACGATGGGATCACTTCATGACCCTTTGCCACGATGGCTACTGGCAGTTCTGTCTTATTATCACTCGCGCTCACCCGCGGTAAGTCTTCGTCCAACTTCTCTCGCAGAAGACTTTTTACTACTCCTCTGAGTTCCTCCATCTCTTCCTTGAGGTTCTTGTTCACACTTTGCCAGGTGGACAGGTGACCTCTGAGCTCCAAGACTTCTTTCTCGAGCTCCTCGACCCTGTGCTCGGCCGTTTGTCTCAGGACTCTTTCTCGTTTGACATATTCATCCACCTCTTCTCTGAGGGCCCTATTCAGTCCTTGCCATGTTACCATGTGCCCTTTGAGCTCAGAGACTTCTTTTTCTAGCCCTTCTATTCTGTGCTCCCTTTCCTTCTCAGAGCCACAGCCACCCGCCGAGATTGAGTCATCCCTCCAGTTACTCACTAACCGTGTGACTACTTCAGCCGTCTTATACATCAGGTCAGCGTCAGTTTTGTCATGAGATGTTAGGTACGCCCGTTGGGCTGACATACCCCTTTTCCCGGTCACTTCCACCTCTGACCTCTCCACGTCAGGAGCCGTCACCGTCTTCGTATGGGTTAGTCCAACAATAGGAACATCTCCACCCTCATGGCATATATCATCAAACCTGACAAAGTCCCGGCCCCACTCCAAGGCATACACTAAGTCCGATGGTATACTGCCCCCTTGGCACTCACTGCCTCCAAGCCCCTCAAACATTATTCTGTCTACCGCATAGTTCACTGTGACCCCATGTGCACAGCGAACCAGGACCATTTTCTCGGTCAGACAGAAAGTGAGAGGAGTTCCTACCAGCGTCACCTGACTCTTTGAGTCCAACCGTCCCGAGATCCCTTCCCGGTGTAGCATCACGGAACACACTTGCGGCCAGTCATCACTCGGAAAGAATATCCCACATTCTGGAAATGACATAAATGAACACTGCAGTTTCCCAGACATACCCACTGAGCCAACCCGGGCTGCCACTTCTTCAAACTCGGCCCCTTTCTGGACCACCATCCCAATTTGGGTTACCGCCTCCCTCTGAGACTCCACTTCTTTTTTGGTTACCACCCCAATTTGGGACTCCACACCCTTTGGGGCTACCACCCCGATTTGGGTCGCCGCCCCCTTTTGGGACTCCACCCCCTTTCGGGATCTCCCCATATCTGTTATACCGGTCTTCTCAGACCACAGTTCACACCACACAGTTTATGTCTCTTACGATACCACACAAGTCTTTGTTGGCACCACCACAGCTCCTGCTGTCACCGATCACCGGCACCACCGGCTACTGTTCACACACAGCGGCTGGTGTCACTGCAGCTCCTGCTGCACCGTCTTCGTGGACCCGCCGATCCACCGGAAGCCGCTTGTCACCTTCGTAACCCCGCCGAGTTACCGGAAGCCGCTTGTCACCTTTGTGACCCCACTGAGCCACATCATGCCGCTTGTCACCTTCGTGACCCCACTGAGCCACATCAAGCCGCTTGTCACTTTCTTGACTACCACTGAGCCACCGCAGGCTGAGTCGAGAAAAAAGAAGAAAAAAAACACACCAGAAAAAAAACTCACGTGTCCTGACTGTGTGCTATTCAGGACGCTCCTGTCTCCACCTGAGACCATCCAACACACAGGGCGCACCGGGTGCGATTCAGGGAGCGACCCTCCTCCCAGGGTCTCCCCACACACCGGCCTCACCAGGTCCTGGGGCTTGGCGGGTGCTCTTCAGGACATCTGTCTCCGCCTGAGACTGCCCAACACTCGTGCCTCACCAGGTCCAAGGTCACACCACGTGCTCCTGGGATCCAACTCTGCTCCCAGGGCTGACCCTCCAGGACATTTCCTCACTGAACCCTCCAGGTACCACACGAACACCTGTCCGATACCTGTCGGCCACACGGGTCACCGTTTTACTCATGACCCAGGTCAGTACCACACGAACACCAGTCCGTTTCTCCTGTGTTGCCCACACAGGTCCTCGGGTACCTCTTCTCCGCAGAGGCACACTAGCAATTACCAGTCTCTTTCTCCTGGGGAAGCAGCCGCACTGGGCTCACCAATCCGGACAGTGCCTTACTCACTAGGCCGCCCCACAGTTTCCAGAACCACAGCCGGACAGTGGCTTCCTGTTATGATGAGTCACCGAAGGAGGAAAAAACAAAATACCTGCTAAGTCCAGAAAAGCCAGAGAGGTTGGCAGCTATCGGATTGCAGACCCCTGAACCTATCCACAACAACTAGCAGTAGCCGTGGGGGGTTCCTACGGTGCCCTAGACCCCTCGATCACAGCCGGAGAGCTACATAGCCTAAAGACAGAAAGGGGAAAAACTAAACTGCCCCAGAGCAGACCCCAAAGCAATAGGCAGCCCCCAACATATAATGACGGTGAAGCAAGATGAAAACACTAACACAGATAGAAAGATAGGTTGAGCAAATGATGGGGCCCAAGCTAACTACACAGGACAGGATAGGAAAGCTGCTGTCTGCCATCTGCAAAAACCCTATCAAAATGAGCCAACCGACTGATAGGAAAAACAGGCCCTGAAGTCGCTAGGCTTCAAAAGACTATATCAGCACTCAGGTATATTCTGAAGACAGAGCAAAAGATCAACAGATCAGAGACAAAAATGGAATTCAGCTCACCCCCGGCCGGGGATGGCAGAACTCACTACCTCCCTTCACCAGAGGAGGGAGTTCATCAGACCTCAATGATGAAGGGAAAAATGAACTCACAACAGCTTCCCCACTTGCAGGCCATCACAGGCTCTGCTCACACGTGGCCGGTCAGCAGCACATCACACGGCTTCCACAAACGTCAGCCCTCCTGGCTCAGCGTTGCTCTTTGCCACCAAATTTTGCAGTCCTTATCCGTTGCTCCTAGCAACAAGGCTACACCACTGCCCATAGCCTTCTCCACCAATTGTGAGGTAGCGCTGTCATTCAAGGTTGGGGGACACTCGCTTGGCAGCAAATAAATCACATCCGGTAGGGGTCTTCCATAAAACCATATCAGTCCGTGAGGTTTATTCACCATCATAAACCAGCAGCAATATACAACAGCGTAGCGTCCATTATATAGCTTCACATTACAGCATAGCGTCCATTAAACAGGCTATTTAGCCCCAGGGTTATCTCACCCACGTCAGGGTTCCCATAAGGCTGTTTCTCCAGGCTGCAGACATCCACTCACTCCTCAGAGACTCTCAGACGCTGGCCGCCATTACACACAGCCGCTTCCCAGGCTGTTCGTGAGGAGATCCTTCTCCTCACGGGACCTTTCAAACTGGACCAATCAGGTCCCAGCATTAACTACATGTGACCTACCCTGGCCACCATATATGGTCCGTAGCCACGCCCACCGGGTCACATGGCTATGACCTCATCACAGGTCCTTCACATACTCACATAGCCTTTTACTATAGGTCTTATCAGACACACCCCTGGGTGGATTTGTAGGTAACCAGAACCCGCCCATCTCTCTAGTTACCTGAAGACTTCTCCCTTACACTTAGAAACAACATCTCAGCAATGATATTGCTGATCACACATACACAAGTCTCCATCTCAAAGCCACCCACTTTGAGATACGTAACTGTAACGGGGTCTTCCAAGCTGGGGTACCTCTTTCAGTAACACTCCAGGTTTTCAGAGGTCCGCTCTGCGTTGGCTGGAGTCTGAATGAATGATGCTGGCTGGAATTCCTCTGAGTGCATGGGCGCATATAAAAGATCACTTCTTCTCCATGTATTTCCAGTCTGACAACACTTTACTCACAGGACACAGAGGGCAGGCCAATAGACAGGCGTCAAGCCAGACATGCATTACAAAAGCCGTAGGTGGCCGGAACCTGCGGATGTTTACTGTGGGAATTACAAAGGTGGGGGGAGGGCAGACACTGCTGATACATTAGGGACATGCATCTCACATGGAACCTATTATATATACATATAACTGCACAACATATTCTGGGTGCTGAGTGGTTCTGTAACAGTAACTATCCTTCAGGATTCTGCCACTCATCCATTCTCTTGGGACATCCACACAGCGCCCCCTAGTGGACACAGTGGTCATTACACCACTATATATATATTAATTGATATTATTTAGCCACACACACATACATGTATATATATTACATAGTCTTCTTTATTATGTATATTGCTGTCCCTTACACTGTTCCCTCACTTGTTATGTACAGGGAGCAATGCTAATGCTACCGCCCCAGATGTAAACCACTGAGGAATGAATGAGAAGCTGCTGGCGTCAGCATCAGTGACGTCAGCGCAGCCTCCCAGTCTGACCCGAGGTGAACTCTTGAGTGTGGGAAAGTGACCGTTCATTTTCCCACGCTGCAGAATTCATCGCAGGTCAGGCTGGAAGGCTGCGCAGCATCAGTGATGGGGGCATTCTCTGCGTCTGGAGGAGAGAAGGTTTTTCCACCAACATAGAAGAGAATTCTTTACTGTTAAGCCCCCGTCACACACAGCAATCTCGCTAGCGAGATCGCTGCTGAGTCACAAGTTTTGTGATGCAACAGCGATCTCACCAGCGATACATGTATGTGTCACTGTGTGTGACACTGACCAGCGACCAGCCCCCCTGCCGGGTATCGCTGATCATCCTGGAATGGCCAGGACATTTTTTTGATCGCTGGTCTCCCGCTGGCCAGTATGCATCGCTGCGTGTGGCAGGCGGGAAACCAGCGATCAGCAAGCTGGCGCTGGTAACTAAGGTAACATCAGGTTTCTAAGCGGCGTGCAGCGCTTAGAAACCTGATGTGTACCTTAGTTACCAGCGCGCTGGTGCAGGGAGCTAGTAACCAAGGTACACATCGGGTTTCTAAGTGCCGCGCACTGCTTAGAGACCCGATGTGTACCTTGGTTACCAGCTCCCTGCACCAGCGTGCTGGTAACTAAGGTACACAGTGGTTAACTAAGCGACGTGCATCGCTTGTTACCCACCTGTTGCTGGTGCTGATTGCTGGTGAAGCTGCCTGTTTGGCAGCTCACCAGCGATCATGTAGCGACACACCAGCGATCCTGACAAGGTCATATCGTTGTCGGGATCGCTGGTGCGTCGCTATGTGTGCAGGGGACCCTAGGGCAGTGAGAATCTGAAATTCCTTGCCTGAGGAGGTGGTGATGGCGAACTCAGTGGAGGCATTCAAGAGAGGCCTGGATGTCTTCTTGGAGCGTAACAATATTGTATCTTACAGTTATTAGGTTCTTTAGAAAGACGTAGATCTGGGGATTTATTCTGACAGAATTTTATAGGCTGAACTGGATGGACAAATGTTTTTTTTCGGCCTTGCTAACTATGGTACTATGTTATCACACCAGTTATGTAAAACTAATGTTCAGAAAATAAATTTTTTATTTTAAAAACGTAGTGTTTAATTTTCTGTTTTTCATACAATTTTAGCCATTATTCTTTTTTTTCTGCAATTCACTATGGCACAAAATTGCATGAAGGTGCCTGAGTGGCATATTCACATGTGAGCTCAGCAGCTCTGCCTACGTAGCTGCTGAACTCCATGATTGGTTGCAGCTGTCAAAGTGATGTCAGCACTCCAGACAACAACATACACCAGAAGCAGTGGCAGAGACTCAGCGATGGACTGGGGAAGGTGAGTAAGCCACAGTTTGTTTGTATAAAAGACCACCACAGAACCACCCGAAAAATAAAAACACTGTTTACTTTGCATGTACTTCCCAGACCTGAGGAGCTCCTCTGATCTCCACAATGAAGCCAGTTAGAGGTCAGAGCTAACCTCTTTAATGTCTTGGTATATCTCTATATATCTGTATACCTGTCATGCCTCTGAATATTACTATTATTGAGGTGTAAGTAGCTGATAAATGGCAGTGCTGTATTTTGCTCACCCTTAGTGTTTTCACTTTCTGTTTATTACTTGGTGAGTTTGAGCCCCAAAAAAGGTGAATTACAATAAGAAGCTGGACAACAAATAAATAAAGCTATCCACCAAGCACACGTTCTTTGAGTGAAGGAACTGGACAGCCCCTACTAGAGTTGGGAGGATTCAATTTGCAGGATCCATTCCATCAGCCAGAGTAGCCATCTCAGGAAGGGAGTACCACCTCCCGGTATTTGCAGCATTTCTTTTTATTAGCCATATTGGTGCAACGCCTCATTGCGGCACAATGCATATGTAACATCACGCAAGCCTAGATAATCAAAAGACTCTTCTATGTGGATGCCACAGTGGCCAGAGACTACTATGAATTTACATGCACCAACTCTAGCCTAAGCCCCAAAGTCAAAGTAGTGTTGCCTTAATGGGAAATGACTTATGAAGCAACATAAACACTGCTGCCCTATGTAGTTTCTTCTGGTCATGCAGGGCAGACTAGCAGTATGCACACTATAAACACATGAGTCTGCATTTGAGCTGTATAAAAAAATCTGCATTTTTTTTAAACACTATTTACAATGCTCCTTTTTACAATTCTATGAGAAGATTTGCCTTTTTAGAAAATATAAATAATTAGCTTACTTTTAATAAACTATTATTTTTGTGTTTATCTTGCAGCTCTAGAAAATGCAATTGTAGGTGTAACTTGCAAGCCGAAGTCAATGAAGGTGGCACTCAGGGAATGCTTACTGGTACAGTTGGGCTACAGTCCATCAAGTGTACGGCTGACTAATAATGACAATTGGTGCAGTGCTGTCTATTCCCATGTAGTAAATGACACTCGCATTTATACCATAGAAGCCGAGCCATCTACGGGCTGCTGTGGGAACAAAATCATGGTAAGAATTGTTACAAATCTGCATGGATTCTTTCTGCTACAGTAACCAGATCTCTCATTATATTCCACTCAAGTACAATCAGAAGATTGATGAAAAAAGTGTTAAAGGGAATCTGTCAGTAAAATCAAAGCTTCTTTATACATCTATATGGGCATGTAGGTCATAGGAAGCTGAATAAAATGATACCTTGATATCTACAGTTAGGTCCATATATATTTGGACAGTCAACATTTTTCTAATTTTCGTTCTAGACATTACCACAATGAATTTTTAACAAAACAATTCAGATGCAGTTGAAGTTCAGACTTTCAGCTTTCATTTGAGGGTATCCACATTAAAATTGGATGAAGGGTTTAGGAGTTTCAGCTCCTTAACAGATGCCACCCTGTTTTTAAAGGGACCAAAAGTAATTGGACAGTTGACTCCAAGGCTATTTCATGGACAGGTGTGGGCAATCCCTTCGTTATGTCATTCTCAATTAAGCAGATAAAAGGCCTGGAGTTGATTTGAGGTGTGGTGCTTGCATTTGGAAGGTTTTGCTGTGAAAGAAACATGCGGTCAAAGGAGCTCTCCATACAGGTGAAACAAGCTATCCTTAAGCTGCAAACACAGAAAAAACCCATCCGAGAAATTGCTACAACATTAGGAGTGGCAACATCTACAGTTTGGTACATCCTGAGAAAGAAAGAAAGAAAGAAAGAAAGAAAGAAAGAAAGAAAGAAAGAAAGAAAGAAAGAAAGAAAGAAAGAAAGAAAGAAAGCACTGGTGAACTCATCAACGCAAAAAGACCTGGGCGCCCACGGAAGGCAACAGTGGTGGATGATCGCATAATAGTCTCCATGGTGAAGAGAAACCCCTTCACAACAGCCAACCAAGTGAACAACACTCTGCAGGAGGTAGGCGTATCAATATCCAAATCTACCATAAAGAGAAGACTGCATGAAAGTAAATACAGAGGGTTCACTGCACGGTGCAAGCCACTCATAAGCATCAAGAATAAAAAGGCTAGACTGGACTTTGCTAAAAAAAACATCTAAAAAAGCCAGCACAGTTCTGGAAAAACATTCTTTGGACAGATGAAACCAAGATCAACCTCTACCAGAATGATGGAAAGAGAAAAGTATGGGGAAGGCGTGGTACAGCTCATGATCCAAAGCATACCACACCATCTGTAAAACACGGCGGAGGCAGTGTGATGGCTTGGGCATGCATGGCTGCCAGTGGCATTGGGTCACTAGTGTTTATTGATGATGTGACACAGGATAGAAGCAGCCGAATGAATTCTGAGTTCTGAATTCTGTGTGCTCAGATCCAGCCAAATGCAGCCAAACTGATGGTCGTCGTTTCATACTACAGATGGACAATGACCCAAAACATAAAGCCAAAGCAACCCAGGAGTTTATTGAAGCAAAGAAGTGGAATATTCTTGAATGGCCAAGTCAGTCACCTGACCTCAACCCAATTGAGCATGCATTTCACTTGTTAAAGACTAAACTTCAGACAGAAAGGCCCACAAACAAGCAGCAACTGAAAACCACCACAGTGAAGGCCTGGCAAAGCATTAAAAAGGAGGAAACACAGCGTCTGGTGATGTCTATGAGTTCAAGACTTCAGGCAGTCATTACCAACAAAGGGTTTTCAACCAAGTACTAGAAATGAACATTTTATTTACAATTATTTAATCTGTCCAATTACTTTTGGTCCCTTTAAAAACAGGGTGGCTGGAGCTGAAACTCCTAAACCCTTCATCCAATTTTAATGTGGATACCCTCAAATGAAAGCTGAAAGTCTGAACTTCAACTGCATCTGAATTGTTTTGTTTAAAATTCATTGTGGTAATGTCTAGAACCAAAATTAGAAAAATGTTGTCTCTGTCCAAATATATATGGACCTAACTGTACAATCGAATGTTTTATTCCAGATGAATTCATGTTTTTTATAAACATGTAAATTAGCTGTTAAGACCCCTGAGAATCTGCCTCCAGAGTTTATTTTAAATGAAAGGGGACATTACCAGTGTGAGCCTAGGAGAGCAGACGGTCTGTCATCACATGTCTCATACTGGTAACACCCTTTTCTGGATGCATATTCTCATGTAGATCTGTGTCCTGCACATAGATCTTTTTTTATTCCAATCAATTTTTATTGTTGGAAGTTACATTAGAAAAAGGAAAAAAATTCAGGTATCAATGGCATTAATACACAAAGAGAACAACGCTGTAACACGAGGTAGTATATCTTTTGATTATGATTCACATTTCCCATCACACCACCAACAATCATGTCTGATACAAGTTACAACTTTTTTTTTTTTTTTTTTTTGGTTAATCAACACCTAATACGTATAAAGTCAACCTACCATTTACTCTTTAATCCTCAAAACGAGGGTTTCAAACAACCAGAACCAGAGAGTAAGAAAGGAAGATAAGAAAGGGGAAGGGAGGAAGAGGTGGGTGGGGGGAAGAACCATGGATGGTTGCAAAGAGGCAACCAGGGAGGGGGGGAGCTAGGGAATTAGATGGCGTTCCGGGGTAGCCCGAGCAGTAACAACAACATAGATATAAACACCTTGAATATTGACATGTGGTACGGATGAACTCCCTGTGTAACACTCTCTTTGACCCTATTTGACCCATTTTATTAATCTCAGTTTGCCCTGGAAACAGATGCCTGACAGGGGATGCATATACAGAGTTTAGCCACGTGTCCCAAGTCTGAAGTATTTTGTTTTTGGCGCGGATGGAGTGAGCCAGACAGAACTCGTATTGGCAATGGAGATTAATTCGGTTATATAGTTCAGCTAATGTAGGTGTCTTTGGGGATTTCCAATAGCTACTTATGCAATATCTGGCAGCAACTAGAATGTGAACCAATAATCCCCTGGATTCCCAAGAGAACTCCTCTATACCCACATTTAGCACTGCCAGACCCGGATTCGGATTAATAGTATTGCCTGTCAGCTCACCCATCAGGCCAAACACCTCCAGCCAGAACGAGAAAACCTTGGGACAAGCCCACCAGCAGTAACCAAGAGTGCCCCTTTGGAGGCAGCCCTTCCAACAATGTGGCGAATAATTTGGGAGGAACTGTGCTAAGTTGGCTGGGGACCGATACCATCGCAGGTGTACTTTTTTCAGTTGCTCCAGATGATTTATGCACTTGGAATATTTTTGGATATTTGCTGAAGCCGAGTGCCAGTTTGAAGGAGAGGTAGAAACATTCAACTCCACGTCCCATTTATTCATATAAGGAGATTTTTGCTCTTCGGGGGGGTTATTGAGCCATTTGTATGTTGAGGAGATACCTTTGGATTTAATTATCTTTTTAAATACCAAAGCCTTTGTTGTAGGTAACAGAGGATTCGACTTTAGAGGAAATTTAGAGGCCAGAAAATGACAAATTTGGATGTGTTGATAGAAACAACCCTTTAAAGAGGGGTGTTTCCGTACTATTTCATTAAAGGGGTTAACACCCAAATCAGAGAATAGATCCGCCAGCACTGTAATGCCCGATCCCTCCCACCTGGCTAGATTCAAAAAGGGGATTTGAGATTCCAACGACTTGAGGGAAATCTCTGAAAGAGGAATCTGAATCTTATGAATCAAGTCATTTCGCCAGACCTCCAGGGAAGCTGACATGGTGGGAACACACGGGGAGAACCGTGAATGGCTCAAATATTCTGCTTCCATCATTCTTCTGACCGAGCCCTGGCGGGACAGGAAATTTTCAATCTGAGCCCATCTATGTGAATTACCTGGACGCCACCATTCCTTTAGTGATTCAATTAGTAAGGCTTTATAATATGCCGATATGTTTGGGGTGCCCAGTCCCCCTGAGTCATATGGGGGATATAACACTTTACCTGCGACCCTGGCCCTTTTATTACCCCAGACAAATTTGTTAGTCAACGATTGAAGTTTCATCAGGGTTTTGTGAGAAATTTTGATGGGTAAGCATCTGAGTACATACAATATTTTGGGTAAGAAAACCATTTTAAAGGACTGTATCCTGGCCATCCAGGACAACGATATTTTTTCATACCTTCCCAATTCCTTTTCTAAATATTGGATCAGAGGTTCCAAATTTTCTTTAATTAACATCTGCGATGGTGTCAGCTTAATACCTAAATAAGGTATCCCCCTGTCGCACCATTTGAATTGAAAGGCCCCCTCCAGCACACTCCTGGCTTCCACCGGTACATTAAACGGCAATATCAAAGACTTTGCCGCATTAAGCTTATAATACGACACTTTAGAAAAGTTCGATAATGTGTTCACCACTGCTGGAATCGAAACTACAGGGTTAGAACAGGAAATTATCACATCTTCTGCGTATAAACCAAGTTTATGTTCAAATTCCCCAACTCTTATACCAGAAATGGCTATGTTTTTTCGTATAGCTTCCGCCAGAGGTTCTACCACTAAAGCAAAAATAGCGGGAGACAATGGACACCCCTGGCGAATGCCATTACTTATTTGAAATTTAGATGACAGAAACCCCGATGCCAGCACTGACGCATTTGGGTAAGAGTAGAGAGCTAGAATGGATGACTTAATTTTTCCCAGGAACCCGAATTTTGTTAGAACTCTCTCCAGGTATCCCCAGTGCACCCTGTCAAAGGCTTTTTCAGCATCAAGAGACAGGAATGCACTGGGTTCACCCGATATCTCCACCAGTCCAATCAAGTCAAGCATCCGTCTGGTGCCATCCTTAGATTGCCTGCCTGTCACAAAACCAACTTGGTCTGGGGCCACTAAGGCCGGGATCACTTTATGAAGTCTATCCGCCACTAGTTTGGCATAAATTTTAACATCACAATTTAGGAGTGAAATGGGCCTAAAATTACCCGGGGTGTCTGCAGGTTTCCCTGGCTTGGGTAGCGTGATAATAATCGCTTCCAAGTTGTCTGGGGAAATTGACCCTTTATTTTGCCAAAAATTGAAGGTTTTTAACATAAAGGGGGACAGAGTGGATGTAAATTGTTTGTAATATTCGTATGGCAGCCCATCGGGGCCCGGGGCAGAGTTAGACTTAGTCATTTTGATGGCACCTAGGATTTCATGTGTAGTAAAGGGAAGATTAAGTTCCTCTAATTGCTCATCTGAGACCCGGGGAAGATCCAGGGTGTCTAGAAAGCCCTGTATATCCACTTGAGTCGGCTGTGACATGTTGGAATCATTTTTTAGATTATACAGGGCCTCATAATATTTCGCAAATGCTTCTGCTATTTCAATGGGATGTCTAGTGATTGTTCCATTTGGGTCCCTCAGGAATTCTATTTTAGATTGAATCTCACGTTTTTTTGTCCTTCTTGCCAATAAGGACCCCGCTCTATCCCCCATAGCATAAAATGTCGATCTATTTTTTTTTAGATTATGTTCGTAATTTTGCAGGAGTAGGGATCTTAGTTGAAATCTATGGGTTACAATTTCTTTAGTCAAGTTAGGGGTTGCTTTGGCTTTATTCAGGGATTCAAGGTGATGAATACGGGTTAATATATATTTAATATCTGCGTCTTTTTGCCGTTTTTGGATGGAGGCTAGTTTTATGAACTGCCCCCTGACTACTGCTTTATGAGCAGCCCACAGGGTCTCGTCAGAAATTTCCCCATTATTATTAAGTTTGAAATATTCTGTTAACACTGACTCTACTTCATCATGTACCTTCTGCCTACCAAGCAAGCTAGTATTCAATCTCCACCTGGGGGAATTTTGAACATTAAAGCCACCCTGAACAGACAAAGAGATCGGCGCATGATCTGTCCAAGTGATTAAACCAATATCAGCTGCAACACAATTACTTATAGATTTGCTGTCGACCAAAAAGAAATCAATTCTACTGTATGAGCGATGCCTGGAAGAGAAGAATGTATAGTCTCTTTCTGATGCGTGTAAATATCTCCAGATGTCATGAAAATGGAATTCATTGATGAGATGCTTAAGTTCCTTAGCATGTGAGATGTTGATGTTGGAGCAATCCATGGAGCGTATAACAGGTATATTAAAATCTCCACAGATGATTTCCGCCCCTGTGGCAGTATCCTTGAATGCTTGGAAAAATTTCCTAGCAAAGGTCAATTGCGATGAATTTGGGGAGTAGACCGTTGCCAAGGTATAAGGGACACTGTTAATATAACAAGACAAAATAATATATCTTCCATCCGCTCCATAACTGACATTTATCAATTTAAAGGCCACTGAGTTCTTTATTAAAATGGCCACTCCTCCTCTTTTTTTAAGTCATTAGCAAAAAAGGCGTGTTGAAACCTGGGATGAGGTAGCCGTTTATTATCTGTGGAAAGAAGGTGGGTCTCCTGAATGCACGCTATATCACAGTTAGATGCCATCACCTCTCTCCACATCATTGACCTTTTTGCTGGGGAGTTGAGTCCGTTCACATTAATAGACAATATCTTAATTCTCATATTGGAGCCGCAGGGGGGGTTGAATTCCTAGGAACGCCATCAGGGATGAGAAGGGTTAGACCAACAAGGAATTGAAAGAAATTTCCGAAAAAAATTAAAGAACATTTTTGAGAAGAAGAACAAAAACAAAAAAGTTCCATCAACACCGGTTTGCCCCGAGTAGGGTGACCGGAGTATAACCGCTCGCCATAGGCGAGAACATCAGGGGGGCTACGTGACATCCCGTGTCACAGGAGCAAGGACAGCAGGTGCCATAAGCAGGAAGGAGTCCCAGCTAAGTTGCTGACCATTCAGGGTTAATCCTGTCTGGAGATCTTCTTTGATTCTCCCGCCCGCCAGGGTTTGGTGGGTGGGCTATTCCCCAGTCATCCAGCAATTTGCCCAGCTGAGAAGGAGTATGACATATGTAAGTGCCTCCATCTTTGAAAATTATCTGCACATAGATCTTGATAGCGCATTTACATATTGAGAAAAATGTGGATTTCTCTGGAATAAGACATCAGAACACACATATCACTGTATCATTTTATTCAACTTTCTATGACCTACATGTCCATGCTTTGTTTAGGAGGATTGATCCTATTGACAGATTCTGTCAAGTCTCTTTTTTATGATGCATCTGAACTCTCGTCTGCTTTGCATTACATAGATAATCTTACTAAAGTTTATATAGTCTCCAATGGGATAGTGGGTACAAGATCTACAGTATTTTGTTGTAGTAACCTTAACCAAACTGCAAATATTTCCTTTTTTTAAAGCAGATATCAAAGATCCCCTCTCTTTGGACATGCCGCCTCCCCAATAATTTCAAACTGTATGTGGCAATTACTTCAGTGCACCCAGCTTCTGGAGATATGATGCCATAAATTTGCTTCATGGGAATACATCTTTACATGGAATTTTAGAGCTATAACTTTTTTCTATTTTTCTGTTGACATAACCATAGAAGGGTTATTTTTTTCTGGGTTGAGCTATAGTTTTGAGTGAAAACTTTATTTTACCATATGGTGTCCTTTACAACACAAAAATATATTTCAAGTATGGTGAAATGTAAAAAACAAGCAAAATGATGCCAGTCTTTTTTATGTTTTTCTTTTTGGTGTTAATTTTGTAGTATAAAGGACTTGGAAACCTGATTCTCCAAATCAGTATGATTGAAGCAATGCCAAACTTGTATATTTTTAAACAGTCATGGCCAACAGTGTTGGCACCCTTGAAAATGTTCCAGAAAATGAAGTATTTCTCCCAGAAAATTATTACAATTACACATGTTTATTTCCTTTGTGTGTATTGGAACAACACAAAAATACAGAGAAAGGCAAATTGGACATAATTTCACACAAAACTCCCAAAATGAGCTGGTCAAAATAGTTGTCACCTTTCCAAAATTGTGTGTAAACAACTTTGTTTTAAGCATTGTAATGCTCATTCAAATTCACCAGAGGCAAGTAACAGGTGTGGACAATATAAAAATCACAACTGAAACCAGATAAAAAAGGGAGAAGCTATCTCAATCTTTGCATTGTGTGTCTGTATGTGTCACACTAAGCTTGGACATCAGAATATTGCACTACTGGGATTTTGTGATTGCTGTCAGGAGCACTGTTGCTATATAGACCCAGTTAAAACCACCATCTACATCAATTTCTACTTAACGTCTCACGTAAAGAAATAAAGAAATTTAATAAATTTCAAAATGCACTCTTTTGTCTAGGGAGGTAATCACTTTAGAATTAAAATGGCCGCATGGGATGCTGGCATGTAGGATTTGATCCACAGGTATCTCATTGAGCAGACATAGAATACGGAATGAATCAATGGCTCATGTCAATATTCTTTTTGAGATGCTTTTGGCGCGTAGAAGCACTTCCCAAGCCTCTGCTCTCCACAGCTCTAATTCCCACCTAGCGCTGCCTTTTGCTAAATAAACAGCTCTTTTGCTGTATGACTACAAGCAAAGGTACTGTTAATCAAGTAGCAAAAAGCACTGGGCAGGGATTAGAGATTGGGGGACAGTGGCTTGGGAAGTGCTTCCACACGCCAAAAGCAACTCAACCATATTTGCATATTGATTCAAACTGCATTTTCTCAGTAACAGAAGAGCGGATTGGCTAGTTAAATGTATGGATGGAATTCTCTTTGCAATAACTACATGCCCATATAAATAATTTGGGACGGATTCCCTTTTCATATGAAATTAGAAATAAGGCATACTACTGTGTCTTCTTCTGTCAGTTCTGTCCCAGTTGACACTCGCAGATCTCAGTTAAAACCGAAAGAATGAGAGAATCACAGCACTGGTGTGGAGGAGACAGAGAAACTAATTTCTCCATCTCCTCCATGGCCTGATTAGGCTGCTTATAATGGACTGGGATGACATCTGAGTGCTCTACGATGCTTCTCTCACACCCATAGACTTGTATGGAAGCAAGTGTGCGAGTCTTGCTGACAATCGCAACATGTTTCCATTGTTCTCTCATGCCAAATCACAGATGTGAGCTGCCACATACAGTATAATTACAGTGGGCCGAGTGCTTTGTGACATTTTATCACATAGCACTCAGCTGTGTTATATGCTATATGCTAGGAACTGAAGCTAGGAAAAAGAGTAAGAAATTAGCTTGTGAGTATCTGAGACATGAAGATTTCTTTTGAGACATCTTTAAACGCTAAACATTTTTTTTTTATATATATATATATTTAAGCACGTTATAATAAAATGCTATTTTTTGCAGATATTGCATTTTGGAGAAACATTTCTACCTTCTGTTCCTGTTGCAGGTGAATGCATCTCATGTGACATACGCAAATACTTTGCATATTGAACCTTTATCTCCATCCAGAACAGAATGGGCAATCAACATCTCTTGTACATACAATCTGTTTTGGGAATTCCAACGTCTTTTGTCTGTGAGCCAAGAAAACTGGTAAAGCTTCTATATACATGAATGAACAAATGCAACATTTTCTAATGAAATGTTACCAATATAAGTAGCAGCCCGGAAAAGAAGGCTAAACGTTACTCGCCTTATTTCTTTTTTTATGTGTACCCCACAGCCCTGGGAGGGCGACCCATAAACTTTGGAACACAACTGTATATTAAAGCAATGAGCCGCTGTAAAGACAGTGGTTCTCATTGTTAGTTACCCGACGTAATAAATGCTAATTCTGACATCTAAATATAAAATCTGCAATGTTGGAGTATGTAGTATTGCATTTTGTATTATACTAGTTATTCAAAAAACGATATAATCTTTTGCAGGACACTCACAATGAATGAAATTTATACCTGCAATGATCTCCTTTGTGCGAGCATCTACATGGATGATCAGTTCACACAACCCTTGTTTACTGGGCAAAGCTTTGATGTAAACAGTACCCTGTTTATTATGATAACTACGAGCCTTCAAGACTCCAAAAGATTCCACATAGTTGTGGATCAATTCTCTGTTTCTTCACTAAATGATTCCTCTTCTTCTTCAGAAACACTGATGCAGAATGGGTAAGCTGCTGTTAATACCACAAACTTTCAAAAACAACAATTTTCTCCAGCAGATACTGATACCAGAAATGCTTTATTTTTGGAGGAGTTTTTCTTTTCCTGAAGCGGTATTGAAAAGCTTTGAAAGAGCTTCTTTTTTTCCTTAAAAGTTCTTTGCCACCCTTTCATTTGAAAGTGCCTAGTTTGGAAAGGTATCCCTCATAATCCGCTTTGAAGAAGTAACATGCAGTTTCCTTCACCAGGAGTTTTCAAAACCTCTTAGATTCTTTGATAGCCCTTTAAATTGGGCAGGTCACGGCCAAACATGCAGGCACTTATTTAATTGCAATAGACAGTGACATTGTTCAGCAGATGAGGAAACAGATGGAAGCAAATCTGGCAATTAACTGATCTCTATGTAAAGAAAATCCAAAAGAGCAATAGTCTTTTTGTTCACATGATTGCAGGGGTTATCAGCAGAGGATTACCACAAATCCAAGGAACACAGGTGCCTAGTCCCTGTTCCCAAAGGTGTTTGGGTTGAACACTCTAGCATCAGTGACTGTTTTATTTCTCCAATTGAGAGAGTGACTACTGGAGATAATCGAAGCTGCCAAGATTTCAGTTCTGCCAAATAACACAGATTTTATTGGAAAATTCACTCTGCATCAAAGCTCTAGAGACCCCAGAGCATGATTTACACATAATGCAAAGTAAAAATTCTCAGCTAGCTGCTCACCTGTTTCACTGCTTATCTGTCTTGCCGGCCCCCACAGCCTGCCATCTGGTCCTCCACGCCTCTTCTTTACTCTATGCCAGGTCTTCTGATGCTGACCAGTTCCCTGATGTTGCTGCATCCCATACCATTGCAGCGCAGGTCGTGCATCGCCTGGTGCGTAGTCAGAGTACATTGATGTCTGGGGGCTCCTAAATTTCGGAAGATATGGCATAGGGTAAAGCAGGCAGTAAAGAAGGAACAAGACAGGAGAAGGTGTAAAGAAGACACATGAAAGGTTGGGTTGACTGAACAGGTGAACAGTGAATATCAGGAGTGTACGTCAAGGCAAGGGAGTAAGTAAAATGGATAGTCAGAGGCCAAGTCAGGTACCTGCAGTCAGAGAGTGTGAAGAGTAGAAGGGACAACTTAAGCAATGGTCAAGACAAATCCTAGGTCCAGCAACAAGATCAGAGAAAGACGCAATCAGACACAGTGCTAACCACACACCAAACAAAGCTAAGCAACAGCTGACACGGAACTGCAAATAGCTAGCCAGTTAAATAGTTAGAAAATCACCAAAGACTGCAGGCACCTGGGGAAACGCCTGCAGGGTAGGCCGGATTGAGCAGCAGGGCTGTCAATCAAACTGCTGACAGCCTAGCATGCCCCACCAACAGATTGGATAACTGGATTGTCACTCACAACACTGATAGTCCAGCACACTCCAGATCCCATAGGGCCGCTGAGTTGTCACTCACAGCAAAGAGGAAACTGATAGAAACATGAGAAAAAAACTCCACATAATTAGATTGTGTTTAAATACATTTAAGATTTACAAAATAAAAAACACCTCCAAAACTGTTATAAACATGGCATGAAAAATGTTTGAAATTCATAGATATTTAAATACACTAAAAATACTTCAGGAGCCCCTAAAATAGTATTTATGAATTACCACAAATGCCATCACCTCTCCCATCTTGATCCCACAGGTGAAGAAACATACAAATTTGTTCTATACTCTATACTTCACCACAACAGATTGGTGGCCACCTTCCTCTGCAAAATGTCAGAATAAAAATTTCCGTAAAAGATACATTTTCTTATTTCATGTTTGCTTTCATGGCAAGCACATTTATAGCAGCTTAGACATCCCAGATGTTTATTATTTCATAAACTGGTGCGTACTGAAGTAAAGCCAGTAATGTGAGGGACAGTTTCTGCAACACCTCACCTTTAAAAGTAAATCAGACCAAAGGGTAAATACATATGATTATTTCTTCTCTATTGTTGACCACTGAATATTTTTCTATTTTTAGACTGACGTATGATCCCGGGTTGCAGATGTTAAATAACTGGACAGGAAATGAAGCGAGATTCTCAGTTCAGACAACATTCTTCATAAATAGGTCCAGTGCAAGTCTGTTCTTCACAGCTCGTCTCTGTGATTCTTACAATGAGCAGTGCTGTAAGGTCAGTAACCAAAATAAAGGAACTAACTGTCCCCAACTGGCACTATTGTGGTATGGGTACAGATTTATTTCATCCAAATAGATGTTTTATGTTATCACTAGCAATGAGCGAACCCAAATGTAGTCTGTGTTGTGGTCAGATAAACAAATGTCCAGCACTACATGGATCATAAAGCACTTTGAAAAGTTTCTTGACCTCACAACATAAGGGGACAAGCAGAGTAAGTTGAAATAACTATATACCAGATATAATCTTGCAGAGTTGAAAACACATATATAGCATTCAGGATTAACTGCTTGCTGACACTGAATGGAGTGGAGAAACACATGAGTTGATTCAGAGCAGAGATTGAAAAAGCTGGTTACCAGATATAAGCTTGCATAGTTGAAAACACATATGTAGCTTCCAGGATTAGCTGCTTGCTGACATTGAATGGAGTGGATAATTGCCTCACATTGCCTTCCAATATAGTATAATGGCTCCAGATGGTCCTCCATACAGTATAATGGGCCCCATATTTCCTTCCATACAGTTTAATGGGCCCAACATAGCCTTCCATACAGTATAATGGGCCTCACATTGCCTTCCATACAATATAATGGGTCCCATATTGCCTTCTATACATTATAATGGGCGACGCATAGACATCCCAACAGTACTATGGGCCCCACATTACCTTCCACACTGTATAATGGGCACTACATTGCTTTCCATGCAGTGCAATGGCCCAACATAGCCCTCCAAATAGCATAATGGCCTCCATATAGCCCTCCATATAGTATAATGGGCCTACATTATCCTCAATACAGTATAATGGGTCCTACATTGCCTTCTGTAATATAATTACATCACATTGCCTTCCAATATAGTGTAATGGCTCCACATGGTTCTCCATACCGTATAATGAGACCCACACTGCCTTCTATACAGTATAAATGGGCCCCACATTTCCTTCCATACAGTATAATGGGCCCCACATAGTCCTCCAAACAGTACAATGGGCTCCATCCATCGGGCCCCTCATGAAGACTATCATATAAAACTCCAGGCTACATGAATAGTGTAAAATAATATAATAGTTCTACTACTACTACAAAGGAATGTATTCCACATTTTAGATGAGTATTTGTACTATTAAAGAAAATCTCAATTTCATCCAAACACAAATGTATGCTGGGATTTGGATGTTGTCATTTATGCCGCTTTTTGAAAAGTGGTCCAAAGCCTGCAGTCACTTTATGTAACTGCTCACTTGTGTATCATCACAGCACGCACAATCCACATTGTAAGTATTCTCTGGATCCGACACAGGGAGTGGGCAGTCATGAGACCGCAAGTATGCGATATGTATACTTCCGGCCATATTCCGACTAGACGTACGTGGCTTCTCTCAACTCAATTGCAGGCAAATAACCACTTGCTCCCGGCGCTGGCATCGGAGAATCCTGACAACTTGTATTGTGCATTTTATGAGGATTCACAAGTCTGTAGTCACATAGAGTGACTGCAGACTTTCATGCCACACCTGCAACACCTGAGCAACCTCTTTAAAGTCAAAGATGGTTAAATCCATTATCCTTCTACCTGTAGTACACTGATGCAATTTTGCTACCAATCAACTAGTTACAGAGGTTTTATTTATACCCTTACAAAATATTCACATGACTGTAATATGACTTTTGTTTACATCCGTATTACTGGGCAAACTGCAAGTCTCATGACACAGACTAAAGGCGTCACTAAATAAATAATAATAAAAATTTGTTTATCCGCATCTGTATATTGGTCACTGTTTAATTTTAAACTCTTGTATGAGTATTATCAGTTACATTGCATATACTAAAAAATAAAAAAGTTTATGCTACTTCTGAATAATCTGACCACTCTTTTTTCACCACTGACCTTTTGGCTTTGCAACATGCTAAAATATGAGCAAGGAATAGCAAAAAAGGAATCTATTGGGTCCTCCATGCTTCCCCAAACTGCCCCCACTATGATTTCAACCAATAATTCTGCAATAAACCCATGAACTAACGTGGCCAACTGCATTCTTTTGCATTCCTGACACTTCATTTCTCCCTGGACATGTGCAATGATCCTGGGAGAAGTCTCACTGTCTTCATAAGTGCTTTGCATCTGATCAGGAAGAAATGTAGTCTTGTTAATACACAAGATTGCAGTTGTCCGAGAATGCTGAGGACCATGTGGAGAATGTCAATCAGGCCTAGTAGCATTTAGCGACCATGAAGCCAGACAGATCTATGAAAACAACGCCCCACCTGACTATTCCAAGACAATTCAGATATGGCTATCTGTATGATATGTCAAGGGAATGATTTTATTGCTGGATTATGGCTGGAGATCATTACGAGTGCAGTTTGGAAGGCCTTGGGACTTGTCAGGACCACTTTAGATCAAAGATACTTCTTTGGGATTATTTTTTGTTTATCACTTGAACAATATAGTTTTATCGTTTTATTGCAGTTCCTTTTAAAACTTCTCTAACAATCAAAAATGAGATATTGTAATAGTATCTATCTGAGGTCCAGGTAAGTTCTGTAGCAGGTACGTAGTAGAATACTTTGACATTGGTTTATCATTGGCTGCTTCTTGGTGACACTTGGCAAACAATCCTTCTGTTCAGTTTAGAATTTATCCTGCTTGCTAAACATCCACCAAAAGGTTTCATTCTGACATATAAAATGAAAAATGTATCAATTTGTTGAATTTCAATCAAAACCGCCGTCATCAATCATTGAATAATTTGAGTATTAAAAATAAATCATAAAAATACTTTAAAACTTTACTGTTAACCTTTCAAATCACCTAAAATAGAAAATACATAAATGTGCGTCGTCCTTGGATAAAAATAATACCAAAAGAATTCGTACCATTTATGTCAGTTGCTAAAAGGCTGTAAAGTATTTGGGCTCATGTATAGACGTGGCTTAACTGATCTATCCTGGGCTTTATATAATGTGATTTTGTGCCCTACTTGACATTTATTCTGGTATGTATAATGTATAGAAAAGTGATGAAACGGGTATTTTTCAATCTAAAGTAAAAAAACATGCTACTTGTATTGCACAGCTCAAACATCTTACCACAAGGTAGGTATGCCGTGATCACACCTATTGACTGCACTATGAATTTTTGGGATAACATCTGTGTAAATAACATGCTACTTGGATACGATTCATGGTATTTGCATTGGCTCTCAACCAAATTTAAAGATGTGTAAAGATATCGAGGACATATAAGGTGCGACACCGTGCCAATACTAATGCAAGTATGGGCAGATAGCAGAACTGTTACCAGATCAGTGGTAAGTAGAACACATTTTTTCTCTTACTTTTTTATATATAATAACAATTAGCCATTAGT
Organism: Dendrobates tinctorius; assembly: GCF_039654945.1. Classification (NCBI taxonomy): domain Eukaryota; kingdom Metazoa; phylum Chordata; class Amphibia; order Anura; family Dendrobatidae; genus Dendrobates; species Dendrobates tinctorius. The sequence continues at coordinate 21,021,427 of NW_027361795.1, read as the reverse complement.
AATATCTGCACGTACAAAACAGTTCTACTTTGAGCATGTACAAATAAATTCTTCACTGTCAAAACTTTAGTTTGCTAGAGTTAGAAAATAGCCCTATATGTTATCCCAAATATAGACCCCATTACTGGAAATAAGAAACCTCTTACCTTTCTTACGTTTCTTTTTCTTATTCCTCTTTAGACTCATAGGCTGCTGGCAGTATTCTTCGATACTTCAGGTATGGCTATATGCTGTATGTGGATGCTAAGAAACCCTAGTTTTACTATAGCTTTGTGCATTTCATGTCGATTTATTTTCTTTGAGCAAGGAACATTCATCGTTATCCTTTTAGTTGCAATACACTGATGCAAGTTTGTTGCTGTTCGAATAGTTACAGTAGTTTCATAACCTTAGGAAAGGTTCACATGGCCATACTGTTTCCGTTCTCTATTTTCTTATTGTTGCCACAATTCCTGGCCAAACCACAGGTCTCATGACCCAGACTAAAAGCATCATTTATGCCTACAATGCTGTTAGTATGGGTCAGGAATTGCAGCCATAATACAAATAATTTGACCAACATAGTCATTTGAATCTTCCCTTATTGCAGCAGCAAAACTTTGTGAAAAAAAAACCACTCGATTCAGGCTAGAAATACAGTGAAAATTTCTAATTCATCATTCATTTGCACAAGTTTCTGGTAATTTACCAAATATTGTCCCAATATCAAGTTTAAAAAATTCCTAAAAGACCAATTTTTTCCTATCTTTCACCCAAAGAAACAGACATCTATGGAATATGGTCACATCTTGGGTAGCAACTAATGCCAGCTGTAATTTCAAACACTAAGGATCTGATTCATCAAGAATCAGAATTCTGGCACAAAACTGCTACAAAATTTTTGCAAGTCAAAGTAATGCACAAATTTTGCAACTTTTGGAGTTTTTATGCCTCCTATGACTTACAGTGATAAAAGACTGTTCATGTCTTTGTCAGTGGGCAAACTTACAAAATCAGCAAGGGATCAAATAATTATTTCCCCCACTGTACATGCCCATATAGACGGCTTAGGAGGGTCGATCCTACTGACAGATTCCCTTTAAATGCTATTCCTGGAATTTACAATTGTCCAATACAGAATGGAAAGTAATATAAGAAGATATAAGGTAAAATAACTAATAATATTAGTGTGCGCTTGGAACACTCAAAAAAGAGGGAAATCTAAATTGGGTGGTTCCCTGAGGAAGAAGACAGTTAGTCTTTGAAACATGTTGGAAAGTCCATTGGTCCCTGTCGCAACCACCAGCAAGTGAAACTGACGTGGTCATGTGTTGACTCACATCACGAAGGTCCTGTATACCTGGAGCAGCTCACAGACGCCGGGAGCACGAGAGGCCGCTCACGTCTGCTCCACAGCTGGAGGTACACTGACAGGAGGCTGCCACCGG